>NC_137459.1:246150309-246776143 GCF_964235325.1 Thermobia domestica
TCAAATGTAAGACCGGACAACGGTTCGGGCGTACGCTTGACCTACCCAATGCTGTTTGGAAGGCAGACTTCATGGATAGAGAATCGGTGCACAGAGTTAGTGCGGATGGCCATATTTACATTTTGATTAACTATTAGCACTCATGTCATACTGTGAGCTTGAGGGACGAAACGGTGCGTACCTATATCCCCGAAATGCTTTCTGAATAACCAGCACACATTGCATAACAAGTTTCTGTGGCGACGGAGATTAGCAAATTCACACATTTGTAAGTTCCAGCAACTGCATTATTCGACAACTTCTTTCGTATAACGTTCCTCCTGTTTTCGCATCAAATCACACTCAGCCATACAGATATGCGTTACCATTCAAATAAAATTTCACCTTTTTTTAGTCACTACATCGTCATCCTTACAAACAAATGTTTCAACCACTCCATACCTATTTGTAAGGTAGCCTTAATTTGCGAATTAAAGTAGAGTTCTCATTTAAACTTTCACAGTTATTTTCCACCCCACTCACATACAGACCGCAGGGAGAGATTATTTTGCAGGACTTGGATTTCTCTCTATACATTATGGCAATTTTACTCTAATATTTTTTTATCTCTGTTGTATTATTCTCGAGCCTTGGAACGCCTCCGTGGTTTTCCTATTTAATTTTTGTTATTTTCATTTATGTCTAACCGTATTCATACTATGGGCACTAGACGTTTTCTTAGACACAGTCACCATGTCTTGGCGATCATTTTGAAAACGGTGTCTCATGTCGAAAATATTCTTACAGAAGCTGTTTGATATTAATTTGTCTATGTAACGTGATGTTACTCGCTTCAAGTTGCTATTTGAAATTTTCAAGTTGGCCCTGGATACCTTTCAGTTGGCCCTTGGAGTCACCGACAATACCTCTCGATGTGCCTTACGTCAGTTACCTGCTCCAGTTTCTCTTCTGTTGATTTATCTCCAATCGCTTTCATACTACGGGTACTAAATCTTTTCTCTGACACGGTTACTGTTTCGGCGGCCTTTTGAGAACACTGCCATTTAACCTCAATCGTTTTTTCCTGCAAGATATTTGATTTTGCAAGATTTATCGAACGAGGTACCACTCGACTAATGTTACCATTTGAAATTTTGAAGTTAGCCCCCAAGACCCCTTCAGGGAGGCCACTGGGATCACAGAGACCACACCATTCGATATACCCTATGATATTTACGTATTTCAACTTTGTTCCATTCATTTAACTTCCATGCTTTTCATACTACGGGTACTGGAGCTTTCGAACCATATCATGGCGGCCATTTTGAAACTGGTGCACAATATGAAACATCTTTTGGTACAGCGTTACTTAGTTTTCCAAGACCTTTCGAACGAGGTATTACTCGACCCATATTCCCATTTGACATTTCAAAGTTACCCTCCATTACCCCCATTTACGGGGGGCGGGGAGGTGTACTTTTGGCGGAATTGGTTTTTCCCCTTAGCAATATGTAACGTGTACTTCAAAAATTTCTTCTACGGTTTATCATTTTTCAGATATTTCCATGGATTGATTAAAATGGCCCATCCTGTATATATCGTGCTATTTGGGGTTTTCCGTTGCATTAAGTGTTTTCACAATTTCAATCACTCTGCTTCGTGTGTTATGCTGTAGCAACACCACACGTGCCTCACTACGAACCTTCGACTGCATATTCACAGTACTTCATATTCCGAACTTCATTATTAGGCACCATCCGTATGTGGCGGTTATGCAACCACACACAGCAGGTATACAAGTGTCCACCAACAGGTGAGGAAGTCGTCCATCCATACCCCTTTCGAGCCATCTTCACTCGGCAGATTATCCGGGAATCCCTATGATCCTTTGGGGAATCCCTTCCGCAGGCATTGCAAGATTATGAAACATGCATGTTTAACAAGAGCAAGTATGACTTCGTTGGTGAGTTTTCAAACCGCACCCTCTACGTTGAATAGTTTCTGAAATATACGCATTTGAAGATTCATTTCCCACGGTTTCGGCGCCTTATATCTCCGACACAACGCGTTTTCAGACCCATGTTTACTGAGCTTTTTTGTTTCTTCGTATGAGGATTTACCTCCCGAAGTTTGTCGGTGGAATTTTTTGACACCCAGTATATACAGAGTCAGCGAGCGAGCGAGCGAGAAACATTGACCCAAGGCATCACCACGTCCACATTGCAAAAGCATGTATCAGATATTTAATTTGAAAATCTATGTAAAGACTTTCTGCTGTGGCATGCTTTATAACAATAATTCCAGTCTGCTCACGTGACCTTTGGAGTTCATGAATTTCTTGCGAGCGTTCCGACTTCGGATTCTCTGTTTATACCCTCTTTTTCGGCCTTGGATAATGTTTCAAGAACATAAATGACATGCTGTAATATGAATGTTGAGAAGTAACCTCTATATGACAAATAGCTCCAAATAAATACATTACATAATTTATTTATTGTTATTAAACTATTTTCTTAATTTGTAATTAACATTCTCATAATACCGACGTACTGTGAAGATCTATTTCAGATGTTATATTTTAACCATAATAATTACTGTTCTGCAATAATTGTTATATACAACTGATGTATTTTAATGTAATTATTTTATATAATTTTTTATGCATTGCGGAAAATATGACTTTAAAAAAATTCTCAGATGGGAATTGAACTCTCAACCTTACGATTTGAAATCCAACGGCTTACCGCTGAGCTAACACAAGCACTCTTCGGAAGATGCTTCTAGCGATGTATAGTGGCTCTCTAGATAATTATGACATTCATATCCACTGCAAACTCTGTTTTGTTCCACTTTGACTTTAATTTTAGTACTCAGGCGAAATTTATGTTCTGTTTCTTAACTTTGAGCGTTCTTTCACATGGAAAGATTCGTTTACGTATCTAAATGTTCCATTATGTATGGAGAGCTAAATAGCAAGCTTGTGCTAACATTAATACAGTTTCGAAGTATTGTATCATTAAGTATTTCAATGAATGTTGCTTTTTTTATATGCAATTGGTAACAAGTCTTATTATATTTAGAAGATGAGAAACACATCTGCAAAATTTTTCCGATTGCAGAGGTTGGCTTCGAGGTTCGAACCTGGTTTACTTTTTTCCGAAGATACCCGAAGTTGGACTTAGAAAATTTTTGCCTCAATACAGCAATAAAGAATGCACTCAACCTTTTTGAGACAAGGTGTAAAACTGTGAGCAAAATAAATGACGCGTGTCTTTATTTTGAAGTTTTTTGAAAATATCTCAGTTTTCTTTATATGTTCGAAATTTCGGAAGGTTTCCTCAGCAGGAAGCGTTAATAACAAACCCGTTTTTAATATTTGTGTTAGATATTAGCTTAAAATAAATAAATTAGAAGCAAAAAACATTAAATCGACCGAAATTACGAGAATTACCAACTCAGCTAAAATGGGAAATTCTATTCTTTTTGTCACCCTTGGTTGTGTAAGAGCTCCCTCGAACAAATAAAGAAGCGGTAATATTACAATCAAGGGGTGCTATGTATTAGGTATCTCTCTAGTTACCTACCCCTAACCGAACAGAGCTATCTTCGGAAGAAAAAAAATGCTACGTGATATTCCAATCATGAAGGGGAAGAGTATGCTATAAATATATTTCTTATTCATTTTGTCTGCCCTGCTTATCAGAAATTGCGTAACGTTGTCCCTGTTTGTCAGTAACGTTGTCCTTGTCTGTTGGGAGGGTACTGAAATGATAGGGGCAAAAAAACGTCGTGCCGCCTCCCACATGGTTGCTCAAATTACTACTAAAGAAAGCATTTTAAAGTAAGATGTTTAGGGTTACTACATTAGGTAAGGATGGCATATTCAGGAATATTATTATTATTATTATTATTATTATTATTATTATTATTATATGAATGTCTTTGGAGCACCGAAATAGTGTAAGACGAACCATGGTATGTAGAGGTTTAAGATGGGTGGTCATAGGGGAGGAAAAAACAGGATTTGTCTCCATTTGACTCTCTAACGTAAAGATTGTGCTGAAGGTAAGAAGCATAATCATTCTACAATAGGTTGCTTTTACGTAGAATATCAGCTACCATACTTCAGTTCTCCTCCTTCGGGCTACTTACCTCATGTGGTAAATTCAAAACAATTTCAATTTAAAACAAATACATTGTAAAACTTTTCCGTAATTAAACATCAAGGGAAAATTAAACAATTAATAGGGAAATCTGTTATAAAAATGTCCAAACAAGTAGATGGAATATTATTTAATGATAAACATTGTGAAACTTTATAAAATTCTCCAAATTAGAATTAACGTATACTGGAAAACATTCGTTATACACCAGCGAGCATATTGTGAGCAGTGAGCACAGGGAAAATAATTACGAAACTGTTTGCAAACAAAAATTAGGGACACAATGCAAGTGCGACAACATTTTTTCTTTTTTGGTATTGTCATGAGTTTTACAAACATGTTACAATTTGATTCATTCCCACATAAAAAAATAAATAAAATAACCATAATAATAAAAGTGACGATTGCTCTTCTATGGGCTTCGAACCAGCTACCTGAGGTTTACAAGCTTGTTGTTTTAACTAACTGACCTGTTTTTTTTTTACGTCAACTAAATCTGTTCTACGGTAAAGACGATTTTTCATTACGATCGTGCTACCAATTCGTCCTTTCCCGTAGGTAATTTCAACTATTTGCTCTATCTATACGTTAACACTTTGTAATGTACCATTACAGTTGAAAGCAATGGCAACTTTTTTTTACTCACCCTGTACCTAGTGAATTTTTTAAAAATTCTATTTCGGTTTAATTACACGATTTATCCTCTTTACTTCAAATTAATGTAATGAATCGAAAGGTCTCTTTTAGGAATCATATTTTCACGGAATAAAATATTTATTTATATTTTGATTAATTGTAAATTCCATTTTAGCATATACAAGTTGAATAGTTACAAGGTTTACCATTCTGACGTCATACCGAAATATAGTTCCGCCATTGGATATAAAATTTCTTAATTTCAGACCAATGTAGAATTTGGCCAGGTAATTAAACCTTCCCTCACCCCGTCTCACTAGTCCATAGTCACTTTCAGATCCGGTTATATCTGGATTTCACCAATTTCTATTTGCTTTGTAATTTCCGCGGCTGAAAGATTTAGCCCTGATTGGAGGAATCCTCCTACCCCAGTCGTTTCGGCGAAATATTATCATTATCGTCGTGGACACGTTTGGAAGCAGAACCCGTGAAATTGATTATCGAAATTCTGTTGGAAAAGACAGACTTTTCGAGTGAAGAACAAGGTAAACGTTAGATTACATTTTATAATAAACGCTATATGATTATATAGGAGCCTGTAAACCTACACTCTCGTTGAGTAAACTGTAAAACTAAGGAGAAATAGGAACCAGTTCATCAGACGCCATATTGCTCGTCATCCAATCAAACTAGAATAGACACTATAGAAGTGTTATCTTCCTTTCCTTTTCTTTCAAACAGTAAAAACCAGTTAGGGAAAATTCGACCTGGTTTTGTGAATTTTGTTCGTGTATTTAGTAAATGTGATTTTTTTTATTCATCAGTAACTGCATGTATCTCGCAGGTTTCATAGTTGTAATATTAATCATAATGGCAGCTTAAGCTAACTAAAAGGGCTCCTATCCTCTCTCCAAATTGAACCAGTTCTAGCGGGGGGGATGGGTTAGTTATTGTTTGTATTAGGGCCTTTTCCCCTCTCAGGGGTAAAAGTCCCTCAATAAATTTTGTTAAAGAGCCCCCAGGGCTTCAAACTCCAGTAAACATGTTTTAAACAATTGGCCAGGTCAATTGGACCTAGTGTTTACTCTTCTCATTTTGTCCCCCTAAAGTTCAAT
This sequence comes from Thermobia domestica, assembly GCF_964235325.1. Classification (NCBI taxonomy): domain Eukaryota; kingdom Metazoa; phylum Arthropoda; class Insecta; order Zygentoma; family Lepismatidae; genus Thermobia; species Thermobia domestica. Next base: position 246,156,203 of record NC_137459.1, read on the forward strand.
AGAGCCAGCTTTATATACCGACAAGAGAGCAATGTGTTTTAAATCTATCAGGTACTTGTCTTTAATATGCATATAATAAATGGTGCTTGTTTAGTTAGTTAGTAGTCTTATGTGTCGTATTTATAGTGGTGTATGTAGTTAGTAGTACTGTGTGAATGCGTGATTTTTACTATAAGGACAGTGTTTAACATGCGTTAATTTAGTACCATTTGTCTAATTGGAAGTATACTAAACAAGAGTAAATATTATAGTTCTGATTAATAAGTGTAAGGGTGTATTTAGTACAAGGTAGTTTATTCCTTACTACAGCGCCATCGTGTCCGTTTTCGGTAATCAGTCGTTTGTTGACATTACGTCATTGCATGAGTTAGCGATTTAGGTTGTTTGATTTTGGCGCCTTATTTCCAAATTACATCCAGTAGACATGGTTTTCGGTTCATATGAGTATACATTCATATGAAATAGCATGAGATCTTACTGTTCTGAAAATTACAGCTTGCTATGTCAATTAGAAACCGAAATATCCACTGAAATCAAGAATGCCTGTTTCCTTAATAGAAGTAAAGCCCACATGATGTTACTGTTTTTCAAAATGTAATATTAAATTCTCTTTTCCCGTTGCTGTAGAGATATTCCATTGTTGCTTTAGTTCTATCAGCAAATCAGAAATAAATTCATCGTTGACAATTTAACTTTCAGTGAATGCACATATGATTTTTTTACAAAACTGCGAAGTAAATATAATTGGGTGCTTCGAAAAAGAGTCCGTGGTTCGATGAATGTTATCGTGTAGCAGTTTAAGCGTGACGGGTTGTGATAATTATAGATTTATTAGTGCATAATGTAATTTGTGTATGGCCTGCGTGTAAATGTATGTAATAGGGTGTCTGTAAAATATTACTTCGCGTGGAAATGAGTAAATAATGAATAAATGTAATGTTATAATAATAATACGAATATGATATAAATTGAATTGAGACGATAGGACACCTGTACTTAAACGGATAGGCCCAGTGTATATTATATATTGAGAATATGAATATGTTTATTGAAAATCTCTCGCGTTTGGACATCTACACCGATATATTCATCCAACCGAGTTTGCTATTGGATAGTAGTGTGTAGTTGGGAATTGTATGTTACTTCACACTTAAGTATCTCATATTAACATCTCCGGTTCTTAAGCCTTTCATCAGATAGGGTAGCATCATGTAGGAATTACCTTTGAAGGTTTACAGAAATGATAATTAAGAAAAATAACTGCTATATCCTGTGATCATCGGAAAGTACAGGTTTGGTCATTTGTACCTTTAACATTCATTGACTCTCCGAGATTTTTTTCTACGCTGCTTACATTATTTACCGTACAGTGTTCATATAGCCAATAGGACAGACGGGGCAAATCAAATTAAATTAACTGCTACTAAAAATATTTAGGTTCATTGTGTACCCGGACGGTGACCCCTGACCCTCTTAAGTATTTTCGTTTCTTTTCTTAGTTTAATTAGGTGATGGAAATTAACGACGTCCCAGACTTTGGCATGTCTGCACAGGGTAGCCATCGGTGATATTTGGTCACTGAAATCACCGATCCAAAATTCAGTTTATTTAACTTTTTTTTATTATTTTAGCAAATTACTCGTTAGGGATATCTTTGCTATTACTTTAGTTTCATTACTATTCTGGACTTTCTTAGTTTCTGTAAGGTCGGATGATTTTTTCTTTTTGAAATTCCAAAATAAGAACCTTATCTAACCTTCCGGCATGGCCGGGGTCTTCAATGGAGTTGACCGGATACGGTGAGTGGTGGGATTTTCCTAAAGCCTTCGTCTTTCCGAAAATCCCATTGAGGGCACAGACTCGTCTCGTTGTTGAAGATATTTGTTTTTCGGCTATTTGGTAAGCCGAACCCCTTTTGGCATAGAAGAAAATATTTGGTTATAGTATGTTGTATACATAAACTCGACCACTTATCATTCGTAGTTGTAGTGTTGTCTCCTCTCTTTTTACCTGTTCTTTCTTCTTCTTCTTCTTTAAAGTTTTTTTTTTAATTTTCAACCTCACCCCGGTTCTGAAACTCATGAAAACATACAATGTTCATATCACTTATTTCGATCGTATGTACTGAGACATCGAGGGATACAATTCGTGGAGGTATTTCAGAACAACTCTGGACCATTTTTCACGATACTCAATCCACCATGGGAGGGACTGGCGAGAAGGTACACTATGATTTCAGATTCCCAGAAACTTGATTATTGTTCATTGATCGTACAAACTATTCCCATTGATTACTGATTTCTGGTTTCTTTCTATTGATTGGTTATAAGGTGGGTATGTATTAGTAGTTTGGGCCCACTAATTTCAAATAATCTTGATTTTTTTCTTTCTCTGTATATACATTTGTATATGTATGCTTACATAGTTTGAAAAGTTACGTGCCTGTTCTATTTGTTGTATTTCCACTTCTTGTGTCGAGTTATTAAATAATATCAACTATTTTTCCATACGCGGATCTTATTAAATGGAATTATTATTGATTATCGGGTGTATATATATATATATATATATATATATATATATACACAATTCATTGTTGCAACCTTATTAAAAATAATTTTTGTTAGTCAGGGTTTTTGTTTTGTTTTGAGCCAAAAGTGTCGACGAAATACTAAGATTGATATTAGAATAAAATTTATTATATTGAGTAATATGTAATATATATATATATATATATATATATATATAAGCGAATATGTATTTAAGGGCTTGTTATTAATGGATTTGTTATTAATGTTGGTAACTATTAAATTTTTTAATACTATGTTAAATGTTGCATGTAAATAGAACAAGTAACAAATCGTAAAAATAACCCTAATCCGTATCTAAAGTTATTTTTGTGAAACCATAACGAAATCAGTGAATTATGAAACAGTGTGTCCCAAATCCTTCCCCTACGACCGGAAACATAACTATTTGTCATTCGTCAGTTCAGTGACTCAAATCTCTTGACTCCACGATATAAACCAGAAATAAAATTTAGTGATCTGAAATTGAACTGAAATTTGATTAATAATTTCGTAGTGTAAATACAGGACCTAGGATAGGTCCTGAAATCTAGCTCCATTGAACTATCGTATAATAAAAATATGTCCAAATGTTTGGAACTAAATTCACTATTTTTAAATCTCATGAAATTTGGAAATTTTCATACGAAGTGCGTCAAGTGACGAGATGAAAAATATATATGTGAAGCAACTATCTGTTTGTAGTTAAGACAAACGACTAACTACTCTCATGGACGCCAACCACAGTACATAAAGAGAGTTGATAAAGGAGTTATTATCGACGTGAGAAAAGGACTCATAAAATTGTCGAAATTTCCCCTCTTGCGATAGAGACTCCATAAAAATGCTACCAAAGTTTTTCTTAAAGGATTAACCGATTTTTTTTCACATTGATATGTAGTAGTTCGTACTGAATCTTAAATATGTTCAATGATAACCTTTGGTTTTTTCTTTTCCCTCTCTTTCTTTCGTTTTGTCGATTTTTTAAAACGTAATCCAACTCTTAATGTATCTATAAAGAGAGATGTGTTATTCGATATTGTTTATAAGTAACAAATTTCTATGAATGTCTATAAACTAGATTATTATTACTATTATTATTATTTTCTTTTCATGTATCGAAATTCTTCCTGTGCTGTCAAATTAAGTTATCTTGAAATGTAATAAATGTCTATAGAAACGTAGTTAGGTTAGTTTAATTCAACTAAATGCAACCTGAAGTATACATTGTCCTGTATGAATGTGAGTGAAATGTAGGTTTAGTATTAAGTGCACCAATTCTTTTGACATATATGTGTGACTTACTATAATTAATGGTAGTTGGCAATTAAAGTCGTTGAAAGTCAATACTAACTCAATTTAAGTTGGCTCTATAAAGGAAGCAAAAATGACCGAAGTAATCTGAACGAATGATCATCATGGGAGAACTTTGAAAGTCAAAATCTTCGACAAATATGTGTGTTGCTTTGATTTTTTTTTTTCTGTGGTCAATTCTAGCATGCCACCAACTTCATCATTTATGCTTCAAATACTGGATACTAGTCAAGAACTTTCGGAAATATTGAATAAACTGTTAAATTAAACTTTCTCATCTATCTCAGAGCTAGATTAGGATAATTCGGTAGTTGGGGTTAAATAGATCTAGGTCTGGTAGGTATGGGTTAACATGTGTCTACCTTTGATCACCTTAATACCACTCACACAATAGCTATTGGAAATAATCCCAATTCGATAATTATGCACTTTCCTTTACCATATTTCTCAAAAATATCCAGTAACAGTTTCCCTATTTCCTCATCTCCTTACTTTCTTTTTTCTTTGTTTTCTTCTTCCTATCCCATCTTTCTTTTCTCTTCTTTACTTCTTCTATTTTTAATAAAACTGAAAAGGGGGTCGTGACTGGGAATTCTATATATAATAAACACGGTCATGTATTTATTTTATTTTTCTTGAGAAGTCCGATATAAAAGTTTTCTCATTTTTGTTGAACCTTGTATGTTCAAAAGTAAGACATGGATTATATATATTCCTATTAAATTAGATATAAGCTGATAGCTTCATGAATATTCCCCCACCAGGGGTGAAGGGTTCCCACTCACTACTTACTCCATGCATCTCATTTGCACGATACAGGGTTTCCCACCCTTCTTTTGTTACGGAGCTTTCTTTTTCTTCTTCGCCCTTAACAACTTGGCATAAATTCATATATTTGGAGTTCGCAGATAATGCACGTAATAAGACATATTAGAAATGTTTCGTTGAAAGTTTCGTTTGTAGATCTAATCCACATTTCTCTCAATGACATAGATGTTGCTTCGTGTTGAGCTGCAGAATTTCCTCGCGTTCTTGAAAATTTCCCACTTTAGTAGAGTTGGTAATTCTCGTAATTTCGGTCGATTTAATGTTTTTTGCTTCTAATTTATTTAAGCTAATATCTAACACAAATATTAAAAATGGGTTTGTTATTAACGTTACCTGCTTGGGAAACCTTCCAAACTTTCGAACATATAAAGAAAACGGAGATATTTTCAAAAAAATTCAAAATAGAGGGACGCGTCATTTATTTTGCTCATAGTAGTACATGTTAGTTGTCTCTGCGTGTGCCAGCTACATGCAACTGTTGCAGCAATCTAGCGAAACGACAGTACATTGCAACATCCAAGTATTTTCGTAGTGCTAGCTTGTATAAAAGGTAGTTGTAATATTAGAAAATTGAAGAAATTAATTTCAAAAAGATATTTTTTTAATAATTAAATAGTAGCAATCAACACTTAAACTTCAGTTTAAATTTAGATTCCGTTATTTAAGCAATGTTGCCTCAATTACTTTTCACTCAATCAGATGCCTGCTTAAGGTAATTTATATAATTTTAAGGTTTGAAATTTGAATTGTTCATTGTCACTAATTTTTCTTGTCGACCTCGACCATAGGTTGGTGGGTAACATGGAAATTTTAAAACTTTTCTCTCCCTTGGGAAATTATGAAAATTCAAATAGTATATTTAAATTTATCCATGTATTAAAATGCTAGGTTTATATGTTTGTTGCCAAGAAAAATTTGTGTGTTTGTGGACGTTTATATGTTGTGGATATTTGTATGTTTGTGGCAAATGCTTTTGACAATGGTATCTCGGAAACCACAAGCTCTTGAAAGATGCTGTTTTCACTGATATGTTTCAAATTTTGTGTAGAATGTTTAGTTGTAATTGAATTTTTGAAAAAATGCCGCTATTTCTTTATTACCTATTTATGGGGTACCCTGAAAGTATTGACAGTTTTAAAAGTAAAGTATTATATCCTATGAGTTATACATCCCATCACCACACGTTTGTATACGGGGTATGCGTGAAGCAGAGGTTAAGAGGACTGTTCAGGTGGTAAGGTGAATGCATGCATTCCGCAGATTTCGGTGAACTAGAAAGACTTGACAACTCCTTGTCTTACTTTTCGTAGAAACAATCGAAATTCCAGTTCGATCAATCGGTTCGCACAATTGTCTACTAGTGACAGCGCGTAAAACTACGCAACTAGTGATTAAACGGAACAGGTCATGTGGTCTTATTGAACTCTGGGTAGAAAACTTATTCTCATTAGTGCACGTGGGGGGCGCGGTGGCTCAGTGGTAGAGCGTTCACCTCTGGTGCTTGGGGTCCCGGGTTCGATCCCAGCCTCCGCCAAGTGAACTTTGTGGTGGACAAACACCGTGCTCGTGGGTTTTCTCGGGGTTCTCCCGTTTCCTCCCACTTTCTTCATTCCACCATTTCACTCCTCTCATAATCACGTCTCCTTTAGCCTAACCGGCATAACCGTGGGACGTAAAACGAAAGATTTCATTTCATTTCATTTCATTAGTGCACCTAATCGGTTTCGAGTTGTTTTGTGTGCTCGGTATGTAGAATTAAACTCCTCTGCAAATATACATCTAGTTTGTCAGTGTTTGATTTGTTGGCTTGTCAGTGTTTTTAATATTACTGTTGCATTGTTCTTTTTGTCTATTCTTTAAAATTACATTTGACTTGTGATATCAACTGAGCTTCACGTAGTGTATGTTGGTATTCACGCCTCAGAAGAAAGTGCGGGTTTATCATACCCAAGCGAGGTCTGTTATATACGATGTAATTAAATTTTGTGATTCAGAGAAAAGAGATGGTGTAGTAATTCCAGTGCCAGGGGGTGAATTTGTGTATATTTTACTTTCAAGGCCTCAATTACCCTTCCTTTTTCATTTGTTTCTGTTTACTTACCTGAGATGAGTATCTCTAATAAGGAGAAACAAACTTTGGTAAATGAACATCGGGGTCATTTTTTGCAAGGTGATAGTGAACATTTAAAGTGTTCATATTACAAACTGGAAGAGCTTAATGGCCTAATATAGCAGAGAAAAAACGTCTTTAAGTTTTCGACTCGCCTCGTATGTCGTACGTTGCGCAAATTTATCAAGTAAGAGCGTGGCAGGATCAGTAGCATTTGTAACTCATGTTCTTAGGGTCACGGGTTCGATTCCCAGTGAAGTCAACTTTCTGTTTTTTGCTTCAACCAATAAAGTAGCCAATTGTAGATACAAATAAAATGTTAATTCACCATATGTTTATAATGAATTAAAACAATAGAGATATTCAAATCAGTTGTAAAATCTTTCAATGTTCCATGTTAACTAGCAACGTAATGTAATCTATTTCGTGAATGTATTGATATCATGAGTTATAGTTACCACAGTCGTTGTGTAAAAAATTTTCTTGACGCTTCGTGTCTACATCTGTTGACAGTGTGAAAATTACAAGGGGGATGAAGGAAATTCTCTTTGGTAAAACTGGATGTTACTATAACCAAAGGAGATACCCGCCCTCCCCACAATAATGGAGACAGATTTTCGCCGCTTAATACAAAAGAAATAAGGTGTAAAGACCGTTTCCATATTTTTAAAGCGACGTTCAAAATATTTATGAAGTTGGAAAATAATACTGTGGAGGATCAGGGAGCAGAGTTGTCTTCAACATTGTGATGCGCGCAAATTTGAGGCTTATTCTAAAGGAATATCAATTTCATGTCATTTTCCTTTGTGGCAATCTGACAATTCATCACATTTCTCCCCCCAAACACATTTCAAATCGGATTATTGGGGGCACAATCCCTCAGTTCCCAGATTCAAGGGGAGATGTTCCCCTCATCCTCCCGTGTCATTTGTGCCAGTGCTTGTAATACACACACTGTCAACAGATGTGGACAGGAAATACAAGAACATTTTTTACTTAGCGACTGTGGTAACCATAATATAACTCGTGATACCAATATATTTACGAAATAGATTATAAGTTTTTGCCAGTTACCGTGAAATTTGGAAGATTTTACTAATGATTTCAATATTTCTATTGCTTTAATTGATTATAAACATATGGAGAATTAACATTTTACTTGTAGCTAAAAGTAGCTACTTTACTGGTTGAAGAAAAAACAAAAAGCTAACACCAGCGGAAATCGAACCCGTAACCCTTGGAACGTAATTCACAAATGTTTCTGACTCTGCCACGCCGTCAATTAATAAGTAGTCTCCAGTTCAAGACTTTGCATCGTACATGAGAAGCGCACCAATGATAAATCGTTCTTACACCAACATGGGCAACTGTAAGTCTTTGATCCGCACTGTCATTTGTAAAAACTCCGGAAACGTTTACGTCTTGCCAACACTTATGCATCGTGTAATGAGTATAGAACCAGGTCTTATCAAGGTAGAAGACAGGGTTTTTTTTTTGGTCTTATTATTTCTCAGAAAAAGACGCTGCCCGTTTTGCTATATCGGATCATTCGACAAGAATATGTCTGCGATTTTTTTTACACTTTTTAAGCTGAATTCCCATTGATAGTATGATCTTTCTCAAAGTTCTCTTACAGCCCCTAAAATTGATTTTCTTGCAGAATATGTGCATTTTTCGAAGTGTCGGAGTTTCTCTCACTTACGTATAATATATCTAAAACTGTCTTCTAATAATACGTTTATACATGTCATCTCTCTTATTTTATTTTTGGTACTGTTTTTCTTCTCTTAGACGTGGAAATATCTAATCCGTTCTGTTCTTCTTGGCCTTCTTTTCGTATTTTCCTTCAAGCTTTTTTATCTACACAAACTGCTGCTGCTGAACGATCTGTCGCCCCCTGGCACTGGAATTACTACACCATCTCTTTTCTCTGAATCACAAAATTTAATTACATCGTATATAACAGACCTCGCTTGGGTATGATAAACCCGCACTTTCTTCTGAGGCGTGAATACCAACATACACTACGTGAAGCTCAGTTGATATCACAAGTCAAATGTAATTTTGAAGAATAGACAAAAAGAACAATGCAACAGTAATATTAAAAACACTGACGAGCAAACACATCAAACACTGACAAACTAGATGTATATTTGCAGAGGAGTTTAATTCTACATACCGAGCACACAAAACAACTTGAAACCGATTACGTGCACTAATGAGAATAAGTTTTCTACCCAGAGTTCAATAAGACCACATGACCTGTTCTGTTTAATCACTAGTTGCGTAGTTTTACGCGCTGTCACTAGTAGACAATTGTGCGAACCGATTGATCGAACTGGAATTTCGATTGTTTCTACGAAAAGTAAGACAAGGAGTTGTCAAGTCTTTCTAGTTCACCGAAATCTGCGGAATGCATGCATTCACCTTACCACCTGAACAGTCCTCTTAACCTCTGCTTCACGCATACCCCGTATACAAACGTGTGGTGATGGGATGTATAACTCATAGGATATAATACTTTACTTTTAAAACTGTCAATACTTTCAGGGTACCCCATAAATAGGTAATAAAGAAATAGCGGCATTTTTTCAAAAATTCAATTACAACTAAACATTCTACACAAAATTTGAAACATATCAGTGAAAACAGCATCTTTCAAGAGCTTGTGGTTTCCGAGATACCATTGTCAAAAGCATTTGCCACAAACATACAAATATCCACAACATATAAACGTCCACAAACACACAATTTTTTCTTGGCAACAAACATATAAACCTAGCATTTTAATACATGGATAAATTTAAATATACTATTTGAATTTTCATAATTTCCCAAGGGAGAGAAAAGTTTTAAAATTTCCATGTTACCCACCAACCTATGGTCGAGGTCAACAAGAAAAATTAGTGACAATGAACAATTCAAATTTCAAACCTTAAAATTATATAAATTACCTTAAGCAGGCATCTGATTGAGTGAAAAGTAATTGAGGCAACATTGCTTAAATAACGGAATCTAAATTTAAACTGAAGTTTAAGTGTTGATTGCTACTATTTAATTATTAAAAAAAAATTCTTTTTGAAATTAATTTCTTCAATTTTCTAATATTACAACTACCTTTTATACAAGCTAGCACTACGAAAATACTTGGATGTTGCAATGTACTGTCGTTTCGCTAGATTGCTGCAACAGTTGCATGTAGCTGGCACACGCAGAGACAACTAACATGTACTACTATGAGCAAAATAAATGACGCGTCCCTCTATTTTGGACTTTTTTGAAAATATCTTCGTTTTCTTTATATGTTCGAAAGTTTGGAAGGTTTCCCAAGCAGGTAACGTTAATAACAAACCCATTTTTAATATTTGTGTTAGATATTAGCTTAAATAAATTAGAAGCAAAAAACATTAAATCGACCGAAATTACGAGAATTACCAACTCTACTAAAGTGGGAAATTTTCAAGAACGCGAGGAAATTCTGCAGCTCAACACGAAGCAACATCTATGTCATTGAGAGAAATGTGGATTAGATCTACAAACGAAACTTTCAACGAAACATTTCTAATATGTCTTATTACGTGCATTATCTGCGAACTCCAAATATATGAATTTATGCCAAGTTGTTAAGGGCGAAGAAGAAAAAGAAAGCTCCGTAACAAAAGAAGGGTGGGAAACCCTGTATCGTGCAAATGAGATGCATGGAGTAAGTAGTGAGTGGGAACCCTTCACCCCTGGTGGGGGAATATTCATGAAGCTATCAGCTTATATCTAATTTAATAGGAATATATATAATCCATGTCTTACTTTTGAACATACAAGGTTCAACAAAAATGAGAAAACTTTTATATCGGACTTCTCAAGAAAAATAAAATAAATACATGACCGTGTTTATTATATATAGAATTCCCAGTCACGACTCCCTTTTCAGTTTTATTAAAAATAGAAGAAGTAAAGAAGAGAAAAGAAAGATGGGATAGGAAGAAGAAAACAAAGAAAAAAGAAAGTAAGGAGATGAGGAAATAAGGAAACTGTTACTGGATATTTTTGAGAAATATGGTAAAGGAAAGTGCATAATTATCGAATTGGGATTATTTCCAATAGCTATTGGGTGAATGGTATTAAGGTGATCAAAGGTAGACACATATAACCCATACCTACCAGACCTAGATCTATTTAACCCCAACTACCGAATTATCCTAATCTAGCTCTGAGATAGATGAGAAAGTTTAATTTAACAGTTTATTCAATATTTCCGAAAGTTCTTGACTAGTATCCAGTATTTGAAGCATAAATGATGAAGTTGGTGGCATGCTAGAATTGATCACAGAAAAAAAATCAAAGCAACACACATATTTGTCGAAGATTTTGACTTTCAAAGTTCTCCCATGATGATCATTCGTTCAGATTACTTCGGTCATTTTTGCTTCTTTTATAGAGCCAACTTAAATTGAGTTAGTATTGACTTTCAACGACTTTAATTGCCAACTACCATTAATTATAGTAAGTCACACATATATGTCAAAAGAATTGGTGCACTTAATACTAAACCTACATTTCACTCACATTCATACAGGACAATGTATACTTCAGGTTGCATTTAGTTGAATTAAACTAACCTAACTACGTTTCTATAGACATTTATTACATTTCAAGATAACTTAATTTGACAGCACAGGAAAAATTTCGATACATGAAAAGAAAATAATAATAATAGTAATAATAATCTAGTTTATAGACATTCATAGAAATTTGTTACTTATAAACAATATCGAATAACACATCTCTCTTTATAGATACATTAAGAGTTGGATTACGTTTAAAAAACTCGACAAAACGAAAGAAAAAGAGGGAAAACAAAAAACCAAAGGTTAACATTGAACATATTTAAGATTCAGTACGAACTACTACATATCAATGTGAAAAAAAAATCGGTTAATCATTTAAAAAAAACTTTGGTAGCATTTTTATGGAGTCTCTATCCCAAGAGGGGAAATTTCGACAATTTTATTGAGTCCTTTTCTCACGTCGATAATAACTCCTTTATCAACTCTCTTTATGCACTGTGGTTGGCGTCCATGAGAGTAGTTAGTCGTTTGTCTTAACTACAAACAGATAGTTGCTTCACATTATATATATTTTTCATTTCGTCACTTGACGCACTTCGTATGAAAATTTCCAAATTTCATGAGATTTAAAAATAGTGAATTTAGTTCCAAACATTAGGACATATTTCTATTATACAATAGTTCAATGGAGCTAGATTTCAGGACCTATCCTAGGTCCTGTATTTACACTACGAAATTATTAATCAAATTTCAGTTCAATTTAAGATCACTAAATTTTATTTCTGGTTTATATCGTGGAGTCAAGAGATTTGAGTCACTGAACTGACGAATGATAAATAGTTATGTTTCCGGTCGTAGGGGAAGGATTTGGGGCACACTGTTTCATAATTCACTGATTTCGTTATGGTTTCACAAAAATAACTTTAGATACGGATTAGGGTTATTTTTACGATTTGTTACTTGTTCTATTTACATGCAACATTTAACATAGTATTAAAAAATTTAATAGTTACCAACATTAATAACAAATCCGTAAGATGTTATTTATTACAAATTACGCGGTAATACTCTACAATCACAACTAGTTGGTCAGTATCGGGTGTCAAAAATCTTTGGCAACCTAAACTAACCAGAGTAAATACTGAGCCCTTACATACATATTCGCTTATATATATATATATTACTCAATATAATAAATTTTATTCTAATATCAATCTTAGTATTTCGTCGACATTTTTGGCTCCAAAACAAAAACCCTGACTAACAAAGTTATTTTTTAATAAGGTTGCAACAATGAATGTATATATATACACCCGATAATCAATAATAATTCCATTTACTAAGATCCGCGTATGGAAAAATGGTTGGTATTATTTAATAACTCGACACAAGAAGTGGAAATACAACAAATAGAACAGGCACGTAACTTTCCAAACTATGTAAGCATACATATATAAATGTATATACAGAGAAAGAAAAAAAATCAAGATTATTTGAAATTAGTGGACCCAAACTACTAGTACATACCCACCTTATAACCAATCAATAGAAAGAAACCAGAAGTCAGTAATCAATGGGTATAGTTTGTACGATCAATGAACAATAATCAAGTTTCTGGAAATCTGAAATCATAGTGTAACTTCTCGTGAATGCATCCCATGGAGGATTGAGTATCGTGGAAAATGGTCTTGAGTTGTTCTGAAATACCTCCACGAATTGTATCCCTCGATGTCTCAGTTAGTACATACGATCGAAATAAGTGATATTAACGTTGTATGTTTTCATGAGTTTCAGAACCAGGGGGAGGTTGAAAATTAAAAAAAAACTTTAAAGAAGAAGAAGAAAGAACAGGTAAAAAGAGAGGAGACAACATTACAACTACGAAAGATAAGTAGTCGAATTTATGTATACAACATACTATAACCAAATATTTTCTTTTATGCCAAAAGGGGTTCGGCTTACCAAATAGCCGAAAAACAAATATCTTCAACAACGAGACGAGTCTGTGCCCTGAACGGGATTTTCGGAAAGACGAAGGCTTTAGGGAAATCCCACCACTCACCGTATCCGGTCAACGCCATTGAAGACCCCGGCCATGCCGGAAGGTTAGATAAGGTTCTTATTTTGGAATTTCAAACAGAAAAAATCATCCGACCTTACAGAAACTAAGAAAGTCCAGAATAGTAATGAAACTAGAGTAATAGCAAAGATATCCCTAACGAGTAATTTGCTAAAATAATAATAAAAAGTTAAATAAACTGAATTTTGGATCGGTGATTTCAGTGACCAAATATCACCGATGGCTACCCTGTGCAGACATGCCAAAGTCTGGGACGTCGTTAATTTCCATCACCTAATTAAACTAAGAAAAGAAACGAAAATACTTAAGAGGGTCAGGGGTCACCGTCCGGGTACACAATGAACCTAAATATTTTTAGTAGCAGTTAATTTAATTTGATTTGCCCCGTCTGTCCTATTGGCTATATGAACACTGTACGGTAAATAATGTAAGCAGCGTAGAAAAAAATCTCGGAGAGTCAATGAATGTTAAAGGTACAAATGACCAAACCTGTACTTTCCGATGATCACAGGATATAGCAGTTATTTTTCTTAATTATCATTTCTGTAAACCTTCAAAGGTAATTCCTACATGATGCTACCCTATCTGATGAAAGGCTTAAGAACCGGAGATGTTAATATGAGATACTTAAGTGTGAAGTAACATACAATTCCCAACTACACACTACTATCCAATAGCAAACTCGGTTGGATGAATATATCGGTGTAGATGTCCAAACGCGAGAGATTTTCAATAAACATATTCATATTCTCAATATATAATATACACTGGGCCTATCCGTTTAAGTACAGGTGTCCTATCATCTCATTCAATTTATATCATATTCGTATTATTATTATAACATTACATTTATTCATTATTTACTCATTTCCACGCGAAGTAATATTTTACAGACACCCCATTACATACATTTACACGCAGGCCATACACAAATTACATTATGCACTAATAAATCTATAATTATCACAACCCGTCACGCTTAAACTGCTACACGATAACATTCATCGAACCACGGACTCTTTTTTTCGAAGCACCCAATTATATTTACTTCGCAGTTTTGTAAAAAAAATCATATGTACATTCACTGAAAGTTAAATTGTCAACGATGAATTTATTTCTGATTTGCTGATAGAACTAAAGCAACAATGGAATATCTCTACAGCAACGGGAAAAGAGAATTTAATATTACATTTTGAAACAAACAGTAACATCATGTGGGCTTTACTTCTATTAAGGAAACAGGCATTCTTGATTTCAGTTTATATTTCGGTTTCTAATTGACATAGCAAGCTGTAATTTTCAGAACAGTAAGATCTCATGCTATTTCATATGAATGTATACTCATATGAACCAAAAACCATGTCTACTAGATGTAATTTGGAAATAAGGCGCCAAAATCAAACAACCTAAATCGCTAACTCATGCAATGACGTAATGTCAACAAACGACTGATTACCGAAAACGGACACGATGGCGCTGTAGTAAGGAATAAACTACCTTGTACTAAATACAGCCTTACACTTATTAACCAGAACTATAATATTTACTCTTGTTTAGTATACTTCCAGTTAGACAAATGGTACTAAATTAAGGCATGTTAAACACTGTCCTTACAGTAAAATCACGCATTCACACAGTACTACTAACTACATACACCACTATAAATACGACACATAAGACTACTATACAGATCCATAGCAAAAGTTAGTAGTAAAAGTAGTAGTATTAGTAGTAGGAACGGGTTAGAATGTAATTCAGCATTCATTTTTTCCGTTCGATGTTGCCAAACGTAACTCGCTTACAATGCCTTCTGGCTAAGCCTTAGTGTGTTTCGAAAATATGCTTGTGTTCGGGATGAAGTTTCAAGGTTCAGCATTGACTAGGAGTTTTTGCTATTAATATCCCTTCTAACAATATTGGCAGTGGACAAAAGTTAGACCGTGTTGAAGCTTTTTGCTCCTAATTTATTTATTTGTCAGCAGGCGCGTATGCAGGAATTTATTTCGGGAGAGGTTCAAAGCTATCTGGGGGATCCGACTTCAATATTAGGATAAATTATAATAACATTTTTAAAAATAACCCCCAAATTAGGTTAAATTTACAGAAAAGTTGGTATTTCAGAGGGGGTTCGGACCCCCTGAACCTACCCCTAAATGCGTCCTTGTTTGTCAGAAATGTTTCCTCATTTTGAAACCCTCAGAAACTTCGAATATATAAAGGAAAACGAGTTATTTTCGATAAAGTATCACTTAAAGGAGACGCGACATTTTTATTGCACATGGCGGTACCCCACCTTAAGAAGGGCAAGAATTCCTTCCCTTTGATTGTCTGCGCTCTATCGAAAGGTTAGGTTTGTAAAATATACTCCTAAGAACAAACGTGTTTGCCAGAGAACCATCATACTGAACAGAGCTCCACAAAAATGCATGCTGAACTGTCGTTTATAGCTACCCTTTGGTGTTTTTTGCCCTCAAGGTCAATCGAGTGATAACTCAGTTCAGTCCCTGTTCTTAAGCCGTGTTCGTATTACTTCGAACAGTTTTGACGTGTTTTCCAACCACCATATGAACAGACAATCAGGGCAAATCATAGCATACAATACATTTAAGCAAGTATATTTGTCGCGAAATTATTACACATATTACCCCAAGACTCTTAATATATGAATCTATACATTTATTTATATAGATAAAGTAAACAGTGGAAATTACCTATCGAAAAAATAAATTAACAACACGATCATAATGAAAAGCATGCCTCGTAATATAACAGACTTCTTTCGCGTAAGAAATCGAAACCCAGTTAGTTAGAGCAACTAGTCTGTACGAATTAGGTTGTTAGTTCGAGCCTAACACGAGCAAGGGTTTTTATTACTATTGTTTTTCTCTTTTTTATGTGAGGAAAAATGAAATTGTGACATCGCGATATCAAATGTATTTGGTTAGGTAACTTTGTCTTAGCTAAACTTTAAATATCAATAACCGTCGAAATTATTTCACTAACCGATCAGTTATTGAACATTTCAAACACGTCAAACCAGTGGCATAACATGAAGGTTAACCTCACGACCGCAGCCCTTAGTTACGCGTCCATACTTTCAGGGACGAACCAAGGGCCGGGAAACCCGGGCGACTGCACGGGGCGCCAGTCAGAGGGGCGCCAAAACGAGCCTCAAGAAGTAAATTTTATAATGTGTTTCCTACTGACTTTTTTGGTTTATATTCTTGTCAAGTTGCGGCAATTACGTAATCTTTTTCCATTTCACCATGGAAGAATAGTTTCATACAACTAAGGGGACTGTATCGACAAATGGAGAGATGGCATGTAGAATAGAGAGTGGAGGGGGAGTAAGTATTGTTTGGTTGTTTGCTTGAGTTTAGCGATCCACGGTTATGCCTTAATGGCCAAAGGAGATGTGGATACTGATTATGGTGAAATCCGAACCACTTTTATCGTTCAAAAGTAACCCATCAGGTATTGGATCCGGGACCACAGAAGGCAGGCGTGCTAGCCACTAGACCAAGCTGGAGGGGCGGTGTTTGTCTTGTTTATAGCAGGCCATATTCATTGTGAAGTTTTCCAAGGTAATGAATATCTTTTTGAAAAATGGGTTAAACTATTAAAAACACTAGGATAAAATGTAAAATATATTCTAGTACTAGGGAAGAGGGCGCCAAAAAGTCACTTTGCCCACGTGAAAATTTGGCCTGGTCCGCTCCTGCGTACTTTCTATATAGTTTTTGGCTTTGCAGCTTGTGCGGTCCC
The DNA here is from genome assembly GCF_964235325.1 of Thermobia domestica. Lineage (NCBI taxonomy): Eukaryota > Metazoa > Arthropoda > Insecta > Zygentoma > Lepismatidae > Thermobia > Thermobia domestica. The sequence goes on from NC_137459.1 coordinate 246,173,432, forward strand.
CACGCCACAGGGTTGTGGGGGCGCTATTTACGCCAATGCTTCGAACGTTAATTCAATAACTGTTTGAGAAATTCCACCATCAGCGTGGAAACGGGAATATATATTTTTCTAATACTCCCATAGAACTTTCATCCAGAACACCAGATGCAATATTTCAGAGTGGTCTCTGGCTAAGTATAAGGAGGATCTGATGTTTCCTAAGTAAGTTCCTTTCAGAAAGTTTGCTATTTCTTTAACGGTGTTGTAAATAAACATACTCATCGTTATTAGCCCGACACCAAACCATCCTGGACAAATCCTAGAGCAACGATCGGCAAAAGTTCATTCTGCCTAATTTTATAAGCGACTCAAGAGTGAAACACTTGTTAACGAAAGCAATGCTGTGTATACAAAATGCTTGTGACAAAATATCAAGTGTTTTGTAATCTTTAGACACTTTCAATATTCTTTTTTGTCACCCTTGGTTGTGTAGGGCGCCCTTGAACAATAAAGAAGCGGTAATATTAGTCAAGGGGCGCTATAAATATATTACGTATTTCATTTGTTACATAATCGTAACTGCCCAGAGTCATTTTCAGTAGAATATAAAATGCTACCTGATATTCCACTCACCGAGGAAAGGATGCCCTAAATATATTTCTTATTCATTTTGTCTGCCCTGCTTGTCAGAAATTAAATACTTTCTTTTGGGACGGTGCTGAAAATAGAGGGGCAAAATAAAACGTCGTGCCCATCCTACATTTTAAATTTTGTTACGTGGTTGCTCAAATTATAACTAAAGAAAGCACTTTAAACTAAGATGTCTAAGGTTACTTCATTATGTAAGGGTGGCATATTCAGGAGTAATAATAATAATCATTATTATTATTATTATTATTATTATTAAGTATGAATGTCTTTGGATAGCCAAATTATGTGACACGAATCATTACATATAGAGATTTAAGATGAGTGGTCATAGGGGAGGAAAAAACAGGATTTTTCTGCCTGATTCTCTAACGTAAATATTATTGCTGAAGGTAAGAAGCATCACCAATCTACAATTGGTTGCTTTTACGCAGAAAATCAGTTACTTGAGTTCTCCTCCTTCAGGCTTCTTACCGCATGTGGTAAATTCAAAACAATTTCAATTAAAACATATACATTGTAAAACATCCGTAATTAAATATATACAAGGAAAATTAAACATTTAATAGGGAAATCTGTTGCCAAAGTGTCCAAAAAAGTAGATAGAAGACTATCTAGTGATAAACATTGTGAAACTTTATAAAATTCTCCAAATTAGAATTAACATTTACTGGAAAATAGTCGTTATGCACCAGTGAGCATATAGTGAGCAGTGAGCACAGGGGAAATAATTACGTAACTGTTTGCAAACAAAAATTAGGGACACTAATGCAAGTGCGACAACGACAATGTTTTTTCTTTTTTTGGTATCGTCATGAGTTTTACAAATATGTTACAATTTGATTCTTTCCCACATAAAAAAAAATAAATAAAATAACCATAGTAATAAACATGACAATTGCACTTCTATGGGATTCGAACCAACTAACTGCGGCATACAGACATGTTGCTTTAGCTAACTGAGCTATTTGCTTTCCTACGCCAGCTAAACCTTTTCTACGGTAAAGACGATTTTTCATTACGATCGTGCTACCAATTCGTCCTCTTCCATAGGTAATTTCCACTTTTTGCTCTATCTATACGTTGATACTTAGTATAGATTCATATATTTGGAGTTCGCAGATAATGCATGTAATAAGACATATTAGAAATATTTCCTTAAAATTTTCGTTTGTAGATTTAATCCACATTTCTCTCAACGACATAGATGTCGCTGCTTCGTGTTGAACTGCAAAATTCCCTCTTGTTCTTGAAAATTTCCCATTTTAGCTGAGTTGGTAATTCTCGTAATTTCGGTCGATTTAATGTTTTTTGCTTCTAATTTATTTATTTTAAGCTAATATCTAACACAAATATTAAAAACGGGTTTGTGATTAACGCTTCCTGCTGAGGAAACCTTCCGAAATTTCGAACATATAAAGAAAACGGAGATATTTTCAAAAAACTTCAAAATAAAGAGACGCGTCATTTATTTTGCTCACAGTTTTACACCTTGTCTCAAAAAGGTTGAGTGCATTCTTTATTGCTGTTTTGAGGCAAAAATTTTCTAAGTCCAACTTTGGGTATCTTCGGAAAAAAGTAAACCAGGTTCGAACCTCGAAGCCAACCTCTGCAATCGGAAAAATTTTGCAGATGTGTTTCTCATCTTCTAAATATAATAAGACTTGTTACCAATTGTATATAAAAAAAGCAACATTCATTGAAATACTTAATGATACAATACTTCGAAACTGTATTAATGTCAGCACAAGCTTACTATTTAGCTCTCCATACATAATGGAACATTTAGATACGTAAACGAATCTTTCCATGTGAAAGAACGCTCAAAGTTAAGAAACAGAACATAAATCTCGCCTGAGTACTAAAATTAAAGTCAACGTGGAACAAAACACAGTTTGCAGTGGATATGAGTGTCATAATTATCTAGAGAGCCACTATACATCGCTAGAAGCATCTTCCGAAGAGTGCTTGTGTTAGCTCAGCGGTAAGCCGTTGGATTTCAAATCGTAAGGTTGAGAGTTCAATTCCCATCTGAGAATTTTTTTAAAGTCATATTTTCCGCAATGCATAAAAAATTATATAAAACAATTACATTAAAATACATCAGTTGTATATAACAATCATTGCAGAACAGTAATTATTATGGTTAAAATATAACATCTGAAATAGATCTTCACAGTACGTCGGTATTATGAGAATGTTAATTACAAATTAAGAAAATAGTTTAATAACAATAAATAAATTATGTAATGTATTTATTTGGAGCTATTTGTCATATAGAGGTTACTTCTCAACATTCATATTACAGCATGTCATTTATGTTCTTGAAACATTATCCAAGGCCGAAAAAGAGGGTATAAACAGAGAATCCGAAGTCGGAACGCTCGCAAGAAATTCATGAACTCCAAAGGTCACGTGAGCAGACTGGAATTATTGTTATAAAGCATGCCACAGCAGAAAGTCTTTACATAGATTTTCAAATTAAATATCTGATACATGCTTTTGCAATGTTGAAGTGGTGATGCCTTGGGTCAATGTTTCTCTCTCGCTCGCTCGCTGACTCTGTATATACTGGGTGTCAAAAAATTCCACCGACAAACTTCGGGAGGTAAATCCTCATACGAAGAAACAAAAAAGCTCAGTAAACATGGGTCTGGAAACGCGTTGTGTCGGAGATATAAGGCGCCGAAACCGTGGGAAATGAATCTTCAAATGCGTATATTTCAGAAACTATTCAACGTAGAGGGTGCGGTTTGAAAACTCACCAACGAAGTCATACTTGCTCTTGTTAAACATGCATGTTTCATAATCTTGCAATGCCTGCGGAAGGGATTCCCCAAAGGATCATAGGGATTCCCGGATAATCTGCCGAGTGAAGATGGCTCGAAAGGGGTATGAATGGACGACTTCCTCACCTGTTAACATACTTCCTTGTACCAATACGATAACTCAAACGGATACAAAATGGTGGACACTTGTATACTTGCTGTGTGTGGTTGCATAACCGCCACATACGGATGGTGCCTAATAATGAAGTTCGGAATATGAAGTACTGTGAATATGCAGTCGAAGGTTCGTAGTGAGGCACGTGTGGTGTTGCTACAGCATAACACACGAAGCAGAGTGATTGAAATTGTGAAAACACTTAATGCAAAGGAAAACCCCAAATAGCACGGTATATACAGGATGGGCCATTTTAATCAATCCATGGAAATATCTGAAAAATGATAAACCGTAGAAGAAATTTTTGAAGTACACGTTATATATTGCTAAGGGGGAAAACCAATTCCGCCAAAAGTACACCTCCCCGCCCCCCGTAAATGGGGGTAATGGAGGGTAACTTTGAAATGTCAAATGGGAACATGGGTCGAGTAATACCTCGTTCGAAAGGTCTTGGAAAACTAAGTAACGCTGTATCAAAAGATGTTTCATATTGTGCACCAGTTTCAAAATGGCCGCCATGTGTACTTTTGGCTAGTGTAATCGGTAAAGTATGATGGTGATTGGGAATTTTCCAAATTTCGGATTCTTTCCGAGTTCCGGAATTTTTATGAATTCTGGTATTTTACCGAATTCCATAATTTTCCGAAATCCGGAAAGCGAAACTTCCACTTCCGGAAAATGAATTTCTGTTGGTTAATCTGTAACGTGGCGGACATAAGTCTTTGACGAGGTAATGGCTACTGCTTTGAAACAAATGGAAAGTATGAGAATTAAATCTGTGTATCTGTAGTTTCGTGTAGAGAAAAACAAACTTGTGAGTCAAAGGTTTAAGAACAACTCAAGTTATTAATATAAAGTTTGGCGAAGATTATTCACAAAAGAAATACGAAAGAAGTTTCAAATCGAAGAAATATAACATACAACTTTGCAAGTGGAGACAAAGAAACCTAACTTAACCAGACTAAAGACGAATCGTTTCGAATATAGTGTCTCTATTTTCTTTCTTTTCTTTTTTAGCATTTGTTTCTATTTACTTACCTGAGATGACTATATCTTACAAGGAAAAAGCAGACTTTGTTAAATGAACTTTCGCGAGGTAGTAGTGCATATTTAATGTTAATGTTACAAACTGGGAGAGCGCAATAATCAGAAATAGCCTAGAAAATGCGTCTTAAAGTTTCAACTCGCCGTATATATGATACGACGCCTGAAATTTCCAAGTGACGGTGTGGCAGAGTGTGGAGCATTCACGCGTAAAGGATCGCGAGTTCGATTCCCGCTCGAGTCAACTTGTTTTTTGCTTTTACCAATAAAGTAGTGATTTATAACTGCAAGTAAAATATTAATTCACCATATGTTTATAATGCATGAAACAATAGGAATTTTCAAATCAGTTGTAAAACTTTTCAATGTTTCATGTGAACTAGATACAAATATAACCTATATCGTAAAGTCGTTAAATGAAGAATGTTCTTGACGATTCGTGTCTATATCTGTGGGCAGAGTGCGAATTGCAAGGGGAATAATTCGGAAATCCCCTTTGGCTATACCATTCATCTAGTATTCCCTAGCGGATTTCCCCCTCATCCCACTTGCAATTCGCACACTGTCCAGATATAGACACGAAACTTCGCACAGCGAATTTAGTAAGCGTAATACAGCTAGTGATATCAATATATTTATGAAATAGGTTATATTTTGTATCTAGTTCATATAAAACATCGAAAAGTTCTACAACTGATTTGAAAATTCCTATCGTTTAGAATATATGAACATATAGTGAATTAATATTTTTTTAATGACTCCTTTATTGGTAAAAAGCAAAAACAAGTTGAGTCGAGCGGGAATCGAACGCTGGACCCTTTACACGAGAATCGTAAATGCTTCACACTCTGCCACACTGCCACTTGATAATTTTAGGCGTCATACCATATATACGGCGAGTCGAAACTTTGAGACGCTTTCTCTAAGCTATTTCTGGCTATTGCGCTATCCCAGTTTAAATGTGCACTACTACCTCACGAAAGATGGCCCCTAAGTTTATTTAACAAGGTCTGCCTTGTCCTTGTTAGATATACTCATCTGAGGTAAGTAAATAGAAACAAATGCAAAAGAAGAAAAAATGGAGATCCTAAAAGTAAGATGTAGACAAATTCACCACTCTTCAGAGGGTGCTATATACAATGCACCAAGCAGAGTGTGTCGGTGGGACGTAGTGGGTATGTAGGTTATGGTGGGTTACGTCCTCTTGACCCACGGCCCACGATCTACTTCATCTCTGGTGAGAGGCTTCCAATACAGCATGAGCGAGACAATATAGGCTTTGTTAAATCCGAGACGAGATCAGACAGGTCCTTGTCTTGACTCGTAGCGTTTTAAATGTCTTGAAAGCATTAAACAGCCCTCTCTTGTCCGATTATCAATTCTAACTTGTAAACTTCGTTACATTTCGAAGCCGCAGGGCTTCCAATTTTACTTCTATTATTAGGAGGTTTACGAAAGAAAATTAGACGAAAGGAGATTAGATAAGAATTTGTCTCGTTTTGGAAACACGAGGTGACACCGGGATAGCCACGAAACCAGTGGCGGATCTAGAAGGTGAAAACTGGGGGTGCATGAATTTAGATTATGATAAGTTTATCATGACCTTACTATAATTTTTCAAAACTATATAAATAATAGCTTAAATTATTTTCGTCAATCTAAAAGTGGGGGCCACTGAACAAGACGAAACACAGGCTTTCCTTGCCTCTAAAACGAAACATTTTTACATGACGAGACGAAACAGGCAACCATGTTGTGTCTAGCGCATCATAACCATCCTCCTATAAGATTCTGTTTTCATCTCTATCAAGTTATTTCTCGAAATCCGACCTCGGATCATCATCTTTTCATTGACCGCCATTGTTTAATTCACTAGCTTGTGTTCATAATTGTAATTTTTTAAAAATCATATTTTATACGGTTTTCATTCCAGTCAGTCTACGGTTTTCATTTTACCACTTATGAAGTGGAATTAACGTATGATAGGTTATAATGGTCTTGTGAATGCTTGTGTCTAATTGTTTGAAACCAGTGTATATTTAGACAATCGATATTATGTGGGGTTAATTGCATTCATCTATTACTACTTCACTGTCTATGTATGGTATATCTATAAGTGTAGTGTTCTACATTTCCCTTCGTAGAATAAAGTTGTTTGAAGGCTCTGGATTAAGTGTAATGGAATTGTATAATAACCTAGGCATGTAACTTTGATGGGGAAATGGAAGTTGGAACTACAGCATGAAGTGTGGAAAGAGGAATCTTTCTTTTTCCTCTTGAAATGTCTGTAATGCATTGCCTGTTCCGTTCACTGTATCGCTATCTCTTCTTGCTGCTTCCTTCAGGCGTTATTCAGCGTGCCTTGGTGGCTAGCCTCTGCATAGCAAAACCCACGAGAGTAATATGCATGATTCACTGTGTAACGCAGTGTTGCAATAGCTTCGCTTTGTCGTTAACAAATATAGTGTTTTTGCTGTCTTGAATATCAATAAAACTGGTTGTGGAAAAGAATAACTGAATACGAATCTGCTAACTCTACTTTTATAATTTAATATTTTAGTCTCAATATGGTCTCTCGTCCCAAAACTTGTTTTCACAGGACACATTTGGGGAGAAGGGGAGTTCTGTAAGTCACAATATTTTGGCATTCGGGATATTAGTGATATGTTGTTCGGATCTTGGAACCTTAGGTAATAACGCTTGCAATTATCACTTTGCTGTTTTATGGCTGTTTGTATTCGGCATTCTTGTTATGTAAGCGTCTATTTGTCATCTCGTTGATTTGAATGGAAGCACCACAGTCTCAGTTCCGGAAGCATTTCTCCCTCTCTCTCTCTGCAATACGCACATTTGTGAATAAATTTGCCTATCGTCGAGACTCGCCGGAAAATTCCCAGTTTTTCCGGTCACCACCCTCTGATACAACCCCTGATTAAATATACTTGCTTCCTCATTTTCATTGTCTCACTTCTCTAATAAATTTCACCGAAAATGTTTAACTCGTTTACATTTAACATATTAAACGGGTAATACGCTCTCTTTTACCACGTTTCATGTGCTGTATGCATTATTTGAAAAAAATATATACTACTTGGAGCAGATTCGAACCGCGGTTCTTTGGATTTGTAATATAGTGCCTTAACCACTACACCAAGATGGTTGTTTGGTAAACGCTTAGTTGTTGACATACTTGTTGTATTTGTATTTTATGTTCCCACTTCGACAATTTTTACTCTTTTTTTCTCTTTTTAGCAGCTGCTTCTGGCTTTCTCTTTCGGTGTCGCCCTCTATTTACACTATGCACTATTCCTATTCACAGCTTGTGCCCCTCTGCAATGTCTTATTCACATTAGACTTTTCTTCTTGTCCCTCAGTAAAGATTTGATTGATTTAATTCTCATACTCTCTATGGATGGAGCGCAGGAATGCGAGACTCAAAAAATAGATGTACGTTTTCTTTCCTGACAGATAATACATAAATATACAGATTTACTGTTGTTAACAGATTATGCCTTTTGTCTGAAGTATTGATGGCCAACTCCGGCATTTTTACTTTCCGGATTCCAGAAAGTACAATCGGAAAAATTCCGGAAAGTGAAATTTCGATTTCGGAAAATTTTGGCCATCCGTACTCTGAAGAGACAATTGTCACACTTTAAAAAAATTTCAAATAATCATCTTAGTAAATATTATGTATACTTAAAAATAGAACTCGTGTAATGTGTAGTTTTGGTATTACCATAATATGATATTTTTGTACCTTAACTATGACTTTCAACTTTTTTTTCCGAATTGTACCATCGCTTACAACTATCAAACTTTTATATTTTTTTATTGAATTAGTTTGAATTTACTAGGTATGATTAAATAACAAAAAGGATACCTATTTATGTAATAATCTTGCGGTTTTGTGAATGGAAAATATAGGCCTAGCAATGTAAGGGGTTCAGTGATTATTACAAACCCTATAAACAGAAATAAGAAATAATAGACTAATGTATATAGATGAAAGCAGCAAACATACATACCTGTAATACACCGTGTTTCAGAAAGAATATACGTATTTCGAATGCATATATTTATTAAACTTTAAGACATACGAATATGAAACTTTGCACACACATTTACAAACCTCTCAAGTTCAAATTACAGTTCAAATTTCAAATTACAGATGTTCAATATGTTCTCCATCAGCGACACGAACAATATCACATCGATTCTCATGTTCCTGCCATACTCGGGCAAGCATGTCCTGCATCACTAAAGTTATAGCAGTATGGATCCGGTTCTTCAACTCTTCCAGGTTCTGTGGGGGTAGTGATACATAAACGTTGTCTTTAATGAAACCCCACAGGAAGACGTCACAGGGTGTTAAATCCGGTGACCGCAGAAGCCAGCTGAGACATGCTAAGTCGCCAGCTCCTTGACGACCAATCCAACGGTTCGGTAGAGTTTCATTCAGATATTCACGCACTTGGCGACTCCAGTGAGGAGGTCCCCCGTCTTATTGAAAAATGAAGTTGTCTTTATGCAGCCTCGGAAACAACAGTTCTGTAACATGCCGAGATACTGCTGACTGTTAACCATGTTTCCATTAAAGAATAATGGGTCGTAAACAGATGATCGAAATATCGCACAAAACACATTCACTTTGGGCGAATCTCGTACATGTTCAATGACTGCATGTGGGTTCTATAGGCCCCAAATTCGAACATTTTGTTTGTTTACCTGACCACTAATACGGAAAGTCGCTTCATCACTGAACACGATGCGTTGTGCAAAAGTGTTATCATTGTCAATAGCATCCAGAATCTCGTTACAGAGTGCAACACGTTTGCGTTTATCATCAGGACGCAGAGCTTGTAACAGCTGTAACTTGTACGATTCATAACCAACCGACGTCTCAAAACACGCCAAATTGTTGTTGTCAGCACTCGGAACTCCCGACTGGCACGAGGAGTTGATTTTGAAGGACTACGTTGGAAAGCAGTTTGAATTCGTGCAACACTTTCTTCAGGAACACTAGGGTGGCCAGGACTCTTTCCTTTACATACACATCCTGTATCTACAAACTGTCAATACCATCTGCGAATGTTCCACCCATTCGGACGATCAATTTGGTACCTCAACCTGAAACGTCTTTGCACTGTAATCACGGAATTGCACTTCGCAAACTCGAGAACACAAAATGATTTCTGCTGCGGAGTAGCCATTTTAAACATATGACGGTTACCAAGCAAAACAGAAGACAACTGACATCTAGCGGCTATTAATATAAACTAGACTGTGTGTTCGTTTAATAGCCGAGCCGAGGCTCAGCGATCGATAGTTTGGACAAAATAATTCTCCGTAATACGTATATTCTTTTTGAATCAGGATGTACTTCTCAGAATTACATGTTGGAAATTTTACAAAAAAAAAAAAAAAAAAAAAAAAAACTAAATAGAATACGTGAGTATCTTACCTCAATTTCCGCAAGCGTGGTTTCCGTTCGTCGTCTTGGATAAAAAGAAAACTCTTATAGGTAATGCTCCCCTTGATCTTCCTATCTTCTAGAAGATTCGACGTGATTTTCACACTGTCAGTCAGTCCTGTGCACAGGCTGGAGTCCAATATTATACACGTCCCAACTTCCTGCAGTACTAACTTCCAGTAGCTATAAAAATCACACCGGAGCACGTAATTATATTCACTTCACTTACTATTAAACTCACCATCTGTGTTGACCGCACTCTACGATAGTTGCATACGACTGCTTCCTACAGAGCAGCAATTTCCAGCTCACAGCACTCATACAAAACACGAACTGAAACTGTGTGTGTGCATATTCATAGTCTCCCGCTTGCTACCACAACTGCACTTACGTATTGCCACTAGAGGGCGTAAGGTAATACACGTCACTCACTCTGACGTCACTAAACGAAAACTTGATAAACAAAAGCACATAAAAAGATCTGTATGTGCAACACTTTCTCTTGTTGACAAATTTTCGTCAATATCATGATACATGTATAACAATATCAAAGTTACTTACATATACATACAATTAATGTACAACTAGCTATGTTCTAATTTACAAGGCCTATCTTGTTACAAAGTAGTGCTAACTTATTTCTCATGAGAGGCTTTGTCAGCAAATCTGCCAGCTGTTCTTGTGTTGAGATCTGGTTCACCCCTAATTCTACTTGAGTCACCTTTTCACGAATAAAGAACTACTTGGTCTGAATATGTCTTGTCCTCTTGTTTAATTCTGGGTTCTCTGCAAGTCTCACCGCTGCGCTGTTATCGACTTCAATGACGGGCATCATCTCCAGCTGTGTAATCTCTTGGAAAAGTCGTTTTAGCCAGATGACTTCCTTCGCCGCCTCTGTAGCTGCTACTAGTTCAGCTTCTGTGGTTGAGGTCGTTACCATACTTTGACGTTGACTCAACCAACTTATAATTCCTCCAGAATACAGCACAAGAACTCTCGTGGTTGACTTCCCTGTTTTCTCACAGCCAGCAAAGTCAGCATTACTGTAGCATTCAAGAATACCTGTATTCTTGTTATGCTGATAAACAATTCCTAGCTCAACAGTACCTCTTATGTATCTAAATACACGTTTTAGTCTCATGACATCAGTGTCTGTAGGATGTTCAAGCGTTCTTGAAAGCACACTCACACTGTAGGCAATATCTGGTCTCGTACCTAGCATGAGATACATCAAACAACCCACTGCCTTGCGATAAGGATAGTCTTTGTTTACCTTTCCTTCTTAAGATGTTTTCATTTTAATAACAGGTGTTGTTACTGCTCTACACGCATCAAAATGGAACTTGTGAAGCAGTCTTTTGGTGTATGCTGTCTGATGTATCTTGATATCGCCATTGTCACGCCTCTCTATTTCCAATCCCAGGAAGTAGTGAGCCTCTTCTTGAACAGTTATCTTGAATTCGCTTTTCGGTGTCGCTAGGAATTCATCAACTTTTTCTTTGTTACTAAATGCGACCAGGCCATCATCCACATAAAGAATTAAGAGAATTTTATCCGTATCTCTTTCCCGAATAAAAAGGCATGGATCAGCTTCACTTTCCTTAAAACCCTGATTAAGCAAGAAATCACCAAACTGTCTGTTCCAACAACGGGGTGCTTGCTTCAATCCATACAGACTTCTGTTAACTTTGCACACCTTTTCTGAGCCATCCTGGTGCCCTTCTGGCTGCTTTATATATAGTTCTTCTTCTAGATTTCCATAGAGAAAAGCTGTGGATACGTCAAATTGAAGTAGATGTAGTCTCTCATTCGCTGCTACACTCAACATTGCTCTTATTGTACCAAGTTTTGCCACTGGACTGAAAGTCTGCTTGTAGTCGATGTCTTTCTTCTGACTAAAACCTTTCGCCACTAGTCTCGCTTTGTATTTCTCAATGCTACCATCTGGATTATTCTTAACCTTGTACACCCATTTACATGGAATTGCCTTTTTTCCTTGCGGTAAATCGCATAGTTCCCATGTCTCATTCTCACGCAACGACTCCATTTCCTTGTCCATTGCCTTCCTCCATTCAACACGTTCTTTGCTTTGTATGGCTTCGTCATAGGAACTGGGACTGTCTAAGTCATTAACTATCTTTTCTACTGACATCACATAATCGTCGTATTTTGCAGGTTTCTTCAGAGTCGCTCGGTCTCGCAACACTATGCCCTGACCATTAAGTTTCTCTTCCGTACTCGACTTGGGAAACACTAGCGGTTTATCATCTTTCATTTTTGCCGATTCTTGCTTCACTATATGTTTTGATATCTCTTCCGGTTCTCTACTCTGAACATCTCTTGTTCGTAGTTGTACTTCTTCTCTAGAAGATTCAAGTGTACTCTCTTTTAAAATGACGTCTCTGGAGATAATAACTCTTCTTTAATCCAGACTCTATATGCTTCATCTCCATTGTAACCAATGAGATATCCTTGCTTGGCTTTCCTGTCCATCTTTCTTCTTTTTTGTACCGGAATGTGAACGTAACACTTGCAACCGATCTGTCTCATATGCTTAATCCTTGGTCTTCTCTTCTTCCAGAGTTCATATGGACTGACACCTTTTTGTGAAGATTTTCCGGTCCTGTTAAGAATGTAGATCGCTGTTGAAGCCATTTCTGCCCACATCTCTTGCGGAAATTGCACTTCTTGGTTAGAGTAAAGGAATGTTCTTGCAATTTCCACAATGGTTCTATTCTCACGCTCACTACCCCCATTTTGTTCCGGTGTATAAGGCGCTGTGAACCGTTGATGGATGCCATACTCCTTGAGTATCTTCCGTACTTCGGCATTATCGAACTCCCCTCCTTTGTCACTAAGAAACTCTCTAATGGTATGTCCTTCTGCCTTGGCACTGGCTAACACCTGTTTCAAGGCATCTTTCACTTCTGACTTTTGATGTGGAAAAACACCAAACCTGTACTTTGAATAATCGTCTCTGAATATAGCTAAGTACTTGTATTTCTGAAACGATTCACTAAAGGGACCACAGACATCTGCTGATAACAACTGTCCCACTGAAGTTGAAGGTTTTCTACTACTAAACGGTAGTCTGTGCGCTTTTCCGTAAACACAAGGGTCACAGAGAACATTTTCATTTTTACAGAAATATTCAGCTCTTTCTTCATTAAATCTTTGATATGTTGCTTGTCCTGATGTCCCCATCTGCTATGGTACAATTGTAGAAGAGCTTTATCAGACATCACAACATTCACTTCTTCACAATTACTTGAGTGTACTGGTTCAAACTGCGCTTTGAACAATGCCCCTTGTACTTTTCTTTTGCCATGAACGATAACAACTCCGTCCACTTTTAACAAACACTCTGTGGTAGAGGACTTAAATTTACTATTCCTATTCCTATCCTGTGCGGCCAAAACTGAGAACAGATTTTTCGTAATATTCGGAACGTACCACACATCCGTAAGGATTAAGTCAACTTTCTTGCCTTTCACTTTTGAAAGCACTTTGACGTCACCTTTCCCTAATGCAAGCAGCTTCTCTTTACCTGCTGCTGAAATACTACTCGGGTTCTCAAACTTCTGATAATTGAGGAAGAAATCGGGTGTGTGTGTTACATGCTTCGTTGCACCATTGTCAATCCACCAAACGAAAGGTCCATTTTCTTCTGTAGAATATTCTTCGTTTTCAGAATAGACAATTGTCAACTTGATTTCACTTGATTTCTGATCCTTCTTCTTCTCATTCTTAGGCGGTTTCCCATCTGCAATCCACTTTTTGCACGTTCGAACCCAATGCTCTCTACGTCTGCAGTAATTACAAATATCGTCTTTCTTCACCTTCTTCTGTAATTGCTTCTGCGGATTCACTACTAATGCTTCTTGCTCTGAAGGCGCACCCTTGTACTTGCCTACTGGTGACTGCTGTACAAAGTTCCTTTCGAACATACACAATTGTGTAGTCAATTCGTTAAACGTACGTTGTACTTCTTTGGTCAGCAACATCCAACTTGATTTGAATGTTTCAAAAGTACTTGGTAGGATATGTAACACTTTACAGATCAACAAAAGATCCAGTAATTCAGTATGTCCTTTGTCCTTCAATCCACTGTTAAGTTCTATCCACAAACTGTTCAATTTAGCTATGTGTGTGGAAACATCTTCACTTTCACTCCAAGAAAAGGCGAAAAAGTCCATACAAATCTTGAACAATTGATCTGTGGAACTTGCCTCAAATAGCTTCTTTAAGCTAACCACATTTCTTCAGCCGTATCTTTCTCCATTATCTTCTGGTAGACTTCGTCCGTTACTGCACTAGTTATCGACTTGGCATAACTATTAGCTTTCCGGTAAACATCAGCCTCTGCTCTATATTTCTTCTTTTGAGCTTCTGAAGCGGAATCTTCTAACGGTTCCGGTTTTCGCAGCTTGCCATCGATAACTTCTAGTGTCCCTTCATGGTATTCTAACAAGTCCCTAATTTTTCTTTTCCATACGGGCCACTCTTTCTCACACGATAACGGCTTTATATTCTTTAACAAATCCATCTTCGTGTTTAAAGAAAAAAAAAAACTGACACAGACCAACTAACCTACTAGGTGTATTTGAATACAAGCGTCTCGACTTTACTACAAGGAAACGTAAAATGCAATAAATCTATTTGCACTTCACACCACAACAGTTGCACTTCACTTAGAATATGCATATGTCACTAGCACGCCTAAAATAATGCGTAAGCTATTCGTCGCACTATTCAAGCACTTAAAACCAGACACAGCAGTTTCGGAAAATTTCAGTAAGCACACTGGGCCCATAACCAGTACGTTGGAAATTTTACAAAAAAAAAAAAAAAAAAAAAAAACTAAATAGAATACGTGAGTATCTTACCTCAATTTCCGCAAGCATGGTTTCTGTTCGTCGTCTTGGATAATAAAGAAAAAAACTCTTATGGGTAATTCTCCCCTTGATCTTCCTATCTTCTAGAAGATTCGACGTGATTTTCACACTGTTAAGAAGGCACAGTGTCAGTCAGGCCTATGCACAGGCTGGAGTCCAATATTATACACGTCCCAACATCCTGCAGTACTAACTTCCAGTAGCTATAAAAATCACACCGGAGCACGTAATTATATTCACTTCACTCACTATTAAATTCACGATCTGTGTTAGACAGGCACACGATCTGTGTTGACCGCACTCTACGATAGTTGCATACGACTGCTTCCTACAGAGCAGCAACTTCCAGCTCACAGCACTCATACAAAACACGAACTGTAACTGTGTGTGTGCATATTCATAGTCTCCCGCTTGCTACTACAACTGCACTTACGTATTGTCACTAGAGGGCGTAAGGTAATACACGTCACTCACTCTGACGTCACTAAACGAAAACTTGATAAACAAAAGCACACAAGAAGATCTGTATGTGCAACATTACATAGATTTACATCAAAATGTTGTGTCCTATATTTCACAGCTCATTCTTTTTATTGATATGATGTCTTCTTTTAACTTTGCTTTTAGTTACGTAAGTCCGGGCTGATTGGCTTGTAAGAGATGGACCAGGAACTTCCCAAGTATTTTCAAAAGGTATCCAACAAAAGTCTTCATTTTCTGGCTAGTAGAATATAAAGCCCAGAGCGATTCATGAATTGCACTCTGACGTACAAAAGTAATACTTACAAAAATACCAAAAGCACTCTTTTATAATTGAACCATATCATGTATGTGCTAAAATGATTCTATAAAAAGGTTTGAAGAGTTTCACAATTGTAATTTACGCACAATGACACAATTTGTAGCAAAACTTAAAACTGTATATTTCTGTACATGAAAAATAATAATTAAAAAATACAAAAAACACCCTCTTTATTTTTAACCATACAATGTACGTGTTAAGATGAATGTACAAAAGAAATTTCAAAAGTTTGATAGTTGTAACTTTTGAGCAACTGCACAATTTGTAAAAACTCTAAAATTTGCTTTGTATGCCCATTAATGTTTGACAGTGTAACCTTTTGCAAGGCTACTTAAGATCTACCGAAAGAGCAAAAATTAGGCTTTCATTTGACACCTAGATGAGCCCAATAACTTTTAAAATAAAGAAGTTATGGTAATCTAGTTCCATGATGCTGAGTGCCAAAAAGTGAAATTGAAAAAAAAAAAGTCAATTTTCTCAAAATTCTCCGCGGCCCATTTCTCATCCAAAAAATCGGGAAAAAATTAATTTAGCATAATTTCATTGGTATTTATGTATGAAAAAGTTTCGAAGAGAATCTGAGACATTGAAGCACAGTGCTCTACGTGATTTGACATGGTTTAATGACCCTTGTGATTGTAAATTATCTCGGAGATTCTGCCGTTGGACCCTCCTTTCAAATGTAGGGCTCTGTATGCATAATATAATTCATCTGCCCCCTCCAAAAACATAAAATGTCAACTAATAAACACTGCTTGTGAAGAACAGGATGCATGTGTGTACGACAGCATTAACGTTTGTTTTATTGTATAAACTGGTGCTTTATTAAATTATACAAATTCACACTAAAAGTCATTTTATCACTCATCTGATTAGAATATGTATTGTTGAATTATTCGCCTTTAAATACCACATGGAACAAACACCACCACATCACAGCTCACTTACCCGACCACCAGTAACGTATTGTAAAGTTTTGAAATGGGTAGGCTGAAATTAGATTCGTAGCTAGAGGGTGGCTGGGAGGGGCCCAATCTCCTGAGACTTGCAATTTTTGTTGTTTGTATATATGAGTGTAAAGTGAATTTAAGTTACCCCCTCCCCCCCAAAAAAACTATCCCGCCATTATTTAAACGATCGCGTCTTAGTGTTCTAACTACGCTGTAATGCTTGATAGAAAAATGCTAATTCACGCAATATATTTTTCATACAATGCAAGAAAAAGTATGAGTGGTTGTGCTTCATATTTCCCTTTACATATACGGTTTCCTTACATAT
Organism: Thermobia domestica; assembly: GCF_964235325.1. Taxonomy (NCBI): domain Eukaryota; kingdom Metazoa; phylum Arthropoda; class Insecta; order Zygentoma; family Lepismatidae; genus Thermobia; species Thermobia domestica. Next base: position 246,190,494 of record NC_137459.1, read on the forward strand.
GCGATATCATACATACACTGTATTTCTGTTTCAAGGAAATAAATAAAAACGGATAGCTATCTATAGGACGATCTTAAGTGTAACTTTCCCAAATCATAGAAAAACTTAAGCACTTCACCCACAAAAACACACATCAGGATACTAATGGAAAACAGTGGAGCAGTAGCTCATAGTCAATTGATGACTTTTACAGAAAAAGCTATTTTTAGATTGAAAGTATGAAGAAAAAGAAACAATACCTCAACTGAGGACTCCTTCAGTATCGATCTTCGAAAAACTTGCGGATAGCAACGCTACGTAAAAAATACAAGCAATTATAACTACTGTCAATTATCGAAAACTAAAATGTAAATTTTACGCTATGATAACGCAAACCAATACGCAATAAGGTCCCTAATGTATTAATACTATTCATAATAACATAACATTTTTATTATGTCTGTCTTCCCTTTTTTTCTTGGTCAAAACTCGGTACTGAATGTGAACTTCTAAATTTTTCATAGTCTCGGGTCTAAACTTTCTTACAAAACCACATCCTGCCGCTTTTGTTTCGCCAAACACCCGAAAGGCTAGCCTTTAGTCATCTTCGTGAGTGTTCGTCCACTTTCGTTGCATCATGTTGAATTTTTGTATAGCTCAAGAAGTTTTCGTCTGCTGAGGGTGGCGGGAAAGTGATTGTCACCGCCCATTCTCCTAATTCCACGAGAAAAGCGAAAGGCTAGCCGCCGATAGCCTTCAATGCGTTCTTTCAGAAGCTTCGCTTCAACTCGCTTGATGCTTAAGCAGCGTTTTATAAAATAAATCCATTTTAATAAAATTAATTGTATCAATATCCAAAAGCAACATTTGAGGCTGATGTATAAATAAATGGATAGGCTAAGCCTTATAGCCTTAATGGACACTACGTCCCTGCCGACCACACAAATGAAATGGAGGGAATGCATGGATGACCGGTAATACACAGCTCCAAGCAGTGCGCATGCGCGAGCGCGAAATAAAAATTAATTTGATAACTAATACAGAAAAGTAATATTTTAAATGAAAAAAATTATGATCTTATTAAAATTATTATATTTACATATCTTTTTTGTATATATATATACCTATCAGACACATGTCTATCAGGTTGTCACGTTATTTATTTCATCAAAGCGAACACTGCACATTTTTTTATGCTGCTGAGAGAGCTAATTATAATGTTTAGATTTATTTGATTGAATATTTATTCGAATGTACTTAGGCGTTCGAAAAATGCAGGTTACTTTATATTGATTATCTAGAATGAGTAATATAATTTTAAAATATTGAGAACTTTCAATTAAAAATACTATAGCAATATTTCATTTTCAAGTACTAGGGGAATGAAAGTAAAAATATACACTTGCACAGTATTATGGAAGTGTCCAACACACGTGCAGTACCCGTGGAAATACACATGTGCGCACAACAGCTTAAGCACGGTTATATAAATGTGTGCATCATCCACGCAAATGCACAGGAGTACATGCACATATTATGCACGTGCGCTTCATCCACGCAAATGCACATGTGCACACCCACGACTTAATCACGGGTTATGTGCGTGTGCTTCATCCACGCAAATGCACATGTGCACACCCAGGACTTAATCACGGGTTATGTGCGTGCGCTTCATCCACGCAAAATGCATATGCATGTGCGTATGCACGGGTTGTGTACGTGTGCATAACCTACGCCAATCCACATTCACGGGTTATGTATGTGTGTTTCATCCACGCAAATTCACATGTACTGCTTAAGCACGGGTTATGTATGTGCATCATCCACACAAATGCACATGTACGGCTTATGCATGGATAGTGCACATGTGGCGTACACGTATGTGTTGTCTGGGAGAGTGGTAAAAAATAAAGGGGTTGAATGTGATTCAAGCTGGAACACATTTGAAGTAATAGAAATGTTAAATAAAGCTGCTTCTAACATAGAAGTCTCCTACAGAATAGACCGCATATGAAAGGAAGCCGGACATGAAGTTCTTCGTCTCCCTCTTATCATCGCGAACCCTCTCCCGCTGAACTTGTATGGAGTAAAGATTTAGGTGTTTCTTGCCTCCAGGAGTAGATTACGTATGGTAAATAATTACACATCCTCTTCTATTATTGAGTCGCTAACCGCTGCGCTGTTTGGTTTATATTCTTCCTTCTTTTTTTATTTTCTCAAATCGGCCACCTACTCATAAGTGCCAATATCGCGCTGCAAGACGTCTCGTTGAACGTCATTTCCGTTTTATATTTTTTCTAGGGTGAGACAGAAGGTAGGTTCCGTCCGGTATAGCCTCCGTGCTGAAGGGGACGTTAAACTCAAAATCAACTATACATTTCCACTAATCATTCTTTTAATTTTTTTCGGTTTATTTTGTCGCTAAATATCTTCAAATATTCCCTGGAATTTAACCAATATCTTTCCATAATCCGCACTTCAATTCGTTGGAAACTCGGACATGGCAAGCGATGTATGGAAACGCCGTTTTTTGCAATGCATAACCATAGGCCGATAGGGTTCGGAGTACCGCTCAGGATAGTTCCGCGGCTGGCCGCTTTGGCGCTGCGCGATATGTTTGATTCCGCGCGATTGACTACAAATGAAATGCCGGTGGCGTAAACTGATATTCGTATTCACTGTCAGTGCCAGCCTGTGGTGGGTAATATATTTGGTTTATCTTCATTTAAAAAATAAACTGGTTTTTGTTTTCCACATATGATACTATGTTGTAGTGCGCAGTGCAAAATTTTTGCTGTACAGCTGATCCAGGTGAAACAACACACTGTTCGCAGTGTCTTTTGAGAAAATATTGGTCTCACTCTTACCTTCAGAAAGCAGGAACATCACAATATAGATTATCACAAGATTGACGAGGAATAACATGACGCCCTTCATTGAATTTTGCACTGCTGGAATTGTAAAATCACAAAGGAGGACACTTTGACTTCAAAACATATCTCACTTAAAAAAAATGCTTTTACCGAAACTTAAGTTTGGTTCCAGATTTTATTAAACAGTACATTTTAAAGAAAAGGAAAAACATAACATAGAAATTAACACATTATTAAAGTAAACTAATACAAAAGTGCAACTACAAAATGATGACTCACTAGCGGCAGGGATGTAATGGAGGGTATACGCGGGTATACGGCGTATACCCACCTCTAATTTTTGGAAACTATCGTATAGTCACCTAAAAGTTAGAAAGTGCGCGGGTATGCGCCACATTCGATCCATAGTATACTCATTTCATTGGAACAAACAACTACAACTTTTCGTGTATTGTATTTCAAAACAAAAAATCTCACTAAACAGCTGGTTGTCAGGCTGTTGCTGCGAATGATGTCTAAATTCCTTTAATATGTTTACGTTTACGAGATGTGGGAAATTGAGTTTTCCGATTATCTCTTCTGTAATGAAGAACAGTACTCTGAATCTGCAATGGTTTTTCCTCAAGATGTCAGATGTGCTGTGTTTCTAAATATCAGTGGGAGACAGTGGTTCAGATCCCGGGGAATGAGGGAGGCATGTCCCCTCCAATCTTGGAACTAAGGGTGACTGTCCCCTCCAGTCCAGTCCAGTTTGAAATGTGTTTTTGGGGAGAAATTTGATTATTTTTGTCCGATTGCCACAACGGAACGTGAGATATTGGTGTCCCGCAGAATAAGCCTCAAATTTGCACGTCTCCCAACGTTGAAGACAACTCTGCTCCTCCACAACATTGTTTTTCAACTTCATAAATATTTTGGACATAGAATACGAAATATGGAAACGGCCTTACACGTCCTCTCCAATGTTGAAGGCAGATTTGCGCCGCTGGTGGGAGATAGAGTTGAAGGTGAAGAGTAAGTAGGGCCTATATTCGTGTAGTAACATTGATTTTTTTCTTTTGACATAGGAATGACCATAGCTTTTACTCCCTCTTTGATCCAAATTCAAAGTCTGCCAATTGGGCACAATTTGAGCGAGGCAATATGGTATGGAACAAGCTCCTTTCTAATCGCGAAAGAAGGTTCCGAAGAAACGTGGTCTTTACTTTAGTTCAAAGGTTAAGAGGAAATTAATTTGCAACCACTTAGGGTTCGATTCTTATACTCCCTTGTTCGGGAAGCCATTTTTGTAACCGGTTAGGGTTCGATTCTTGTAAGTCCTTGTTCGGGATGCCAATTTTGTAACCGGTCGGGGTTCGATTCTTTTATATTCCTGTTCGGGATGCCATTATTCATAATCCTTATGGTTCGGATTCTGTTCGGTGCGCTACATTACCACGTTGGGTTTCGAACCAAAATTCTGAACTACTTAGTGATCAGTTTCTTCAAAAGAGCGAGAAAATACTGAAATCACCATGTGAGTGACTGTATGAAATTCCGGTACGACTTTCATTCAGTCATTCACATTGAAGCACAAACATTGCAAATTTAGCATGCAGATAACTTAAAACTAACCATACAAATAAATAGGAACACTTTCATTAAACAAAATCAATTTAGTTTAACATGTATATTTTCGGGCTGTCGCAGTGACGTTTGTTTTACTGCCCTCTTTACTGTTCAGAAATACTTACATGTTTTATATCTCATAAGATTATAAATTGATCTTTATAACATTAATTTTCAATTCAAACATGTATCATATGAATTGAAGTTTTTAACCCACACTAACGCGACACGGACACGGACGATAACGGTATCGACGAGAAATTCGCACTGTTTGTTATTAGATTACATATTCAATATACTTTCAAGATCACTATTAAGGTACAGACGATTCGTATTCACTTAGCTTTTATAATATTGTCTTTTTCAAAATTTTTACATAATGTCTCCAGCATCTTCCAACATTCGCTGCTTCGTGTTTGCGTGTGTTGTTCAGTAGAATGTACGAGCAGTATTTTTTCGACTGTACTCCTCCGCCACTGCTATATTGCCACATCATATCTTATATACACGTGATATAACTAATTTACTAATTTGATGTATTTCTTCAGCTTTGATGAATTAATATTCAAGGGAAAGGTAACTAATTTTTATATTTTGATGGTTTTAGTCCGATGATTGGCGATATTCAGGGGCATTACTTTTTATATATCATTCTAGTCCTCCGCAAGTTGACTCACTGTTTCTTGCTGCATATTTTACCTTTAGTTGGGTGCGATTTTTCACCGGAAGTTTTACTCACACCAATACAAATTAACACAAGTTCAGCCACAGATTACTCGAAACAGAATATCTTGCAATTCACCAGAAGATGTCCCTTTTCCTTACTGGTTTACGATCTAAAAAGTTATATATAATAAGCTTGCACAGTTATGTATGGTGGCCGACGGGACGATGATTCTTTTCAAAGAATTATCAGAACCCTGGAAATTTATGAATTGTAATCTTCTCCAATGTTCTTGAACGTTACATCTCGACGAAAATAACTAAAATCACCGAAACGTGAAACAGGAATTCGGAAAACGCGATATGGTCTATTGACGTATACAAAATGGGCTTTTTGATTTAAAAGTTTGAGTCTATTTTTGTGTTAATATTGTTAATTCTTTTCTTGAACACTGTTTAACATTATTTAAACAAACACTAGAAAATATAATTAAACATAAAGAACATTACATTAAACAACTTTTTTACGTACCATTTTGTTTGTGCTTAACTCTGGCCTCTGTTTTCTGTTTTTTTTTCTACTTAAAACTACACATTCGAACAGAAATACGAAATTACAAACACAATAAAAACTTCATGTAAAAATTATGACTAAATATTAAATTAGAACAGATAAACATATTTTATTCTTTCCTTTCCAAAGTTTCATTGCTACATTAAACGTTAATATACGACATACGAAATATTGATGGCATAAGAAATATAATTAAATATTTATATATATTTTCACGTTATATCAAAATATTTTCTATGAATTATTAATTTCACTTCGTGGAATGTATTCATATTCAATAACATCAACAGAAAATTTTATTAATATATACAACAAAATATATGTTTTATTTTGTCGAGATTTAATTTAAAATAATTTCGGCGCACTCGAGTTTCACAACTAAACCTTTACAGAGTAATATTTCAGTTGTAATTCTCTCTGAACACTCGACAAGGCCTGGCTTGCAAAATTTTAAGATACCTACTCACTTTAAAATCATTTATTACCCAACCCGGAGATGAGTGTGAAGGACAGAACCTAAGGTTAATAACTTAATAAAGATGGGGATTTTAAGATAATAGCCTACACGGGGCTTTACAAAATATAATATAATATCCAATAGTTGGAGGCAACCTCATCTCAGTGTCTTAGCATACAGCTTGGCTGTTTTTTTCATTACTTAGGAAAACAATATCAACGGCCATCTGGATATCGCATAGCTGGTCACAGATGCCTATTCAAATAACTCTAAAAATTAACATATTGTATTTCCTTCCTTCCTCTTTTTTCTTTTTCTTTTTTTTTTACCATGATTTTATTTGGTTTAAGTACACTTATTCAACAAAATATAAGGATTTTGTAGATTAATCAATGCAAATTCCAACACGTCAGACGAACCTAAATTTTTGCAATACAAGAAATTCAAATATTGATCGATATCTAACAACTTTTCTAAAATTTTAATTACTCTACTATCATTGACACGTTACTTTACGTTTTGGGACAAACATACAGGTATTGCAGTTAATGCATAGCAAGCGACAGTTTCAACAGTACTTTCCAACTCTGAATCTTTAAACTCATATGAAATTGCACTCTGATACTTTTCTGAATTATGTTTAACTGCTAAATCAAGCCAGATTTTCTAGTTCTAATGAATCTAACAACTTAAAATTTTTTAGAACTTTTATACAATTCGAAAAAAAGAAATTTAAATTTATTTATTTTAATAATTTTCGAAAATTTTAAACATAGCTAAGGTCAAATTTACAAAATGTACACAGTCCGGCTTTTTTGGCAAACATTTTTTTTATCCTATTCCCATTCTTGGTTTCTCGAGTGCAACAGGAATTTTGAATTTGGTTCCAAAATACTTAATGAACATTTCTTTGTAATTAACTGTTTGGTTTCTACTACAAATATTCAGTTTGACAAACATTAACTTCGCATACGATTTTTCACCGTCAAAAAAGACGACACCGAATTGTATACTGGCAGACATTTTAGCTTTCGAGTTACCATATTGCTTCACTATGTTGCGATTTCCACGTATTTTGCAATTTTGTTCACTGCATTTCTTTCCTTTCAAAATTTTATTGCAGGAGATTTTCTGCTTGATTTTGAACGAAACCCTGAATTTACTCTTCTGATCAAACTGGTTTTTCATTTTCCCTGTATCATTACACGTTGGTACGGTAACCAGACGTTTGGACCATCTAGCGCAAGTTCATTTAACTAACCTAGCTTTGGCTTTCCTGTCATATTTGTTTTGAATATTCAATGCTTTGCTACAACACGGTTTTATCACCTGATTATTAAATCTTTCATGGAAACTATCGTGGTTTCTAACGACTAATTTCAGCATGTGGTCTCCTTCCGCATTAACTTCTAACTTTTTGAACAACTTACAACGCTTATTAAATTTTGACACTTTACTTTGCTTGTCAATTACCTTTTCTGACTGTGTTTTTTCTAGAATGATTATATTGACCTTTTCATTAATGCTAACCACCATGCGATTGCATTTGCGCTGACATTGGCTTTTCTTAAAATTCCTACGAACAAATTTTGAAATTTTTTCAAAAGATCGCAAAATTCTGTGCATGCTTCTTATCTTCGTTTTAGTTTACACAACTTTTGTTTTTTACAGTGCTTACGCTTACCGCATGGTGACCAATATTTATACTTCCTAACAAATTTATTCAAAGTGTATTCCAGCCTACCAAAACTATTTTGGCAAATTTCAATTTGTTTGCGCCATGATGTTCCACCAACATTATTTTCATTAATGCTACATGTGCCTGAACTGGTTTCATCATTCACTACACATACTTAGGTACATAGAGAACAATAAAAGGTTATGCGCTTGATGTTTGTTTCGTTACTACCAACTTACAACTGTTACCGCTGTTTTGCCTATTGTCTATCTGAACCATAACTATGTTCACGAAATACAAACAAATGTCATTACTTGGAATACATGCTAACCTATTTGTTTGTAACGTGCTCCGGACGCATCCTAGCTCCGATAAATTTAAAATGTGACTAATGAGTAAAAAGCGCACTTTGTTGCCTCCATTAATTAATATTACCACACTAGTACAATTGCACGCACAAAACCTATCAGTGCACTTCTTTCCATGACATGACAAATACTTTGTTTTCAACATGTCTATCTGCTGTTTAGACTTCGAACGAACATTAGGCATACACGACATAATAGTTTGACTAAATCGAACTTTTATCTTTGTCTGACACTGGGTAACTACTCATTTGTTTCACAGTGCAAGTACTAACAACAACTGAATCATGATAAAGTTCTTCTCGGGCAATCAGCCAGATGAAAACTGGTGGATAGGCCAACGTTTCGAGAGCTGTCATCGTTCTCATCATCAGGGCAATTATGTAGAGATCAGCGGATATAAGTAATATATACTCTGGGCTGGCGACATGCTGGTTCCTGATTGGCTGATTCAATCTGAAAACTGGGGCTGTGATTGGCTGGCTATGTTCCGTAGTCCGTGGTGCTGATTGGCTGAGGGTTATATGGATGTTTGTGTGTCGTTTTCTTTGCTGTGGTACCGATGACCGGGTTCCACAGGGGGCTGAGTTGAAATCCAGTGTCTCTATTAACGTTGTTCGGTTCATGAACTATGGCAAGAGATTCGGCTACTATCCTGGTCCAGTAATTGGTGCTCTTCGTAATGATCGATGTGTCCTTAAATAATACTTTATGGCCTTCTGTTAAACCGTGTTCAGCTAAACCTGATTTTTCTGGATGGTATAATCTAATGTAATTTTCATGTTCTCTGCAACGTTGTTCAATGGTGCGTCCTGTTTTTCCTATATAAGCCTTTCCGCATTCACAAGGTATGCGATACACGCCTGGTGTCTTTAAGCCCAAGTCATCTTTGATCGGGCGAAGTAAGTTTCTGATTTTTGGTGGCGGCTTGTGTATGGTCTTAATGTTGTGTTTTTTTCAGAATCCGGGAGATCTTTCCAGAAAGTTGTCCTGTGTATGGTAAAACTGCAATACTCAATGGTTCTTCAGTTTCTTCTTTGGATTTCCTCTGTTCAGAAGAGGTCCTTTTCAGGGCCAAACTGATATCATGCTTCTTGTAATTATTCTGGAGAAGCGTCTTCTTGAGATGATCCAGTTCCCGAGCGAGGGATTCTTCGTCTGAGATGTCTTTCGCTCTATGTGCTAGTGTGCTGATGACGGTGTTTCGCTGTGACTTATGATGAAAACTGTTGCCATTGAGATATAGGTCAGTGTGAGTAGGTTTCCTGTAGACGCTATGGCCGAGACTACCATGGGGCTTCCGGCGGATGAGAATGTCCAGGAATGGCAAGCATCCGTCCTTTTCAATCTCCATTGTGAACTTGATGTTACTATGTTGTTTATTAAGAAATTCTAGAAACCAATGCAGTGTCTTCTCCCCGAGAGGCCAGATGACAAACGTATCATCTTCGAATCTATAAAAACATGACGGCTTGAAAGGTGTCAGTTCTAATGCTTCTTGCTCAAAATCTTCGATAAAGAAATTCGCAACTGCTGGTGAAAGTGGTGATCCCATGGCGACTCCATCCGTCTGTTCATAGTACTGTCCATCATATAGAAAGTACGTTGAAGTTAAGGTGATTCTGAATAATTCTACAATTTCCGGTGTGAAGTGTTCACTAAGTAGGACTAACGTATCTTGAAGTGGAACCTTGGTGAACAATGAAACCACATCGAAGCTGACTAGAAGGTCTCCTGGAGCTGTGCGTATTGTTTTTAGTATATTCACGAAGTCGGATGAATTTTTCACATGATGCTCACACTGTCCTACTAATGGCTGAAGCAGAGAGGTGAGATACCTGGCTAGGCGGTAAGTTGGACCCCCAATGGCACTGACGATGGGTCTCATCGGGATGTCAGGCTTATATATTTTTGGCAGGCCATAAAGTCGGGGTGGCTGACTACCGTGTGGCGTGATTTCCTTGCGGGTTTCATCTGGTAAACTGGCTTTCCTCAAAAGAGCAGCTACTTTCCGTTCGACTGCAGGTGTAGGGTCCCTCTTAAGGCGTCTGTAGGCCGTGTCATTGAGTAGCTCCAACATCTTGTTCTTGTAGACTTCTGTAGGCATAAGTACAGTTGCATTGCCTTTGTCTGCTGGTATAACAACTGAATCATGTACAACTTTTTGGCATCGTTGTTCTATATCTGCACGACTAAACTTTTCAATTGGCTCTTCGATGTTTACTTGAACTACTTTATATTCAGCGACAAACATTCTCAATTTGCTCATACCTAAAATCAACGTGATTAATTTCACCTTGCTTTACTTTAATGGCTCGCGCGTGTGCAACTATGGGTGCATGAACTTTACATTGCTCTACACACAGTTTTGGCACTACTTTAACTATCGCCTTTTCAAATCCTGGACTTTTAACTCTAAGTGGAAGCAAATACTCACATTTAACATATTGTAAAGTCTGCTGAACATAATTTCTCTGTAACTCAACGTTTTTGTTTACCATTGTCTCCAATGTTTCTACATTTTTACTATTTAAAGTGTCTATAGGACTATTTACCTGACTTACAATTTTACTTTCGTTTACATTACATGGGCTAATTTTTACTTTGTGACCAATGTTTAAAATTTCATTACTACTCTTAGCGTGAACTCGTAATTTCATTTGATAAATTTGCCGAGCTAGTCGTTCCTTTGCTTCTCGCCGAACTTCAGACTTTTCTAAATATAATTCTAATTTATCTTCAATCTAGCCCAGCGTTTCCCAACCGGTGTGCCGCGGCACAGTGGTGTGCCGCGAATGGGTCGCTGGTGTGCCGTGAGGAAATCGGAACAAAATTATTATTCTATAGCAATCAAGTTGCAAGACATACAGAAAAAGGTACACCTTGTCTCAAAAAGGTTGAGCGCATTCTTTATTGGTGTTTTGAGGCAAAAATTTTTTAAGTCCAGCTTCGGGTATCTTCGGGAAAAAGTAAGCCAGGTTCGAACCTCCAGGCCAGCCTTTGCAATCGGGAAAAAGTTTGCAGATGTGTTTTTCTTCTTTTAAATATAATAAGACTTGTTACCAAGTGTTTAAAAAAGCAACATTGATTGAAATACTTAATGATACAATATTTCGAAACCTTTTATTAATGTGAGCACATGCTTGTTTGTCATTTAGCTTTCTATACGTAATGGAACATTTAAATACGTTAAAGAATCTTTCCATATGTAAAAGAATGCTCAAAGTTAAGAAATAGAACATAATTATCGCCTGAGTACTAAAATAAAAGTCAAAGTAGAACAGAAACAGCGTTTGTAATGGATATGAATGTCATAATTATCTTGAGATCCGTTATACATCGCTAGAAGCTTAGTTCTAGAAGTCCTTGTGTTAGCTCATTGGTAAGCTGTCGGATTTCAAATCATAAGGTTGTGAGTTCGAATCCCATCTGGGTCAATACTTTTTTTAAAATTATATTTTCCGCAATGCATGAAAAATTATATAAAATAATTACATTAAAATACATAAGTTGTTTATATATAACATAATAATTGCAGAACATAGTAATTATTATGTTTAAAATATAACATCTGAAATAATTTTCACAGTAGGTCGGTATTATATATGAGGATGTAAATACAATTTAAGAAACTCGTTCAATAGCAATAAATAAATCATGTAGTGAATTTATTTGCAGCTATTTGTCATATAGAGAGTAATTCTCAACATTCATAATATAGAATGTCATTTATGTTCTTGAAAATTTATTCGATGCATAAACAGAGGGTATAAACAGAGAATCCAAAGTCGGAACGCTCGCAAAAAAATTCATGAACCCCAAAGGTCACGTGAGCAGACTGGAATTGTCCTTATGAAGCATGCCACAGCAGAAAGTCTTTACATAGATTTTCAATTCAATTCCTGATATATGCTTTTGCAATGTGGAAGTGGTGATGCCTTCAGTCGCCCTCTCTCGCTCGCTCGCTCGCTCACTCTCTCTCTATTTATACAGAATATAAAAGTGGATTTATGTGTGTGTTTCAACATAATTCTGATATATCTAGAGCAATTTTAACTATATTTCTTACAGTCTGGAAAAAGAGTACTGTCGGGATACATATCAAAAATGCTAGAAACGGGTCGATATTATTATTGAATCCATAGTTTCGTGGTCGCTTAGGTGAATAGCTCTACTTTCAATTCAAGTCCAATTAAGCTCCCATTAGCACCCAGGGTGGTTACGTAGCGACATAAAGATATCGAAATCAACCGATATTAGAATCGAATCGTAAGTTTTCAGCGCCGCTAACAGTGCAGCATATCCCATTAGTCCACATTAGTCCCATTGCGTAGAGGGCAACATATTTGCAGAGTGCAAATTTTAAAACTTGAATAATATTTTATTTTTTTCCGTATGAAAAAGTTAAAAATCATGAGCAAATATACTATTTCACGAACAATCCTCTTTTACTATTCTAATATGTTTAATAATAGCGTAAGAAATGTAATAGTAATTCAGAACATGTTTCACAGTTGTTATTTTTTCTTACATAGTTGTAGCTGTAGCATGTAGTGAGTGGAATTTAACTGTAATAAATTCACTAATTAACCATATTCGAATTAAGTTTTATTTTTAAGTACGGAATGAAGGGGCGGAGAAATATGTAGTTATTGGGGGCACCGAGCTTTTCTACATTTTGCTTTCAAGATCTCCATTTTTCTTTTGTCATTTGTTCCTAATAAAAAAAGTTCAGTCACTTTTGGATTGTCATAGGATAGTAGGAGTTGGATTTTGGGATGCAGCCTGTGAGATTCTAGAGGAGCTAACTGCTTGAAAAAATATTTTTGAATCATCTGTAACATATGAAATAAGGATATGTATCATAAAAAATTGAAAGTAACTATGTCTGCGTAATCATCACGGTCAAATTGCAAAGTCAAATGAATTGACGTTTGGTATATAATCAGGCTCCAATCCCAACTGGGAAGTTATCATACGCGTGTCACTTTCATTATAATACATATCCTTAGGGGGAGTTGAAGTCCGAATTTTTGCGAAAAATTTGGTATCTCACAAGCCGTTCAACTGAGAGCTGAAATTCAGCATACAACTCTTTATTAAAAATAAAGAGAATATGCCCTGGCATTTTTTAAAATTGTCTTTTATGAGCGGGGGGACGGGGGTGCCTTTTCTATATATTGGAAATTGGTAGTGGGTTGATTTGTAAAAATAATCGAAAACGATTGATATTAGTTGAGAAAAAAATTGAGTAATGCAAACTAAAGTTCTTTTTGAATTTTATACCCACTGCTTTCTATTTATAATTGCTGAAGCTGGTGTTTAATATATGGAGCGTTCCGAGCATAAGGCAATCAAGCCATAAAGTTAGAGAAAAATGGCCATAAAATTTGTATTCTAAACTTAATTACATGGGCATTTTCAATTAGTACGGCATGCTTAATTATATAGAAAATTAGTTTCTCTTTTTTTTTTTACGTTGGTCTACTTTCCCTTGATTCGAAACTTTTAAATTTCACCCTATTTTCTACTGAAATGTGTCTGTAAGGCAACAAAGAAATAATTACATATGATAAATTTAAATTCATTTTAATTCGGAAGATGAGAAACACTTTGCCATTATATATCGTAAAGGTCAGACCCACCAGTATTGTAACAAAGAGGTGCTTGAGCCAATGACGGTAGAAATTCAAACTCCGGTAAGTGATAATTTCACAGTCTTGTTTTATTACAAGTGTAATCTCTTTAGTCAATGGAGAGGAGGACGTGGGTCATCGGTCAGAGTTGATGTCGATGGGTTTTGGTGGGTCGGAGTTGGTCGCAATGGTTCAGAGTGGTTCATAGTTGGTGGTGGGTCAGAGTGGATCACGATGGTTGATGGGTCAGAGTGGGCCAATGGGTCATTTGGGTGGTGGGTCATAGTGGGTCATGGTGGGTCGTGGATCAAATTTTCATTGACCCACACCATCTCTGGTTAAAATTGTACTAAAGATAAGAGGCACCGAAGATGCATGTCGGCTATTATGCTCAAATTTTGCGCATGGATAGTACTCCACCAGAAAGCAATAAATCTGAAACGGTTCACGGTATGACCTCCTAGAACTCGAGATGTAGGGGTTTGTCTGATTGGCTAAATTAAGACGTCAATGATTTATCCTTCAACAACCAAGCTTTTTATGATCGTTTCCGTGGGGAAGTCAGAAGAACACGTGCCTAGTAATCGTAATATTGATAGTTCGCGTCCACCCCGGGGTATTTGTTTTGTGTTTTTTTGTTTCACCTAAATATAAACAAATCACACATATAGGCATTTTAACATATTTTGGGAGAGTAATTTTGTGGTTCGTTGGCGTTTCATCGCGTCTCTGCCGCTGGTAGTAAAGTTTTCAAAATGGAACTTGGGCCATCACGGATCGTCGCTGCGGGGCCACCAATTTCTGGCGAGAGGTTAATAGTTGACCATCTGTAGTCCACCGACGCTTACAGCTTAGGGTAATGAACGATGTCCTTGCCTTGTAGACTTCATGACTACCGACGTCGGCAGTCAACTAGCTTTTAGTCTTCCTTTACTAACCATCTATCGTTCATGTTTGTACACGGTGTTGTCATAATAATAATAATAATAATAATAATAATAATAATAATAATTATTATTATTATTATTATTATTTGTAGTAACAGTAGTATAATTGATGATAGAATAATTATTGTCTATGTATTGTCTAGGTAGGACTACACACAGGATTTGGCTCGTTTTGGTTCGACTTGACTCTAATCCGAGTCGAGTTGGAAGCTATTTTTCGCGCCGAGTCCAAGAGTAGACCTCAAAGATGTCTGTTTCGGGTCGAGTCGAGTTTCAAAGAAAAGTCGTTCGTGCCCATCCCTACTAATGAGAGCTTAATCGGAGTTAAGCGAAATTGAAAGTCTCACTATTTATCTAAGCGACCCCGAAAATTATGAATCTAATATCGATCATTTTCTAGCAATCTTTTATATGTATCCCCCTCCCATTCACCATAGGTAACCCGACAGCACTCTTTTTGAAACTATAAGAAATGTGGTTAAAATTACTCTAGGCCAGTGGTTCTCAATCTAATTCCTATCACGATCCCCTTTTATCACACGCTCTTGCCAGCGACCCTTTTATAATTTGTTTTATAATAAGCTTGTGTGGGATTTTTAACATACCTATTTCTATAATAGTAGAATCCATTTTTTTGTTTATAGTGAACAGTGCCATGGAAAATCATTGCCCGGGGCGAGAGTATAGTACGATGTCACCGTATATATGAGTGACGTCGACAGACTAGCTACGAAGCGCCACCATGGTTGGCACGAAGCTCAATAACATTTTCAAAATAAACCCTACCTTTCCTTAATTTTGAGCACATTTTATTACGTTTTTCCTTCTAATTTACACATGTGCACATGCACTTTCCTAACTTGAGTAACACACTTCCTCCGAAATGTGTGGCCCCTCTTTTCGGCGCCCGGCACTGACAGTGGATACAGTAACTGTAATATCTATATTCCCAACGACGAAGGTGCTGGTTCAAGATGGATGTTAAACTCCTTCATTGAAGAGGCCATTAACGTATCCGATCTAAGCCCACAACTTCTTGACCAAATAATAGAATGATCATGCGACAAGTCTTTGCAACTGTTTTTCTGTAACGAAGAGTTGGACAAGTTCTGCCTGATGAGGAGAGAAGAATATCCTGGTCTGGTGATTGCTGCTTTAAAAGTTCAAAATAATTCCATTTGCTATATCGTACTTGTGCGAAATTGTTTTTTTTTTTATGGTAAACATTAAAACAAAGATAAGAAATCGCTTATCAGTTGAAAATGGCTTGATAATATTCGTCATGAAGATTGAACCAGGCATTGCTGCACTAGTGAAATTACACCATGCTTAGGTATCTCATTAGGTTTTAATTTTAATTGTATTTCAATGTGCAGGTTTTGTTTCATGTGTATTTTTCTAGTATTTCTATATACAGTTCTCATTAGTTTTATATCATACCTCTTTGATTTAAATTCATTTTTAAACAACTCTACTAACTAACTAACTCTATGGCCTATGGAACCCGGAGGTTCAATGCCGCGTTCACAAAAGCTCTACACTGACTTCTATCCTTAGCCAATTGGATCCAATTTCTACTTTGTATTCTTACCTCAGCGAGATCCATCTTAATATTGTCCTCCCATCTGCCCCTAGGTCTTCCTAATGGTCGTTTTCCGTTTGGTCTTCCAGTCAAGACTTTCAAAGCGTTTCTACTTTCTTCCATTCTAGCTACCTGACCTGCCCACCTAATCCTCCTAGACTTGACGACCCTAACAATGTTGGGTAACCGTATAAATTATGTAGTTCCTCGTTATGAAGTTTCCGCCATTCCCCATTCCCGTTCCTCTTGGGTCCGAATATTCGTCTAAGGATCTTGTTCTCAAATACTTTCAGTCTATGTTCTTCCCTCAGAGTAAGCGACCATGTTTCGCAACCATACAGAACAACAGGCATGATTATCGTTTTGTATATTTTAAGCTTCAAATTTCTCGACAGAATTCGCGACGACAAGAGACTTTGAACCGAATAGTAACACGAATTCTACACCCTTTGAAAATGTTCAGTAGACTTATTTTTTATTGTTCTTTACAGTGTGTATAAAAAATAAAAGTATGCTTATCAGAACAAAATTAAAAATAATATTTAAAAATAATTTCTGGTATTAGATTCTAACTATATTTATCTCTTCCGTCTATCTTCGCGATCCCCTAGAGGCCGCGACTCCCAGGTTCAGAAATCCTGCTCTAGGCATACATGAGTTATGATGGAACATACATACATACACTTTTATATGTATAAATGCAGATAAGAGAGAGTTGAGAGAGAGCGATTAAGGAATTACCGCTCTCAATCTCTTCACTTTACTTTTGCGATTCGTGAATTTCTTACGTGACAGTTTGGGGCTAGCTAGTTTTTTGTCTTGAACCACGATCCGATTTTCGATATGCTCTACCTAAATGCTGTAATGCGAATATTGAGAAGTTATCTGCGATGAAAGTAGCTGCAAATAAATATATTACATAACTTATTTATTGCTATTACACGATTTTTTAAATTTGTATTCAATATTCACACATAACACACCGACGTTCTGTCAATACCTCAGATGTTATATTTTAAAGATAAGAATTACTTATGTCGTGAAATGATATGAATATATATATTCAACTGATATATACAACTGATGATATGAATATATATATTCAACTCCTATATACAACTGATGATATGAAAATATATATACAACTGATGACTTGTAATGTAACTATTTTACATAATTTTCATGCATTGAGGAAAGTAGAATATCATAAAGGAATCTCACCTGAACGGGTATCGAACTCACGATTTAAACGCTCGATGGTGTACCACTGAGCTAACATGACCGCTTTTCGGAAGCTGCTTCTGAAATATAACTGAGCTCATACGTAAATGCTCTTTTCCGTATGGAAATCACAATGACGAAACGAGAGTGTGAATACATAGTCTCGAAATATTGTATCATTAAGTATTTCAATCAATGTTACTTTTTTCTACACTTAATACCATTTCAACATGTCTTATTATATTTAACAGAAGGAAAAACATATCTGTACATCTTTTCCCGATTACTAAGGTTGGCTTTGGAGGTTCGAACCAGCAGCTTTAGTTTACTGTTTTCCGAAGACACCCGAAGTTGGACTTCGAAAGTGTTCGTCTCAAAACAGCTATAATCATATCGCTCAATCTGTTTGGTATATGGTATATGTTTTTATACGTGTAAAGTCAGTATAACAATTCATTCTCTAAACAGCTTTTCGTATGTATTAATATTCCTTTATAAAAACTGTTTTTATTATTATTACGGCGCACCATTTTCAGATTTCTTTCGCGAGTCGTTGACCAAGTCGTTCGCCACCAGCGTTGCCAAACTCACAGCTCGGAATTTTTCCAAAACCTGATCGAACTTATGCTAGATTCAGTCAAATTATGCTAGATCCTCATAATTACTAATTCAGGAGTTAAAAAAAAAACAAAGTAGAGATACGATAACGTAACTTAAAATACACAGAGAGCAAGAATGCATGGATAGAACTCAATAATTCACGCACCAAAATTTTAACTCAACTAAATTACTGCAGTCGTTGCCAAACTCAATGGCGTATACATCGTATAAATGAATGCAAAGTTTTTGTTTACATATTTTGAAAGAAAATTACTTCGCAGCATAAGCGGAGTTGGGAATCGTCTGCTGGGGGAGGGGGCAGATTTTTGGTCGGTCTCGGAGCTGTCATTTCAGGAATAAATATGATCATGAAGTCAGAAGTAAAGATGGTGAAGTTGTCAAAAAGTTGGGGGGAGAATGGCCCCCATAGCTCCGCCCATGCCTCGGAGTTAAAGGATTAGAAAACCCTGGGTGGAGCCACAAAAAAAAAGCCCAAAGCCGTTCCGAACTTACTTAGGAAAATAAGACTGCCTGTATGGTTTACCGAGTGTATGAATCAATGGAAGAGGATACATTTCTGCCGTTCTTTTTCTTCCCACGACCAACTTCTCCAGGTTTTACGGCTTTTTGATAACTTGCTGAAATTGTGCTAGATTTGGGCAGGATGCTAAAAGCAAGATGCTAGGTGCTAGAGACATGCAAATTATGCTAGATCTAGCATCATTATGCTAGATCTGGCAACGCTGTTCCTCTCAATAGGCGTGTCGTGCAAGTAACCAATCACACGTCAGGTACTAGCTTTTACCTATTGCTTTCTTCTCACAGCTCAGAACATTGGTAACTATGGATAGACGTACAGCAGTAATTACTTTATGGGAGTTGGAAGGTTATTCTGCAACTGCAGCTAGCAGGCGAGTAGGTGTCCCGGCCTCTATAGGAAGGCAATGGATTCGGAAATATGGTGCTACAGGTCAGACTGGTAATTTACGATCTCCTGGTCGTCCGCATGTGTCAACCGAAGCCCAAGATGCGAGATTAGTAAACGAAGCTCGGTTAGACCCACTAAGGACGTCTAGACAGATAAGGGAAGCTTCTCTCTTTCCTGGTAGTAAGCATACAGCTCTGCGAAGGCTTCGTCATGCTGGGTTACGTGGCCGTGTTGCTGCCGTGAAGGAAAAACTCTCAGACGACCACAAAATTTACCGTCTCGCGTTTGCACAGGCGAATGTGGGTCTCAATTGGGAAAACGTAGTTTTCTCAGATGAATCCATATTCACAACATCAAAGGAGGGACGCCGTTTTGTGTATCTTCCGAGAGACACCCGATATGACCATGGATATGTGGCTGCTTGCAATCGCAGTGGCCATGTATCTATTTTATGTTGGGGTTGGATTTCCAGTCGCGGAGCAGGACAGCTTCATAGAATTGAAGGACATCTGGACAATGCTCAGTACTTAGACATTATCAGTAATATCATGGTGCCATCTGTACGAGTATTTCAGCCTGATGGTGTAATTCAGTTCCAGCAATACCAGTCGCCAATACATAATTCCCGTGTGGTTCAGGAATGGTTCGCAGGGCACCCTGAGATTGATTTAATCGACTGGCCGCCTCGTGGAGCAGACCTCAATCTCATGGAAAATATGTGGGCAGAAGTGAAGCGTACTCTAAGGGAAAGTTGGCCTGAGGCAGATCCACCAAGAACTCAGGATGACCTGTGGCATCTTGTTTCCGAAGCATGGCTGGAGGTAGGGGAAGGAGATAGATTTGTCACCCATGTAATAGATTCCATGCCCAGAAGAATGGAGCGTGTAATAAATTCAGAAGGGTCTTGGACACAATATTAATGTCCCCGCCTTAACTCCCGAAAACAGCCCTTTTCAGGGCTACCTAAACGCTTCTGAAAGTATTTCTAGAAGTAAACCACTCCTTGTATCCGATTTCTGTGCAATCCTACTAACAAAAGAATGATATTTAGCTGTAGACTTTGAACTCATGACCTCTTCAGTGGCAAGTCCGTACTCTACCAGTGAGCTAACATGAACACGCAAACCTAACCTGAAGAAACACGACTTTCAATTTCTGGTATTCGATGACAATGATGCTCATATACTTTGCAAATGTTGTATTCAACTTGGGATATTCCGCAACACACACACACACATAAACAAAGCGAAAGAGAGAGAGAGAGATGAATACACAAAAGCATATTCAACGTATTCGAATGAGACTCTAAGTAACGACATTCCGTTGTAGTGTTACCTTCCAACCTTTAAGTTTTATCTACTATCGATGGTCTCTTTCAAACGTCTCTTCAGGCTCCTCTAGGAGAAATTAACAATTAGGAACACTAACATAAATAATAATTAAAAAATTCCAACCCACTCAGGTGAATATCTCTCAATAAAACTTGTAACAAGATTCAGGGTAAAGAACAATCTTTATTCAGTAATTAAATAAAAAAATTAATTAAATGAATTCTCCAAATAGCGAAAAAATCTTTCAGGGCTTTTTAGCATTGAAGCCCAGTCTCTTAATTTCGAAGCTCAAGGCAAATCAAAATCCTATCAGTCTCTATTCAGACTTCACTGATCAGTCATCTCCTCACAGATCAGTCCTACCCTAATTCTATCAGGAAGGCCTGACTCCAACCTTCCGTCAATTAAAAAAAATCAAGAATAACCAGAAGTGTCAAAGGACATCATTCAGTCCAAAGACGGTTATTCATCTCAAAGAGAAAACCATCATTTAGGTTTCTCTGGCCTAGCACAAAAAAAAGAAAACTAAAAAGTACCTTAATGAAGCTTGCCTCAGAGGTTTTTTCAATTTCCCAAAAACCTACTTTCTCCTAGCTAGAAGATTACGGGAATCATTCATCCCGATAAGCTATCACTCAAGCTTATTTCTATCTGAACTAAATTTTCGTACTAGCTACGGTCATCACTCTGACCCAAGGAATTTCTCCCTTGCTCTAACCATCATTCAGGCTAGTCCCTCTAGAAAGCCTATTAAAAAAAAATCAAGAAAAAACTACAGCCATCATTCTGGCCCCAGAGAACTTAATTCTCCGTCATTCGGTTATCATTCAAACCGATCCCTCACAGATAGGAAAGTATATAAAAAAAATTCCAGGCGAGGCAATATCCAAGAAAAACGACGGGAGGCTTCTAACAGCCAAGTCTAATTCCCAACTCCCGCACAATGCAATGGCTCCCTCCGCTTATATATCCTCGAGCGAACATGTCCCTTTTTTATGTTGTTACTTATTTTCGCTAAAAAGAATCCGCAAAAAATCGTTTGAAAAATCTTGTCCAACCGTCTTTACCCTCTGGAATTTTCCATTGAATGTTAGAAAAACTATATAAAAAAAACTTGAACGAATAACTTGAAGAAACTAGAAAAAACAAGAAGAAAACACAACGCAGCATATATACAATTTCTAGAATAAGCATTAAAATAATATTATACCCTATCAACATGTATGTATATATGAATATAATTATTAATTATACTATAGAATATATACGTCTGGCCAGACTTACCTTTATAAACATTTAAACAGAATAATTATATTTCACTATTTATTTTAATATTGATATATACAGTAAGGGCGAAGACTCGTCCTTACATAGCACTCAACAAAATCTAAAAAGAAAAAAAAAGAAAAAAAGGAAAAAATTGATTCCCCATTCAGTTCTTTTGTCTCTCACTGTCTTTTCACTGGGAATCTTCAAAAATATTTTCTTTCTCTTAATACACTATTAAAATAACCACAGATTTCACAACACACACAAAAAAAACTAAGAATGGCTTCTATGAGCCTAGTTCACTGTCTCTAACAGTTTTTTACCACTCCACTTGATCACTGTTTCACTAAGTTGTACAGCCTGCTCTTTGAAGAAGTTATTGTCCTGTCACAACTGCACCATGAGTCTTTTTAATTAGAAGGATAATTTCCGGATCACTGAATCCTTCCTTATATTGTTTTCCATCACCTCCAGAAATTTTCCCGGCGTTGGAGGAATATCTGGAAATTCTATGTCCTCAGCACAAAGAGAAAGTACATCTTCGTCACTGTCACCGTCAAGATGCATATGACCTGTGGAAGTAGATGGTCCTGGGTTGGATTCGTGCACCTCGTTGTCCAATCTTGCCCTTTTAAGGGCTCTTAGTTCTGCTAGCGTACAGAACCTCGGATCTTTATTAACCGGTTTTAACCCAAGTTCCTCTTTAGAATGGTATCTTTCCTTCTTATTTTCGTCGAGTCGAAAAAGTAATTCGAGTTCAAAAGGGTCTTTTGAACTCGGTCTGCAAGAAGTGAAGACATTTCTCTTCTTGGGAATCGACTTCTTTGGGAATGGCTTCTTAAACTTACTAGCCATGTCTCTGGAAAATTATTAAACCTCTGTTCGCAGTGGTGTCTAATTTTAATCTAAATTCTCTAAGTGTTCTAAAGGAAATATAAACAAGAGCATCCCACACACAAAAAAAATTACCCCTCATCTTTTTTTTCTTTCTTTCAAGCTACTTTTTCTTCTCACTGAACGGTAGCTTAATTTTGGGGCCATGTTTCCCCCTCCCCACCATTTCAGGAGTTTTCAGAACAAAGTCTTCTTTCTGCTCTAAAAGATGTTTACTAAACTCCGGGGGCTTCCAATATACTTTCATTTGATCTGCGTTTACTTTTATTGTCTTGTTTGTAAAGATGTTCCTAGCTAGGAAGGTATTTTCCGCCAGTTTCTTAAACAACAAAAATGGTCCGAGGTATTTTGGCAATAAGCTACCAGATATATTCTTGGGAGCACAAGACAATCTCACTGCCTTCACCCACGTTTTTTGTCCTACCATAAAATTATGCCCTTTCCTACTCCGGTCATAAAACTTTTTAGACTCGTCGTGTCTCTTCCTTTGCGTCAATTTAGCGCATTCGTAGGCGGATTTCATCTTCCTCTTTAGATCCGTGACGAATCTTGTGTAATTGTGTTCGGTCACCGCATGGGACCCTTCAGCTGTTTCCGTCGGGTGGTACGGAAATTGTATCTCCCTTGCATAGGTCAATTCTATAGGCGTGTAGCCCGTGGAAGAACAAGTTCTCGAATTTACTGCAAATTCTAACAACTTAATATCCTTCGACCAGTCACTATGCTTTTCACTATAGATTGAAATACTGGTTTTGCACTGCTTTACCCAAACTTCGCTCTTGTTGGCACATGCTCTATATGCAGATATATAAATTGCCTTGGAGTTTAAAATTTCAAGCGTTTCACTCCATAGCTTACTGTGAAATACTGCGTGATTATCTGATATAAGACGTGGAAAACTCCCTTGGTCACAGAAAAAATTAATAAGACAATTCGCTACTGTCTTAGATGTGACCTTTCGAAGTGGAAAAAATCTCACTAGTCTGGTGAATGCATCCACTATAATTATACAGTACATATGTCCACCGGTACTTGATCTGCTGAGGGGGCCCAGGGAATCGATGTAAGCACATTGACCAGGGGCCTCCACTAAGGAACTTGACATAAAGCCATATTTCACTTTCCCAGAGTCCTTAAAAATAGCACAAGCTACACATGCTTGCGAAAATTGTTTTACATCCTTGTACATCGTAGACCAAAAGTACTTTTTTCTTATCCTCATTAAGGTATCCTTAAAGCTAGGATGACCCGAATACTTCTTATTATGTGTTACATCACACGCAGCTGCCCTTAAGGAATCCGGTAGCCAAATCACATCTCGCTCTGATCCCCTAATTTTCACAGTTTTCAGTAGTACTCCATTTCTCGCAATCGAGGCCCTTTTCGTTCTCAGTTTCAGCTTTTTGATCTTACTTTTACTAAACCCAGTTATATCGTTTTTTAAGTATCGGATTATTGGAGATAAAAAAGTATCTTCCTCTTGTAATCTCTGTACCTCCTTCATATCCACCAGGGTCTTGTCTGTAAAAATCTCGTTTTTCCCTTCTTCCTTTCCCTCTTCTTCCTTCCTATTATCTTCTACGACTAAACAGAAAGGTAACTCACGCAGCATCTCAGCTTTCTCTTTATCTCTAATTACATTTTTCCCACTATAAGTTTCTTCTTTCTTCCTTTTCTTGCTTTTAAGCTCCTTCTTGAACTCTTTCATTCGTTTACTAAATTCGATATCTATCAATAAATTTTCTTCACCTCGAAAATCGTCACAGTTTACCAGAGTTCCATCCTTTTCTTCTAGTTTAAAATATCCTGAATCATTTTCCGATTCCAAGGGAAAATGTTCATTAGCTAATTCAGAGCCTTCAAAATCTATTGGCTCTGTATAACCACTCTCTATTCTCGATAGATAATCTACGTAGTGCTTAGTTCCCTTCCTATACTTAAGCACTATTGGAAATCTAGCCAGTCTAGCCGTCCATCTAGTTAACATGGCCGAAAGCTTATGTGACTTCAACATGGTAAGAAGAGCTTCATGGTCTGTGTATACATACACAACCGGGGCATGTATTAAATAGACTTCGAATCTTTCTACCGCTAATAAGATTCCTAGTAATTCTTTCATTGTCGTGCTATACTGTCTTTGTCCATCCGTCAGTTTTTTCGAACCATATGCTACGACACACATCTTATCTTGTTCATTCTTCTGCGATAAGACGTAGCCCGTGCTTATATTTGAAGAATCTACGAACAAGAAAAAAATCTTTCCCCTGCCTTGGCAGTAAGAGCTTTTTGTCTGCAATTAAAGCTTCCTTTAATTTCTGCAGAGCATTTTCATGAATCTCCTCCCATTTAAATTTCACCGTCTTCTTGAGGAGATCTGTCAAACAAGCAGTTATCTTAGCCATATTTGGTATATTCTGCCTAAAATATGAAAAATAACCGAGTAACGACTGCAATTGTTTTCTCGTCTTTGGTCTCCGAATCTGCTGTGCCATCCGCTTTTTTTCCTCTGTGCAAGACACCATTCCTTGCTTTATTTGGAATCCCAAAAATTCCATTTCTTCTGCGAAGAATAATGCCTTCGAAGGACTGACTGTCAAATTGGCATTTTTAAATCTTTTTAAGACCTCTCTCAAAAGTTCGAGCATTTCTTCTCTCGTTTCAGTGGATATCACTAAATCATCATAGTATACGATTACTTTAGTGTAATATAACTCCCCTAAAACCAACTGCATTAGTCTATTTAGAGTGTTTGGAAGGCCGCAGAGGCCGTATGCCCCTCTTCTGTACATATACACTCCTTTATGTGTAATAAAAGCAGTGTATTTTTGACACTCCTTCGCAATTCTCAAGTTTGCGTATGCATAAGCGAGATCTAATTTGAGGTAATATTTCTTGTTCCCCAGATAACTCAGAGCTTCAAAAATTCCCGGTATACTCGTTTGTTCTTTCTCTGTAGCTAAATTTAACTTTCTGCTATCGAGCACAAGTTTGAACGAACCGTTGCGTTTTTTATGCAAAATAGGGCAACTTATATAATCAGATGTAGTTTTTTCTATAATCCCTTGCGCCTCCATATCATCGAGAAGTTCAGACATAATTTTTCTTTTTTCTTCTGACAAAGGCCTCAAACGGGAAGTGAAAGGGGTTTTATCCTTCAATTTTATCGTGTGCTCTGTGACGTCAGTCAAACCTGGCTTTTCCGAAAAAACTCCTCTGTATTCATTTATTATTTCTAAAAACTGATCCATGAGCGGGGGGTCTAATTTCACATTACTAATCATGCGGTCTATCTCATTGGTTTCCTCCTCATTCACGAGATTCAATTCATTATCATTCCTCTCAGGACTTGCTTCTCTCCTATCAAATAAACAAACTAGGGTTTCATTATCATCTATAGACCATCCACCCGATTTTAAATGAATCGAAATTCCGGCTTTCTTAATAAAATCTCGTCCAACCAAAACTGACTTAATCAAGTCGGAGATTACGTGGAAGATTTGACGAACGGTATGACCGTAAAATTTAACATTAACAGTTATAGAGCCATTTGTTCTGGCCGTTCCTGACGCTAAAAGAATTTCTATGGAACCCTTTTTTAATTTTCCGCCAGCTTCTACCCATTTTTCGGCGGTTTCCTGGCTTATGCAAGATATAGAGCTACCAATGTCTAGGTACATTACGTCATTTATTGATAAAACCGTACATTTAACTAAAGGTTCCCTTACAAACATTTTTCTTGCTTTTTTCGTCTTCCCTGCTGAAGACGAGAAATATTCAAGTTTTTTGCAACGGTATTTCCATTGTGAATTTTCTCCTGTGTACCTCGTTTTTCTACTCTAGGGCTGTTGTCCGCCGAACTCACCCCTCCTTCTTCAGGGTTACTGACCTGAGTACCAACCACCGTTCTATGGTCGTTTGCCTTTCTCCCTCTTGTCGTGGAACCATATGGGTTTTTGCTTTTTTTCTTTCCGCCCGCCTGACCTAGTGAAGTGACAATTTTCGCTTCGGAATTTTTTCTCCCACTTTCTTTTCTTTTCTTTTCTTGAAAATTCACTCTCCCCTCCTGACGTTCGTTTATTTGTAAACACGCCCGTGAAGTGTTTTTACGGCTTCTAAATCGCTTACGTTGGTAACTGTATTTTGACCTGTTTGCATCCTCTGTCCTATCTGGTCTGGCAAAAGAAGTTATGTAATTCTCATTTGAGAATTTCCACCCACCATCTTTCAAGTGTAAAGATATGCCAATCTTTTGCATCAGATCTGCTCCACAGATGAGAGGAATATTTAAATCTCCCAAAACGAAGAATTTATGCTTAATCTTTCTAGACTTTATACAAAAAACTAGAGTTATAACGGCAACACTTTTTGTATGGCCACTAGCCAGCGAAATTTCAAATTCTTTCTCTTCGTAATGAGCACCGCTTTCTTTCCATTGGTTTGCTATCTTAGTATTACATAAGCTAATGCAAGAACCACTATCTAAATACATATAATGTTTCCTCCTGTAGAAAAATCCAAATAAATAGGGCTCAACTCTTTCCCTATTCATTCTATTTTTGTCTAAAACTGAGGCTGATACGTTTTCGCTTTTCCCTGTCTTTCTTTTTCTATCTGGACATTCATAGCTTTTGTGGTCATATTTCTTGCAAGCGAAGCATTGAACTCTCTTTTTTTCCTCTTTATGACTAACATGGCGTCTCTCATTACCCGACCTATTTACTTTAGCCGGGTCTAAGGCAGAAATTGCTATCTGGGTCGCGTCTGATTTTTCTATTCTTTCTCTAGTATTGATGGCTGCTATATTATGAGCATAATCTGAGTTTTTAAAACTCGCCTGTTGCATATAGTTATACTCCCCTAGAAGATAGGACTGGATCCTTAATGATTCCTGTTCCAGTTCTTTCAACGATTCAAAATTCTTCCCATGTAAAAATTGCCTAAATTTTGGGTGGGACTTTGCTATTATTTTTGAGATCTGTTCCTTTTCCGTCGGTGGGTCTTTTAATCTCAAAAACAGGGTTGCCATACTTCTAATGAACCTTGCTAACGATTCATCCGGATTTTGAAGCTTATTTGATATCATACTTTCAATCTCCGAATTATAATCGAAACTGAAGTGTTCTTGTAGAAAACTATGTTTGAATTCGGCATAGGTTTCAAATGGCCTTCTAAACTTAAACCAGCGCCCTGGTTCTTCCAGTAATACTTTAGGAAGTACAAAGTTCAAAATATCTTTCTCCGGCACGTTCTTCTGTTTCGCCCATTCTTCGAGAAAATCGAGAAATTCAAAGGGACATTGATTTCTCTCACCGGAAAAGGTTGGTGTTGAAAGTTTAATATCTATCACTTCCTCTGGCTTTCTACAATTACAAATTGATTCATTTGTTCCCTCGCTACTTCTAGAACTTCTTAATTTCCTAATCTCCTCTAATATATTTGCAACGTTAGCCTCCTCACTTTCTTCTAATCCCAAAGCGCTCTTAAGCTCTTCTAAGCTTATTGTACTTGACATGGTTACTTTCTTTACTCTGCCTGATCTTAATAACATAAAATTCTGCTATTATGAGGTGGGTCGATCTCTTTCGTCAAATATCTAAAAAATCACGCCACGAGCCCCCAATTTATGTAGTGTTACCTTCCAACCTTTAAGTTTTATCTACTATCGATGGTCTCTTTCAAACGTCTCTTCAGGCTCCTCTAGGAGAAATTAACAATTAGGAACACTAACATAAATAATAATTAAAAAATTCCAACCCACTCAGGTGAATATCTCTCAATAAAACTTGTAACAAGATTCAGGGTAAAGAACAATCTTTATTCAGTAATTAAATAAAAAAATTAATTAAATGAATTCTCCAAATAGCGAAAAAATCTTTCAGGGCTTTTTAGCATTGAAGCCCAGTCTCTTAATTTCGAAGCTCAAGGCAAATCAAAATCCTATCAGTCTCTATTCAGACTTCACTGATCAGTCATCTCCTCACAGATCAGTCCTACCCTAATTCTATCAGGAAGGCCTGACTCCAACCTTCCGTCAATTAAAAAAAATCAAGAATAACCAGAAGTGTCAAAGGACATCATTCAGTCCAAAGACGGTTATTCATCTCAAAGAGAAAACCATCATTTAGGTTTCTCTGGCCTAGCACAAAAAAAAAGAAAACTAAAAAGTACCTTAATGAAGCTTGCCTCAGAGGTTTTTTCAATTTCCCAAAAACCTACTTTCTCCTAGCTAGAAGATTACGGGAATCATTCATCCCGATAAGCTATCACTCAAGCTTATTTCTATCTGAACTAAATTTTCGTACTAGCTACGGTCATCACTCTGACCCAAGGAATTTCTCCCTTGCTCTAACCATCATTCAGGCTAGTCCCTCTAGAAAGCCTATTAAAAAAAAAATCAAGAAAAAACTACAGCCATCATTCTGGCCCCAGAGAACTTAATTCTCCGTCATTCGGTTATCATTCAAACCGATCCCTCACAGATAGGAAAGTATATAAAAAAAATTCCAGGCGAGGCAATATCCAAGAAAAACGACGGGAGGCTTCTAACAGCCAAGTCTAATTCCCAACTCCCGCACAATGCAATGGCTCCCTCCGCTTATATATCCTCGAGCGAACATGTCCCTTTTTTATGTTGTTACTTATTTTCGCTAAAAAGAATCCGCAAAAAATCGTTTGAAAAATCTTGTCCAACCGTCTTTACCCTCTGGAATTTTCCATTGAATGTTAGAAAAACTATATAAAAAAAACTTGAACGAATAACTTGAAGAAACTAGAAAAAACAAGAAGAAAACACAACGCAGCATATATACAATTTCTAGAATAAGCATTAAAATAATATTATACCCTATCAACATGTATGTATATATGAATATAATTATTAATTATACTATAGAATATATACGTCTGGCCAGACTTACCTTTATAAACATTTAAACAGAATAATTATATTTCACTATTTATTTTAATATTGATATATACAGTAAGGGCGAAGCCTCGTCCTTACACCGTTCTAAAGAGAATTTGTGTTTCTTCCCGTGACGTTAAGGGGATCGGGAAAAGTTATGTGTCTTGAAGCAGGATACGACTTTGGATACTCTGTTTATACACTTTCTATATCCGTAGGAATATACTGTATTTCACGAATATAAATAACATACTGTAATGAGGATATTGAGAAGTTAAATCTGTATGACAAATAGCTGCAAATAAATACACTACATAACTTATTTATTGCTATTAAACGATTTTCCTAACTTGTATTTAACATTCTCATATATAATAACGATCTACTGTGAAAATTATCTCAGATGTTATATTTTAAACATGATAATTACTATGTTCTGCAATTATTATGTTATATATAAACAACTTATGTATTTTAATGTAATTATTTTATATAATTTTTCATGCATTGCGGAAAATATAATTTTAAAAAAAGTATTCACCCAGATGGGATTCGAACTCACAACCTTATGATTTGAAATCCGACAGCTTACCAATGAGCTAACACAAGGACTTCTAGAACTAAGCTTCTAGCGATCTATAACGGATCTCAAGATAATTATGACATTCATATCCATTACAAACGCTGTTTCTGTTCTACTTTGACTTTTATTTTAGTACTCAGGCGATAATTATGTTCTATTTCTTAACTTTGAGCATTCTTTTACATATGGAAAGATTCTTTAACGTATTTAAATGTTCCATTACGTATAGAGAGCTAAATGACAAACAAGCATGTGCTCACATTAATAAAAGGTTTCGAAATATTGTATGATTAAGTATTTCAATCAATGTTGCTTTTTTAAACACTTGGTAACAAGTCTTATTATATTTAAAAGAAGAAAAACACATCTGCAAACTTTTTCCCGATTGCAAAGGCTGGCCTGGAGGTTCGAACCTGGCTTACTTTTTCCCGAAGATACCCGAAGCTGGACTTAGAAAATTTTTGCCTCAAAACACCAATAAAGAATGCGCTCAACCTTTTTGAGACAAGGTGTACATTTGTATTTCAAATTACTACTATGAATCTAAAATTTAAAGTTTCATACTGTGTTACTTTTCTGTAGAACATTTTTCTGTACATTTCTAATTTTGAAAAAAAGTATTTGTTATCATTGTTATGACCATTATTGCTTCTTTATTGTTGCAGACTATTTCGTAACTTGAAATTTTAAAATATTATTCAATCCTTCCGGCAAAGTAAACATGCATACGAATTACCTATATTTGTGTTTTAAAAGTAAAAGAGATTCGTTTGTTCGTTCGTTATTTAGTGATCCTCCTCCTTAATGAAAGGTTGGATACAGTTTTCGAAAAAAAGTGTATTTTTAACAACTTGAGCCCTATATCTGATTGTAATTGTTTTCTATTTTTAAATTAAAATGAAAAATAAGCATAATGATTTACCACGGGGAAAAAACAGTGGTCTAGCTTTCTTCTCTGTGAGAAGGATGTCAGTAATCAGAAAAAAATACTACAGTATTTTATATTTTCAAATAATAATAATAATAATAATAATAATAATAATATATGTGCCGCGAGAATTCAAGTTACCCTGAAGTGTGCCGCAAGTTGAAAAAGGTTGGGAAACGCTGATCTAGCCTAACGAAACAGGTTTTTGCTTATGAATATATTTCTTTTCCTTTTTTGGAAATTTTCAGTCTCACTGATTTCAAACATCTTTGACCTAATTTCATTTTCGATTTTGTTTCTATATTCTACATTTTGGTTAAAAATCCTTTCGGCAAGTGCTTGTATAGCTTTTCTCCGATACGTACAAGTTTCATTGTGAATACCTAACGAATTCAGGACATCATCTAATACAAAACTTTGTTTTTTCCATTTAATCACATTTTCTGCTATTAAATATTTCGTTTCTGTCCGTATTTCTTGCATTTCTTGGATTTCTTGGAACACCTTTCTGCGTTCAATTACATTTTCCAAATTTAACGACATTTTAAACTAAATTATTACGTTTAAACAGAACAACTTGACATGTGTAATTTAAATAGGCACAGAGTTGCTTTAATGATTCCGTTGTCACCCTTTGAAGTCACTGTCACTGATTTTAACCAAACGGTTTAGTGCTTGTGTGTCTGTTCGGAGCGCCATTTTTGTAACCGGTTAGGGTTCGATTCTTGTACGTCCTTGTTCGGGAAGCCATTTTTGTAACCGGTTAGGGTTCGATTCTTATAGTCCTTGTTCGGGATGCCATTTTTGTAACCGGTCGGGATTCGATTCTTTTATATGCCTGTTCGGGATGCCATTATTCATAATCCTTATGGTTCGGATTCTGTTCGGTGCGCTACATTACCACGTTGGGATTCGAACCAAAATTCTGAACTACCTAGTGATCAGTTTCTTCAAAAGAGCGAGAAAATACTGAAATCACCATGTGAGTGACTGTATGAAATTCCGGTGCGATTTTCATTCAGTCATTCACATTGAAGCACAAACATTGCAAATTTAGCATGCAGATAACTTAATACTAACCATACAAATAAATAGGAACACTTTCATTAAACAAAATCAATTTAGTTTAACATGTATATTTTCGGGCTATCGTAGTGACGTTTGTTTTACTGCCCTCTTTAATGTTACAAAGATCAATTTATAATCTTATGAGATATAAAACATGTAAATATTTCTGAACAGTAATTTTCAATTCAAACATGTATCATATGAATTGATGTTTTTAGCCCACACTAACGCGACACGGACGATAACGGTATCGACGAGAAATTCGCGCTGTTTATTATTAGATTACATATTCAATATACTTTCAAGATCACTATTAAGGTACAGACGATTCGTATTCACTTAGCTTTTATAATATTGCCTTTTGCACTATTTTTACATAATGTCTCCAGCACCTTCCAACATTCGCTGCTCCGTTTTTGCGTGTGTTGTTTAGAAGAATGTACGAGGAGTATTTTTTCGACTGTATTCCTCCGCCACTGCTATATTGCCACATCATATCTTATTTACACGTGATATAACTAATTTACTAATTTGATGTATTTCGGCGTTGATGCAGAAGATCACAAGTAAACAGAAGATGATTAAGGGTGCCGATGCCTTTATCGCACCAACAGTGGTAAGTGTCTTTCTTACGAATCTGAAAGAGCTTGTTGGGAGTAAGAGCAGTTCCAAACAAGATGCGATAGTAAGTGATGATTTCGGCTCGAGACCAAGGAGAAATAGAGTCCCTGGGTTTGCGGTGGTGAGGTCCAACAATTGGCCAGCACCACGTCGATTCTCGTGTTGCCATCGTCTCAGGGCGAGATTTTATTGTCTGTCTAGGAGATAGGAGTAGCTTTGATAGGGTAATTTGGTAAAACAAGCCTTGCCATCGGTACATGCACGTTTCGCAGCTAGGTTAATAATACCCCCTTGTTCCAATCCCACGTGAGAGCGCATGAATCGAAAGTGAATTATGTGTTCTCTGGCCAGAAGGCTGTAATAAAGATGTTTAAGATTGAGAATTAGCCAAGTAGCTTTAGCATTCCAGTGAATACCGGAGAGCGACTGAAGCACACTAAGCGAGTCCGTACAAATACAAGATGGGATGTTGTGGCGTTTGACATATAGGAGAGCTTGGCGAAAAGCAAAGGCTTCGCCATCAAAAATTGAGCAGGAAGCAGGCAATTTGTATTGCATCGTAAGATTGCGAGCACGAGTAAAAACCTGCTCCCACAGGCAAGTCGGGATATTTAGAAGACAGTGTCAGCACGAAGAGATTGCAGACAATCTGTCCAAATATGGTGGTAGACGTGGGATTGGAGCACTGGGTCAGAAATGGCCGGATAAGTAGGGAGAATAGCTGGAATTGTGATAAGATTGGTACTGTACTGCCAAGAATAACAAGGAAGAAGAGGGACAGAGTGAATATATGGCTTTAAATGTTTAAGATCAAGATGTGCTTGTAAAATCCAGGGTCGAGTATTCAGGTGAGGTGGACGAGACGTACTGAAGAGGTGATCTAAGTGTTGCAGTGTCTCGATTGGTAAGGAATGTGTACGACCAAATAGTGCTAAGATAAATTTACCAGCTAACGGGGTAATTGTACGGTAAGCGGTACAGTCTGGGACTCTTCAAGGAGGGTTTGTTTGGGGCAGAATCGAGGCTGAGAAAGATTGAGTTTCACCAACTCATAGACTATGCAGATCAGCTTCGTGTAAAAATATCGTATGATAGTGGAGTAGAAAATGCCACCATACAGAAATTTGGTGACTGCACACTGTTTTAAAATAGTCATAAGACTGAAAGGGTGCAGACCCCACTTTTTGGCGGAGAGGCAACGAAATAAGCGAATGAAGGTGTCCACCTTCTGGGTTAAATAATTGAGATGAGCTTTCCAAGTCAATCTTCTGTCAAGAAGTAAGCCTAGATATTTAATCGCAGATTCGTTGGGAAGCCGGATATCATTGATACGAAGGAAGGTGGGAGGAAGATGTTTCCGGCGAGTGAAGATTATAAATTTCCTCTTTTGCCAATTAATGTCTAGGCCATGTTGAAAGGACCTGAATTAAGGAAAGGAATTAAGAGTCTGAAGAATGTGCTCCAGCGTTTCGCAACCAGCGTCCAGGATAGGCATTAATAATCGAAAAAACAAATCATCTGCAAAACTGACTATGCGTACTAGAGCTGTACATCGAGTGACTAAGTCACGAATGTAAAGGTTGAATAGAAGCGGACTCAATTTACTACCTTGGAGGAGTCCCAAAGAGGTCGTGCGGCTAACGTTATAAGAATGTGCAATTTTTGTATAGATTTTCCTGTTGATTAAAGTGTTATGGACAATGCGTATTATCTTGCCAGGGATACGAAGGTCATGAAGTTTATGAATGAGGAGGTCCAAAATAACGGAGTCATAGGCGTGTTTTATATCGATGCTAGTCGCCAAAAGATATTGTCCAGTATAAAAAACATGATAAATATCGAGGACAACCGAGGCAAGAACATCATATGTGAACACATTCTTCCTGAAACCAGTCATATTGTGCGGAAGAAGTTGATGTTCAATAAACCAGGTTACACGATTAAGGATTAAATGTTCGAAGATTTTGTACGCACAGGGGAGCAATGCTATGGGACGAAAGTTCTCTGCGGAGCCAACAGAACTTTTGGGTTTTGGTACTGGGACAATTAACACCTTTTTTCACGCCGAAGGAATACATCTAGTATTCCATATGTGATTAAAGTATCGAAGCAACAGAGTGAGACCAGAGGGTGGTAGGTGTTTATAATGATTGTAAGTTCGGCCATCGATCCCTGGAGCAGTAGATTTCTTAATGCTGTTGAGAACAGTTTCCAATTCACAAAGGGAGAAGTCATGGTCAAGAAGAGAATCGGGATTACTAAAGAGTTGCTGTTGAAGAAGGAGGCGGTCATTATTGACAAAAGGCGGAGATAAAGAATGATGGAAGAGTTCAACCCAATGTAAATCCTGAAAGCGAAAAGGGAAGTGCTGTTGGGACTCTGTTAGTGTAGTTTCCAAATTTTCCAAAGCTGGCGAGTGGGTGAACGAGGAGAAAGAGAAGTACAAAAGTCCTGCCAACTCTGACGCTTAGTGATGTTAATAATGCGTCTAGCACGGGCTTTGCTAGAGCTATAAATAAGGAAGTTGGCCCGAGAAGGATGGTGGAGGAAAAGGCGAAAGGCTTGTTGGCTGAGATTAGTGCTTTGCTCGCAAGCAGGCGTCCACCATATGGGTTTGCTATGAGAAACAGGGCAAGACAAAGCGGTGTGGCTAGCAGAAGAAGAGGCCTGTTTAGATAATGAAGAAGCAGTAGTTTTAATAAGGGAGAATAGTTGTAATCCGGAAGAAGGTAATGCGTCAAGGGGCAAAAGAGAAATCCGATCAGCAAGATTGTGAGAGTAATGTGTCAAGTTCAGGTTTGTGGCGATATGTTGTAATTTGGAATTGAATGCTGAAGCAGAGGAGGGAGAATAACCCTGAAAAGGAAGAAGGGGTGAGTAGTGAAAAGTTTCGGTAAGTGATCACTATCACAAGGAGTGAAGTAAGTATGCCATTCTGTGTCGATATAATATCGGTTGTGGGATAACGTTAGGTCAGGTACGCTATTACCAGTAATAGAAATTCTAGTAGGAGATCCATTATTGAGAAAAAGGTACAGAGAACTTGCCAAGGCTGTAAGGAAGGTTTTCCCAGGTACATCAGTACGATTGCTGCCCCAGATGGTACTATGAACATTAAGGTCGCCACCTATGTAATCAACATGTTAATTGGTTTGAAAACAATCAGTCCAAAAGGTGAGATCCGGATGAATCGATGGTGGTATGTAAATGTTAACAAAGTGAACAGTTCCACCATGACTCCAAGCATTTGGATGTGTGGGTGATTGTGAGAGAACTGGATCGGAAAAGGTTTATGAGGGAGACCATGTTTGACACAAATCGCAATGCCTCCCTGGCGGTCATGGCGAAAGTGGTTCATTACAGTGTAATTCTTGAGTTGTAGGGGAAAGGTAGGTTTACACCAGGTTTCTTGTAGTAAAATGAGATCAGGGAAAAAATATTATTAGATGATAGAGATGATGAATTTCACCGTAGACACTCTGGCAATTCCATTGTAGAACAGTGAGTCGTCGAAGTTGCTGCTGCGCCATTTTAGTGGATGTCAAGGGAAGTATAAAGAGTGGATAATAAAGGTTCTAGATGAGCATCATATTTGTTTGCCAGAGGGCCACCAAAAAAAGTGGATAAAAATTTTCGAAGTGCATCCTTATATTTTTGAGGAGAGCGAGTGGAGAAATCCTGGAAGCCCGTGCTGAAAGTGAAAGGTTGAGTGGTGGCCGGCAACGAAGGGGGAGATGAGGTGGAAGATGGCTGCTGACCGCGAGGAAGAGTTAAAGTCCGACCAGGTAAGGCAGAAGAGTGATCAGATATTGGCCGTAACTTCTTTCGTATGAAAAGTTTGGAAACGTCCTGGAACGCAGTTGAAGCCGTCAGACGATCGGCTGAAGGAGATGTGGGAGAGGAAGTGAAAGACTTCGGACGATTGGGCATATCTATACGAGGTGCAAGTTGATTCCGTAGAGGGGGGAAGAAGGTCCAGGCATGTTGCATCTTTTCTTCCCCGGAGGTGATTCAGGGACTATGGCAAGAGGGGGAGGAAACGTGGATGTTGAAGGAGAAGATACAATACCGGCATAAGATGAAGAAGATGAGGTGGACGGTAAGACAGAAGCAGTACGATGGTTAGGAGAGTGTACACCAGCTGAGAAGTGATAGGGAGGCAATTTGCCCGATGGTTTGGCAATAAGGGTACAGGCCTCGTTAAAAGAAAGTCGATTGAGGGCCATAAGTTCCATTATTTTCTTCTGGCGGGTGCGCTCCGGGCAGTCTGGACTATCCGCCGAATGAGCTTCGCCACAATTAAGACATTTGAGGAGGTTTGTGCACGTGTCTAAATCGTGGGGAGCCCCACAATTTTTGCGAAGAAGTTCATTTAAACGACAATTACGTTTAAGATGTCCGTATTTATAACAGCCCTGGAGGCATTGACGGATCGTGGGAATGTATGGGGATACCGTGTGGCGAACATATTAAAGTTTAATATTCTCAGGGAGAAGTTGGGAATTAAAAGTGAGAATTACAGTTTTGGTGGGTTGAAGTTCATTGTTAGTATCTCTACGATAAATTCTCCGAGCTGACGTGACCTGTACGTCACAAGAGACATCAGTATGTAAGTCGTCCATGGTGACATCAATATCTATATCCCGTACAACGCCAGTAAAATATAAGAGGTGATTCGGGATATAAGCATCCCACTGATTTTGAATGAGAAGGGGGTGGTCCAGGAAAGTATTAGCTTCGGCACCAGAACGGAATTGAAGTTTAATTAAGTTGCGGCCCAGTGGTGTAATGGAGTCAATACCGGGAATATCAGCAAGATATAATTTCCTACTGATAGCCATAACATGCTTTTTTCCGATATCATCAATAGTCGATTTGAGAAAAACATAATATGGTGTCAAATGGGTTGATTGGTATTTGTTTTTTTCTAACTGTGTAAAATTAGTATCTTTATTACGATAGGTAGCAATAGGTGCTTTTCGGCGTTGGATATCAAGTACGGAAGTGGTTTCTTGAACCGTAGAAAGAGTGCAAGGGGGGTTTGACTCGGGAACAACTGAATTAGTAACAGTTGAATTAGTATCGGTGTCCATGTTGACGTCTAAAGTATCCGAAGGTCGGGGAGGCAATAAAGTCAAATTAGTATCATCAGCCATACTGGGGTTTAAAGAAGAAACCCACACACAAAAGGAGAACGCCCAGCAAAAGAACACAATATACACAGAAAAAAAAACAAAATAAGAGGAATTGAGAACACAAAAGGAACACAATACTAAATACAACACTTGGAACCAAACTATAAGCGTGTTCACTTCAACTTTGATGTTGAACTCGAAGTTTTACTCACACTAATACAAATTCACACAAGTTCAGCCACAGATTACTCAAAAGAGAATATCTTGCAGTTCACCAGAAGACGTCCCTTTTCCTTACTGTTTTGCGATCTAAAAAGTTTTTTTTATATATATGTAATAAGCTTGCACAGTTATAAAATTAATATATTTGAATTCGTTGACTTCCACAATAATAACACATGTGAACTATCGTCGGGCTAGTTTGAAGTATTCGCCGTCGTTCCCAATCATCAACTACAACAGAGAATCTTAGATTAGCACTATTCATTTGTAGCCGCAATTGACATCAAAGAAAGCGGCAATTGATTTCTATAAATACTCAGCAGCTAGTATTGTAGCAGTAGGTTTCCTGCAACCTACTGAAAAAAAGGACAGGGTAAACATAAACATTTCTATCTGGTTTCATTCAGATAAAAAAATATTTGGAGAAAATTTGTTAACAGGATGGGATAGAAAACAAAACTCAGTAAAGACTTGTAGCGTATGAGCATGTCACACCAATATCTGATCATTTCAGTACAAACGTCACTTCGAAAATATTTGCTTAGTAGTGTTTAAACTTTCTTTGTGGGTTGACGACTTAAGAGTTGCTTCGCAATTTGTAAGATGTCCAAGAAGGTGCTAGAAATTTGGTTAAAAAGGAAGAGACAATACCTTTGTAGATTCCGTTGATGAAAATGTAAAAGCCACGACATCGAGAACTAGCGAAATCAATCCAAAAAACATGTTAATTTGCCAGCTAATACTTCAAAGGAAGACAAGTATATTTATTTATTTATTTCATATAACGTACATAGGAAGCGAACACATCCGGAACTTTATCTCAACGCAAGCAGTTTCCATCACAAGTATTAATGTCCTACGTTCTAAACACCTTGATCTACAGAACAGTCTCCGTAAATGGCCAGGAAAGTTTACAAGAGGAATTCGACCATCTTCGTTCGACGCTACAAGAGAATGGCTACAGTCTTACAGATATCAACATGACCATTAAAAGGGCCGTTACTTCTCAACACAAATTTATGAAAAAAGTTAAGAGTGAGGATTTTGTTTACTACCGTATTGCTTTTCATCAGCCGAACCTCTCGCAAACTCAGCATTATACTTATTTTGCCCGACTTGATATAACAGTTATTCATAAATCTCCAGCCACCATCAGATCATTACTCAAATCAGTGAAAGACGATCTTCACTTGTGTGCTCCTGATGTATATCGTATACCATGTAAATGTGGCATATCATACATAGGACAAAACTGGACGGACAATAGAACAACGATGCAAAGAACACAACAGCTATATAAGACTTCAGCAACTCGAAAAACCAAGACTGTGTCAGCTTGGACATAGAATTCATTTTACAAATACCATCATAGTAGTCAAGTGCAGCAATTTTTGGGACAGAATAAAGAAAGCTATCGCTATTTCACGTGAAAGGAACAGTCTCAATAGAGACAATGGGTTTCAACTCTACCCTATCTGGTCAGCCCTTTTCAGAAACAAAAGGAACATTCAACTAAGCCATTTGTCGTGGCCACAATAATAGTCAATCATGAGCCAGGATCCCTCAGCTAACCAAAAGTCAGGCCTTCAACCAATCACAAGTCCCCATTCACAGTTCCGACACTAAATAGTCACCACATATACATGTCCATATCTCCGGTCTCATCATAATGCAAGTACTCCACGGA
Organism: Thermobia domestica; assembly: GCF_964235325.1. NCBI lineage: Eukaryota > Metazoa > Arthropoda > Insecta > Zygentoma > Lepismatidae > Thermobia > Thermobia domestica. Next base: position 246,230,247 of record NC_137459.1, read on the forward strand.
CCGAGAAAGGCAAGCTGAAGTCCAGGCAACCGCGGAAGAATTATCGCCCACAGCGTACAGTAGCAGTACAAGTCTATGCAAGCAAGCAGCAGCAGGACAAGTGACCGCACTGTCCGCGCAAGACTCTTAAATCGCAGAGAAAATTGACTGGTATGATTTACTAAGACAAGGCAAAGGAATTGTACTGGTCTGTGCTGGTCTTAGTACCACCCGGCTCTTATTAGAGGCACCTTACAAGAGACATTTCCCTCTCCGACAGTATTGCCTTTAAACAAATCGAACGGAGAGGTTTAACTATTAGCTCCCCTGTTCCTCTTGAGTAACCGAGCATAGAGTAGGCACTCTTGCATGTAAAGGCCTTGACGACAGTCAGATAGCAAGTAGGCTAAGCTATATCCCAACGAGACGCCTGTCTAGTTACACCCACAAGCAACTACACGTATACACACCTACAACATCGTAGCCCTGGATTCCTTACGGTGTTATACGAAGAGGCTGCTTACACCAAGAAAACAAACATCTATGCCAGACCATTCAAGAATGCTGGCAATCAGTTTAAAAAGGTCATCGCAACAGGAGGAAACTTACCGAAAAAATCAAACACAACACACTACCACCTCAATCTTATCGAAGGTGATAAAGCAGGAATACACACTAGGGGACCATGATAAACTGCGAAATGAGATAACCCACAAAGAAGTAATTGAGGTACTCAAAAGGAAAAGATGCATTGCCCCTGGTGCAGACAAGATCAGTGCCATACACAAAGAAATCACTTGAAAATTTTACACACAAACTCAGAGAGCTCTACAATGCAAGCCTGAGAACATTTCAAAACAGTGACAATCAGATCAAAAATGTGACAACAGATGAAAATTTACCGAAAAAGTGAAACACACAATACACCACCTCAACCTGATCGAAGCTGATAAAGCAGATATACATCGCAGTAATCATGATATGCTGCTCAATGAGATAACCCACAGAAAACTAACTGAGGTACTCAAAAGGAAAAGATGCACTGCCCCAGGCTCAGACAAGATCCCTGTCATACACAAAAAACAAAACATCTGAAAATTTTACCCACAAACTCAGAGAACTCTACAATGCAAGCCTGAGAATATGATACACATTTCCATCCTGGAAACAGGCATACATCATTTTTATTCTCAAGCCTGGAAAACTTTCCTACCAATTGAAAAGTTTCAGACTCATCACTTTAACAGATACTTCTACAAGCTAATGAAAAAAATATGATAAACAGATACATGAATATATGAAGGGTAGTGGACAACTGAACAAAAATCAGGCAGGCTTCATCTTTAGGCCGACGCAGGAATTAAAAAAAGGAAATATGAAAACGCCGTGAAACGCAAAGCCTTCTAAGCAAAAACAGGCAAGAGATGTTATACGTAGATGACCACCAAGAAATAGAGGAAAAGGAAAGAGGCCTTTCCAGGTATCACCAGAGAAGCCAACGCAAAACACTCCTGAAAGGGAGCCATCTTGTGAAGTAGGCTTACCTGATGCCGCAAAATCACCTACACTACGGGATCCAAACAACTGTTCACTTACTAGTAGGCAAAGAAGTACTTAAAACATGGCTGAAAATAACTGCTGCTACACGGATATGCCCATACAGCCACACTCACGAAGATCGCATATCCAAGACAAGATCCAAGAAAAAGGATAAGATGTAAAGATGAACAGGAAGAAAACCATGTTATAGAGAAAACCGGAGTGCTATTCAGGGAAACAACTACACATCATAATCAGAAGAAAACTTAACCATCAATCAAAAAGGACATCAGTGAGTACCTGCAAAGCTAAAATCACAGAACTGGAAGTAGCCGATGTCTACACTGACCATTTCAAAACGCTGACAATCAGATCAAAAAGATCATCACAAAAAAAGAAAACTTTACAATCAATCAAAAGGGACCTCACTGAGCACCTGCAAAGCTAACGATCAGAACCGGAAGTAGCCGATGCCCAGATTCACCATTACAGAAAGCTGACAATCAGATAAAAAAAAACATCACACCAGAAGAAAACTTACCGAAAAAATCAAATACATAATACACCGCCACCTCAACCTGATAGAAACTGATAAAGCAAATATACACACAGGGAATCATGACATATTGCTCATTGAGATAATCCACATAGGACTACAACAATATCCAACCAGGAGCCAGCATCCCTCAGCCAACCAGAGTAAGAAGTTTTTCAATTGATTTTCATGTTGTGGGCTTTGCCTGTTCTCCGCGTGGATGGGCGTTCAATCTGTATGATCTTAAGTAATGCCAGGGGTGTAGCCAGCAGGTTAATGTAGGGGGGCCCGTCGTTTTTCAAGGGGGGCCAAGCCAAAAAAAATGTGTTGCAGCTGGTGTTTTTGAGGCCTGAAAAAAACTGGAAAATTTTGGTTTCCTTCCGAAAAACTAAAAGCACTGCTTTTTAAGATTATTATTATTATTATTATTATTATTATTATTATTATTATTATTATTATTATTATTATTATACTTTTTCTCCATGAATTATATTCCAGATGGTTTTTATTATATTTAACTCAGAACTACTGTCCCGGACAAAATGTTATACCTTTGTGCGTAACTATTTCAGTTTAAGCCTTTGTACACAGAACCTATCTACATAAGATTGATTTTCTTTAAAATTGCACTTAATTTCTTAAAGATTTTCTAACAAAAATATTTATTTATTATTCGTGACTGAACAAACATTTATTTTATTAACAGCTATATCTTACTTCCTGTTTTACACCAAGTAGCATTTTTAAGAAAGCGAATGAAATCCAGACTGAAAAATTGAATAAAAACTTTGTTTTTCATCAAATTTTCCATAGGGTAAAAAATATGTTTTATAAAACACGAGATAGAGCATATAAAAATATAATGTACTGTACTTACAAATTAATTTAGTACCAATGTTTTATGGTAGTATTTATAGTACCTTGTTAAAACGTTTGTCATCAAACTGTCAAATATAAATCGCAGTAAATTGTGTAATCTGCTGTCACAAAAAAAGTATACCATGCTACTTTACGATCGGTATAAGGAAGAGATACCATCAGCTGCGTAGCGAGCATTACAAGATTGGGGGGGGGGATGAAACTTGACATTGCCAAGTCTTGATTCTAAAAATTGCCAAGTCTTATTAAAAAATAAAAAGTGTCTTGAAAATCTTAGTCTCACTTGTACCAACCCTGTGGAAATCTATTACAGCAACCTTATTTTCATATTCGTCCCATTCCATGCCTCGTCTGAGGTACGAATACGAACAGCCCTTGTTCCACTTTGGAGTGCAATTTTACACCTTAACTCAGGATCATTATTACCATGCACGATGCACAACTGCTAATTTGACAACTTATGGCTAGGTTAAATAATCCGCGTCACCCAATCCTCACGAGAACCTCTAAAGCTATAATCTGTTGTAGAAATGCATTAAAAAACGTAGAATAATGTAGGCTATATTTACTGCTTATTATATAGGGACATATAATTTTCATAAACATTCAATTGAGGGGTTCAGTGAAAGACCAGGCTAACCTGCACACAAATACCTCCTTAGCTCATCTACGTACTTCATATTTTAAGGACGTTTGCTAAAATGCCGGATCTTGTTGGGTAGGGTGCGGAAAAAGGCTCTGGCAGAGAAGTGGGAGAAAGCCTGAGAGAATGTCTTTGTAGAATGATTTTCTTCACCAAAGTGAATAATGTATGTCGTTAGAGAAGATGAAAATGCACTATAATTCATATTATAATATGAGATTTGATTCTACAAAAAAATCATTATTTATTATCGAATTGAAATAGTGAAATTTATTGTGAAAAACAATGTGCGAAATCCTTGAGGAACAGGGGAATTCCCCCACTGAATATTTTTGGACAAAATTCCCTCACTAAATCTTTGCTTGGGGGGGATAATACACTAAAATGTCAAAAGTTTCCAAAGTAATTACCGTAATTCATATGTAATCAACCTGTATTTCATATTTAATTATTAGATGAACTAGTGATCAGCGGTATACTAGTATAATTCCTGACTTTGTATAATTTACTACTTCTGGATGCCTAAATACGTGAACTTTCTATATCGAAACTTTAAAGCATAAAAGTGCGCAAAGTTTTTTTTAACTTCACTCCTCGTCTTCTCCCACTTCGATTTCATGATTTCGCACTCTAATGAAATATATTAAATACCGGCAGAAAAAATACTAATATATAACCTCCCTTTTAGGCGCCCCTCTAACCACGGACCCGGGGCACGTGACTCGCTTCCTCCCCCATAGTTGCGGCCCTGTGAGCTACATATGTAATGCTTTGACTTAAGAAAGAAAGAATTGCAATTTTTGTTTTACTTTCGAAAGAAGCAATTACAGGATTAAAAATAAGGTAGGAAAGGCAACATATTTGTATGAAAATGAAGTGAAACAGACACCGGTCTATATTTTCACCCAGCAGACGTTTTGAACCCCAAAATGTGACTTTTGAAATCTTGGACTTAGGTTCACAGTGGAAGCGACGAAATGACTTGACTCTAGTGCCGTGCCGTGGTAAGTCAGCGCCCGGGGAGAGTATACGACGGTGCCGCTGTACATATGGGTGAGATCGACAGACCAGCTGGGAAGCACCACCATGCTTGGCGCGAAGCGGTAGAAAATTTTCAAAATTAAACCCTGCTTTCTCTTGATTTTAAGCACTTTTAATTACTTTTTTCCTTGCATTTTATACATGTGTACGCACATGCATTTTTCTCCCGAAGTTTGTGCCCCTTTACATCTGCACCCGGGGTGGTCGCCCCACCCCAAGGCACGGCACTGCTTGACATCCATTGTAGCTTTTCTCCCTACCGAACAACACCCTCAAAAATCTAATGTGATACCATTCCCAAAACATATTTTGTTCAATTTTCTCTACTCGAAAAGCCATGTAAATAGAGTCTTACTGCAAAACAACTGAAATAATCTATTGTTTTCCTCCGTATTAATATGATCACTTTTTGTTCAAAGGGAAAGGTCTATTCACACACAAAGCAGACACGGTTACATAATATATTCACTCTGGTATCAAAATCTAGTTCCCTTTGATATTTTACTATTAGGAAAAAACTCCTAAATTTGTCAAATTAGATACTATACATAGTAAAAAGTTTATACTAACCAGTCACTGACTTGTTCTTATTTTATTAATAGGCCTATTAGTTCTTATTATTCTCTTATTAATCTCCACAATCTGCGTGTTGTCTTGTATACGCTCTTGTATCAAATGCTTTTGCGTCCAATGCTCTACCTGCAACCGAAACGCTTTTTCTGTTTGTCTTTGTTTTAATTTTGCACGCCACCTCTATTCAGCTTTTGTCAGTGGTACAATTTCCCGATTTTTCATTAAAGATTCTTCAAAATGTTTAGGAATATCAAATGAACAAAAGTGAAGTGTGATCACTTGCAGAGTCGGATTTAGGTTTAGTGGGGCCCTAAGCTGTTGAAGGTAATGGGGCCCTTTACGTGTCCAGTGAACGTAGGCACCCTGTATACAGAAATGTATAAACTAATGATATTTTAGGAAGCAACCTAGCAGAAGGGGCACCATCACTTACATCATAGTAGCGTACACAACAGTAAGCACTGTTGCTACGTCCTACGTATATGTAAATTTTATTTTATTGATTGATTTTCTTATACATTGGAAATGGATATCCAGTTTTCTTCAGGTTTCCGGGGCCTACAAGACAGTGGGGGCCTAAGCTACAGCTTGTTTAACTTGTAAGTAAATCCGGCACTGATCACTTGCAACAAGTAAAGAAGTTTTCAACGAATACCGGTATATCAATTTATTTCAAGATAGGAAACTACACAAAATTTATGCCAAGTGTATAAAAGAACTGATCATGATTTGCAGCACGAACAAACCGGCATTCTTCAAATTGCCAACTAGATATTTTAATTTGCCAACTTGTTAAGAAATTGAGAACTTTTTTTGGGGGGAGCTCCACCCTTACCCCTCTTAACGACGCCCCTGGATACCACACTATTTTTCGATCGGTATGGTAAAATTGTATTTTCCATACTATTTTACCGAAAATTATCAATTATATGTAAACTTTGTTATTTTTAAATGACTGAAGCGAGGTAATCTTACGATGATGTTTTATAAGCTGGTCATTTGGGGGGGCCAAGAACTCATTTGGGGGGGCCGGGCCCCGCCCCCCCCCGTGGCTACACCCCTGAGTAATGCATGTGTAATCTTCATCCCGCCCATGTTCATATTGTCACGGCGTCGCGTGTCACAATTAAAAAAAAAGGTCCAATAAGTGCAATCTATTTCTGCAGTTACAATGGATGGATTAATGAAGATTGTTGATGCAATGGATTTATAACTTCAGAAGTGTTTTGCGCCCATCTACGGCTGGTCCAGTACTTCTAATACTTGACAACCATGCTAGCCATATTTCACTCCTAATTCACATCTATTGTTGAGAAAATAATACCATATTATCAAGACCTCCCCATACATCTCAAAGGATTCAGCCGTTCGACATTCCTTTCTAAGCACCACTGAAAACAATGCTATCTTTTTTTGAAGTCCTTTATCGTCATACCCTCATTGTTTCAATGCATTCAAAAATATGTATTTTTTTAGTTCTAAAGCAAGTAGACAATAAAGTACATAGTAAAATGCCCCCTTGTCGTTCTTTTTCTGAACTCACTCCTTCCAGTGTTTCTTTTAGAAACAACGTTCCTGGTGGACACTTAGTATTCTGGGGTCACTGCTTGCACTATTCTATTTATTATTACATTATAGACATGTTATATTAGTCTCCTCCGGGGGGCAATCTCAGAGCTCCGGGAGGGCAATGCCCCCCAAAAAGATGCCTGGAAGAAACACTGACCCAATCTAGATATATATCTAAGTATGTTATTTGTTATGAAAATGTTTTCTTGCTTTAAACATATATTCGCTTCGCGCAGAATTATCCTATATTACGCGCACTATTACCCACCGAGTTGGGTAATTCTGCGCAAATGTATAGTTCAGGTTTTTTGTCTACGGTCGAGTACTGGTGTGAGCTTTTATTCAAACTTTGTCTTTATCTTGTCTACTACATAGCAAACAATGGCTGTGGAAATTTATGTTGTTATGCTTACAAAAACAACGGAGAAATAACGATTTTCCCTTAAGTGTGCAGAATTCGACCACTTTCCCCTATTTTTATCAGGAGTTCTTCGTGAGTGAGTCGGCAGACTGATCGCATTTGTGACCAATTAGTCCCGGTTTCGATTTCAAATGGAGGACAATTTCTCTCGGATGTAAGCTGAGAAGCGGTTTTGATTCCGCTTTAAGCTTATGTGAACGCTTCCATCATAACCCGATTCTTGCATAATAACACCAAGACGAGTAGACCTATGCACAAATCATGACTTGAAAACACCTGGCTGTAGTGTGTATGTGTGGGACGTAAACAAAGAGAACAACTCGAAAAAAAAAACCAGCTGCACTATATTCAATTGAATGGGTCAGCTGCAGAGGGGTGGGAGTACTGGGGTTAATAGTAAACATCCTGTATTAAATACTATAATGATGATGACAATGACATGTAGTAAATAAGAGAGAGTGAGAAGCTTTGTACATTATGTGTGTGTGGGGTACCCCAGATGTTTTTAAAGTTTACTAATTGGGGGTTGGGATGGGGATGTGTATTGGTCTAAGAAAGAGAGCCTCCAATTATATGGATATTTTCACAAGGCATTGGAAGACAGATTTTCCTAGAGAAAATATATATAATATATAAAATATAAAGCTCAAGCTGAAAATGAACTGTTCTGTGTAACCCTTCTAAGAATAAGAAAAATGAGAATTCCCCCAATTATTTTGAAGCACCTTTGCTTTTGTATATATACATATATATGTTTGTTGAAACCCGTGAGAAGAAAAAAAGTTTTAAGAATGAGAAAAATGAGAATCCCTCCATTATGTTGAAGCCCCATCGATTTTGTATATACATATATATGTTTGTTGAAAACCGTGAGAAGAAAAAAAGAGTACAATGTACATCTTGTTCAAGAGAGAGAGAGAGAGGGCAGATGTCTAAGATTGTGAAAGTGAGTAACTTGACTGATATATTTTTCTACTTTTAGGAAAAGATCATCCTTTTTTCTGCTTTAAAAAGGGGGAGAGCATATGTCTTGTTATTCTAAAAGATTGGTAATTTTTCCATGAGAAGCGATTGCTTTTAAGTTGAAAGACGGATGAGGGGAAGAGGGGTGATGGGGTGTGGGGAACCTCCGTGTAAATTGCAATGATGCATTTAGTTTATTATTAAATTAATCTTGAAAAAAAAAGAGAATATGAATAAACTATATTGACGAACGCTGGAATCGAACCAACGTATTGTAGCTGAACGGAGTGAACGAACTTTGTTTGTTATGAAGGTAACCCTTAATGATTTTTAAATGTTGTGAGTGGAATACAAATCATATGCTAGCAAACGAAACATGGAACCTTTATATTAGAGTTACATATATGATTGAATGAAAATGAATTTTATGTCTTTTATTGTATAAGAAGTTTGTGATCCATCCTATGAAAAGATAAACATTATGATGTACGAAACAAACTCGAATGAATAATGACTAATTATAGAATTGTGAAACAAGAGAGATAGTTAGTTTTATTGACATGCGTAAGAATAGTTTTTGTGAAACTTGTACTCATTTAATAAATGAAATGGAATATCACATTTTTTTGAGGCATGTATTATAAACCACTGGAGTATAGGCAACGAAAATCATGGAGTGAATATTGTTTGTTACCGGGAATTGAAGTATTGATCTCATGGTTGATAGCTAAATGTTGTATCATTGATGTAAGGTATAGAAATCATTTTGTAGAAGATCAAAAATGAAAACTTACTTGAAAAAAAAATCAAACTTGTGCACCGCATGTATAGACAGCTGATATTTAGAACGAATGCAGTTGACGCACCCACTAACAGATTGCAACTGCGAATTCTGTTATTGTCAAGGAAGAGCTTTGTTTACTCATGTGTGGGTATAGACGGTAATGTATTTAGAGAAAAATCATGGTTTTTTTGTATGGTTTGACAATGGTATGGATTTACAGAAAGGGTAACAGATGATAGTTTTTCTTTTACTGTATGCAGTTGGATGGGATTTAACAATTACTGTCTTTTAAAGGAACAGGTATGGTTATTTGCACAAGCTAAAGGGTGTATTCTTGTAAAAATTTCTTGTACTTAATTTTGAGAGGATTTTAAACAAAATTTTAAGAAAAAAGAGAAGATACTTTCTCCTCGAAGTTAGCGTGGGTTGTTATATATATAAAAACCATGTTTAAAGAAGTGGAGTATTCCGAGTTGTTGAGTGTATTTGAATAGTTTAAAAAACAGCGGTGTATCTGCAAATTTTCAGCATTACTTATATTGAAAGGTACGTTGATTTCTGTTTTCCTTAATTATATACATATGGAAATAAAACTCTGCTTGTCTTTTTAAAATGTTTAATATTCATTTTAGTAACATGAGATTTAATTTATATTATTGAGAAAATGATAAATATTCATTTTAGTAACATGAGATTTAATTTATATTATTGAGAAAAATGATAAATATTCATTTTAGTAACATGAGATTTAATTTATATTATTGAGAAAATAAATATTCATTTTAGTAACACGAGATTTAATTTATATTATTGAGAAAATGTTAAATAATCATTTTATTACAACACTATTTAATTTATTTTTGCGAAATGATAACTTTAACGTGAGAATTATTGATAGTTGAGTTTTTAAGACAAAAAAGTACTGCATACAAAATATGAATATTATCAACATTGTATCACAGTGCAACATTTCTTTTATCATCTAATATTTTTTATTCAAATATAATAATAAATTTTCTTTTTTTAGATTACTTCCCACGGTGGACCAGCTTTTTTTAACCTGTGTGTTTGTTTTTCTGTGCGGTGGATATTGAAAATTATCAGGTAAGGAAATATATGCTCTTTCGACTAATTTATTAGGACAATAAAAATAATATGTAGATAGACAAATCACTTAGTTGGAATGTTTGTTTCGTTTCGTTAATCTGCGGACATTTGAAGATAAATGTCGTATTATATGGAAGGACATATAAATTTATCAAGTGTAGCAGTGCTTTGAGCAAGGAGGTCACACGAAACGTGGTTTTAAATGGAATTTAAATTTGTTTTGCTTTTTTGTTTGTTTAGCAGCGAGCCCATATGAGACGTGGACCTCGCTATATCCGAACCTTCCTACCAGGAATTGAATTATTTGACGGATCACAATCAATTTTAACAAGGAATGTTATTTGAAATAACACGAAAGAATTATTTGATGGATCACAGTCATAGATTGTTACGAGAGGTTAAGTAAATGAGGAGTTTGCACAGCAAACCGCTAACTCACTAATATAACTGAGCGAAAGTTAATGTTTTACATTGGATAAGAGTGATAGGGTTGGGGAATTATATTTCGTAAAGTATACTGTTTGAAATTGATTTTTGTTTTAGTAAACGAGGGAAAAGATACGAAGTGGAATATGCATGTTGCGGGTGTCGATGTGCGAACTTTAGTATTGGAGATTTATTTGTTACGTACACGGAAAATTTTATAAATATACGTCTTATTAGAACAGAATGAGATTTTGAAATATATATGGGATTTTTGATCTTAGAAACAATGATGTCACATAGAAGGTATTTCTGTTTCTTGGATACTACAAGAAAAGAAACGAGTAAAAATGTTGTAATGGCGTAGCAAGACATTTGTATGGGAATTGATATATTTGTAGCTTACTAGATGAAATGATAAGTTTAGGAATGACTAAAGAACGGTGTGAAGTTAGTATCGTATTCTGAATAAAGTTTGAAGATATATAACCGATCAGCTCTGGGTACATATGTATATGACTGGATTTATTTCTGTAGCTGTGTATGTAATTGTGGCCGTAGTCTGGCCGTACAGCCCTTAGACGTGTTATGCTATTTTTATGTCAGAACTTTTAAGATGAGTAAAAACGGTAGATTAATTATGCGCGAAAAGATGGGGGAACACCACATTTTATAAAATAATCCAAACCTGAGGTTTCTTATGAATTTGTTTAAATAATTGGCGCGAGCTGGGATCGAACCCGGGACCCCAATTACCAGAGCTAAAATGAAATCTTTCAATTCTCGTTACGATATGACATATAGATGTTTTTTTATAGTTTTTAAAAAGTGGGAGGAAATGGGGAGTAGCATTAGAAAATTCATGTACGTGATATTGGTTATCACAAACTTACTCGCTCGTGATCAAACTATGAACCATCAAAGGTAGCCACTTTATCACTAAACTAGTACGGTATCGAAAAACATATACAGTTGATAACTAAAGAGAGAGAGAGAGAGAGAGAGAGAGAGAGAGAGAGAGAGAGATGTTAATGCTGAACTTAGTGACATGTTTTCTTGTAACGTGAAGAGAAATGCTATGTACATTTTACGAAATTTTATTAATATGTGGAGAAACTAATTTTTGGTGGGGCTCCAGCACGATTCTATTCCATGAAAAGCTTTAAGAATTATTTTTTGATTGAATGAGTATGCCTATCAGGACTTGAACAAGAGACCGTTCACAGAAAAGGCGAGAACGTTATCGAATACATCAGTTAATTTACTCAAAATACAATAATTTTGCTGAATTTCTTTGGAAGAATTGTTTCCTCTATTAACAATGATTTAGTTAGACTAATAAGTAACTTGATTAAACATATGAGTTGAAAAGTACTATGCTGGGATATTAACAATTGTCCTATGATATTTTTCAAGTTTTTAAATAGAAGTGTTGGTTAGACATACGCTTGGGTTAATTTTTGGAACATACTTTGAATTTTTTTGTGGGATTTTTTTGTAAAAGCGATTTAAACTATTTTTGTACTGTTGATACATATGTAGCTTAAACTATTATTATTATTATTATTACTTTTTAGTAACGAAATAAAGGGTATGCGAACAAAACTTTTGAATAAGAAAAGACTGAGGGACACACTCAGAAATTTTTGTCGGGAGCATAATAAATGTGTATATATGGAAAAATTAGATTACAGAAAATTCTGAAAAGGATGAAATTGATGAAATTAGATCATTTTATTTTGGTTGGCTATACTGAAATTAATTTATTTATTTACTTGGGATACTGAAGATCGGAGTTTTTATCGGTGGGAAATATTATTATTATTGTATTATGGTTGTTAAAATCAAGTTCTTATTAATGTAAATTGAAACACAGTTAAACGAAATTAAAGATTTTACGGTTTGAAGAATATTATTCCACGCAGAACACACAATCGGGAAAAAGCAGAGAAAGGTTGAAATCTGCATAGTCCCTAAGTGGTAGGCAACCCAATATGCTTTAGTGCGTTGTTGTATTATCTAATCTGAAGGAGAACATCCACTAGAAAGAAATCATCTGCATACACTATAAATAAAATGTTATTATTATTTGATTACTCTAACATAAGCTTTGTTATATGAAAAGCTGATGATATTTTTGGTAGGACCGTGAAAAAAATTGTTCACTTGAGTTTAGAGTTACAAAAACATATACGTTTCCGTTGACGATGGTATGAAAGACATATACGTTATTTGGTTAGGTGTGAACTAGATTTATATTACAAGACTGCTAATATATATTATAGAAGAAAACCTTGGATATATATTTTAAGTTTGCGTCCCGCATTCAGTCTAAAGGACAAGATAACTTTTTTGTACCATCGCGTTCATGAAAGTTATATTATAAAAGCTGAAAAATCCACGAGCAAAATGTTTGTACACACCACAGCGCTAGCGAGGATCAAACTCAAACACCGAAGGTGAACGCTGTACCATTTAACGACCATGCCATTACTACTATTTGTAAAAAGTTAGGTTATAATATAAGAAAACGAAAAACTGTTTTGATTTTTAGGGTGGATTAAAACAGATTATACTATTGCTGAGAATCGGATTTACTTCATTGTGATAATTGGTTAACCATAAGGATACTTAACTTAGATTCTATAGACTTGTAAAATTTCAATTAGTAATAATTTTCTTTTTTCCTTATAGTATGGCCAGTTCAATGAACATAATTGAGTCATTCGATGATATTGACTGTATTCTTATTGACATTGAAAATGAAGAACAACAACAACAAAAGACCAGAAATGAGAGGGAAAGAATTAGAAGAAAAGAAAGAAGAAGAAGAAGCAGAGAGGGAGAAAAGAAAACGACAAAGGGAACAACAAGAAGAAGAAGAGCTGTGGGGTCTCTTTTCCTTAGAAGAGGAGGATGCAATAGGATTGTTATAGTTGTGAAAAGAATCGAGGCCCTGGAGCGCCGCCTTCGATTAAAAAAACTGAGTGTAAAAAAATGTAACATACATATCCATATATATTTATATAATTAAAGTTGTGTGGATAAAAGTAAAAGCGAAGTGTATTTTTCTCCTTTTTATTCTAATATGTGACTAAGTTATTTTTCAAATTGTGATTTTTAGCAAGAGCATTGCTATTTGAGACATGAACCTATATTTACAATACTTACATTATTATTATTCAAATAATGTTCTGTGATCTGAACTATCGTGAACCACTTAAAATGTACATTGAAAAAACTAGTTTGTCTGACACACACACATTAAGAAAGAAAAAAAGTGAGAAGAAAATATTTTTATTTACAGCCTCTAACAGAACGTAAAGGTAAGTAATTTTGAAAATCCTGTAATAGAATCAACGGACATACGCAGAAGAACAGGAGGAGGAGAACCAATTATAATGATTAGTTGATTGTTTTCTCTTACTGAACTATGATTTTTGCTACAATCTAATGATAACAGCTAAGCTATATAACACGCTGCCTTACAGCTAAAATAGAATTTGAACCACATAAACAAGTTGAAGTTGGATTTTTCATTCCAAAATTATTGTTATTATTATTATTATTTTTATTATATTATTATTATAATTATTATTATTGCTGTTTTGATTTGCATACATATGAAACCTGAGTGGAATTATAGAAAATTTTGATTTTTCAGTCAACACAGATAATTTTTTCTAATATACGTTAAATGTCTAGTTAATGATATGTAGAGAAAGACACGGTGATTTCAGTTAGAAGCTTAATACTGAAAAATTGAATTCAGACATAAGATAGGATTATGATTTGTCCTCTAGTTATCAACTAAAATGAATATCTTTTTAAAGGCGATGAAAAATGTAGAATTTGGATAACGATTGAACATCTTACGTAAAAGTATAATCATTTCACTAATCTATTTCTTTTTAAATAAATACCTTGTACCTACCTACATTAAATAACCAATAATTTTGTTACAGAGAACTATTTTCGTTACGTTAGTTACGTTAAGTTATCCACCCCTGTCTAGAACTTTAATTAAGTGTAATCACCCGAAAACTCCACAAGGTTGAGCAAATTTAAAATATATACATGGTGAAAAACCAAAGAGGAATATTTAATTAACTTCATAAATTTAATTTGGTTGTTTGAAATCTAAAAATTCTAATTTTGGTATTTCAGATGTTAATTATCAATGACCCTTATTTAATTATTTACGATAATTAAATCAGATGTCATTTCATATGTTAATTATTATCAAATAGTCTTTTGAAAACTATTCATGACACTGTGTTGTCTATTAAACGTAGTCAATATTCGTAGTCAGACATATATGAATTTGCATGTCATACATTAATAAAGACATCTAAATCAATTGTTTTTATCAATCAGAAAATTCTTGGTTATGTTATTAGTTTACCTTGGACTGATGGTTTAAGATTTAATATGTATAAATTAATTCCATTTCCAACTGTGCTTAAAGACAATAAGTATTTCTTTATACAGCCTCAAAATCCGTATTTGATTATTGAAGTATCAAAGCAATATTATGGTAAGATTGATAAACATATGTTTAATACTTGTAAGGAATTAACTTCATTTTCAATGGTTTGTAAACAAACATTTCCGCTAAAACCTACACATAGTAATGAAGACTGTGAAGTAAAACTTATTGATTTTGTTAAATCAATTCCAGCAGATTGTAACAAACGTATAGTAGAATTAAGAAATATTTTATGGATTTCATTAGATAATAATGAATGGCTATTTGCTTTGCCATTCCCAGAAAAATTAACAATAGTTTGTGGAAATGATGTGTCGAAAACTGTTTTGATTCATAAAACTGGAAAATTAACTTTAGATAAAAACTGTAAAGCTTATGGTCCAAATTCCTTAATCAGTTCTCAGGAAATATATGTAAGTAACAGTACAAGTAAAGATTTGCTTCCACTACTAAATGATAGCATTGATTGTTGTATATTCTCAAACTCAAAGATCAGTATTAAGAATATGGAATTTACTTTGCCATTAAATCATATCGTACACAAAGTTACAGATTTACAATATGCCAGCCATCGTGTTGAGGATGTTGAAAAATTAATTAATGAACAAGAATGGCAGATAAGACAAAGTAATCATGTATTTTCTTATTCTATTTTGACTTATATAATCATGTTCACTATTCTGATAGTTCTTTGTGTGTATTGTAGTTTTAAGTTTAATTGTTGTAGACATAGGAATAAATGGTGTAATTCAGACTGTATCAGAACCATATGTTTTAAGCCAACAATCATTGCAGGTGTACAATCAAATAGTCCAGCTCTTAATGCTACTTATCGAGCTGCTTCTGGTGAAATAACTTTTAACGAGGAATCACATGATGATGATTCACCTCATCTCAATCAGAGACTTACTAGGTCTATGAAATACCGTTAAAATTTAATTTTGGAATTTTTTTAAATTTTGATTGTAGTTAGTACGAAAAATTTTTGCCTTACAGTTAAAATTTAAATTTTTGCCTTACAGTTAACATTTTTCTTTCCCTAGGAGGAAGGACTGTAGAGGGGCGCAAATTCGTAAACTCTTTTTGCGAATTAATATTTCTTTTTTTTACATTTTTAAAACTGCAACAGAATTCGTATTTCATTTACTTCTTTTAAAATACAAATTCGTGTTGAGCGTTCTTTTTTTCTCTTAGAACGAAAGACTTCTTGTCTTCCCGTTCTGAGTAACCGAGTTCCCCCTTCTTGACCTCAGGGTCAACCGTCTGGTAGATAACGACATTCCCTCTGTAACAGGGAAATGTCTGGCTTTGTGTCTGATATATATATATATTCTTGTTATTATTATTTTTATTAGTGGTAGAATACTGTTAAGAAAACCCATATAGTTTGTGTATCTTTTAAATGTCATTTTCTGCTTCTAAAAAGCAGATTCTTTTTCGTTCTTCGAAACATTAAATATATATGTATGTCTTTGGTTGAAAACAAGCAGATAACCTGTCGAAGGGTCTTGAGTTCATTATGTTTAAAACCTTTCAAGTTTATTACTTGAAATCTTTTATGTTTAGTATATGTTTTATAGTTTAAGATACTGTTTGTACAATTCTCTGTAAATTGAGATGTAAAATCATTCTTCCAGAGAAAGGGGCTCACACACCTAAACCCAAGGACTACACATCACACGCATGCGCACACACAAAATCTTATCTTTTGCCTGGCTCCGCCCAAGGCACCTTGTTCTAGCCAATCTAGATGTTAATGGCATGGCTTGTTCCAATAGCTAGTATCTCCACCCCTCAGAGTGGAACCCTTCCGAGCTCATCTGCACCCGAAATCGTGTGCAAAGCCAATCTTTCTTTTCAGGATACTGGTCCCCCTCGGGCTCCGCCCTAGGTACTTTTTAGATCTCCACGCATGCTCAACCTCTGACCTTACGGTCTTAGTGCAACGTTTGCACACGTTACTATTTTGCACACAGACCGTAAATTGGTGCCGGTTGCACCCCCGACCGAGGCCCTTAAAAACGCATTTTTTGGGCTCTCTCGTCGGACAACGTCCCTCTCCTGAACCCCTCAGAGACGTGCAGACTACGAGGAGTACGCAATTCGTTAGGTACGTCTCAGTTCAGGAACTTATCACGAAGAAGTCTCTAGTTGTCCATCCTTCTGCCTTCCAACCTCTCTGCCTCTACGGAGGCCTGCCTACTCACTCTCTTGGTTACCTACCTCAATCTCTTGGTTTACCCAGTACTTGGCAATCTGTTTCTGAAAGCTCGATGGCTCAGCCAGGGTTCTCCCATAATTGCTGGTCGGCTTAGGAAACTGACGGTCAAAGTACTACCCTACCTAATCCTCACGGTAACTTGGCAATCTGTTTCTGAAAAGCAAGACGGTTCAGCCAGGTTTCTCCCATAATTGCTGGTCTGCTTAGGAAACTGACGGCTAAAGTTACCTCCTTCCGAACTTGGCAATCTACTTCCGCAAGTTTCGCTTCAGCCCTGACTAGCTCCAGAAACTGCTGGCAAGCTTAGGAAGTTGACGGCTAAAGTTCTGTCGCACCCCTATTTGATGTGTGTTTTGACAGACTCTAAGTTTATTGCTTAGCTGGCCTAAACGCACGGGTAATCAAATAGTTACACCCTGTTTGATGTCTGTTCGCAGACCGGTAGATCAAACGGTAAACCCTTACACCTTCCTTGTTTGATGTCTGTTCGCAGACCGGTAGATCAAACGGTAACCTTAATTCCTTCTGGTAACCAACTTTGTTTGATGTCTGCTTAGCAGACCGGTAGATCAAACGGTAACCTTTACACCTACCCTGTTTGATGTCTGTTCGCAGACCGGTAGATCAAATGGTAACCTGTTCCTAACCTCTGGTAGCCTACCCTATTTGATGTCTGTTCGCAGACCGGTAGATCAAATAGTATACCTCTTACCTACCTACCCACTAGGACTGATTCGTGCCCTCCCAGTCTAGTGCAGTTTTGTTTTATTTGTGAAAAGTGCTACAGTTAGTTTGTTTTTATCAGTGACTTTATTTAGTGAGTTTTTTTACTATCTATTGGAACACCGCCACGTAAGTTGAACTCTTTTATAAATACACAAAGTACTTACACTATCGCCCCGGCTCTGGTTCTTGTAATTTGCTTAGAGCCAATAAACTGCAGGCTTACTGCAAGGAACATATTTGTCGAGTTTTGTTTCAAGAGATATCCCAAAGGATTGTCTGGTTATCAAACCTTAATCAGGATAACGATTCCATTGTTTCCACTAGAAGTTAAGTCTTGGCCCAGGCCAACGCTACCGTGTAATACTAAGATTCTTCAGACTGTTTTGTTAGCTGAGTTCCTGTTTCCAGTATAACTTTGCCGCTCGAGTTATAGTTGGTGTTTTGCAGAAACTTTGGTTGACTAATTAGAAGTATTTTGGTAAATTACAAAACTCTCTTGTGTGGGTGCCGGTCTACGCAAACGCATACCGCCGGCCCGCCACACACGGATGTAACGATGTTACATCATAATATGCAACAAACTCTTCACTTGTAGAATGTATTGAAACATTCGGCACGACCACCATGAGAACTATTCTTAGATACCAGATGATCGACAAGATCATGACACTGTGTTTGAATAAATTAATGGAATTTTTTATCGTTTCTCACCATTCGCATTTCAATGTCATTAAGATTTAATTCTTTAAGAAATGGTATTTTCATGGTCATACTGATCTTGTAGCAATGTATCTTGCTTAGACGTGGAATTCAAGGATACCTGTCGCAGTGTAAGATAACAGTTTAAGCATCCGTGATAGTAACACCCATGAAATTCGTAAACTGTATTTGTTTCCCTAGCAAATCGTTTTTCCCAATTCATTTGCGGAATGACAAATTTCGTTACCAGTAGTACGTTCTAAGTACCGTAACCAGGAATTACCTTTAGGTTTGTCGATCACGATGGTCGAACCCATAGGGTGAAATAATTTTTCTGGGTAAATATAAGGTACGATACATCAGTATTTCCAAACTACCAATAGTTGGTGCAACAATAAAACATTGGATACAATTTGTTTTGTCCTCAATTAAGTTTGAAAATTTAATAACATCATTTCTAGACTATTCCATCATTTCCTTTTGGAGATCATACTCCTAACCATTTGCAACACGTTTTTTCGTACCAGCCAATAAGTTGGTTTCCGTCTTCGATACTCGGTGAATCACAATCAAAATACTTTACCTCGGCTTAATATTTTTTGGTTATTTAATGTATTAAACAAAATATGGGAAACCTCGCTTTCGTAAAATTTGCAGAAAGACCTAATGTCTTTGGTAGTTTTGATAATTTAACTCCCATATACAAATAGTGTCACGGAATTAAATCTTTTGTCCTAAACGTATTTCAAGAATTTTTGCCCTGACATTATTAGTTAAGGTGTAAAGTTTTTTTAACACAAAATTGCATATCATAATTACTGTCATTATGTGAAAGTACAATATTTTTTTAAATATTGGTCGAGTTCTTAATACATGATCAATCAATGTCGCAGACAAACGGAATCCGTTTTTATCTCCGCATATAAAGTATGTATCATCACGCTTCATGTCCTTACACTTGTAGCAGGTATAAATACAAATGAACTGATGTTCTTGTTCTCCTTGTTCATTTTACATCAGAGATGATGTACAAAAAAGGTATCTACATGCTGCACCGTAACCGTTCAACGAAACAAAAATGGCCATCGTTTACATATGTATAACATGTTTTACAATAACGTTCACCACATTCATTTTTAGGACCTGTGTGAACGTATGTTAAGCGTATAAACTCTTTCCGCAAACAAATACTGTTTTATGATTAGTAATGCCGTCTATCATGATCAACGCACTTCAGTTTAATATTATTATTGCAAACATTGTGATACTATTCATACATTGTGCATTTGAAAATACACTTATGATTTTCTGTATGATGTCCAAACAATACTGGCAATAACGTTTCTTGTTTAATAGTGTTCACGGAATATAATTAACACACTTCCTAATATTACGGTTACTATTTTCTTTTTTCAAACTGAGTATGAAATTAAATGTATCTGGGTACGATGTTAGCTTTTAAAAAGTGAAAACAAAAATATTTTAAAATATGTGAAGAAGAAGAAGAAGAAGAAATACTTTTAACGAATAATATTTTATTTACAAAATAACGTTTTGCATATAATATAGATTTTAAAAATCATGTTTATAAATATGAAAAAAGTTGATTATGAATCATAAGTAAAGTATATGATATACAATGTTATATACTATTTTTCAGTAAACGCAAAAGTAATAATAATTAAAAAATTCCAATGAGCAATATAAAATTGTATTTACAATTTATACCTTTTTCTACATGTTTCAGTAACAAAATTAAAAATTATAAAAGAAATCCTTCTCAAGGAGTAATTCTAAAATTAAGTCAATGTAATTTTTGTTTAATAAAATATTATATAACTCATAATTAAATGCCTATTCATCAATTTCAATATCACTATGCATTGATACAAATTCTTCATGTAAATCATCAAAAGTCTGTATATTCACCACAGCACGCCATGCATTATAGCATAACATATCATAGTCTAAATGTATTCATGTTCATCTAAAACACTTCGATTTTGAAAACAACCGTAACACAAAAGTCGACGTGGGTTCCATCTTGAAATACATTCAAACACACAGTGTTCATTTACAGTAAAAGAAGTACAATTGTACACGCAAAGTTTATTTTTTATATGCATTCTTCTCTTTCTTTAAAAACAGTTCCACTTATTGTAAAATATAAGAATCAGAAAACGACAGGCCTTCGTATGATAAATCTGTTTAAAAACGTTTTATTTTTTCTATAAATACTGCTTAAGCAATGTTTCTTGAAGTAAAGTTCAAATACAATGTCACGAGTTTTCTTCTTAAAGACAAATTCCCACACAGCACGTTTCAAACTTATCACACACTAATGTACATGAATGAAGTCTTTCATCTGGTATTATTGAACAAGCAAAGCAAAGTAATGGTTCATTCAGTTGATAATTTTCAAAGATCTTTTACGCACAATTCACTTATGTTAAATCGATTGCACTTACAGTCACAATATCTAATTCAAGAATTTCAATATGTGAATTAGGATGCACTTTTTCAAATCGAATTTCATCATCATATCTATAAAATCTTCTAAACGAATCAATATTTTTTTCCTTACGTAATAATATTTTCAGTTTATCTTCTTGTTGTTCTTCAGAAATATCATCTACATAAATAACTTTGTCTATTAGCAGATTTAATTTCTTTTTCTCTTGGAGAAATATACTCGGAAGCAAATACGTCTACTACACATCTTCGCAAATACTCTTTTACTTAAACATTCTTCTTAGAAATATATAAACAAATGCGCAAGCGCACAAAACTTTCAACGAATGCGCATGCGTCCTACAAAAGTTAGCATTATTTTTCTCCAATCATATTCATGCCATGTAAAAAATCTTTGTGCAAAAATGTCTTGGAAAATCAGAATTGGAAAATATCAAATGAAATAGAACGTTTTCATAATGTTTGTTAAAAATATATTGAATAAGAATGTAATCCTTCTTACTATGAATATTATGTGATTTCATATCTATTTTCAAAATGTCCTTGTACGTATCGTATTCTGATAAAATACTAAAAGCTTCCAAGTCCAACACATGTTTACTTTTTAAGATACAGCTATGTATATTATTATCTTTCAAACCTATATAACATTCCTTGCAAAGAAAAACTTTGGTTTCCAATTAAAACGGACGTAATACAATTAATGTCAATAAGTGATTTCTTACATACGCAATTCATACTTTTGCTAATGCACAAACGCGTTTTTAAAAAGAAAATAAACTCAACTAACAAATAGTATCGAAAGTTTGTTTCTTTTTCCCTAGAAGTGTTGCCATGAAACATTTATTTCATGTTATAAACTCTATCGTTCTCTAAAGGAAGAAATATTTATATTTTAAGTTGTAATACTTTAGTAGATACTTAGTTTTCCCTTTCAAGTTTCTTCTCTTCAAGATTATTTTTATTCAAGTTTAAAATAGTTTCTTAAACTGTAAAACGATATAACGAAAAATTAAAATAATGCACACATGTGAAATAATACTAATCATTGTATAATAAATGTAAATGCAGAAGAATATAAATATAATACATGTATTACTTTCCATCATTTTCCTTCGTAAAGTTTTTTCTATTTATTTCATTAATTTTTTTTGCAAAAGAAAACACAACACCTTTTTTAGTATAATGAAAGTTTATTTGGTTCTATATTTTTTTCATTTTATCACACATTTACAAAAATTGAAATTACAGCAAACCATAGATGTTTATTTTACTTCGACCTCACTCACCCTCGCCCTCGCAGTAGCAGTTGGCCCTCGCCCTCGTTCACCCTCACCCTCGCGAATGGAATTGTCCATCGCCCTCGCGCGCCCTCACCCTCGCTGTCGAAACCTGTCCTCGCCCTCGCGCGCCCTCGCCATCAAAGCTTGTCCTTTCCCTCGCGCATCCTCACCCTCGCCATCCAGGCTTGTCGTCCTCGCGCACCCTCGCCCTCGCTGCCGAATCTTGTTCTCGCCCATCGCACCCTCGCCCTCGAAGCTTTTCCTTGCCCTCTCGCACCCTCGCCATCGAAGCTTGTCCTCGCCCTCGCGCACCCTCGATGTAGAAGCTTCTCGCCCTCGCACACCCTCGCCCTTTTCGTCGAAGCTTTTCCTCGCCCTCGCGCACCCTCACCCTTGCCATCGAAGTTTGTCCTCGCCCTCGCGATAGTTGTCCATTATCCTCGCTCGCCCTCGCCTTTGTACTCAAAACTTTTCTTCGCCCTCGCGCACCCTTGCTTTCATATCATTGAGGGCGAGGGTAATTGAGGGTGAGAAGGCCTCGAGAGGGCCTCCTTCGTGAGGATCAGAGCATCAATTATTCAACCTATTTGTTGAATTATTTCCTTATCGTCAGTGGCGGATCCAGGGGGGGCAATCGGGGCGATCGCGACCCCCCAGAAGAGGAAACTTTATTTTATATATACAAATAAAACGCATCCCAGAGTTTGGAGCTCTTAAAAGTAGCTCTAAGTAACATTATTACAAACCACCACCCCACCAGAAGTCCCTCCTGGATCCGCCCTTGCTTAACATACGTCCTAAAGAAAGGAAACTAAACATATCATCGTATAACTTACTGTGGAACACCTAAAATGGAACAACTGTTACAATGGAGATTTCGGTCGATAGTGACGTTTACATCATTTATCAACAGTATCCAATGCTTTTACTTCAAAATGGTCCTTGAACTACGATAAGTATTCAACCACACAAGGGCGGCTCTCATGAGGGTGAGGGTGAAATCAAGGTTTGATGAGTGGCGGTAGAGTGACTGCCGCGGACGATCCGTCAGAATTTGACAGTCAACACGTTGGCCATCCCTGATGTATGTAGCGTAACTGAGGAATTTGAACAAATTCAAAGGGAAAGATCTAAAGAGCTTAATTTTGAATCTCCGTCAGCAAACAAATAAAATACTTCTGAACACTATTGTTGAATTATCACTCGGAAATATATACCCACTCTAACCTATAACATGAATGACTTCATTGATTTGAATGTGAATCTAAGTTAATTGGTATTTTAAAATATAAACTGAAATGTGTCAATGTGCTTGTAAGGTTAATTTCGATGCTCAAATATTGTTAATATTCACCACTAATAGAGATACATTTGTCCTACCTTAACAATGTTAAAATTTTTAATTTTTTTTCAATAATTGCCATAAATATGAAACTTTGTCTTAAGAAACTACCCTAGGGACCAATTTGTGCACTTTATCACTTTGGTCTTGGTTCATTTTTGGAAAGTTTATTTTTAGTAATTCCCACAATTATGAAATGATATCTTTCAAACGTTGTCTCAAGGATTTCCTTACACTACAAATACGTAAAGGCAAATGAAAAATGAAATCTTTAGTTTAAGATCCCACGATTATGCAAGCTAAATGCTAAAGGAGACAGAACTGAATGATGAAAGAAATAGTCGAATGAGAATGTGGTAGGAAACTGGAGAATCCCCAGAAAACCCACGAACATGATGTCCTCCACCACGAACTTACTTGGACGGGCATCGAACATGCGACCCTTCGAACAAAGGTAATTTCTCTATCGCTGAGCCACCGTTCCTCCCTAAATGGCACGCTCAGAGCTTAGCGCCTCCAGGGGCCTTGGAAAGATTATCGAGCCTAAAATGATTTAGCACTGACTTTTATAAATCCACCAATTGAACAATTAATAATGTCGTGCAAACTTTAATACGTGCAAACTCTAAGATTGTAGTAATGAAAGAAAAGATAAAATCTTTAGTTTAGCGCCCCAGAGTTATGTAACCCCTAAAGGAGATAGATTAAATTGCAAGTGAATGATGATGAAAAAAATGGTGGAACGGGAAAGTAAGAGAACAAATCTTTATTTTCTTTAGCACAAATAATTAAATGTGTAGATTAATTGATTTCCAGAAATTTTATTATCATTAGCAATTAAAAAACTGAAAGGGCGATCACAAACTTTTCTTGCCAGGACCTCGCAACAATTTGTTACACGCTGCCATACATCATTAAACAGGAGTAGAGTGACTGAATTATTTTGCTCTGTGGTTGAAAAGTGATAATGCAGAACAGACACTGATTGACTTGAAGAGATAGGATAGTTTAAAAATTCTGACTGGGGAATAAAATCATGTTTACGTCCTACGATTATCGCAGTCTTGTAGCCAACCTGGAACGAAAGAGATTCAGCCCACTGAAGATTCTTTGCGAATATCATTTCAATGTGAATTTCGAACAAAAATCTAAGCTTACTTTCATGCTTACGTTACGTCAAACAACTAACATATAAGGTGGAAATTATTCAATTTTTTTCATAAGATGTAATCCAGCTCACTAATTAAAATTTTATACGCTTTATATGTTATATGTTGTTTGATTAAATGTTGCACCTGATAATATGTAGTCGTAACTGCTTGTTACATAGTATTAGCGTGTGTAATGGTTGTATGGGGGAGAGGAGTCTTTAAACGCTAATATTCTAAAGTGAAATATTTACATAAAAATTAGGATAATTAAACATTTTCAATAACTCCCTCTTAGACTTCGACTCTGGTTATAGTTCGATTACCGGTGATTACTGAAAGTTAATGATATTGAAATATACAAAGGAATTTAGTATAGTGTCTAGCAAGCATGTCTGCTTTGCAGCAAGTCTCAGGTTCGATTCCCTTGAGTGAAGTTTGAACGCATTATGGTGGTTCGGGTTCTACCATAAACTATAGATTCACGTACCATTTAGCATCGGCATCGGTGATGAATTATAAAGGGACATTAACTCTAATACGTCAGAATACAGACAGATCGACTGATTCCCAGATATTCATAAGTAAAACTTATATTTTCCAAAACAGCAAATTACGTTAGTAGAGTGCTATTTTTTTCTAAATATAGATCATGATCGGTTTGAAATTATGTTTATTCTGTTGTGTGAGAACGTTTCTCTATAGTTAGAATTGAGGACATCTTCGAAAGTTCCCCTTCGGGAGGATGAACACTAAGAATCATGAAATTATAGGTGTAAACCTGAATGCAGTTTTACCCACTTATCTCAATAGTAATCTATGTAAATGTAAGGTCACTTGACAGGTCCAAATGTAAGATCACTTGACCAAAGGCTTAGATAATGTCCCCACAACCTCCACGATGCGGGGCCACCAATTTCAGGGATGTAAAATATATAGAAAATGTTTAGAAAGTAGAGGCGAATAACTAGGGGCTGCAGCGGGCAGGGGCTGTGTTGCAATAATAGACTATCAAAAACTTCCTGCTCAAGTCCTAAAATTTCACACGGCGTACACCATAGTCTTAAAATTTTCACAGAGTATACGCTAGTCTTAAAAATTTCACAGGTTATATATGCTAGTTTTGAATATAGTACTACACGCCTTGAAGCAGAATGTATGCGCAAATGACTAAGATTGAGCAATACACCTTCGTATACTCTCGACTACACCCCTGAATATATGCTTTTATTTTCTTAGTTTGCTTACATACGTGTGACGAAAATCTGGGAGGAACGCGACCACCCAAGCCCCTCGTTACGACGCCCATGATTAGATGAACCATAGCCGAATACTTCAGGTAGTTTGTCAGGGAGCTTTAAAACTTGCGATATAGAACCAAATCATTCTATTTTAATATCCTATTTAGCGAAAAAAAAGTAATAATAAAAACGTCGATAATGAAGGGTAACATATCACAGAAAGAAGCCTACTGGACGCCCAAAATAGTCTCCCTTACGCTATATTAAAAACGCTTTCAAAGATACCAATCTTAAAAAAAAATAAAAAAAAGAAATCTTTAGTTTAACATCCAACGGTTATGCCATTGATGGCTAAAGGAGACTGATGGAATTGCAAGTGAATGATGGTGAAAGAATAGGTGGAGTGAGAAAACGGGAGGAACGGGAAAATCTCGAGAAAACCCAAGTATACGCTATCGTCCTCCACGACTCACTTGGCCTGGGATTGAACGAGTGACCCCTGGAACCAGAGATTGGCTGTAGCACTGAGCCAACGTGCTCCAATAATACCAATCGTGTTAATCGTTTAATTGCAGTAAATATTTTAGTTTTTAGTTTTCAGTATTGAAATAATAGTTTTGTAACTGGGTACTTGGAAAACGGATAGGATTTCAATTAAAACCAGTTTGTGGGCTGGCCTAGATAGTTGCGATCTACACTTAACGTAATTATCTTAGAATGAGATTTTATTTACAAAATTGACAATTAAACCATTAACACTAGTGATTTATAAGGTGATCCTAATTTAAAATCAATTAAAATTATTGGTCAACTAATAACTGACTTTGATGAAGTGGATTACACTAAGTGTTATCAATTTACGGTGTCTACATTTAATTCATTTAAAAAGTTCGTTATTCAATTCTTCGCCCTCGCGCCTTCGCTTTTCCTCGCCGTCGCGCACCCTCACCCCCGCCATCGAAGCTTGTCCTCTCCCTCGCGCATTCTCACCCTCGCTGCCGAAACTTGTCCTATCCCTCGCGCACCCTCGCCCTCTTCGTTGAAGCTTTTCCTCGCCCTCGCCATCGAAGCTTGTCCTCACCCTCGCCATCGAAGCTTGTCCTCGCCCTCGCGCACCATCGCCCTTGCTGCCGAAACTTGTCCTCGCCCTCGCGCACCCTCGCCCTCTTCGTCGAAGCTTTTCCTCGCCCTCGCGCACCCTCACCCTCGCCATCGAAGCTTGTCCTCGCCCTCGCTGCCGAAACTTGTCCTCGCCCTCGCGCACCCTCACCCTCTTCGTCGAAGCTTTTCCTCGCCCTCGCGCACCCTTACCCTCGCCATCAAAGCTTGTCCTCGCGCACCCTCGCCCTCGCGGCCAAAACTTGTCCTCGCCCTCGCTCTCCCTCGCGTCACTGTGGGCGAGGGAACTTGAGGGTGAGGATGCCCTCGAGAGGGCCACCCTCGCGAGGGTGAACATCTCTGGTTTTGATGTCTTTTCTTGGTCCACGTGTAACCATCACCATCTCTGCGAATGTACACTTATGTCCAAAATTATTGTCGCATGTCTAGAAATATGTTGTTGTAGGAATATAATTGATAACGAATTCGCCCGGTATTTCTTATAATGTTAGTATGTGTATAATCGGCAAAGACATGTATTAGACAAATCTCCATATTGATGGCTGTTTTTAATTCCATCGTATGACTTCCGTAAAAAAATAATTGAATATATATGACGGCACTGACTAATTTATATATCAGAAATTATACGATTACCTCACGTGTTATTTAATTCTGCACATTATTATACTAATACTGCTGTATGTCACTGCCTGGTACCTAATTAATCACTTAATTATTTAATATAATATTTTAATTAATTAAATGACAATAGTATACTGAATCAACTTTACATTTTGGGAGGTAAATGTGCATTCATCCTCATATCAAAGTGCAAATCAACAACAAATGAAACTTTGCTGTTCACATTATACTGTAAAACTAAATGAAAACTGTTGATATCGTCTTGTGTTTGATCTAAAACTAAACTTGAATAGTAACATGTTTAAGTTCAATTTTGACCACCGTTCGTTACTAAAAAACTTAAATATTAGTATTACAAACCAAATAATTTCTTTTAAATTGAGAAATAAAATAAGTTTAGAAGTTTACTAATAAATACATCATCATATATAGAATCGCTAAGTTATTAGCAAAGTATTTCTTTTACTATTGTTGTTATTGTTGGATTATTGTTCAGGGTCCCTTTCAGCAGCAAATCTATACGAAACATGGACTTAGTTTAACGTGGGATTCGAACATGAGCTCCCACCGAGAATCGAACTCGGGTCTTCCGTGCCGGAGACGTGTAAGCTAACCACATAATCAGTAGAGAGGAAACTATTTCTTGCGATTAATAATAATAATAATAATATATATTCATTATTCGAGAAAGAAGGAAGTTAAAATTATGTTTCAATTTCTAATTTCTTAGAAATGTACTGTATTTACACGAGAAAAGGAAAAGTGGTATGAAAGAAGTTATTCTCGCTTTTTTCCACTTTCAGCAAAGAAAAGGAACGCACACTCCAAAGTCCAAATCCTCTCACAGAAGTCGCCTCACAGAAGTCATAAATGTGTCGCTGGAAAGTGCCTCCCTCAGCTGTAAACAATTTTAGTGTTCGCTCAAGTTACCGCAATCTGCTAGGAGAGGAAGAGAACAACGCAATGCTGCTAATCTTCACATTAAGAGAGGAGGAAGTTGAAAAAAAAGTTAATTGAAGAGTTGTAGGAAAATTATAAGGCCTCAAGTCCAATCCTTTATTATCCACCTGACTTCATGCAAATTTTTGTAAGGATTTGTTCATTGGATACTGAGAATTTCGCAAAGAAAAGAAAAAAAATAAAAAAAATTACAATGTTATTGGATAGGGAAAAACTCGACTCAGCGAAGATGTAGTAACCACCTTTATAAATTACTTCTACTGGTTGGGATTGAAGTTGGTTAAAATTCTTTCGAAACTTTAAAACATGTATGCTTAGTTTTAATACTAGAATTTGATTATTTTCTACTTTGCTGTTCTACAAACCAGGGGCACCAGTCCTCTTTGGTAAATGAGATATCCCTCACATGTTTCCCCAAAATTGTAGCTATTGCTACTTTGGTCGGTGGCATTGGCCTATAATCCAAGTCTCTTGAAGGTGATAATGTGATAGAAAACGGCCTATACTGTGAGCGTTTATCTTGCAGATGGTCTGTACACCCCTAATTGCATTAGAGTTAGGGCACGGTTATAGTTCGGAGTCCACGTTAATAGTAAGTTCCGTCCTTCGTAACCACGACGTTGCATAAAGACGCAAAGCACAAATTCAAAACTCAACTATCGACTCGAATATGATTGTCTCGTACAGTGCGTTCAATTTTAAAAGCGGTACGTAAGGTATATCTGAGTCTTGTTTTGTTATTGTTAGGCTTACTCCTCGCTGAAACCCTGGATATTTCCTTGAACAAAGTATTCGTGTATTAGTTGTACTTATCTTAAATATGTTCGAAGATCACAATGTCGAATAATATTAATCGTTTTCGATTATTTTTACATGTCACTATTTCACCCTCCCCTTTTAGGGGTGCTCATGAAGACTGAGCTTGGACTTAAATGGTATTGGGGGTGTCATTATTCATCACAGCGACCCCTAAAACTATTAATTTGACACCAATATCGCTCGTTTTCGATCATTTTATGTTATCCCTCCTACCCACCGTAGGTGTGCTAGGGGCTCTTAAATTCAGTGGGAGCTGAGCTTGAACTTGGAGCGGGATCGGAACTGTCACCAAAGTACTTACGTACTCCGAAAACTGTCGATTCAACACTAATGTCGGTCACTTTCTCATTTTTATATCTTCCCCCTCCCCCTAGAAGTGTTTTATCTCCACGTTACTGTTTTCGAGATGTACGAAGCTTCAACAATCAAGCTCGGTTGAAATTGTTCCACAGGAACACAATTATATATACAAAATTATATATCAGTCTTTTTTTTTAAAAATCCTTTGTATTTAATGAGTTCTGATTTTTGTTCTAATAAGAAATTATTCACTGATGTTCCTTTCAATAAATGACGATGATACATATGAATATGGTATGATAGATATAGATATATCTATCTATCTATCTATCTATCTATCTATCTATATATATATATATATATATATATATATATATATATATATACAGGGTGTCCATAAGGTCCGTTACCACCCCATATATCTTCGAAACGACTGCGAATAAGACAAAACGCAAAACCACGTCCGTCATTATTATGAGGGGCTTGAATTTTGAGCTATAAAAGTTCCATCTCAGACACCCTCATGTAAGGGTACGTATCGTTGTAAAAGTTCCACCCCAGACCCCTGAAATAGTGGTACGAGTGTCAGCTTCTTCACACTGCGGTAGTACTGATCCCTTTTTGTGGTGTCGATATTTTCGCAACTCTTTATTCCCACGTTTGACATAACCATTTTGTAAAACCTTACTCTCATGACAATACAATATAACAGCAAAATGGGCCTCCGTATCCCAAACTAGGGGCGACATGCACAGAAACAGTAACTCGACATTTTCTCGTTTTACAAACGTATTTACGATTAGGGGTGCGCACGAGTCGAGTCGAGATTTAAACATGTCTCGACTCGTCTCGAGAAAATGTTATTTCAACTCGAAAATATGCTTGTCTCGACTTGACTCGAATTCGACTCAAGATGTCTCGAAATTCGAGTCGAGACAAAATATACGAGTTAAAATATACGCACACATCAGCCAGAACATTACGACTACCTACCTAATTGTCAATATGTCTACCTTGGGCACGGATAACAATGGCGATGCGTTTTGGCATGGACGCAATGATACTTTGTAAGTCGCTGGTGAGAGGTGGCACCACATGTGCAAACACAGGTCACCTAATTTCCATAAATTCCAGAGAGGAGGCGATACGCTCTGACGTCACGTTCAATCACATCCCAGATATGTTCGATTTGGTTCAGATCCGGTGAGTTGGGGGCCAACACATCACTGAACTCGCCCCTGTGTTCCTCGAACCACTCCATCACACTCCTGGCCTTGTGACATGGTGCATTATCGTGTCGAAAAATGCCACTACCGTTGGGAAACATGGTCGTCATGAAGGGGTGTACGTAATCTGCAAGCAGTGTGCTATACGCCTCAGCCGTCATGGTGCCGTCGAGCTCTACTAGACACTCGGATGCATAAGCGTAACCTTGGCCCATATGGTTGGGGAGGGCAAAACATATATATAATTCTCAACCTTTGTCGACCCACTGCTGGATGAAAGCCTCTCCTATGGTTTTTCACACTTATCTATTTTGGCAGTTCGTTTCCACATTACTTCACACTGCTTCCTAATTTCGTCACACCATATTGTATTACAAAGTTTTCAGGATCGTTTTCATTCCCTTAGGATCCAATCAAGGATTGCTTTTGTCCATCAATCGTCAGTGCTTCTTGCGATATTGCCAGCTCTCTGCCACTAGCGTCCTTTTATTTTCTCGATGATATCAGTCACTCCTGTCATCTTTCTGATCCATGTATTTCTTTTGAGTTGTGTGTGCTCTCTCGCTATGGAATTTTAAGAAAGAGCATTATACATTAACAATTGATCACAGAAAGTTGTGAATTCAACCAGGTGTAGATTTTAATTCCTACTTTAGATTCGGAGCAGCAACATATTTCAAATTATTGCCTTTGGTATAAATATCGATTATCAGGTTTGAATTTGCGGTGACAGCTGCATGGCGTGTGCGTGAACTGCGATTCTTCTTCTCTTTCATTATTAAGAGACAGCTAGTTATTTATTGACTGTAAGATTCACAAGCTGTAATTAGAAGTATATAATATATGTGATCAAAAGTATCCAGACACCTGGCTGAAAATGACTTACAAGTTCGTGGCGCCCTCCATCAGTACTGCTGGAATTCAATATGGTGTTGGCCCACCGTAGCCTTGATGACAGTTTCTACTCTCACAGGCATATTTCCAATCAGGTGCTGAAAGGTTTCTTGGAGAATGGCAGCCCATTCTTCACGGACTGCTGAACTGAGAAGAGGTATCGATGTTGGTTGGTGAGGCCTAGCACGAAGTCGGCGTTCCAAAACATCCCAAAGCAGTTCTACAGGATTCAAGTCAGAACTCCATTACAGTCAGGCCAGTCCATTACAGGGATGTTATGGTCGTGTAACCACTCCGCCACAGGCTGTGCAGTATGAACAGGTGCTCGATCGTGTTGAAAGATGCAATCGCCATCCCCGAATTGCACTTCAACAGTGGGAAGCAAGAAGGTGCTTAAAACATCAATGTAGGCCTGCGCTGTAAGCCCTTCAAGAAAAACACAACCACACCTTAACACCACCACCTCCGAATTTTACTGTTGGCATTACACACGCTGACAGATGATGTTCACCGGGCATCCGCCATACCCACACCTTGCGATCAGGTCGCCACATTGTGTACCGTGATAAGTTACTCCACACAACGTTTTTCCACTGTTCAGTCGTCCAATGTTTACGCTCCTTACACTAAGCGATGCGTCGTTTGGCATTTACCTGCGTGATGTGTGGCTTATAAACAGCCGCTCGACCATGAAATCCAAGTTTTCTTACCTCACGCCTAACTGCCATAGTACTTGGAGTTGATTCTGATGCTGTTTGGAATTCCTGTGTGATGGTCTGGATAGTTGTCTGCCTATTACACTTTACGACCCTCTTCAAATGTCGGCGGTCTCTGTCAGTCAACAGACG
The DNA here is from genome assembly GCF_964235325.1 of Thermobia domestica. Taxonomy (NCBI): domain Eukaryota; kingdom Metazoa; phylum Arthropoda; class Insecta; order Zygentoma; family Lepismatidae; genus Thermobia; species Thermobia domestica. The sequence continues at coordinate 246,263,114 of NC_137459.1, forward strand.
AGGTTGGCCTGTACGCTTTTGTGCTGTACGTGTCCCTTCACGTTTCAACTTCACTATCACATCAGACACGGTGGACGTAGGGATGTTTAGGAGGGTGGAAATCTCGCGTACAGACTTTTGACACAAGTGACACTCAATCATCTGACCACGTTCGAAGTCCGTGAGTACGCGGGGCGACACATTCTGCTTTCTCACGATGTCTAATGACTACTGAGGTTGCTGATAATGAGTATCTGGCAGTAGGTGGCAGCACAATGCACCTAATATGAAAAACGTATATTTTTGGGTGTGTCCAGATACTTTTGATCACATAGTGTACATTGCTCACTAGTGCACGTGTAAACTTTCCTTAGTTTCGACGAAAATATATTCACAAATCTCCACTTGGGCAGGTAATCTTCGACCTTAAATTGTCAGTTTATGAAACCAACCATAGATTTGCTTCTAACGGTTTAACCAAATATTTAGCACCGTAGTTTCGAGAAACCCTCTCTGATTTTTGGATCGCCATTGTGTAGTTGGAGTGTGGGAATGATATACAAGTCAGGCAGATATCCAGCCTAACTTTACGTCAGTTTTTGCAGATGAGACCTAAAATTAAAACATTTCCTCTGTGCTAAAAATGGTTTTAGCAATAGCCGGAACGCCTTTCCCTATAATTATTTGGCGGAACACAATGACGCAGAACGAAAAGTTCTAGATTAGTTCTAATATGGTGCGTTAATAGGATATTAATCTGCTTAAAAATATGACATTAATAAACTGAAAAGACTACAAATTTGCAGCGAGACAAGTACAGCACAGGAACTGAATTCGGGCACCACATTGACTTACTGGAGTGTAGGACTAATGCGTTCCGGCCCATTTTAAGCCCCTCTTAGTAAATCTTTCCCTGATCTTTGCCTAATCTCTCACATTGACCTGAGCCTTAAATGTTGTTAAGGAATTACCTAGAACAACCTATCAGCACAATGTCTACATATTCGTTTACCCCAGCTCATTAATAGTGTTTCTTTCAGAAAAAATCTCCAAAGAAGGTATTTTAAAAGTAAGGAGGGATATTATAGTTAAGCATATGTTTCTTGATATCCCGATTTTCTCTGAAAATTTGCCTGAAGAGTATTTTGCACTTCAGTGTGTGTGTGTGGAGGGGGAAGCATGGGCTCACCCTCTGAAAGAAATACTGCTTATCAATAATACAAGGAAATCACAATATTAGGAAATCGAAATATTAGCCAGTAAATATCACATTTATAATTTTGTTTTAATAAGTTAATATATCACTTACCGCTAAATGTAATGATATGGAAACTGGACTTGAACTATTAATGGAGCTGCAGCCGCCTTCCTCGAAGTGTTGCTTCTGAATCAAATTTGTCGATAAGCTGAGAAACTTTAATGTCGTAAGACCTTTCTATGCACAACGCAGCTAAACTTTGAAGTCTTCCTGACCCATAGTGCTACGAACGTATGGTTTTAGCCGTCTCAGGCACGAAAAGGAACGTTCACTGGTTGCGGAACTTACAGGAACGATTAGAAAAATCTTATAAACTTGGTTCAGTTTGGGAAGCATTCATAAAGGCTCAATTTTGAAAAACAAATTTAGACGCGATGAATAATCATTTTCAGTCTGTCCCTCTGCACACAAATTGAAGAAAACTGCTAACTCTGAAGTCAGCTCAAATTTGGGGATTTTGTAGGTATTGCTGACAATTGTGATACTTTCTGCTGATGGTTTGTGTTGATTCAACACATCGTGGAGGGAATGAAGAACCTGCATATCATTTTCTTTGAACTTATTGCTAATATTTGCCACAAGGATGTCAATAACGGGATAATACACCTGACGTCTGTAATATTCAGCTGCTGTCTCACACTCGGAAGAAGTATCACCAGCATCCAATGCTAGCGGGATTCGTCTTCGTGGAACGTTCGGTGCACTGCATCTCATGGGTTCTGCAATTTCTTCTGTTTCTGACCATAGCGTATTGAAACTTTTCTAAGTCCGGAAGGACTGAAGGCTGCAGATAATGCTTTGCAACAAATTTTTCACAGTAGAAAAGTTGGCACGTGTATTCTGTATGTGCATGGCAGCGACTTCGTGTATTCAAGAACACGTCTCATCAGTTTTAAGACAATACAGAAGTAAAAAGTCATGAAGATATCTTAACAGGGAATGCCCATCTGGACCGTAAATTTGATAGTGATCTATTTCCTCTAAAGTTTCAAGTACAGGTCCAAAATGTTCTAATACTGGACGAATAGCTTCCAATTTACAGTTTCATCTAGTGTCGCTCAAAGATTTTAATGTTACAAAATGCTTTAAGTTTTCTCTTTTACGTTGAATATTTCCACAAATAGCGTGCCTTTCTGGCGACGATTCTATGAATGAATGCAAACGACTGAGAATACCAAACATGTTTCGAATCAGAAACACTTCTCCACACACATCAACAATGCATAAATTCAAAATGTGAGTGTAACAATGAATATAAATGGTGTGGAGTGCTGGGGAGAAAAAAGAAATTTTCGTATTGAAATTATATGAAAAATCCCTCTTTTACTACCCCTTTACCTACAGGAATGTTGTATCATTTAAAGAAAACTTAATGATATGCCAAATAAAATAACAGGAACTAATGAAATTTAAGTAAAAGTTGGTAGAGCCAAAATAAAAAAAAAACAATATAATTTTTACAATGCTGTTTTTGTAAGTGGGAGTTTTTTTTATTTAAAGTTTTGTAGCCCCTTTTGGACTTTTCTTAATATGTGGACTTATGCATCAATTATTTGCTACCTTAGTTTATCAAAGAATAGGTGTGTGTGATTACCTCACTAGTTTTGAACATCTGATATTGAAAAACATAGAATCCAGCAAACCTGCAAGAAACAAACAAATTATTCTGGTACTTACCATACCAGCCGAAATTCTGTTAGGGAAGGTGGTAACTCCATGTTGTTTAATAAACACTTTTATTTTTAACACAACAATTCATCACTTAAATCAAAGCACTCAATTTATATCAATATACCATATGCACACCGTTGAACCGAAAGAATTATTTTGATTTTTTTATCACTAGTTTACACTTAGTAACATATATTTATATCCAGTGCACAATTCATTTTCTTTAATTCTCAGGTAAGTATGTTTGTTCCCCCACAGCGTTTTATCCCGATTCTGGTGTTTCTTCTTTTTTGCTACTAATTTTTTCTTAGAACGGTTTTTGTAGCATCCAGGCGTATATCAAGTCCTTGGTGCCTGATTATAACTTTAATGCCACTACTTTCAACCATTTGAAACTTTGTTTTAATTGCAGTTTTTTAAATATAATTTTCTTAGTTGTTTGTTGCTGCATACGCAAGATGTTTTATTTTGTTTACAGCATTGTTAGTTTGGATTTCAAAATCCATAAGGTTTGAATTAAAATTGTTTTGAACATTCAAACAGTTTATTTAACTTATTTTAAACACTAATAATGCAACTTTTCGTGTTTAATTAAACTCAACTTAAATATAGATATATTCACCTCTCGTTAATTACAACTAGCTTTGGTGAATTTATAGTGTTCATGCTGAAACAACTATTGTTACACGAGCAGCAACTGCACAGACTTGATCTAACCAACTGCCTTGTTTTTGGATTTTCGGTTTTGTAAAAGGGGTTTGACGCACAAGTTGTTTTGCATTAGTGCTACTGCCTTTTTAATAGAGATAACCTTTTTTATTCTGTATCTACCTGCTAACGAAACTTTGGAAGGAAGTTTGCCTATTTTTATTTACATTGACTTTATACTTAAATAGTTTACTCATTATAGATTGTTACCTCGTTTCGAATTAAATATTAAAATCTACATGCTTTGGCCTTTCATTACATACCAAATATCTTATAGTCTCATATTATTATAACCTTTACATTTTATATTTAAAATAGGCCGGTTAATATTTTTCTCACCACCTGTCATTTTCTTTTTTTATATTTGTTTAGTCACTGGTGCCCTCCAGCGGAAAGAATTCAAAACATCGCTGACAACCATAATATTTCGGAGTTTTCTGCTTCCGGGTGACAATTTTATAAATTATTAATTATAGAATGAAATTAAACATAGAACTACTTTACTTACAAGTATATACATATCTTTGATACGATATATGTATGTAGTATAGAGTTGTCATCCTTTATTAACTTTACTTGAATAATTTTTTTAGGGTAAGGATTACCAGTCCCTGTGTGTTCCCAGCAGAAAGCCAAAACTCCACCTACTCCAATACCAGATAGTACTTTTTTCCTCTCTTTTGCGGCTGAAATAAAGTTTTATGATACGACATACGGAAGGACGGAAGAGGTAAACAAACAATAAGGGTACGCGTAGCTTTCCAAGACATAATTTACTTTTAAACAATAATTCTTACATATTTTAATTATGATTATTATTTGATATAATAAACTGCTTCATTTGGTAAACCTGGAACGAATTCACAGTCTGTTTTGATAGATTCGCTACGCCAGCTAGAATTTTTGCGAAATCGGTAGCTATCTCTTGGATTTTACACGTCTTTGTCCTTTTGTTTTGATATATATGTGTTAAATTTTGACAATGGATAAATATCCGCCTTTTTTTTCACCTTTTCGGTAGTGTTACAAGTCAGGTTTTATAGTTTTTAAGTTGTATATAGTATTTTTATAGCTGCTTAACAGAAAGAAAATAGTAATTTTTGTTTCAACTCACAATATAGTTGGCAAGGCTGACCAAGCATAGGTGACTGACCTTTCGAGCGTAGTTTTCTTTTACAAGCCTGACCAAAAAAAAATCTTTAACTCACTAGAGTCAATTTCTCTATATACGAAATCTAATATCTGTTACATCCTCGATATAAAACTTGAATATTATGAATCCTTATGAAATAAAAATAAATACGATTCTAAGTTAATCAATAATATATGAAACTAAAGAAAAATATTTCCATTTTGATATGCAAATTAATGAAGTATGAATATACTACTATATAAAATTTTTAAATACAAATAATAAAGACTGCGTGTTACATTTCCCCCCTTTTAGTTATATATTAATGGACAGAACAATTAATATATTACTCACAGAAACAATACTTAAGAAAGATAATAACTATATAACGACTAATTGACAAATTAATATTCCTAAGTTATTTTTAATAAAATTTGTAATTTGAATTTTATTTTGTATCTGATTTTTGTACTTAAGTGGAAAAGGATACATTTTTGATTTTATTGGTGTAGAATCTGTAAGCTTTATCTTATGTTCATAGTTTTAAATTGTTTTTGGCTTTTGGTAAAAAATGTTTGTGTGTTTTATTAGCAAGGACACTAATTTTCCCCTTTGTATGTCACTGAGATCTTTATAGTTATTTATGTTTGTAAATTTTTTTCAGTGACCTTTGGGTTATTTTCTCCCATTTTCCGGGAGACAACACTCTTACAGTTCCGTGGGAGTTGGGAATACCCTTTTACCCAACTGCAGTGTGGGGTTACTTTTAACTAAACTTGCCTTTGAATCCCACAATCCTACCTTAGGGAACTGTATACTTTTTTACATTTTTTCCTATCTCACTTCTTTTCACTTAACTTACTAATAATGCCACTTTGTAATGATTTCTCTACTCCTACCTCACTTTTTCCACTTAACTCACTATACTAATAATGCCACTTTGTAATGATTTCTCTACTCCTACCTCACTTTTTTCACTTAACTCACTATACTAATAATGCCATTTTGTAATGATTTCTCCTACCTCACTTTTTTCACTTAACTCACTAATAATGCCACTTTAATGATTCCTCTAATTCTCTAAGAACTAAATCGTCACTTGATATTTTTTGATTTGTAAAGTTAACTTCAACAGAGTGGTTTTTTTGTAATATTAACAGCGCTCTTGAATAATCTAAAATAGCAGCGGATTCTACTAAAAATTGGGATCCTAATATCACATTTTTATTTAATCATTTTACAATGATGCCAGCTGTATAATAAGTTCTCCCCTGTAGAATAACCTTAAGAAGAGATTGACCTTTGACCGTGGCTGGGGGGCCGCGGTGGCTCAGTGGTAGACCTTTCACCTCTGGTGCTTGGGGTCCCGGGTTTGAATCCAGCCCCCGCCAAGTGAACTTTGTGGTGGACAAACACCGTGTGCGTGGGTTTTCTCGGGGTTGTCCCGTTTCCTCCCACTTTCTTCATTCCACCATTTCATTCATTTCTCATAATCACCGTCTCCTTTAGCCTAACCGGCATAAGCGTGGGACGTAAAACTCAAAAATTTCATTTTTCATTTCATTTTTGACCGTGGCTATTTTTTTTTGCCGAAGGCTGAAGTAACTTTTATGTTATTTGCTTTTAAAAATGGTGGTTGTGTTTGGCTACCTAGTATTGTTTTAAATAAATTGTTATTTATTGCTGATATGCTTGTTCCAGAATTTAACAATGCGTTTACAGATTGAGCATAAATATTTATATTTATCTCTGGTAAAACTACTACATTTCTTTTGTACAACTGGGTAGTTTTTTTTTATTTAGAAGATTATTAAAAATTCCATTTGCCTCATTAAATGTTTTCCTCTCTAATTTTACCTTTCTACCGTCTTTCAATAGCAATGAAATAATGTTTCTAGTATTACCTTTAAAATTTTTAGTAATGTTTATTTTTCACATTTTACACATTTATTTTCATTATTCTTAATATTTTTAACATATGTTTTATTATTGTCTGCCAACTCAGGACTATTGTTTGCGAGCACACACAGGGTTTTATTTGTCTGTTGGATATCAGAGGTTTTATTTACAAGTACCACATCCAACTTCTTCGCTGTATGTCCTGGAAAGCATCAGTTGTTATAGTGAGGACCACCTGTTACACTGGGTGCATTTTGGTTAGTATGGTAATCTTGTTCTTCGCTATTATGATAGGTTTTTAGCAGTTGTATTTGTTACTCCGGAATGTAGTTGTTTTGATTTTTATTTTCATTTCGTGTACTGTTGTTATTTCCCCTTCTAGAGCCGTGCGGTCCCTTGTGGTTTTGTTGATTTTTAGATGAAGGGTAGCGCTCATTATGAGGTGATTGACCTCTTTTCCTTTTCCCGTTATGACCTGAATTTGGGTTTTTATTACTGTTGCCTTTATTGTTTCTTTGTTGCTGTCCTCGTATATAAGGGACATTTCTTTTATTATTCCTACGAAGATGTGTGTCTACCCTCTCAGAGGACACTTGCAACGTATTCATATTTTTACGAGGAGGAAATCTATTTCGGTTGTAATGAGTTGCCTGTACTTTGTTTACAATTGCGAGTAAACCTGTAAGAGATTGGTTTTGAGGCCACTAAGGTTTTAAATATATATACTGGAAGTTTTTTTCGGTAAGAGTTTTAATAAGCAGGATTTGTATACAGGAGGATTCAAAATTGAATTTTGATGTAGAATGTTCAACAAAAAGTCATAAAGATGTTTATGGACCTTATTGTTGGATTAAACTGTTAACAAATTAGCTTTCAGTGTAGCCAATCGTTCTTGACTTAAGTAGGTTTCCCTAAATTTAATTACAAATTCTTCATACGTAACAATTTTCTGATGCATGACTTTGAACCACGAAAGTCCTGGCCCTTTTAACGTTCTACTAATGAATGAAAAACATGCTTCATTAGGTACACCTGTTAGTGCGAAGTAATTGTCTAAGTCTAGCAAAAAGTTATACGTTTGTGCTTTGTCCTCTGTACACTGATAATTTGGTAGGCTTAGATCGCGATGATTAAAAGGATTCATGACTGTTGACAACTGTGCTGTCTGATTATCGAGTGGCGAAACAGAGGATGCAGGTGGTACTATGCTTGGCGAAATTGTTTTGTTAGGAATAGTACGCGAACATGAGGCCATAACTTGTCTTGGTGGAATGCTAGTGTGTTAGGAGACTTCTACGCGATTTGACTCAATGATATTTAGTCTGACAGAAATCATTCTACTTCTACTTCTACTATTCTGTCTATGACTTCTACTTTTCCTGTTATTTTCGAATCTACACTCTCGATAGTGTTTCTTAATTCATCTGTTACATTTGCGTGTACAGAAATTGTCACTTAATTTTGTCTCTACTTCTGCCCGATTTCTTTTAACATGACCTTGCTCTTCTAAAGATCCTATCTTATTTCCCAGATCATTTCTAACTTTTAAATTTCTAGCTGTCTAGATTAAATTTTCAGAAACTTGGTTTACTGTTACATTTAATTGTTGTACGGTGTTTTCTATATCGTTATGTAGTTGTTGCTCTGTGCTTTGTAATGACCTACTTAGCCTAGATTCAAGCTTTTTCTGTGAATGTTTTAAATCCCCTTTTGTATTTCTCAGCTCTTCATTTGTATCTTTTAGCTTACTAGACAATACACTAATTTTGCTATTTACCTCCTGGTGAGTTTGTGCTAGTTTAGAGCCTAACTTTTGCACCTTTTCTATTTTTGTTTTTAGTTCACGCTGTAACTTTTGTTGGGATTTATTTATCCTACTGTTTAATTTTTGCTGGGATTTATTAATTTTGTTATTTAATTCTTGCTGCATTTGCATCAAGAATTGCAACACTGGATCTGATGAATTCCTAGTTGTGTGTCCTATTTTATCTGTTTTGTTATCTACTTCTATGTTTTCGTCTCTTACTTGAATTCCATTTCCCTGATTTCCTACTTTTAAGAATGACATACTTTGTGCTTGTTTTAAATCTCTAAGCTTTTCATTTATCTTTTTGCTTTTCAGCCTAGTCAATACCATCAATTCTAATTATTCTAATGAATTTACTAATAAAAAGGAAAGAATCTCTATTTTTTTAAATCTAAACGTTATTTTTATAAAATTATCTCACCCCTTGAACTCTACAACTTTTCAAGTATTATATGTAAACACATTTTTTACGCATATTTCACTTTTATATCAATTATGTTTTGGAAAACATTTGGGACAAAATAAATTCAAGTCTGTAGAGCCAAAATAAAAAAAAAATCTTAATATAATTTTTATAAGGCAATTCCTGTAAGTGTGAGTTCCTTATTTAAAGTCCTGTAGCCCCTTTCGGACTTCTTTGATACGTGCACTTGTGCATCAATTATTTCCTACTTTAGTTTATCAAAGAATAGGTGTGTGATTACCTTAATAGTTTTGAACATCTGATATTGAAAAACATGGAATCCAGCAAATCTGCAAGAAACAAACAAATTATTCTGGTACTTACCATACCAGCCAAAGTCCTGTTAGGGAAGGTGGTAACTCCATGTTGTTTAATAAACACTTTTATTTTTAACACAACAATTCATCACTTAAATCAAAGCACTCAATTTATATCAATATACCATATGCACACCGTTGAACCGAAAGAATTATTTTGATTTTTTTATCACTAGTTTACACTTAGTAACATATATTTATATCCAGTGCACAATTCATTTTCTTTAATTCTCAGGTAAGTATGTTTGTTCCCCCACAGCGTTTTATCCCGATTCTGGTGTTTCTTCTTTTTTGCTACTAATTTTTTTCTTAGAACGGTTTTTGTAGCATCCAGGCGTATATCAAGTCCTTGGTGCCTGATTATAACTTTAATGCCACTACTTTCAATCATTTGAAACTTTGTTTTAATTGCAGTTTTTTAAATATAATTTTCTTAGTTGTTTGTTGCTGCATACCCAAGATGTTTTATTTTGTTTACAGCATTGTTAGTTTGGATTTCAGAATCCATAAGGTTTGAATTAAAATTGTTTTGAACATTCAAACAGTTTATTTAACTTATTTTAAACACTAATAATGCAACTTTTCGTGTTTAATTAAACTCAACTTAAATATAGATATATTCACCTCTCGTTAATTACAACTAGCTTTAGTGAATTTATAGTGTTCATGCTGAAACAACTATTGTTACACGAGCAGCAACTGCACAGACTTGATTTAACCAACTGCCTTGTTTTTGGATTTTCGGTTTTGTAAAAGGGGTTTGACGCACAAGTTGTGTTTTGCATTACTGCTACTGCCTTTTTAATAGAGAGAACCTTTTTTATTGTGTATCTACCTGCTAACGAAACTTTGGGAGGAAGTTTGCCTATTTTTTATTTACATTGACTTTATACTTAAATAGTTTACTCATTATAGATTTTTACCTCGTTTCGAATTAAATATTAAAATCTGCATACTTTGGCCTTTCATTACATACCAAATATCTTATAGTGTCATATTATAACCTTTACATTTTATATTTAAAATAGGCCGGTTAATATTTTTCTCACCACCTGTCATTTTCTTTTTTATATTTGTTTAGTCACTGGTGCCCTCTAGCGGAAAGAATTCAAAACACCGCTGACAACCATAATATTTCGGAGTTTTCTGCTTCCGGGTGACAATTTTATAAATTATTAATTATAGAATGTAATTAAACATAGAACTACTTTACTTACAAGTATATACATATCTTTGATACGATATATGTATGTGGTATAGAGTTGTCATCCTTTATTAACTTTACTTGAATCAATTTTTTAGGATAAGGATTACCAGTCCCTGTCTGATCCCAGCAGAAAGCCAAAACTCCACCTACTCCAATACCAGATAGTACTTTTTTCCTCTCTTTTGCGGCTGAAATAAAGTTTTATGATACGACATACGGAAGGACGGAAGAGGTAAACAAACAATAAGGGTACGCGTAGCTTTCCAAGACATAATTTACTTTTAAACAATAATTCTTACATATTTTAATTATGATTATTATTTGATATTACGAACTGCTTGATTTGGTAAACCTGGAACTAATTCACAGTCAGCTTTGATAGATTCGCTACGCCAGCTAGAATTTTTGCGAAATCGGTAGCTATCTCTTGTCTACACGTCTTTGTCCTTTTGTTTTGATATATATGTGTTAAATTTTGACAATGGATAAATATCCATCTTTTTTCACCTTTTCGGTAGTGTTACAAGTCAGGTTTTATAGTTTTTAAAATTCTATATAGTATTTTTATAGCGGCTTAACAGAAATAAAGCAGTAATTTTTAGTTTCAACTCACAATATAGTTGGCAAGGCTGACCAAGCATAGGTGACTGACCTTTCGAGCGTAGTTTTCTTTTACAAGCCTGACCAAAAAAAAAAAAAAAAAAAAATCTTTAACTCACTAGAGTCAATTTCTCTATATACGAAATCTAATATCTGTTACATCCTCGATATAAAACTTGAATATTATGAATCCTTATGAAATAAAAATAAATACGATTCTGAGTTAATCAATAATATGAATAATATATGAAACTAAAGAAAACGATTTCCATTTTGATATGTAAATTAATGAAAAAGTATAAATATACTATTATATAAATTTTTTAAATACAAATAAGGACTGCATGTTACATTGGCTAAATCGTTTACGTACCTGATCCTCTTTGCAATGCGAGTACTGACCACGCATAGCGGCTGCACAATCGTAAGATTCTCTTCGGATCAGGACGTACGCAGGTGTGGGTCGTCGGGGGCCGGATTCCCTCCCCCCGAAATTTCGACTTTTTTTGTAAATTTAATCGAATTTTAGGGTCAATTTTAGGAATTTTTGTATAAAATACTTTCATATTGAGTTTGGACCACCTCGAAGTAAATTCTTGCGTACGCTACTGTCTCGGATGTTATCTACGCTCAGACCTAGTGATATTAACACATTTGTTAACACTTTGGACAATCTTTCGCCGTGTTTTTTTTCTGTCTTGGAAAACCCGATAAAACTTTCGTGAACGTTTAATGTTTCATCACAGTATCTCAAAACAATTGATACTTGTTCATGTTGCTTCAAATCTTGAGTTTCATCCATGATGACACTGTATATACCTGCAGTCTTCACACGAGCAATTATTTTTCCCAGCACATACTCACACACTAAATCTAGAAATTGATTTTGGTATCCGGGACTAACGTATCTAAAAGTTTTCTCTTTGTTAACATAGTACCGAAAAATCACGTCATTGTCGTTGGGTTTTCGCAGTAAGAGTTCTAGTCAATTACCTTTATTTTCACTTTCGTTTTTTCTCTATGACCTCTAAGAGGAACACATTGGCGAGCAAAATACAGAATACTATCTAGAAATGCTTCCAAATATATTCTGTTGTCGTTAACTATTTGGTTCGTCTCCACTCAGATCGGAACCGGCGGCCATTTTTATTGGGGTTTGTTTTCAATTGCTGTTGAAAGGGACCTAGACCTACTGCCAGAAATGTCTTTGCCTTTTCACAACTTTTGACTGGATCACGATCTTCTGAAACTTCATCTTGTGACACTGTTTTCACACTAGCACTTGAATTCTTATCTTCTGAAACTCAAGAAGTAGATTGTTTAGTCGCTATGTCATTATCTCCGCTGGCCGTCAATATTGCTAAGTTTAAGCTTCTTACTAAAATGTTCCAAGAAAGTTTTTTTAAGCACTGCATATTAGTCACAACAACTTCCTGTGAAACTTCAGAAATGTTCAAGTACCACCAGAGCCGTAGCTAGAGATTTTGGCGCCCAGGGTGAAGTAGAATTCGACGCCCCTACATTCATCTCACAAGCTTTTTACTTTACGAGGCCCACATACGGTCCACGGTTTGCGCAAACAAGGCTGTTTGTGCAAACAGTTTGACTGTGTGTGGCGATGTATGAACTGTTTGCGCAAACGTTTGTGCAAACATTTTCCACATCGAACTCGTTCGAAAATTGTTTACACGAACATGATGTTTGCGCAAACACGTCGACCTTGTATGGGCATGTTTCTGCAAACACGAGCTTTATTTCCGAGTAGGAAGCCTAGTGTACAGACGCATATTTCTTGCGCTATGGCGTTAATGAATAGGAAATCAAGAATTCTGGCGAGAATTTATTGACCTTTATCGAAATTTACCTGAACTGTGGAAGGTAAAGATTGAAGATTATAAAAACAGGAATTTGAAAAATGCGGCATATGAAAAGTTATTGCAGATTTCAGATGAGAAACGACATGGCCTTGAGTTGGCTTCACACGTCGTCCAATTGGCATTGAGCGGTGTTGACAGTTCGCGACAAGCAGTTCTGCACGCTGACTTCTCGCGCTACTGCAAATGCTGACAATTTCAGAGGCGCTACTTAGAAATATTGTACTGGCACATTAACTGCTCACTTTACCAAGTAGAGAAAAGAATTACGAACAAATACGTGAAAACTACATCTTTCTATGTCAACTGGTTGTCATGATAGACGCTTTGACAGGTTTCCATATAAAACAATTAGTAAAACGAGCGTTGAGTCCCGCGTCTAATTTCCAGTGGATTTTGTTTCGATTTGAAAATAGAACTCACAACTTTTATTACAGGATAATCAGGGGTGTAGCCAGCAAGTTGTTCTAGGAGAACATTACTTTCAGGGGGAGGCAAGCTTTTCACATATTAAAAGCAGAACACATTACCTCTTTCACAACATGAGAGCATTTTAACTCACCATACATACATACATACTATGCGCATATTATATTTTCACAATGCTTCCTTATCAAAAGACGGATCGTGACAGTACTGAAGTTAAAACCGGAGTGTAAAAGATGAATCAATAAGCTATTCATAAGAAAATAAATGCTGTTTATAGCAGTCTGTTTATCTGACTTTGTGTTTATGTAGTTTAAAATACTAAAGAGGAAAAAAATCGAAAAAAATATTAACTCCGATATTATTATGCAATAATATAGTAGTGAGTTCACAGTGCACTCAGTTAGGGAAATGAGAATATAAAGCATATGATTAATTTTAGTTGATTCAATTAGGTATAGAAATCGTATTGATGATGATTGAATTTTTTAAAATTTTTCATATTTTATTATAAAATCCTTCATTTGCATTAACTGTTAAATAAGTTTATTAAACATATACCAGACGAACCTCATTTTGGAGCTGGAAATAGTTCGGAAAGACAGAGCCCCCTTTTCCCCCGTGGCTACATACCTTTGCAATCTTTGCAATCATCGTAAGAATAAAGCATGGGAAGTTTGTAATTTGTTTTGAAATTTACTTCAAGATAGACCCTTTCTTATTCGACAGAAGGAACGCAGTATGTTTTCTGTTTCTTTTTTTCTTTCACGTTCCACTGCCTTATTATGTGCGACTTTTAGCACCCTCTTTTCTCCTCTATAAGGGAATCAAAAGCATCAGGCGTCTGAATGGTGTCATAAATTATCGTAACCCAAAACAAACTCGAGTACATCGAGTTGCTTAGGAATCAGATGGATTACTTTCGTGGCACCTACACGAAGCCAAAGCGTGCTACTTGTTAAGAAAACGGAGAAGGAAACAAAGGGGCTAGTTGTGTAGAATTCATCAGTGTCTCGTTGCTTTCTTTCGTGGTAGTTCGTTTATTCTCCAAAATTATAGTTGACAATGGGTGATATCAATAAAACGGAGAAGTTACTCATTACGCCCAATTTTGAAGTAGTTACTCGCATTGGTATCAATAAAAAGAGAACTGAGCACTAGTCATCTCGGCTGACCTCGGAGAAGCCCCGCCCTTTTGAAGTAACCACACCTCTATTCTCGAGCCGAGTAACTACTCCGCGTTTGATATCAATAAAAATCAAAGACTCCTCGGTGATGCTAGTAACTTCTCCAAATTTATGGAGCAAGCTAAATAGGTGAGTCCGTGTTAAATATGACAGAGTATATGATTGTTTTGCTACGTAGAAAAACTTAAAAATTGCATAGAAATGTTGCAAATGGAGATTACAAAAAACATAGGTTCATGAAAGAAAACGTAGAGTAGTTAGCACAACATTTTTTAGGAGAATCAACGGAAATTTGGGGTAGTGCACTACGTAATGACGAAAAGATGCGGGTTTTCTTGCTTTACGTGAGTGATCCGGGATTCCAGGTCTGAATGTCAGGGGATTCTGTTGTGGCTCAAAGTACTGTGTCTATGACTACTACAAGTGTAATGGATGCAATTATTGCGAAATCTGAAAATTGATTGTTTCCGGAGGTGTGTGTAATATTCAAAGAGCAAAGGCAGAGTGGCAAGAACAATATACATTTCCGGGTGCCCTCGGAGCACTTGGCTATAAACACGTGGCAGTAAAGAAACCTAGTATTTTGGAGACGAATACGCTAATAGGAAGAGCTCCTTCGTGGCTAAGCGGATAGTGTACATGCCTTTGGCGTGGGAGACCTGCGTTCGATTCCCGGCGAGAGCTTTTATGGTTCGGATTCCAACTTAATCAGTGGGTCCTGTCTCATATAGCCTCGCTACTGAAAAGGACATTAAACTCAAAATCAACTCAACGCTGATAGGAAGGGTGTATACATGAGAATGTACATTTTTTGTGCCAAGGTGAAAGGGGAAACGTATGGTGTGGAAAACGCAATCAGATTGACGTGCTTTATGACGTGACTGGCTGGACTATTTAAAAAAGAAACAAAGGGAGCAAGAAATATTTATCCATCTGCTTGTTATTTAATTATTATCATTAACACAAAATTTACAAGGTGGGGTAAAGGACTAATACATATACAGCAACAATATTTAATTTCCCTGTAACTTTTTACCAATTGCGCGTAAATCAAAATTAACGTCACCATTGTTCTTCTGATTAAATTTGTGCCTTAAATCATGTATTACATCACCCTATTCCTATTTTAAAAACTTAATCTTAATTCAAAATGGCGGATTTCAAGATGGCCGCCGTCAGGTATACCATTACTATATGACTTCCCCCTAGTCCTAATATGTACCCATATATTTGTTATTCACCTTTTGTCGTTACAAGAGGTCTTACAGGGCTTTTACCTCCAACTGTATGAAGACTATTCTGTACTTCCATGTGATGTTCTGGTAGCTGTATCTCCTAAACCCCTGGAGCTTCGCACCTAAAACTTCACTGAAATACTGACCACATTTAGTACTACTTTCTCATATGTGTCTCAGTCAGCAACTCGATTCACCCAAACGTAAGGTTTACTTGTCAGATTTTGCACATAGATAGTACCCCACCAGAAAGCAATAAATCTCGAAACGGTTCACAGTACCATATCACAGAACTCGAGACAGAGGGATTTGTTTGATTGGCTAAATTAAGACCTCAATAATTTATCCTTCTACAAGAAAGATTTTCTTCATCGTTTCCGTGTCGAAGTCCGAAGAATATGCAGCAAGTAAACTTAAAGTTGAAGGTTCGCGCCCACCTCGGGATAGTTGCTTTTTTCCCTAGTGTTTTCTACACACCCGAATATAAACAAATCAGGAATATGGGCAATTTAACATATTTTGGGGGAGGAATTTTGTGCTTCGTTGGCGTTTCGTCGAGTCTGCCGTTGGTGGTATAATTTTCAAGACGGGAGTGGGGTCACCACGGATCGTAGCTGCGGGATCACCAACTTTTGGCGAAAGGTCGCCAGTTGCGCATCGGTGGTCCACTGACGCTTACGGCAAGGGGGCTTGTATCTGAAAACTAAGGGAATAAAGAAGCATGGTATCCATGAAGCCCGTTGGCACTAATAAAAGTCTGAAACGATAAAACAGATGTCAAAATAGGAAAACATGTATTTTATAATTTCAAAGGTACCTCGTGTCGAGGAAAAAGATTTGCCCCAAGGTTCCCCGGAGGGTCTCAGGAGGGGTGCAATTCATAATTTGAAAATGGCAAGGGGAATCAAGTAGTATGTCATTTAAAAGTATTGCTAAAATTAAAAAAAAATGTTAAGAGTCTCGAGTCTTTATGCTAACTTGTGCAAAATAGCGAGCGTTCAAGATGGTAATAAATCCTTCATTTAAAACTCCGTGGCCACCTCTAGAAATGTGAAACTGTGAAACTACCCATAAGAGATACACTTGTCTTACCAAGCAAAAGTATAATGCACCAAGGTAAAACAAGAAGCGCCCGATTATGGATTTATTACATCACTAATATTAAATTCTACGTTCCATTATTGTGTCTTTAAGCTAAAGGACAGGTTGATTGTGAATTATGAAATTAATGGTAGAATACAAAATAGACCCACAACCTACTATGAACCACTCTGAACCATTGTGACCAACTCCGACCCACCAAAACTCATGGTCATCAACTCTGACCCATGATCCACGTCCTTCTCTCCATTGACTTAAGAGGTTACACTGGAAATAAAACAAGACTAAAATTATCACTTATCGGTGTTTGAATTCCTACCGTCAACCGCTCAAGCACCGCTCTGTTACAATACCGGTGGATTTGACCTTTACGATATACAATGGTAAAGTGTTTCTCATCTTCCAAATTAAGATGAATTTAAATTTATCATATATAATTATTTCTTTCTTGTCTTATACATACATTTCAGTAGAAAACAGGATGAAATTTGAAAGTGTCATATCAACATAAAGTAGACCAACGTAAAAAAAGAAAAACTAGTTTTCCATAAAATTAAGCATGCCGTACTAATTTAAAATGCCCATGAAATTAAGCTTGGAATACAAATTTTATGTCAATTTTCTCACAACTAGATGACTTGATTCCCTTATGCTCTGAACGATCCATATATTAAACACCAGCTTCACCAATTATTATAATAGAAAGCAGTGGTTATAAAATGCGAAAGACTGTAGTTTTCATTCCTCAATTGGTTTCTCAACTAATATCAATCGTTTTCGATAATTTTTACAAATCAACCCACTACCAATTTCCAATATATAGAAAATCCCCCCGCTCATAAAAGACATTTTTAAAAATGCCAGGACACGTTCTGTTTATTTTTAATAAAGAGTTATATACTCAGCTCTCTAAGTTGAATGGCTTGTAAGATACTCAATTTTTCGCAAAAATTCGTACCCCTACTCCCTACTAAGGACATGTGTTATAATGAAAGTGATACGCGTATGATAACTTCCCAGTTGGGATTGGGACCTGATTATATACCAAATGTCATTTCATTTGACTTTGCAATTTGACCGTGATGATCACGCAGACATAGTTACTTTCAATTTTTTATACTTCGTATAATAATTCATATATTACAGGTGATTCAAATTTTTTTTCCAGCAGTTAGCTCCTCTAAAAGCTCACAAGCTGTATCTCAAAATTGAACTCCTATTGCTATTGCCACTCTTACAATTGCAAATATCAAAATCCAAAATGCCTGAAATTTTTCATTAGAAACAAATGAAAAAAGAAGAAAAATGGAAATCTTGAAAGTAAAACGTAGACAAGCTCACCAGTGTTCAGAAGATGCTGTCTACAATGCACTGAATAGAATGGGACGGTGGGTGGTTGGGGGTCGTTTCGTCCAAAGACATCTCGTCCAAAGGACGTTTCGTCCAGAGACATTTAGTCCAAACACATTTGGTCTAGGGACATTCGGTCCAAAGGGCAAGTTGTCCAAAGAACATTTTGTCCAAAAGATAATTGGTCGGAAGCACATTTCGTCCAAAAGACATTTGGTCCAAAGGACATTTCGTCCAAAACACAATTGGTCCAAAAGACAATTTGTCCAAAGGACATTTCGCCCAAAAGACATTTCGTCCAAAGACATTTGGTCCAAAGGACATTTCGTCCAAAACACAATTGATTCAAAGGACATTTCATCCAAAAGACATTTGGTCCAAATAATATTTCGTCCAAAGGACATTTCGCCCAAAAGACAATTGGTCCAAAGAACATTTCGTCCAGAAGACAATTGGTCCAAGGGACATTTCGTCCAGGGATGTTTAGTTCAAAGCACATTTCGTCCAAAGAACATTTGGTCCGGTAACGCTTGGGGGTCAAGGGTTTGTTTCTATTAGAAGAGTAAAAGTGATGCATATAACACTATGACAAGTAGTACTTCCCGAGTGTAACACTCCAATTTTGAAAAAAATTGGCAGGTAGATACTTAATAAAATAAACGAATACGTGTTTTCTGCGGAAAAGTGGTTTTAGGGGGGCAAAAGCCCCTACTCAAAATTTTGTAAGTTGACGCCCGAAAGGCAAGAAGAAGTGGACCGAAGTGAACGAAATTGTGCACAGATATTGCAGACGTAAAATGAGGGAATACTTTTTTCGTATTTTCCTGAAAAAATGGTTACGTGGGGCACAGACCCCTCCAAAATTTTGATTACGAAATACCAAAAGTACTAATAACAGTATGTCAGATGTGTGTAAAGGACATGAAGAATTGCAACGAAACTTCGAGTAGGGACAATACGCAAAAAATAAATAAATACGGTTTTTTTCATTTTCTGCGGAAGAACGGTTTTAGGGGGCAAAAGCCCCCACCCAAAAGTTTGAAACTTGAGGCCCGAAAGGTCAGAAAAAATGAACCAAAGTGAATGAAATTATAAAGAGATATTGTAGACGTAAGATGAGGGAATACGGGTTTCGTATTTTCCTGAAAAAAAAAAGAAAAAGGTTTGGGTGATCGTGAAATATCAAAAGTGCTAATAACAGTATGTCAGAAGTGCTTAAAAGACATGAAGAATTGGAACGACACATTGTGTGGGGACAATACGCAAAAAATAAACGAATGCGAATTTATTTTCTGCGGAATAACGGTTCTAAGGGACAAAATACCCCACGCAAAATTTTGAAATTTGAGGCCTAAAATGCAAGAAGTGGTGCACAGAATTGAATGAAACTTTGATCAGATATAGTAGACGTAAATTGAGGTAATTAGGTTTCGTATTTTGTTGAAAAAAAGCGGTTGTGTATAGCACGGACCCTTTAAACCGTTGATTACGAAATGTCAGAAGTGCAAATAATTATACGTCGGAAGTTCTTAAAGAATATGTAGAATTGCAACGAAACTTCGTATAGGGACAATCGCAAGACAATTAACGAAACGTGTTTTAATTTGTGCGGAAAAACAGTGTTGGGGCCCAGGCCGCCTCCGAAACAAAAGTAAATATTACCGTAATAGCGCAGGAAGTAGTGGACCAAAGCAAATGAAATTGTGGGTTGATATTTTAAAGACCCTATGTAAAATAAGGCCTTTCGTGTTTCTCAAGTGTCCCTATCCGTTTTGCTTCAAATTGGGCACATCAACAGCAAACAGGAAATTAATCGACACGTGTTATTGTTTATGCGGAAAAAACATTGTAAGGGTTAAAGGTGCCTCCTGAAATGCTATAAAATACACTATACTGTTTGTGCTTGTTGTTGATCTGCCAAATTTGAAGAAATCAGATGGAGACACTTGTGAAACACGAAAGGCCTTATTTTACGTATCCAATATTTACATATCCAATATTTACATATCCAATATTTACATACAATATCATTCGTTTCGGTCCACACCTTCCGCCACTCAACGCCTCGGTCCGCTCAACAGTTTTTTCTTTTCAGGAAAATACGAAACCCGTATTCCTTCATTTTTCGTCTACAAATCTGTACACAATTTCATTCACTTCGGTCCACTTCTTCTTGCCTTTCGGACAACAACTTTCAAAATTTTGGATGGGGGCTTTTGCCCCCTAAAACCGATTTTCGCAGAAAATAAAAAACAAGTAGTAGAAAATGGATCGATCTGGAACAGACCTGGCTCATATTAGGCCAACTCAGGAGCCCTTGGGAAATCGAGCACCTTGAACCGTCGAACCACGGTCTTTTACGACCTCCATTTTAGGGGTGTATTTGTTCCCTTTTATGAGCACTTTTTAGGGAGTGTACTCGTTCTCTTTTATGAGTACATTTTTAGGGCTGTATTCGTTCTCTTTTATAAAGGAAAAAAGTAGCGTTAGACCCTCATGATGATAAACGTTATATATTAGATTGTAATGTTCATACTTTACCATGGGGTCATTATAAGATTATGGAAAAAGATAATCAATGTAAAATATGTAAATAATATTTTAGGAGAAGTACATAGAAGTGATGTCTTATCAGGATGAAAGAAAAAAATATTGTAAATAAATTACATAAATCTGCTAGAAAACACTATGCTAGAATTCTTGTTATTACCAAAGGTATTCACGATTTAATGCAGGCAGATCTTGTAGAAATGAATAGTGGAAAATTAAAAGGTCTAGCAAAAATTAATAAAAATTATAAATATATATTAAGTGTCATAGATACATTTAGTAAAAAAGCATGGGCGGTGCCTGTGAAACAAAAAACTGGTGAACATGTAGCCAAAGCTTTTGAGTCGATTTTAAAGCAAAATCAGATAAGTCCTAATTATCTTCAGACGGATAGAGGCAAAGAATTCTACAACACATACTTTACTCAATTAATGAAAAAATATAATATTAAGCATTATTCTACATATACTGAAATAAAAGCTAGTATTGTCGAAAGATTTAACAAAAAAATTCGCAATTTAATGTGGAAACGCTTTACTTTACAAGGTAATTGTAAATCGGTTGATATATTACCAGAATTACTAAAATAATATAATCATACTAAACATAGCACTATCAAAATGAGACCTGCAGATGTAGCCAAAAAACATAAACAGGTTTTATTATCAACCGTGTATTGTAAAAAAATTGCTTCCTTTTAAAGGAAAACCAAAATTTAAAGTGAATGATTATGTTAGGAGAAGTAAGGCGAAGAAGCAATTTCAAAGAAATTTTACTCGTAATTGGACGACTGAAATCTTTCAAATAGCTAAAGTATTCCTGACAAATCTACCGACCTACCACTTAAAAGATAGCAAGCAACAATCTATACAGGGACGTTTTTATGAACAGGAATTAATGAAAAACAAATATCCTCATACGTATTTGATTGAAAAAGTTTTGCGGAAGAAAAATAATAGAGCCTATGTGAAATGGTTAGATTTTCGAAAAAGTGAAAATTCTTGATTTAAAACATACTCTATTGTAAAAAAAAAAAGAAAATTCAAAGCCTTTATAGGTGAATCATGTCACAATTATTTCTTGTAGATTTTATAATTTCAAAAGGTGAATTTTATATTTTAAATTCTAACAACACTGTAAATTTTCGTTGCTTATTTAAATTATCATCATCACGAGGTATATTAAATCAAATTTGTTCTTCAACAAACGCTGTGTTTTTATGTAAAGGAGAAAATAAAGCAAAATGGTTAAAAAAGTTATTTAAAATAAATGTGATATATATGTAATAGAGAGAGAAAAAATATGGAGTGGAAAATTCCTTTTACATGTATGGTAGCAGGTCGTACAGGCTGTGGAAAATCATATTATGTTAAAACATTTCTTGAACATTATAGTAAGTTATTTAAAAATATTGTATGGTGTTATGGTGAATGGCAGCCGCTGTATGATACTCTTTCAGGCTGCACGTTTAAAGAAGGTTTACCTCAAATAATGAATTTAAAGCACACGAGGGTCCACATCTTCTAATTATTGATGATTTAATGCGTGAGTGTGACCATCGGATTGTAGATATTTTTACTAAGGGTAGCCATCATACAAATATAAGTGTAATATTTATAACACAGAATATTTTTCATCAACAAAAAGGAATGTGGGATATTTCGTTAAATTGTCATTATATTGTTTGTTTTAAAAATCCTAGAAACCAAGCTCAAATTATCTGGCACAATTGTATCCATGTAATACAAAATTGCAACTCGAATTGCACATGCTTATTTACTTTTTGATTTAAAACATAATACTCCTGATAAGAAGCGAGTTCGAACAAATATCTTTCCAACAGATTCTTTTAATTATGTTTATGTGTCTGTAAAAAATAATTGCAATATGGTTTATATTCTAACAACTATTTGTGCTTTAATAGCCGTAAAAAAGGATTAGTAAGGAAAATGCACATTTATTAAAACTTTTAGCAAAGTCAAAACCGAAAGCATGTAAGGCAATTTTACAAAATGCAGATCCTGATTTAATTCGCTCTATTTGCGAATGTTCCTATAACGTATTACAGGGAAATGTTCCATTAAATAAAACAGAGATAAACAAATTTAAAAAAAATATATAAAAAGAAACTGAGATATTTGGTGATAAAAGGTCCGTCATTAAAACAAAAGAAAAAACGAATAATTATACGAAAAGTGGTTTTCTTACTGCATTGGTTGCACCTATTTTAGGAGGTATATTATCAAGTTTAGTTAAGTAATTATGCAAAACACTTTATTTTAATCTCACCGGAAAAATTACATCATTATCAAACGATATCTAATCTTGATGATGAAATGAAAGAAATTTTAAATAATAAAAGTTTAAATGCAGAAGAAAAATGGGTACGATATAGAGAGGTCTTACAAAAATATAATTCAAAAACCGGCAGCAGTTACAACAACAACTACTACTACTACTGTTGATAAAGAGGAGGAGGAGGATGATGAAATAATATCTACTCTCCCTGAAATTTGTAAACGTAAAGCAAGACCTTTATTACGTAAATTGAAACAAAATTCTAATATTCAATGGGATGATAATGGAAATGTGAATATTAATAATAAATTAATTCCAGGTGCAAATATAGTGGATTTGGTATCCGATTTTGTTAGATGTCGTAAGAAAAATATTTCAGTTGCCGGTTGGAAACCTTTTGCTACATTATTAGCAAAAGCCAATATGCCGTTAGAGTACATCGGTAATCCTCAACGAATAGAATATATTAGAAAACTCACATAAGTAGAAGGTGGGGAAGAGGACGATGATGATGAGAACGAAGAGGATGGTCCTCCACCACGTAAACATAAAGCTATCAACAAATGGCGTACTTATAAGCAATAATACTAATATTCTATTCTAATCTATTGATATATTTGAGTATATAGAAAGAAATATGAATAACCCGTATTTTCGTTATTACAGCAATCAAGCAGGAGGTGGTTACGATGTATATAAAGGTACAGCATATCAAGAAGGTTATGGCATTGGTAGTTTTCTAGGAGGTTTATTTCGCACTGTATTTCCTTTATTAAAACAAGGTGCAAAAACTGTTATTAAAGTGTTGATACGTACAGAATTAATGTAGCAGGAGATGTAATAGATAATAATAGACCTATTGAAGATTCTTTACAACATCGGTGGCAAGAAGCTAAAACAAATTTAAAAAAAAGCTCAAAATAAATCAGGTGTTGGTAGGATCTGAAAGAGAAAGAAAGTTCATTTTAGTGGTGTGAAGCGGACAAAAAGTTCCAAAGATTTTTTTGATTATGGAGCAAAGTGATAGTTTTTATCTCACACTTCCTAGCAATAGTTCTATGGAATATTTTCCTCAAAATACTCTTGCTTGTTATACTACTAAATTATATCATCCTATTGTACTGGAGAAGGGAGTGTGGGAAACAGCTGTTGTTGAAGTACATTATACAAGTTCATTTCAGAATGTTTCCAAATATACAAATAATATTTATTACCGTATCATGAATACAAAAAGCTGGAACATAACTAAAATCTTCCCAGGACACTATTATAATATTGATGATATTCTATCTCAAATTAATCATAAAAGTGATACATTAAATTTACAATTAAAAGTTAAAGCATCAATAAAACGAATTGAGGTTAATACAGTAATAAAAGATCAAGAGAAGCATATAGAAGTACGCCTATCTCCTGAACTAGCCAGAATACTAGGGTTTGATCATATACAACAGGAAGATATTGCAGTTGTTCATCATGCTCGTTATCCACCTGATTTACAGAAATCGTTACCTACACTTATGTATATTTACAGTGATTATGTAGAACCACAAATGGTAGGTGACACCATAGCTCCATTGTTACGTATTGTAAATACAAATATTACAAAGCATGGTATTAAAAATGTACATATTTTTGACAATCCTCATTATGTCACCGTGCAACGTAAACAATTTGATCAAATTATTATTGATTTAAGAGATAGTACAGGTAATCCACTTTATTTCCAATATGGCAGTGTATGTGTATAATTACATTTTCGTAGACGTAATACGGTATTGTAAATTTTACCATGTGTGAATATTAATACTAAGAAAAAATGCAGTGTGAGTGTATGAAATCAGAATTAGATCTATTTGCTGGTTTATCCACTCAAACCAGTATTATTGGTAATAAAATAGTTCCATATAAACCTGTGGCTTCAATATCTGATAATGCACCAATAGAATTTGTTGTCCCCGGTCATGGGGATGACTATATGGACTTACCGCACACAATGTTATATATTAAAGGTAAAATTACTAAATCAGATGGTTCTAGTTTAACTTCTGCCAATAAGAAAATTGGTCCTGTAAATTATTTTCTCAGTGCAATGTTCAGTGATGTGCAATTATATTTGAATTATCAACTTATTTCCTACTCTTCACATACATATCCATATCGATCATATATTCAGAAACTACTAAATTATAATGCTAATGCTAAAACAACGCATCCTCAAACATCAATGTGGTTTAAAGATATTGCAGGTCATATGGACAGTGTGGCCGATGGTAATGTAGGATTTAAACAACGTTTTCTTCTCACTACTTTAAGTCAGTCATTTGAATTATTGGGTTATATTCATGCTGATATATTTAATCAGGAATTTTTTTTACTGAATGGTGTACAACTGCGTATTAAACTAATTCCAGCTAAACCTACATTTTGTCTAATGGGTGACGCTGATGCTGATGGAAAAGTTGTAATTACAGATACAACATTGCTTGTGGAAAATGTTGATGTATCACCAGCAGTTAAAATAGCACAAAAGAAAGTATTACAGAATCCTAAATTTAGAATAAAATATCCTCTAACAAAAGTGCAGTTGAAGACAGAAATTTACCACAAGGAATTATGGATAGTACACTTCCAGATCTGTTTTCAGGCATAGTGCCTAAACGTATTATTATTGGTTTTGTTACTAATGTTGCTTTCAATGGTACTTATCAAACTAATCCGTTCAATTTTCAACATTTTAGTATGTAGTTTTTTACACTGTATGTTGATGGATCGCCTGTACCATCCAAACTATTACAACCTGATTTTGATAATAAGCTATATATACAAGCATATTCTACGTTGTTTACAGGTTCAGGTATTTATTATTCTAATCAAGGTAATGATATTTCACTTGCCGAATATCCTAATGGTTATACTCTACTTGTGTTTGATTTAACTCCCGATTCTAGCCCAAGTGCTGCATTTCATACTAGTCCACAACGTCAAGGAAGTGTACGTTTAGAGGTTCATTCTAAAGAAGCACTGTCATCTCCTGTAACAGCAATTATTTATGGTGAATTCTCTTCAAAATTAGAAATTGATTTCCAGAGAAAAATATACATTAATTAAAAAATGTTAAATACAATTGAACTTTATAAGGCGCTACAACAAAATTTACCTAAAGATCATTTTATTGGTGTGTATGCCTCAGATGAGCTACCGCTGTTTATTCATACATTTCCAGCCGCCATAATTATAAACACTGATTCTAGTGATAAGCCTGGTGAACATTGGGTTGCTGTTTATATATCTAATATGTGTGTGGGAGAGTAGTTCTATAGCTATGGTATACCTCCCTATATACATCATCATATAAGGTTTTTAAAACGAAACTGTCTCTATTATACATGGAATAATAGGCGTATTCAAGGTGATTTATCTCAATTTTGTGGACATTATTGTTTTCTATATCTAGCACGTCGTGCATCTGGTTATTCACTGCGCGATTTCTTAAACAAATTCTCACTTACCACTATTGATGCTAATATGCTTTATTCATTTATGTGAGTATGATGATGGTGTTATTTTTTTAAACTCCGCCATTGCCGGTCCCAAGCCCTGGATGAGAAAGGAAGAGGGTCGGGGGTTGCTACCTCCGTAAAAGAAAATAATCTCTGTTATGTTCAAATAGGGGTTGAAAAATAGCCAAAAGGGTGGATAATGTTCAACGAATACATCTCTGCTATGTTCAAAAAATGAATACACCCTCTGTGCTACTGCTATGTCCACCCCTAAGGACCGTGGGTGTTCGATTGTAATCTTTGCTATAGGGGTTGGAACGAGTACACCCCTTACTATGGTATGTTAAAATAGAAAACGAATACAGTCATAAAAGGAAACGAATACATCGCTGCTATGTTACGTAGTCTTATGTATTATCTGCTATGTTCAAATAAGGGTGGAAAAAGTGATCATAAAAGAGAACGAATACATATCTGCTCTGCTGTGTGTTCGTAGTCTTATGTAATTTCTGCTATGTTAAAATAGGGGTTGGAAAATAAGCCATACTCTTTTACTAGTTTTGCTATGTTTAAATAGGGGTGGAACGAATACAGTTGTGTGTTCGTAGTCTTATGTACACCCCCTTTGCTATGTTACATAGGTATTCATTGTCTGGGGTTGAAAAAATGCTGATAAAAGGGAATGAATACACCCCTGCTAGTCTTATGTATTATCTGCTATGTTCAAATAGGGGTTGAAACGAATACACCCCTAAAATGGACTCATAAAAGGGAATGAACCTTATGTATTCTCTGCTCTGCTGTGTGTTCGTAATCTTATGTAATTTCTGCTATGGTAAAATAGGGGTTGGAAAATATGCTCATAAAAGAGAACGAATACACCCCTAAAAATGTACTCATAAAAGAGAACGAGTACACTCCCTAAAAAGTGCTCATAAAAGGAAACAAATACACCCCTAAAATGGAGGTCGTAAAAGACCGTGGGTCGAAGGTTCAAGGTGCTCGATTTCCCAGGGGCTCATGAGTTGGCCTAATATGAGCCAGGTCTGTTCCAGATCGATCCATTTTCTACTACTCAAGTATTTATTTATTTTATGTGTAGTATCTGCCTGCCAAATTTTTATCAAAATTGGAGTGTTACACTTGGGAAGTGTTACTTGTCAGTAGCTTCTTATTTCTAAAGGAAATTTTGAAATAGAAATTTATTCCGCAATTTTCTTTCCGATAAAACAAATATTTGCTGAGATATTCAGAAAAAACGTAAACGTCTGAAAACTAAATTTCATCTTTCTTTGCTTTCATTAATAATTTTACAAAAATACAGTTTTAGCTTCGCAGAAATACAGTTGTAGCTTCGTTGGTTATGGAAGTCACCTCCCAAAATGATAAACAACCCTTTGAAGAGCAAACTCCCTCTTCATTTGCGGACAACATTGCCTTCGCATGGTCATGTGAATCTTTTATTTGGTTTGAGACTTTGCAGTGGATATCTTAAATGTACTGTGCTGTACCGAGAAAATTAATATGAAAGCAAAATAATATGCTGTATTTGCATTAGGAGTAACACTGAAATAAAAATACAAGAAAAGTTAACAATTCTGGTTTGTCATACAACTCACTAATTATATAGAAACGTCTGCCGAAGTTACACACTATCAATAGTCGACGAATAGAAACCAGACTTGTGGTTAACCTGAAAAGATACGTATATTCTACGAAAGGATACGTATACGTATATTCTACGAAATGTTCCAACTTTCATCTTATTTGTCAGTCACTTTTCACAATGTTGCAGCCAAGAATGTGACTGTTTAAGAGTATTATCTTTGGACACTAAGAATATATTTCACACATGTGTATTTTTCTATTCTCAGTATTTCTTCAAAGATACTTGACACATTTTTCACTTTTCTAACACAAGGGTTTGAATACATAATATTTAACTTACTCAAATTTAAACTCCATTAATTTTAGTTACCGGTACTTATTTTAGAACTGTTTCATTCACAACATGAAAATTTTAGATGTCATGTTACCAGTTATTACAGCAACATACTTCACACTGCAACCTTTCCCTCACTCCTGTTGTTCGGCCATTTTGTTTTCAGGCGTATACGTTTTTCTGAATATCTCAGCATTATTTGTTCTATCGAAATGAAAATTGCGGAATAAATCTCTATTTCAAATTTCCTTTAGAAATAAGAAGCTACTGAGTCATAATGTTATATGAATCACTTTTACTCTTCTAATAGAAACAAACCCTTGACCCCCAAGCGTTACCGGACCAAATGTTCTTTAGACGAAATGTGCTTTCAACTAAACATCCCTGGAAGAAATGTCCTTTGGATCAATTGTCTTTTAGACGAAACGTCCTTTGGACCAATTGTCTTTTGGACGAAATGTCCTTTGAACCAAATGTCTTTTGGACGAAATGTCCTTTGGACCAATTGTCTTTTGGACGAAATATCCTTTGGACCAATTGTATTTTGGACGAAATGTCATTTGGACGAATTGTCCTTTGGACCAAATGTCCCTGGACCAAATGTCTTTGGATTAAATGTCTCTGGACGAAATATCTTTGGACTAAAAGGGTGGCCATCCGGCGGGTCAGTGTGAGTCACCGTGAGTGGTGTTTCGCAGTAGGTCACGTCCTTTTGACCCACGATCCACTGACTCACTCACAAATCATGACCCATTTCTTACCAACCGACCCCTTGACCCATTCCATCTTTGATTTTAACATGTCTTGTTTCATTTTAAAGACGAAACATACATCCACATAATTTTTTCATCGATTGCGAAGGTTGACTTAATATCATAGTTGAAATGGTAATTTCTTCTTAAGGTGAGAAATTGATATGATGAAAAAGCCCATCTTGAAGTGGTTACAAATTACCTTCCAAAGTTATTAGAAACGCTTTCTCACCCTGAAAACTATGAATTCGACAAATATTTAAGTAATTCTTTAGATTTTGTTTTTAGCTCTCCCAGGCCACCATCCTGTGAAGGTGGGGATGAATTTGGATGTAACCTCCATTGAGGGCATCACTATATATCTCAACGACCGAGAAAAGTATGGATAAAACACCAAGATCAGTCGTCTTACATTATTTTTACATGTCACACCTCCCAACTTCCATAACTTCATACTACCACAATATTTTCTTCTTAGATTGAAAGTAATATGTCCCCCAAGTTTGGTAAAGGTTGTCCCAGACATTGCAGAAATACGTTGGAATATTCATTTATACAGAAACATTAAAATACATAGAGCTGTGCGAGCAATGCCTTCTATGCTGCCCTTGTAAATTCCAAATCCAGCTGACATGTTCGTTCAGAAGTGTTGCTATTTATCTCGGTGATAACGAAACCATGGAATCTTTACTAATATCGGTCGTTTAGAATCATTCCCTTCGACTCTCCTTATTAGATGAGCTGGGGGATCTTACTCCTACTGGAAGAACTGCTCCCAATGAACTTGAGAACCACGAAAGATATGGATTGTATACTAACGGTCATTTTCAATTATTTCTACATGTCACAAATTTCATACACTCCTTCAGGGTGTTAATGGCGGCTTAACTTACATGGCATCTGGAGTGCCACTCTTTATCTAAGAGAGCCCCAAAATTGTAGATTCGACACTAATGTCGGTCTTTTTTATAATTTTGATGTCAGCCCCTTTCATTCCTCCTAGGAAAGCAAACGGATACTGCCACCGCTAGGACTAAATTTGGTCTTAAATGGCATTAAAATTTCTAGCAATTAATTTAGCGAACAGTGCAATATTTGGAAGCTCGACTCCCCCAATAACTAGATATTTCTCCGCCCCTTGATCTCTAACTTACAAATAAAACTTAATTCGAATATGCTTAATTAGTGAATTTATTGCAGTTAAATACCACTCACTAGATCCTACAGCTAAAACTACGTAACAAAAAATAAATGGGAAACATGTTCTGAATTATTTTTAGATTTTTTACGCTATCATTAAATATATTAGAATAGTAAAAGAGGATTGCTCATGAAATAGTATATTTGCTCTCGACTTTTTTGAACTTTTCCATACGAAAAAAAATTAAACTTGCGCTCTTCAAATATGTTGCCCTCTAGGCACGGGCCTAGCTGGACTAATGGGAAATGCGGCACTGAAAACTTACGTTTCGACTCTAATATCGGTTGATTTCGATATTTTTATGTCGCTACGTAACCACTCTGGGTGCTAATGGGAGCTTAATTGGACTTGAATGGAAAGTAGAACTGTTTAGCTAAGCGACCACGAAACTATGGATTCGATACTAATATCGATCCCTTTCTAACATTTTTGATATGTATCCCGACTCTTCTGTACTGCTCTAGACATATCAGAATTATGTTGAAACACACACATACATCCACTTTCATATATGTAAACACAGAGTGAGCGAGCGAGACAGTGAGAGAGAGCGACCAAAGGCATCACCACTTCCACATTGCAAAAGCATATATCAGGTATTGAATTGAAAATCTGTGTAAAGACCTTCTGCTGTGGCATGCTTCATAAGGACAATTCCAGTCTGCTCACGTGACCTTTGGGGTTCATGAATTTCTTGCGAACGTTCCGACTTTGGATTCTCTGTTTATACCCTCTTTTTATGCCTCGGATAATTTTTCAAGAACATCAATGACATGCTGTAATACGAATGTTGAGAAGTGACCTCTATATGACAAATAGCTGAAAATAAATACACTACATAATTTATTTATTGCGATATTATTTTCTTAATTTGTATTTAACATTCACATATAGAATACCAACGTACTGTGAACACCTGTTATATTTTAAACATAATAATCACTATGTTCTGCAATGATTATATGTTATATATATATACAATTGACGTATTTTAATGTAATTATTTTATATAATTTTTATGCATTGCGGAAAATAGAATTTCATAAAAAAGCATTAACCCAGATGGGAATCGAACTCTCAACCTTACGATTTGAAATCCAACGGCTTACCACTGAGCTAACACAAGCGCACTTCAGAAAATACTTCTAGTGATGTATAGGGCATTTAAGATAATAATGACATTCATATCCACTGCAAACGCTGTTTTTGTTCTACTTTGACTTTAGTACTCAGGCGAGAATTATGTTCTATGTCTTAACTTTCACCATTATTTTACATATGGAAAGATTCGTTTACATATCTAAATGTTCCATTAAGTATGGGGAGGAAAATGACAAACAAGCATGTGCTGACATTAATACAAAGTTTCGAAATATTGTATCATTAAGTATTTCAATCAATGTTGTTTTTATATATAATTCGTAACAAGTTTTATTATATTTAAAAGAAGAAAAACACATCTGCAAGATTTTTCCCGATTGCAAAGGTTGGCTTCGAGGTTCGAACGTGGTTTACTTTTTTCCGAATATAACCGAAGTTGGACTTAGAAAATTTTTGCCTGGAAACAGCAATAAAGAATGCGCTCAACCTTTTTGAGACGAGGTGTACCTTGTGTCAGGCCAGGGTCGCTGTCTTCTCACTTCCTTGCCCCTCCCTTCTCTTGGCCTGGTTAGTCGCCTAAAGACCTTAATACAGTGAAACAAAAACATAAAATTAAGCAAAACGGTGTCGTATTTCTCTTCAGCTTAGATTATAGATAACATTTGATGACTGCCAATGCATGGATACTCACTTGAATTGGTTTCAAGGCTGTTTCTGAGAGAATACTTTCTTCAAAATAATATTAAAAAATATAGAAAGATTTTCGAGACTCGAGTCGAGATTTTCACGAGCAGTCTCGACTCGAAAATTCGAGTCGAGAAATACATTTGTCTCGACTCGTCTCGAATTTTACAAAGTGTGTCTCGACTCGAATTCGAGTCGAGTCGTGATTCTAAACTTGTCGCGACTCGCTGCGTGCAAATCACAAAAACGTAGGACCACATTCACAAGCCATAGATATCTAAAAGTCATCAAAGGCCTTCACTCCGAAATTTGATTTCACCGTCAATTTAGATGTCGGCAACCTAGTGAATTTACAACTTACAGCAAATTGTCTTTTTTCAACCCTGTTCAAATTACTCGACCACGTTTGCCATTTGAAATGTTCAAGTTTATCCACATAACCTTATTTAGAGAAAGGGTCTGGGGTGGAACTTTTCAACATACAACTGTAACGCCTTAAAATAATGGCCGACGTGTTTTTGCGTTTTCTCATGTTCGCAGTCATTTCGCAGATATATGGGGTGACAACGGACTTCATGGACACGAAATGTGAGCCGTCGCCATTTTGGATGAGGTCAACATAGTAACTTCAAACTTTCGGCATAATATTTCTCTTGTTGAGACTTTCCCAACGACAGATTACTCGACTCCTTTACCATTTGAAATTTTCAAGTTGACCCCTCGTGCTCCTATATGCAGGTGTCTGGGATGGATCTTTTATAGCTCAAAATTCGAGACCCTCACAATAATGACTGTTTTTTTTCTTTTTCATTTTGCCATATTCGCAGTCGTTTCGAAGATATCCGGGATGGCAATGGATTTCATGGACATCCTATATATACGCATATTGAAATAAATGCTTAGATAAGCCTGACATTTTTCTCTCTTTAATTTCGGATATTTCCTACGATTCTGCCTTTAATATGACAACGTAAGTATCACATTTACATATGACTTCGCAGTCTCCTAAAGTAGCGTTATTACTAGTGTTGCCACGAGACGGGACAGAACCCTCTTAGACGAGACACGAGACGGGACAGACTACTTGTCCCGTCTCGAAAACGAAACGAGACACGAGACAAGACGGGACGTCTCGTGAAATGTCTCGTCTCGTCTCGTGTCTCGAAAATGAAAACGATGGCGGGAATGGACAAGACTGAAATTGCCAGTGGTCATATAGATTGCAAAAGGAAAATCCCCTTTGTGAGAAAACATGTTGAAAAGCCTTCATAGAAAAGTGTCCTCTGTCTATTGAATGAAACAATCGTGATACATGAGCTTCCAGGAATATCATCCTTAATGTCTTGTCCCCAATTCCCCTTGCTGTAAACTGAGGAATTCTCATTTTTTTAATTTCTGGCTGGAATGATGACAAACAAAATCAAAGACAGGGAAGATTTTTACAAGGTCAAGAAACCGAACTACCACCACCATCTATTCAATTTGAAAACTGGGTAAGGTCTACACTTGGCTTTATTCTCTGGTGGCGGTATTCTTTTTGCTATATGAACCGAAAACGGCAATTGAAGTATGTCATCTTGCAACTAAAAATTTGTCTTCTCTCTCTCTCTCTCTCTCTCTCTCTCTCTCTCACACACACACACACACACACACACACATACACATAAAAACACACTTTTACCATTTTACCAATCGCTCGCTTATTATACAGCAGTCATGTTGTAAAATTCACCTCTTCGTTTGGAAGGCGGGAGGACGACAAAAGAAGCAAACATATTACCGACGAACCCTTCAAGTT
This sequence comes from Thermobia domestica, assembly GCF_964235325.1. Lineage (NCBI taxonomy): Eukaryota > Metazoa > Arthropoda > Insecta > Zygentoma > Lepismatidae > Thermobia > Thermobia domestica. Next base: position 246,297,157 of record NC_137459.1, read on the forward strand.
GTTTGCTTTCAGCAAATTTATGATACCAATAATAACACTTTAGGTAAAGAAGTTTTACAGGGGGACCTTCGTTTTGTAACGCGGAAATGTTTGATCTGACCAGAGTGCGAAATTGCCCTCTGCTTCGAGAGGAGGGGAATACTTCCCTTTCCTAGTGAATAATATTCGTTAGGACCTGAATTATCTTCAGAAATTGTTTCTTACAGGCGCACTAAACCTCTCGAACTTGATAAGTGTAAAGAACATTTGGTATAATATTCATGGAACTCCGTTGAAAGCAGAAAATATCATGAGAATGATCAAAATTCGAACATTGAAGAATATAATTAACAGAAAAGAAATAGGATACCCAAACCATATTTTTAAACCTGCTATAAAATGTATATCCTACATTTTTACTAATTCCTTACTCCCATGAAAGTATACTGGGAAGGATATTCTCTCCATTTTTTTCAGACTGAAATACTTTTATCCCGTACGATCCCCCCCCCCCTGACCCAGTACGAAAAAACAAATGTTGTTAAAATCCGTACACATGACCCTTTTGGGACTCAACCCGGAGCCTTCAAGCCAATGGTCTATCGCCGCAGACCGCTCGGCTTGGTATGAAGATGTACGTTGTATGATTGCGAATAGATCCCGACAATATAAGGAACTTTAATCCAAAATGGCCACCCAAAAATCAACTTTTTTTTTTTTTTTTTTTTTTTTTTTTAGCAATTAGCTAATCTGGGTGTACTGTCATGAGTTTGTTACACACACCCCGCGGTTATGGGAACAGATTTGAACCATGGAGATGAAGACTGGCCCCAAGCATTCTTTCGTCCGATGTGTCGTTCAGCTCCCATTACTATGGCACTTTAAGTAGAGCTTAGTGTGCAGTAACATATAAAATTTCAATCAAATACTTTCCATTACTCAATAAAATTATTTGGTTCCGAGCTTTTTTTTTTTAATTGCAACAAATCTATATATGCTAAAATGGAAAGTAGTTTTTGGATTGTTATGGGTTAACACTGTGAAACCTAAAGGCTGGAATATATGAAATCAAAGTGTACACACATATCTATCTCTCTACTTATCTATATATCTTTCCATCTCTCTCTCTTTCTCTCTGTATATATATATATATATATATATATATATATATATACAGACACTATAAAGCAAGTGGGCTGATAGTATATGATAATGTCGGGGATGGTGACGCCTTTACATCGAACTTTGCTTGTCGTGTAAACATTATTTAACATTAGTGTCTTCATCTTCGACGTACCTATAGCAATTTACTGTATATTCGTGTATTGAAACTGGTGAAACAAATTTCAATGTTTTAGAATGAAATAATAATAATAATAATAATAAGCCAGGGTCGAGAAGCCTCAGACAACTAACAGCAGAGATATATTATCTTGTAAACTATTTGTCCTTGCCTTGTGAGCTTATTTGAATTTATTTTTAAGACCTTTAGGCAACTTTGGCCGAATGGATGATGATGGGAAAATTAGTGGAATGAAGAAAGTGGTAGGATACTAGACAACTTCGAGAAAACACACACATTCGAAAAATGAAATGAAATCTTTGAGTTTTACGTCCCACGGTTATGCCGGTTAGGCTAAAGGAGACAGTGATGATGAGTAATGAATGAAATGGTGGAATGAAGAAAGTGGGAGGAAACGGGAGAACCCCGAGGAAACCCACGCACACGGTCCACCACAAAGTTCACTTGGCGGGGCTGGGATCGAACCCAAGACCCCAAGCACCAGAGGTGAACGCTCTACCACTAAGCCACCGCGGTCCCCACACACATTCAATGTTTGTCCACCACAAAGCTCACATGGCACTAACCGAGATCGAACCGACTACCACATACACCAGAGGTAAAGGCTTCACGGTGTAGCTACCGTGACATTTCTTGTCTTGTGTGTTCTGGGTAATACTTGTAACTTACAAGGGAAGAGAGGGAGATTATATATAGAAGTGGAAGATGGTTTATATACCAATCGAAAGCACTAATGAAGCCTATTACAAAACTGTAATAAAAATTTTCCGAATGCATATACTATGCGAGTTATATGGATATATAGAGTGTCCAGATAATCCGTTACCACCCCTTGAAATCGCAAACGATAAGACAGATGCCAAAACTCGAAAACACGTGTTTGATCATTTTAAAAGTACAACGTATCAAAGCAAAAATTCTTGTCACAAGGCCACCCGCAGTGTACTGGGCGGGGTCCAACTCAAAAATTACAAAAGGTATGGGGGTCAAGCAGCATATCGTTCGAAACTTCTTGGGAAATGAAAGAAGACGGAACAAGTCTCAATACTCTAAAATTACCTTGTGCAAAATGGCGGCCGGTGAAACTGTCAGCAAAAACGTCATTGTAAAGTCGATGGCCACCCCCAAAAAAATCCTGAAACGGTGAGGCAGATGTCAAAACAGGAAAACATGTGTGTCATCATTTCAAAAGTACAATGATTGGAAGTAAAAATATTTGTCTCTGGGTCCTCCTCAATGTCCCAGGTGGGGTCATGCTCAAATTGTTCAAATGGCAAGGGAGGTCAAGTAGCACATCGTTTAAAGCAGAAAGTTATTAAATGAAAGCAGAAAGAACAATTATGGACGCTCTACGATAATACTGTGCAAACAACTTGCATTTTAGTTGTTCAATCTGTAACCGGGTTTTAGTTTATTTTCACTTTAATTCTTGTACTCAACGGAAAGAAAGGAAATGTCCCTACTGTGAGATTCTGCTCTTTGAGCCCAATAATATCTAAATAAAGAAAAAAAATAATAAAATAAAAGCAAATTAAGACATAAAGAAAAGGAACGACAACATTTGACATCTTTGAGTATAGAACTGACTAGTTAACATATAATGTACTTCCACGAACATAAATAAGTAGAGGTTGGAGCCATCAGAAGTAAAGACTCTTACCTCTACTTATTTATGTTTATGACTGCACAACAGTGGTATTTATGCTCGTTATCTGGTTTATCAATTATAAAATGATTCAAACGAAAGAATTCCTTGCACCTGGAAGAATAAATACGTACAAATGTCTCAGAATGAAAACAAGTGCCGATTGCAAAATGGAAAGTGAAGTGCTCAGAAAATCGAAATGAAGATGTACATTTTGACCGGCCGCCATTTTACACAGGGTAATTTTAGAGGATCGAGACTTGTTCCGTGTTCTTTTATTTCTCAACAGCTTTATTTGACCATATTTGCCATTTGAAAATTTTGAGTAGGACCCCGTCTGGAACCTTGTGGAGGACCCTGGGACAAACATTTTTACTTTCAATCATTGTACTTTTGAAAAGATGACACACATCTTTTTCTTTTTTGACATCTGTCTTACCGTTTCAGTTTTTTTTCTTTCTTTGGAGGGTAGCCATAGACTCTACAATGACGTTTTTGCTGACAGTTTGACCGGCCGCCATTTTGCACAGGGTAATTTTAGAGAGTTGGGACTTGTTCGTCTTCTTTCATTTCCCAAGAAGTTTCAAACGATATACTACTTGACCCCCTTACCTTTTGTAATTTTTGAGTTGGATCCCGCCTGAGACTCTGCGGGTGGCCCTTGGACAACAATGTTTCCTTTGATATATTGTACTTTTATAATGATCAAAAACGTGTTTTCCAGTTTTGGCATCTGTCTCATCGTTTGCGATTTCAAGGGGTGGAAATGGATTTTCTGGACACCCTGTATATTCATATAACTCGCACAGTATATGCATTCGGAAAATTTTTATTACAGTTTTGTAATAGGCTTCATTAGTGCTTTCGATTGGTATATAAACCATCTTCCACTTCGATATATAATCTCCCTCTCTTCCCTTGTTAGTTGTATCTTGATTAGCATGGTGCAGCCTGCTACATTTTACTTTCGTTCCCATGGTATGCTGCTATATTTTTACGAGACAAGACGAGACAAAACGAGACAAACGAGACGAGACGAGACGGGACGGGACAGAACCTGTCGAGACGAGACACGAGACGGGACGAGCACATTTTTCGAGACGAGACACGAGACGAGACATGCTTTGCACGAGACGAGACGAGACAGCCTGAAGTCTCGTCTCGTCTCGTCTCGTGGCAACACTAGTTATTACCCAGTTAGTTTTTGTTTATTTTTGTCGTAGGCTTTAAACTCGGATTGAAATTATTTTTAAAAAATAACTTAATTTATATGAACGTCAGAGGAATCGTAATGCACATTTTCTGTTCTCCTTTGAATTCGTTAATTCTTTATTTACTTTTTCCTTCTTTTATTAATAAACAATATTCTATAGAATAATATTTAAAAATCAGAATTAGCAATAAGGATTTTTTTTATGATTTAAATATTCGGTTTATCAGCAACTATAGTACAAATAAACTGATAATTCATTCTACAACTGAACTTTATGTATTAGATATTAAAACATTCACTTCATTTTTTGAAAAAGAATATATGATGTTTAATTTATAATCATTTTTTGTCTGTTGCTGATTAAAATATATACAAAGGAAAATAAAAATACAATATACAATTTTTCAACTAACAGTTGAAAATTAATTATTAACAATGAGAACTCAATATTGATAAAAATTAAAGAGAACATTGACAATAGCATTATCAAAGTGCTTTCAAAAACAGTTAAACTGTTGACATCAACTCCATTTTTCCCGGAACGTCCTCTGCCTTCCAGATCTCCAAAGCGTTAGTACTTTCCTTTCTAAGTTCATGTCTACATTTGAACTGCTGCACTCCCTGCTGAGAATTGGAAAATCAGAATTGGTTTTCATCAAGTTTAACGTAACATGGTTCAATTGAATTGGCTAACACTTTGATTCTCAGGATATTTGGGGCGTAAGTGTATGCTACATCTCTAAGTTTCTTTCCAAAATTTTAACACTGTCATGTCATTCACGTTCGAATGGCGTGATGTCTTCTGGTACTGCTTTTGCATGGTAGACTGTGTAGACCCCTTTTATCTACGAGAGCGCTGCAACTTGGACAATGGTGTGCTCGCATATATTTGCTCGTAGTTGAAGGGCGATGGATACTTGGAAGCTTTCGTTGTCTAGGTATAGGCCGAGAAAAGGTGAGGGTAGTGCTTGAAGCCATGCTCCGTTTTCAGGGGACATTACAGCAAGAAGCCTGGCGTTGTCTTCGATGTTATTAGAAGTCTGCAATAATGAAGCTAAACGGTAATTCAGGATGGGCTCGTCCCAGAACGACTGATTATTTCGACTTTCAGGAGCCGGGGGGTCCGACCCAACTAAATTTGACCACTTAGCTATGAATTCCAGCACATCGGAGTTGGTGATTTCTTCGTCCTTCCTTTGTAGGAGGGTTCCGAACAGTTGTCGTGAACTATAGAAAGAGGCTAGAAAAGACGGGATAGCCAAATCTGTGGTGCGACGGATTCCAATACCTCCGTTTTTGACTGGTAATGGTGCTTGCAGCCATGCTTCTTCACTTAGGATACAATTCAGAACATTCTCCAATCCTGTTTTAAGAGCGTTGTCGAATTTCTCCAGTCTCTCCAGGATGGGGAACACCGTAGAAAATATAACAACCTTGGGATCGAGAAAGATGCTCTAAGAAGATAAAATGCCAAATGTGCAGAAAGTTTCGAAAGGCGTGAAAGTAGATGATTTAAAGATGAAATTTTTTCCAGTAATATCTTATTTCTGGTGTCTGGTGAAAGAGCATCTCCCAGCAGTTCGGCGTTAGACGATGTTAAGGCGCCACATCTTTGAATCTATCATATAGATTTTGAGTTCTAGCATTTGTTGCTCATATAAAGCCGACTTCGCATTTCGAGTAATTGAGTGACAGTCCGATCGATGTTGCTTGTGTGCGTATATGAGCTAAAGTATGCAATACTGACTCGGTTTCTCCAGGTATAGTACCGTCGTCTAAATACCAAATCTTGAGCTCAGTATTAATATCTCTAATTATAAGGTGAAGAGTTAATGCAAATAGAGCAGGACCTAGTGGATCTCCCTGTTGAACTCCACGTTGCGAAAGGATAATATTATCTCCTATGAAAAGGTAGCTAGGTTGTGAGTAGATCTGATATATGTATGGAAAAAAGAAGAGAAGTTGTTTTTAATTGAAGAGAGCATTGAATCTCGATTAATTTCATTGAAGACATTTTTGAAGTCTATTTTGAGCAGGGCTTTAGCTTGAGGATGATGAAAGGAATAAAACATTCGTGTTGTATGGACCGCTATTTCAGCTCCATAGGGCACGCAGACTCCTAGCTGGTGTGGGGATAATACATCAATTAGTGATTCTCGCATTCTGGAGCATATAATTTTAGATGTGAGTCGTCTGCACACATTCCCTACTGCTACTGGTTGAATGCCTCCACTTTTCTTCTTAAGCGCAATGAGTGAAGCGCCGAAAAAAATCGGAATTATCAATATCAATAAGGTATAACATTGTATTGAAATTATCTATTCGAACATATATTCCAGAAAACCGGACTTTGTACACATTATCAGTAACCGTTACTAGGTTTATTTGAGAGGACGTTTTAAAAGTAAGGTCTGTTTGGTAACATCTCATGTAACACTCCGATTTTGATAGAATTTGGCAGGCAGATACTACACTTGAAATAAACGAATACTTATTTTTTGTTTTCTGCGGAAAAACTGTTTTAGGGGGTAAAAGCTCCCACCCATAATTTTGAAAGTTGGCACCAGAAAGGCAAGAAGAAGTGGATCGAAGTGAATGAAATTATGCACAGATATTGTAGAAGTAAAATGAAGAAACACGTATTTCGTATTTTCCTGAAAGAAACGGTTTGGTGGGCACAGACCCTTCTAAACCTTTGATTAGGAAATATCAAAAGTGCTAATAACAGTATCCCAGAAGTGTCTAAAAGACATGGAGAATTACAATGAAACTTTGTGTAGGGACAATACTTAAAAGATAAACAAATACGTGTTTTTTATTTTCTGCTGAAAAACGGATATTGGAGCAAAAGCCCGCACCCGAAATTTTGAAAGTTGACGCCCAAAAGGCGAGAGGACGTGAACCGAAGTGAATGAAATTGTGCACAGATATTGTAGACTTAAAGTGAGGGAATACGTGTTTCGAATTTTCCCGAAAAAAAAGAAAGAAAAAACAAAACAGGTGAGTGGGGCACAGACCTTTTCAAACCTTTGGTTATGAAATATCAAAAGTGCGAATAAGTATACACCAGAAGTGCCTAAAGGATATGAAGAATTGCAACGAAACTTGTGTAGGGGCAATACCCCAAAAATAAGCGTACACGTGTTTTTATTCTGTGCGGAAAAACAGTGTTGGGGTCAAGGCCTCTCCGATAAAAGTAAATATTATCGCAGAAGCGCAGGAAGGAGTTCACCGAAGAGAATCAAATTGTGTGTGGTATATAAAATAAGGCAATTCGTGTTTCCCAAGTGTCTCCAACCGATTTGCTTCAAATTTGGCACATCAGCAGTAAACAGAAAATAAATCGACACATGTTTTTGTTTATGCGGGTGTAAGGTGTACCCCGAAATAGTATAAAATACGCTTTAGGCAGGAAACAGCTAGTATGAAAATAATAAACCTTTACCAGTAGATAGATGACCTAAAAGTAGGACTCAATAAAGTGAATTACGAGTATGTCGTGCTTCTACCCTGGAAAGTACAGGTTGAAGGACTGAACATTCCACCCTCTACGTACTTGCGAAAGACGTATTGCCTTATTTTACATATACAACATCTATGAACAATTTCATTCGCTTTGGTCCACTCCTTCCTGCGATTGTACGGTAGTATTTACTTCGTTTTTCGGAAGATGCCATGGCATCCACACAGTTTTCCCGCACAAGCTAAAAAACACGTTTTCGCTAATTTTTTGTGTATTGTCTCTTAAGAGTTTCATTGCAATTCATGTAATTTAGGCATTTCGGATGAATACTTACTAGCATTTTTGATATTTCGTAATCGAAGATTTGGAAGGGTCTGTGCCCCACTCACCTGTTTCTTTTTCTTTTCTTTTTTTTCCAGGAAAATACGAAATAAGTGTTCCCTCATTTTACTTCTACAATATCTGTGTATAATTTCATTCAATTCGGGTCGCTTCTTCTTGCCTTTCGGGCGTCAACATTCAAAATTTTGGGTGGGGGCTTTTGCCCCAATAACAGTTTTCCAGCAGAAAATACAAAACACGTATTAATTTATCTTCTAAGTATTGTTCTGCAAGGCGAATGTTATATAAATGTATAATTTTAATTATAAGAATTAATATGCAAATAGAACTACTATAAATACCAGGCCTGGTCTTAGTTATATTTATAAATAATATATATTATTATTATTATTAGTAGGCCTATATTTAGTTGTGTATTTAATTTGTAAACGACTTGTATATTGTGTATGTTTAATAACTTTTCTTTAGGGTGAAAACACTTCTCGCTGGGGTTCCAGAAGCGAAAAACATTTTTTTTTTCTCTTTCAAGAGGAACTTTTGGTTGCCCGCACTCCGCGCTCCGCGGAATGTCCCTTAGGCCAGTTTTAGACGAAAGCATTTATCGTAGCAGATGCGCTGCCAAAAATCTCGTATAATATTCTATGGCATCAAAAATATATTGTGCTTTTACACGGTAGCATTTTGATAAACATTTTGCCGTGACGTAGCAAACAAATCACTGGAGAAGAGTGCAATTATGGCTCCAAAACTAAGAACATATATTTCAGTCACTATTTCTTCTAAAACCCTTTTTCGCATATGCTTATTATGATACAAAGGACTTTTAACGGTGCAGTTATACTATACAGATCCATAGATTTTAAAATTTACAGAAGAAATTTCTAATATTTTAATAGTGTATAAATAATGGAAATATGGTGTGCACTTACATCTGAGATGCGTATTTACGAGGAAATATAGAAATTAAAGTCGAATATGAAATGCACGTAATCTTCAATAAGCTGCCATAAAATTTTGGCAAGTCTGTAATTTCCCCATTTTGTATTGAGAACAGAACCCAACCAACCCTTTCGGGGCTTTTAACCCGTTCTCACTACTGCTATTACTACTACTACCACTACTACTCCTATTCCAACTACTACTACTACCAGTTCCTACTCCTACTCCTGTTCCTACTACTCTACTGCTACTACTACTACTACTACTACTACTACTATTATTATTACACACCTACTGCTACTGTTACTATTAGTAAGTACTCCTACTTCTACTCTTACTACTACTTACTCCTCCTACAACTACTACTTACTTCTACTACTATTACTCTTACTACTACTACTACTACTACTACTAATACACCTACTACTACTTACTCCTCCTACTCCTACTACTACTACTACTACTTATACTATGGATCCGTATAGTAAAACTACACGTTGCCACCTGTTAAAGTGAACCTGCACCGGAGAATGCAAGAGCACACCTCAGAAATGATTGCTGAAGGTACAATAAATGAAACGAAAAGTTTTTTTTTAATGAATTTCTGCGTGGATCCGTATAGTGAAACTGCACGCTTTTAACTTTGTCCAAACAAGGATGTTCATCATATTTTTTAATCAACATAATAATAGTATCCCTAATCCAACTCATTTTTCTTTACTATAATTCAATTTCCCACACAAAACAAAGAGCATGGATATTTGACACAACATCTTTCGCTTCATTTTAACACATCACGGCGCTGCAATCGGAGCAGAAATGCTGGGAAAAATGCTACGAAATAGAGCAGGTTCTATCGACAAGAAATGCCATAGGATATGCCATGGCATGGTAAATGCTATAGCATTTGCTACTTTACACGGTAGGATATCGATGATACGATTTTTGCTTCGAGAAATGTTACGATAAATGCTTCCGTCTAAAGCTAGCCTAAAGAAATAACCCACTTAAATTCTGTAACCTTGGTTCCAACTTAGAACCAAAAAACCTAAGACCACATTTCTCAGTAGTATTCCTATCAACTGAATCTACTTTGGTTTTCATTAGGAACCATCCTATACAGCCACATCGTTCAGAGCTAGAATCGAAAGAATTTCAGCCTAAACAGGTCCTCATTTAGAACCTCCAACCTACAAAAACCACATCATTCAGTGGCTGTCTCCAAAAAGTGAAGCCCTGTTATCCAATTTCCGTCCGTATTTATAGCAGTCCACGAAGACTTTGCGTCACAATGTGTGATTTGTTCGGATTTAGGTTGGGAAAATTTGAGAAGTGTTTAGATTGATTTTAGCTAGGGAATAATTAAATTTTTAATTTCTCGATTCCCAAAAGAGAGAGGGATTAGGGAAAAAGTAGAGGAGATTGGACATAAGTAATGTTCAATCGAGCACACAGCTAGTGCTCGTTTCTGAAATATTGTGAGTAAGAATTCTATAGTCGGGATTTTACATTATTGAGACCTGGTCTTGAAACATAGACGAATCTGATAGAGAATTTCCTTAATTAAAAATTTATCTGGGATTCGACGTAAGGATCCAAATTATACCTTACCTAACCTACATCTAACCTAAATAAATTAGCTAGTCTCCTTATGTGGAACGGAATTCATGTCAGATGAGCTCCACGACAGGGATTGAGGTGAAGGGACTAGCAGTGCTGATAGAAACTAATTAAGCTGGGTACTAACAGCTTGTAAGTGAACGCGAGTTAGTAACTCCACAGGCTTACCCGAATTAGTGTTGTATAAACAAATTAGAGATACAAGCTAAATTAAGAATTTCTAGTCAGGAAAATTTAGGAGTTATCTTAGAATTTTCATAAACTAAAACACTTTTAATTAGTAAATAAACTGATAAAATTTAAAGGTATTTTATGATTTCTATATCTAAAAAATCGTACCCGAGAGATTAATATAGTTAAGAGATAAATTCCCCTAGACATTTTATTGTATAAGCGAGTCGAAATGCACACTCTGCTTCTCGATGAGTTAAGGGAAAAAGAGAAGTAAGTCCACAAGAGAAAGGTAAGACGATAGATCCATTTAAGACACATAGTAAGGAATATTGAGATAGTATAGTGGAAGGTCAAAGAGAAGAAGATGAATTGAAATATTTCATTTGATACTAGGTATAATTTCAATTAATTCTCTTTTCTTAATTTCGTTATGTATTTAATTGTGATTTTTCATATAGTGGATTTATTCCTTAGATAAGGACGGAAAGCGTATTGCACGAATAAGACGAGTGTGGTCGCAAGGTGTGGATTTTAGCCAGTAGGTTAGACCGTCAGAAAGATATTTATTCGTGACTGTTGCATACGGTAGCAGTCTCTACACAAAGTTTCGTTGCAATTCTTCATGTCCTTTAGGCTTTTCTGACATACTGTTATTAGGACTTTTGACATTTCGTGATCAAAAGTTTGGAGGGATCCGTGCCCCACCCAACCGTTTTTTCCAGGAATATATGAAACGCGTATTCCTTCATTTTACGTCTACAATATTTGTGCACGATTTCATTCACTTCGGTCCATTTCCTTTTGCCTTTTTTCAAAATTTGGGGTGGGGGCTTTTGCCCCCTGAAATCGTTTTTTCCGCAGAAAATAAAAAGAACGTATTCGTTTATTTCAAGTGTGGTATCTACTGCCATTTTTTTTTCAAAATCAGAGTGTTACACTTAAGCTGTGTTACATGTCAGTAAAGCGCAAGCGTTCATAATTTTCTGCAGACACGCTGTGTCTCGACGTCTTATAAGTATAAATTGACTCCATTTGGAAAAGCGTCAGCAGCGTGAGAGTTTTGTGGTGTTTGATGGAAATATTCAAGAAGATCCAGTGGCCTACCTCTTCTGAAATAAGATTTGTTATTCGATTCCTAATTGTAAGAACTGGGACACCAACAGACATTCATCGCCAGACCTGTAGGGTGCATGTTCCAAAAGCCATGAGTGATAGCAACGTTCTCAAATAGGTGAAACCGTGAGAGTATTCATGATGAACCATGATCGGGCTCTCCCTCTGTAATTACTATGAGCCCTTTCTCATTACCCGGCGAAATGTCGTGTACGGCGACGGCGAATTGTCAGACAGGGTAGAAAGATATTGCAAGCAATGGAGCTTTTCACATATGCACGGCGGTCGCCGTCCATTTATCCGGCGAGCAAAACAGCCGGATCTCCCTGCTAGAATCCGGCGCGGCAGATCGCCATGTATAGCCAAGCGGACATTACAAGCAATGAAGCTCTTCACATATACGCGGCAAACTGCCGGATGGGTGTTGGGGGAGGAAGCAAGTGTTGCCAGGAAAGAGTAGAGAGTGGCTGCGATAATATGGATGCATGTGTTTTACGTATATACTGTATGTGTGTGTGTGCGGAGTGTGTTTGTGTATTTGGTTATGTTTTAGCCCAGGAGACCTGGAGTAATTTTAACCAAACTTGTTACATACAATATATAGGAAAATATGACATGTAAAAATAATCGAAAACGACCGATACTACCGAAGTGTCGAATTCATAGGTCGTTGATTAAAGAGTCCAAATCAATATAAATTATTTTTTTTATGTAATAGAAATTGGGAGAAATAAATGTCCGGATAGCACTGGACAAATGAGCTTGTAATTCTATAAATCTGTGGTGCCTCAAAATTGAAATATACACTATCAAATATTTCAGCAATATTACATATTTAGTAATACTAACTTTATGTACTTTCGCAAAGAAAGAGAATTCATGATGTGATACTTGATAAATATACCATACTTTATATATTTTATAATTATCTTTAACACTTCTATGGTTGTAATTTCTTGAATAGTCCTTTGAATACAGGGACTAGAGCAGTGCTTTAAAGAGACTTGAATCAATAGTCGGGACGCTTAAAACAAAAGAATAAACCCGAAATAATATAAATAATAATAATAATAATAATAATAATAATAATAATAATAATGCGTACAGATCAGCCTCGGACTCAGTGGTTGAGTGTTGACTTGGGATTCTGGCAGTGATGGATCTAGCCGGGGGCCTAGGCCCCCCAGTTTTCAGAGTGACGAAAATAATTTAAGCTATTATTTATATATTTTTGAAAATTTATTGTAAACTCATGGTATACTTCTCATAGTCTGGGGTATGGCAGCCCCCGTTTTTACCTTCTAGCTCCGCCACTGGATTCTTGGATAGATCTCAACCACCGACTATCCTGAAAGGAGTTTATCCTTGTTTTCCGAGTCACAACAGGGTCACACAGTGATGGTATTTTAAATATCCAGAACCTGGCCGCTATTTTGCTCAAGTCTATCAATTGTGGAAACAGTATAGAAAAATCTCCTTCAAGATACCACTTCTCTAAAAAAGGGTGAACCCATACGTGTGTCTGACTTTTTCTTTTCTCTGTCTGTCTTAACAAGGCGAGTGGAAGACATGTTTTATATCTGTTCATTGCAACCCCCACAACACGACAAGAGTCACAAGGTTTGTTTCTTCAGCTGCACAGCAACCGTGCTCGCATATTTTTCATCCAGATAAAACGCAGGGTAATATGAAAGGGTACACTTTTCATCCGGCAAACTGCCGGAAACGGCGACGGCAAATCGCCGGATCAATGTGAAAGAAGCGTAAACAGTCCTATGCGTGGGGTTGAGATCAAGGTCCGTGAAAACAGATTATTTATCATTTCCATGCTGTGAAGAGAATTTTCCGCAAGTTTCACGTTCTGTTCTCTATATATAAAACCGTGTCGGAATAATTGAGTTCTCAGTCGGAAAAAGTTCGTGATATGGATCTGCAAAAGCTTGTCCTGATATAAGAAACGTTTCAACATCACCATATGTTGTGTCGAAAGGTAGCTGAAAGTACGTAGAATCTCCTAAATCAAAATTTTTTATAGTTGTTTTCTTACTGTAAAACGGGCCTTACTTCGAAAATTTTCTCCGTACATTAAATATTTTTAAATTGAAAAGTTAAATTAGGAATTTTACCTTGTCCGGCATAATGCAGAACATGTTAATTCTTAGTGGATTCGTGATGGAAGTGTTATAGAAGATATATATCTTGCAGGTAATATCCGACAATCCGTGTATTATGGAGATGCTTCCCACCAGGTCGTCCAAGAAACCACAATTACCAGATGGTTGGGTGCCTCGAATTTCAACGAGATATCGAGACAGAGTATACTATTTTAACTCAAGAACTGGTGAGTCAACTTGGGATTTACCAACCCTTTTCGAAGGGCAGCGCCAAAAAACTGTCAATACAGGAAGTGGTGTGTCGCTAAAAAATAGTGAGGTAAGTGCTCGTACACTCGGTGCAAAATAAAAACGAATCGAACTTTGCAAAATGCAAACTTTCAGTTTAATGTCCCACTATTATAAGGCTAAAGGAAATTGTGATGATGAAAATGAATGAAATGAAATGATGGAGTGAGCAAAGTGGAAGGAAAAGGGAGAACTAGAAAACCCACGCACAGGTATCTGTCCTCCACAATTTAATTTAATTTAATTTTGAGTTCAGCTTCCCGTTCAGCAGCGAGGCTATATGAGGCGTGGACCTACAGTTTAACGTGGAATCCGAACCACATGAGAACTTGTCGGAAATCGAACCCGGGTCTCCCGCGCCAAAGCCGCGTACACTAACCGCTTACCCATGAAAGGACTTTGTCCTCCACAAGACCCGCTTGGCGAGAGCTGGGATCGAACCAGTAACTCAACACAGTTGAAATTTGGAGAAGCATGTGTTGCCATATTGCCACGTCGTGATTATTTAGCTGAGGCGTCCACTATGCTCCTTCCAACGAAATTAACACACTTCTGAACATGTTCCAAAGCAGAACGTTGTATTGTTGCTATGTCTTTATACGGAAACCCGCCATTTGTAACTGTAACCATGACGTTTATGATTAACCCCTTTCTCGGTGATCGTAATCAGCAAGTGACGTAGCTTCCCTTCTCAACACAGATTTCCACGTGATTTTGAACTGTCAGTTCGTTTTTAATTTTGCTCCATGTATAGTTAACAAATTGTTGTGTGAAAATTTTAATTTTGTTAAGTGAAGAAAGAGTGACTAATAGATTTTTCTCGACAAGTCAGAAACGTGTCAAATGTAATTTACTTTTCTTTAAGAATAAACGCATATTTAAAATGTGAGACAGATTTAGAGATTGAATCCATTTGATCCAACGAAACGAAATGGTAATGCATTAGGTTAGAGGATAATTTCACTGAGGACCTAATGGACAGAATGGTTGGGGAAATGCCAGTGGACTATTTCGCTTACGTTTCTTCCTTCGTAAAACTGCTAAAACTTAGAATTACTTACGTAATTGACTAAAATGTGTTCTGAAGTATGATTTCTGTATATATGGATTTTCTATGTGACATTCTACCCCCTTTTGTATATTCGTTTTGGAATGATATCTACTTAAATAATTATGCGAAATTCCATTTTATTCCAAACTCCTCGTGGCTATATGGTTAGCGCCTTCGATGAGACCTAATGGAGTTCGATTCCCAATTGGAGCTTATACGGACCACGATGGTTCAGTGGTAGAGCGTTCTCTTCTTGTGCATGGGTTCTTGGTTTCATCCCAACTTGCGACAGGTAAACTTTGTGTTGACAAATACCGTGTGCGAGGGTTTCCTCGGGGTTCTCCCGTTTTTTCCCACTTTCTACATTCCACCATTTCATCCATTCTTATCATCACCGCCTCCTTTTGCCAGCTTAATCGTGGGATGTAAAACTTGGATTTCATTTCATTTTTCCAATTAGAGCTCATGTAGCTTAGATACCACGTTAAGCTATGGGTTCATGTCTCTCACAGCCTCGGTGCTGAATGGGATGCTAAACTCCAAATCAACCAACTCATCTTTGTAGGTGTACGTCATTTTAAACAGTATAATCATTTCTGCCCATGTTTTTCATTTCCAGAATGGTTTGAGATATTGAATTGTGAACGAGATTATGATCTGTACATCTACATCGCCAAATTTCACGAGTTTCGTGGATACGAGTTTCTTCTTTTTTCTGGCTTGAGGGCAAAGCGAAAACATTTATTCTGGCATGAGTCTTATATACTCATCTACTCGAGACATTTTACAAGTAGGCAGTGTTGAATGGTTAATGATTGTAAAATGTTGAATATGAAGAAAGTGGTAGGAAATGGAGAACCCCGAGAAAATCCACAGGGTGTTGTCCATCACAAATTGTCATGGTCTTGGGATCTTCGTGCCAGATGGGTGCACTCTAAATGGAAACAGTTTGTTCCATTGGTAAAGAAGTATTCCGTACAGTGATAATTAAGAATGTTGTCTAACATTTTTCTCGTAGGTTTTCGTGCTCATGTTGTTAAATAAAGCATTTTTTTACTAGCATTACAATGGATAAATGATGAAAGTGATTATGTATAAGAAATAATAAATATTAAATGGTCGTATCTCTAATATTAAAAGTTAAATAAAATGGAATTACTCGCACACAAATCGTGTTCAAAGAATCAATATATATAAACGTTTCACCCATACCTGCATCACCGTCCTATAATGCAACTAGATAGTTCGTTTATTACAGTTTAAGTTAAATGCTTGTTCCGATGAAATTTCAAATACGTATTAACAGTCCAGATTAAGAAACATTTCGTCTTTTGAAAGTTCATGTATCGCTAATTTTGATACCAACCATGGATAGTTGATACCAACCATGATACCAACCATGCAACCAATCTTAACCATGGATAGTCTCAGCTTGAAAACAGAGGCTGTTTACCTTAATTCTTTTGCACGGTGGGAGTTTTCAAGTTTATTTCACCTCAGCATGTTCTTATTTTCTTCATTATGTTTAAAGTTTTACATTAAATTTTAAAAAGGTTCCAGCGAAAACATTTATTCCAACAGGAGTCTTATACAACCATCTATTGGCCCTATAATTTTGAATGCAAGTGTATAAAGCTGTAAAATTAAAACTGTAATCCGTGGACCATAGTAGTTCTTGAAATCTATCCTTCTGGTCCTCTTAAACATTAGCCCAAAAAGAACAAAATAAAATTCATGTAACCTGTGTATCACATAGTATACTAAGAATCTCAAACAATTATTGATACTACTGTGGGATTATAACATCTTCTTCATCGCCTTCAAAATCCTTCACCTCTGGCGCGTGATGGGTCCATGGTTCGATCTTAGCCCACCAAGGCATAGAAATCGTATTATTATTCAATTCAAAATCTTTTGTCGTTGTAAAATTCTGTCGAGGAAGTTGAGGTTTTAATATATACAACGATAATCGTACCTGTTATACTATATATTATGAAACATTATAGCTTCCTTACTCTGAAGAAGGTCCTTTAGGTTAAGGGATAAGCTAATTAAGCCAATAAATGAATGTTGTAGAAAATGGAAGTACCAGGAGAAAAAAGATGTTGTCCACCACAAAGTTCACTTGGTCGGTTTTAAATCACGAACATCAAAATGTCGTTCTACCACTGAGTCACCGTGCTCTCCCCATATCCGACTATACATCACGGTGGGTCTAAAAGTTTCAAGAGGTTACCATATAATGTTTATTATCAGGATCAATAAAAGTAAAGCGTCTGCAGTGTGTTTCAATTCATTATACGTAGGTTTTTCTAGTGGTTGTCTAACAAAGGGGTTGTGTTTGATTTTCAAGTCCAAGGTAATTATTCACAAAAGTACAATCTTGGCCTTTTACTATATAAAATGGAATAAGTATTTCACGTTATCATCTTCATAAGAAAAAGTATTTTCCTGTATACTTCTATGCATTTCATAGACATTTTATCCTTTACCTCAAAATATTGAGCTCTCTAAGCTTTATTCTTTTTAAAAAGCATGTACCAAGTAAGGGTCTGCACATCCTGAAATTTGTTGAAGGGTCGATCCAGCACTAACAGTCACTGCGTTTAAGCATTATTGAAGTAGCATTATTCTACTTGCAAAAAAAAAAAAAAAAAAAACACGTAATTTTACAATATTGTCATCTATATTCTCAGCAAAATAGTACACTAACTTCTTTTTATAAGAAAAAAATAGTACAAGGGTACTGTAACATCTACTTTACTACAGTATATCACGCATTTCTCTCCTACTGCAACCATAATTTTCTTAAGAAAGTGTTGTAATGTTTGTTGGGTTATAAAGTTTTAAATGTGGTCCGCGTGCGATAAATCCCTCGCTTGGGTGCGCTCTTAAATCAATCCATTCTGTATACAAGGTTATATGTTGTTTTTCATTTAAAAGTAAATGGTTAAAGAAAAGTTTTAAAGTTTTCATATCATAAACTAAACACAAGGTATCAAGCTCAGTGACTCCTGTTCAATGGACAACAGTTCATCATTCACTTACGTTGGTAATGTCTGTAAAAAATCTAAAATAAAGTATTAAATACTTTCAGTTTCCTACCATATTCTTCGAAAACAATTATTTTTCTTCTAATGCACTGCTTCTTAAACACTAGTTTCTTCATATAGCATACAAAACAACTAAGATTATTTTTTCTGATATCAATTTATTTATTTCTTTAAAAAAACAATACATTACTCTCACTGACAATTCAGTTGCCAGTATTTCAGTATTTTAGCTCTAACTGTTATTTACATGTGTTAGGTAGTCTTATAATACAGTTCTCTTGCAGTTACGATAATATAAAAGAAATGGTATATACTATGAGAATTAATCTTCCATAACAGTTCATATACACAGCAACTGCATTGACGTTGTCCCTATTGTGGTTCGGAACCCATTTTATTGTTAATATACTGTTCTTTATAACCTTGTTGTTATATAGAACATAAATTAAAAAAAAAATCCAAACAGTAGTCAATAACCTAATACGAAATAAATCTCAACACCGCTTTAAAATATAATTTACTAATTTACTTATCAATCAAAAGTCCCAGGTACAGTTGAATGAATCTTGGTGTGAGCAATAGTGATTCAATTCGTTGTGCTAACATTCGTTTTTGTAATTCTGTCTTAAACACAAGCAACTTCTCATCTGCATAAAAGGAAGTCCACACTTCCCATTAGATATACTTTCTCGTTACAAGCATTAGTAATGGTTCAAATTCCACTTTTAACAACAGTCCTCCCAAATCACTCGTAGAACCAGCAAAACAGTAACTAAAAATTCCAAAAATAGTAAATTCAGTATTTCAATCCAATACAATTGCATTGGGTAAAAGAGTGAAACCACAGTTCGTCTTAAATTACCAAATTTAACTCAATAAGTGCAAACTGCACAATATAATCTCTTTAAGATTTAGAAAAATCTAATCTCTTGAGCACAACACTTCTGATATAACTGTATGTCATGTATTGACTCACAAATATATCTACACTGTATATGCAGACAATTAGAACATTAAAATATTATTTTCTTATGCATTGTAACAATTACAATAAATTTTAAAATTGTCGAAATTCAGAATAATTTTTATTACAGTTTAAAATTGACAGATATCTATTTCAACGGTAAAAAAGGACATGTTAGCTATTATTTCGTTTCTGGCAGTCGTAACACCATTACAAGAATATTTTCTTTTTTTTCTAACTTACAAACAAGATCTATAAATAAAATACCCTTTTTAGTTCAAACGAACATTCATCACACTTCAAGTAAAACACAAAATCTTATCAGACTGTCTGTGAATATAATATGCAATCCTCAAAACATTCTTAACTTGTCGGTTGCATAATCTTCCAGGTGCCAAAGTCAAATATTCATACTCATTATTATATACGCAAAATGTATCTGTCTCTCCGACACGCTAATTCCCATAGTTCACAGTCCTGCTAATAGTTGTCGCCAATGGTGTTGGTTACCTTGTACTTAATGTTATGAGTTCTAAAGTAAAGCAATTTAACTGAACTATACGCTCAAATTGGTATCTCTTATTTAAAGCAATTGTTTCCATCTGCATATAAAACTAATCATAATAAACCAAGCACACCATTACTATCACAATCTGCGCTGTCAGATAATTGTCCGTCTCTTGTATTGCCTTAAAAGTGTCGTTACCTACACTGTTTAAATAATGTCAAAATTGTCCCTAACGTACATTACGTGTTATTAGATATATCTTCTTTACTAGTATGTATGAAGTTAAATAAAAATCTAATTTTGTATAAAGAGTTTCAAAAAGTATAATTCACCAATAACTGCTACAGTAAGTTTCTTTCCTCGTTCATAGACATTAAATAGCGCTGATCATAAAAAAGTCACTTCTGAAACAATATGTTTTCCCTCATTCAAAGTGTATTTCTAGTTTAAACATTGTGTGTGTGTGTAAAGTTCTCCCGTTTCCTCCTACAATCTCGTTCCACCAATTATAAATGCGTACTTTATTCATCACTCTCCTTTATCCAAAATATAATACATAAAAGAGCTATGGTGGGTACGCGTTACAGCGTTCACCTCTGGTGCATGAGATCCTTGATTCGATCCCAGCTCGCGCCAGTCTCTCCGACAAGCTAATTCCCATAGTTCACAGTCATGCTAATAGTTATGGTGTTGGTGTTGGTTACCTACACTGTTTAAATAATGTCAAAATTGTCCCTAACGTACAGTACGTGTTATTAAATATATCTTCTTTACTAGTATGTATGAAGTTAAATAAAAATCTAGTTTTGTATAAAGAGTTTCAAAAAGTATGATTCTCCAATAACTGCTACAGTAAGTTTCTTTCCTCCTTCATATACATTAAATAGCGCTAATCCTAAAAATAAGTCACTTCTGAAACGAAATGCTTTCGCTTATTCAAAGTGTATTTCTAGTTTAAACTTTGTGTGTGTAATGGTCTTCTGTTTCCTCACACAATCCCCCGTTTCCACCAAATTATAAATGCGTACTTTATTCATCACTCTCCTTTATCCAAAATATAATACATAAAAGAGCTATGGTGGGTACGCAATACAGCGTTCACTTCTGATGCATAAGGTCCTTCATTCAATCCCAGCTCGCGCCAGGTAATCTTTGCGGTAAACAAACACTGTGTGCGTGGGTTTTCTCGGGGCTCTCTCGTTTTCCCTACTTTCTTCCTTTCAGTAATTTATAAATGCGTACCTTATTTAACCGACTCCTTTAGCTTAGCCAGTATATTCGTTGGATGTAAACTTATAATTACTTTTATGTCTATATTTCAGTATTCAATATTCATATCAAACATTATCCAATATTTTGATATTTCATACAACTAAGATTCGAAAGTTTCAGTAAATCCGTATTTTAAAACCAATCTATAACTCCTTTACGTTAAAAAAAAAAAAAACTCCGCTATATTTCAACAACAAACAATTCACGACAATAGGTTTTATTCACCAGTGTTTCTATTAATTACATGAGTTTCTATTTGCTTCATGACCTAGAAAAAAAGCAAATAGTTATTTATCGTATTACGACTTTTCAAATTACAAAAAGAATATGATATTCAAATTAGCACCAACGTTCCTAACCATATTGGTTTTGCATGTAAGAGAGGCATGGTTCGGTTCCCGGTGCGAATTTTGCTAACTACCTATCTGATATAAGTTTGTTCTTACACAGTAAAAATATACCATTTATAAGTAAAAGTCTACAGTGCAAGCATGAAAAGATTAGCGTACGATTTTCTACATAAGAAAATCTTGATTCGAGTCCCGGCAGTGTCACGGCTTCCTATCCAGTATAACTTCCTTCTTAACATATACTTTATAAATACCAGTTATACGTCTTACACAATTCATAGCTACATATAAGTAACAACACCTGGAAGCAAAAGGTTTATCGTAGGTTTTTCACATGGGAAAGCCCTGGTTCAATTCCCAGCGCGAATTCTGCTAACTTCCTGTTCAATATAAGTTGTATATACCTGGTATGTCTTACACAATTCATAGTTATGTATAAGTAACAAGTTCGCACTGCAAGCAAAAAGTTTACGGTACGGTTCTCCACCTGGGAGAATACTAGTTCGAGTCCCGCTGAAATGAATAATGTCGATTCCCGCTACACTACATATTACATTATACTATATCTTAGTCAAGTTATAATTCCATAAAAAGTACACGGACTCATATGGTATTCAATGCCGGAAATCCAAAACCAATTTCCGATTAAATCAAACACTTCTTTTCCCTTATACTTCAGACAATTACAATATGTTTTACATGTATTTTATTTTCCAATGTCCCTTCCCATATAGAAATAAACAAGTATAATACAAGAAAACTACAAAGTTAGTACCTACTAATAATTTTTCTTCCGGTGCCTTGTATGTATCAATTTTCTTCTTCCAACAATATACTTGCGTTTTCTTATCTCTTATACGTAGTACGAACCATGCAAATAAATCGTTATTTTTATACGTCTTATTACCTTGAATCTTTCCAGAAGCTTCAAAACTGTTCTTTCCCCTATTCCAACAATAATAACCTTAAAAAGTCTGGAACTGTTTACCATTTTATTTCACTCATTCCAACTACCAACATCAGCTGCCGCGTTACATGTCATGCATATAAATGAATCAAACTTTATATTACCTTGTTTTACTTGTGTGATCTGCATATTTTATTTCTTAAAGGTCTTTCTGTATTCTGCTTGTCCAATTAGCGTTTCTTTAGCCGAAAAACATCTATTATACGTTAAACATATTATTCATTCTTCACAAAGCAATATCCGCCCTTCTTAATATATGCTAAGAATATACATAGAAAATAATTATGAACTATCAACATAATTCAGTATCAAACAGAGCGGCTTCTTTTGTTTTCATTCTAATATCATAATTTAACGTTTGAACAACCTAATGTGCCATATCTAAAGCACATGTGCAGCGGATGTATAACTCATTCATATGCATGAGAAATGCGGAAAATTAAAGTAAAATATATAATTAAAAGTGATTCATTAATGTCAAGTTTGATTGTAAAATGCAGAAAAGTAAAGCAACCTGCTACGTGTCATGAATATATAATTAGGAACTTTCTTTACTAGATGGTAACAATCTACTCATGTTTCATAATTTTTAGATAGAAGATTTAGTTACTAATTGAATAATGATTATAGGATATTGTTTATTTGTTATGCTTGGTAGAAGGATAATACTACTTCAGATGCATCTTGATTTTCTTTAACAAGTTACATAGAGAAAGGGTTTCAAATAATAATTATAGGAATTATAAAATTTTACAATATTACGCGGTCATGGAGGAAGACCTCCATGCACGAACTTCTTATGTATTGCTTCTTAGCATAATTAACAAAGTACTTACAGGAAGGTTGGATTGTACAGACTGAGGTCCATTACTGACAAGGATCCAAAGGTCGACTCACGATACTCGTTCTGACTGATCCAATGACTGACCAAATAACTGACCTTGTTTACCATTTCTTTAGAGTATATATTCTGTTTTTGGCTTCTCACCTGTATGCAGTTCCTTATTTTGTTTTTGTGTTTTTGACATTTTCACTTTCAATTTTTAAATTTCACTTCCTTGAAAGTGCGTTTACGGAACCTCAGCCTGTTTGTTTCTTTTATTTTTAATCTTAAAAGTTTTCAATATACATTGAAGAATTGCAATTACATTACAGTATAAATTATGTAGTTCCTCGTTATGAAGTTTCTGCCATTCCCCATTCCTGTTCCTATTGGGTCCGAAGATTCGTCTCAGGATCTTGTTCTCCAATACTTTCAGTCTATGTTCTTCCCTCAGAGTAGGCGACCATGTTTCGCAACCATACAGAACAATGCATGATTATCGTTTTATATAATTTAAGCTTCAAATTCCTGAACAGAATTCGTGACGACAAAAGATTTTGAACCGAATAGTAACACGAGTTCCCTGCTTTTAGTGACATTTAATTTCTTCGTGAATATCATTTTCGTCTGCTAATATTGATCCTTTATATTTGAAAGCATCCACTTTATCAAAAGTATTATTTAATATTTAAACGCCTCCATAATTGGCCGTATTATGGTCCCGACGCACTTGAGTGTATTAAGTTTTCTCTGCATTTACTTTTAAACCCATATCCCTGCAAGCGTTTAATAAGATCTCTGCATTTCTTTCTATTGTTCTATCATGACCCTAATTCAAACAAAAAATAGTGTATTGAGGCGACTCGTTTAAACTGAAATCGGAAAGTATTGTTGTGAGTTCTTCGTAAATTCTTTTGTGTCTACAATGATAAAGAAATACATAACAGTCCGATATTTACAATGAAAAATAAATAAAGCTTATGTAATCAAATAAATCTGCTGTTTTCATTAAAACGTATTTTTGCGTCTTTCTAATAATTCGATAACATTGTGAATACGTGTGCGGTAATTATCTGTGTGCGTGAGTGCATCCCTAAAATTTAAATCATTGTGGCGATTGATTTTCATTCAAACTGATATTGTTAGTTGATAGTTATTTTCAATGTGGAGAAGCTTTTAGTAAAAATGAAAAAAGCGATTCTCTCACATGCTCCCTCAATAAATTCATTTATCAGAAATGTAATCCTCATGGCATAAACTTCGCTGCATTTCCTGATTATCTTACTAAAGCACAATGGGAGGTTAAATTTAAAGAACATACCTGGAATGGTGGATTTCCTTGATATATGTACAGATGCGAAGGAAATTTTTGGTGCATTCAGATCTGAAAATTGAGCATGGGTGGATTTAGGGGTTGTTTGTTGTGGAGGAAGGTGGACCCTCCGGGGGTCTGGAATACCCTTCAGTCAAATTGGGGTCCAGGAGGTTTCTCACATAAAAACTCGGTTTTTGAACATTTTCGTATCTAATTCTTTATAACACAACATAACAAGATATTTTTTTAATTTTTTTTCAGAAAGTTGGGGGCGGGGTCAAAGCCTCTCCACGCTCCCTTTCTCTGTAACTACGAGAAGCTCTCCCATGGTTTTGAGCCCTTATATAAATTGAAATGCAATCTTTCAGGCAGCATACTCTCATTGCATTTAAGGATTTACATAGCTGGTATGTCGAGTCAAAATTGTAATAAAACATACCGTCTCTGCTTTTTTACCACTTCGAACACTGGTTATAATAATAATTAACTGTGGCGTGTTAATTATTCCAGGGAGGATTCTTACTAGGAAAGTGAAACACATTCAGTCGGGTGGTACGTAGTAATAGTGGTCGACGTATATCTAGTCGAGTCAGCAAAATTTTTTGTGACGTCATAGGTCAAAGGTCAATGACCTTGGCCCGGGGTCAATGACCTAGGGGTACCTAGGACCACCCCCTCTAAATTTTGGCAGGGGTACCATGGCCCACCCCCTAAATTTTGGTAGGAGTACCTAGGACCACCCTCCTTAAATTTTGGAAATTGCCAAATCAAAAAATTGGGTGTGGTAGCCTAGGACCATAATATGTACCTCTATCAGTATTGGGGGTCTATGTCGTTCCCTTTCATGGGTAAAAAATTGCCAAAAGTCAAATTTCGGTTTTTTTTGACCTAATTTATCCCCTTTGATGAGGTGTTATTATCCTATATGGTTATATGGGCGTATACAGGGGTTCATTCCCTTTCATAAGACATGGGTATATTAATGTACCCCTTGAAAAATTTGGGAGGGGTACCTTGGCCCACCCCTTTAATTTTGGAAATTGCCCAATTTAAACATTGGGTATTATAGTACTGGACCGTAATATATATTATGATAAATTTGGGTGGTCCACCTCGTTCCCTTTTAGGGGTACAAAATTGCCAAAATATAAACGTAAGCAATACGTTATACCACGTGTTTGGTTTTTGACCTAATTTATCTCCTTGGATGAGAACCTATTACCTGATATAGTTATATGGTCATGTATAGGGGTCCATTCCCTATCATAAGACATAGGTACATTTGTGCACCCCTTTAATTTTTTGGGAGGGGTACCTTGGCCCACCCCTTTAATTTTGGAAATTGCCAAATTTAAACATTTGGTATTATAGTATAGGACCCTAATATGTATTATGATAAATTTGGGTGGTCCACCTCGTTCCCTTTTAGGGGTACAAAATTGCCAAATTTTAGTACAACCACGTGTTTGGTTTTTGGCCCAATTTATCCCCCTTTGATGAGGTTCTATTACCTTATATGGTTATATGGTCATGTATAGGTGTCCATTCCCTTTCATAAGACATGAGTATATTGATTCACCCCGGGAAGGGTACCTTGGCCTACCCCTTAAATTATGGAAATTGCCCAATTTAAAGATTTGGTATTATAGTACTGGACCCTAATATGTATTATGATAAATTTGGGTGGTCCACTTCGTTCCCTTGTAGGGGTACAAAATTGCCAAAATATAAACGTAAGCAATACGTAATATCACGTGTTTGGTTTTGACTAAGTTATTCCCTTTGATGAGGTCCTATGATTATAGGGCTCCATTTCCTATTATAAGACATGGGTATATTGATGCACCCTTCTGAAAATTTGGCAGGGATCCACTGAAATTGCCCAATTTAAGCAGAGTACAGGACCTCAATATGTATCATGAGAAATTTCGGTGTTCCTATTGCCAAATGTTTTAGTACAACCATGTGTTCGGTTATTGACTCAATTTATCTTCTTTGATAAGGTTATAAGGTATGGACGGGTATCCCCTTTCATTTTGGTAGGACCCTTCGGGTGTAGTACGGTTACGTGATCAATGATTTGGTTTTGATGCGCGATGGGTCTCTGGTCAATGTTCTCTAGGAATTAGGTGGAAACTTTGAAAGGAAAGATTCGTGGCATTTAAAACTTTTTTCAATTTTCAAACTAAAAAAAATCAAACGAAAGTTTTCAAAACAAAAATTGAAACGAAAACTTTTAAACGAAAGTCTTGAAACTAAAAAATTTTCAAAACAAAAATTTTGAAAAATTTTCAAACAAAAAATTTTGAAACAAAAAAATTGAAACAAAAAATTTTCAAACATCAAGAATTCAAACTAAAAATTTTCAAACAAAAATTTTGAAACGAAAAAAAATTCAAACTAAAGAATTTTCAAAACAAAAAATTTTGAAGCAATATTTTGAAACGAAAAAAATTCAAACTAAAATTTTGAAAGAAAAAATTGTAACCAAAATTTTGAAACAAAAAATTTCAAACCAAATTTTTGAAACAAGAATTGAATCGGTGAGTTGAAAAAGGTACACATTCCAAAATTATAAACTTTCGGAAAGCTAAGGAAAACTGTTTTGTGAGAAAACTAATTGTTCTACCAAAACATTTACTATTGTCAATGTGTGTCATTTAGTGTAGCAAACCTATTGCACATGGTACCTGTACATATTTTTTTTATATATACAATATAATTGTGTAAATATATTTAGGAATATGTTCCTTTTTCAACTCAATGTTTTTAAATGCACAATACTTTATTTCAATTGGTGGATTATGTTAAACAGGTTTCAGAAATAAGTGAGTAATATTATTCAATCTTTGTATAAAGGCAAACAAATGTATTTCAAAACTGTTAGCTACATATATTGACAAAAATAACAATGTTTTTCCATAAAACAATGATCATTGTTGAATTTTTCAAAGTAGACAATCGTCAATCATCTTGATCTAGCGGATCAGCAGCTGAAAAACAAAAGCCTTGATCGAAAAACATTATAAAAACATGTTCCCTTTCAGTTTGACCATAATCAGTAATTTTTTTATGTGATTAAAACACACCGAGCTGCGAGAAAGTGCTGAGATAATAATATTAAAACGATTTATTTTACTTTGTCATTGCAAATCAGTCTTTTTTTTGTTACATACACGGTCCAATGTCATAACCTACCATAAAACATGTCTGTAATAAAGATAGCAATACTTAGGTTAGGTTAGGTTAGATTGTATTATGAAGTTTCGTGTTATATTCAGGCTGTAGTTAGGATAGATAAGTTCAGGTAAAATAAAAATAGTCTAACTAATTTACAAAATATAAAATACTGAATATGACATTTACATGTTTTTCATTGTCATTAAGCGTGTTTGATTTAATTTTGATCTTCAGGTCTTCACAGGTACTGCAGACACCGACCTGAGGTCTGCCAAATCGGTAACCAAAGTTTTTCTTGAAATATTCTAAATAAAACTCATACTTAATTACATTCTTCAAGTCATGACATTTTTCTATGAAAAGTTCATGCATTAGGCTGAGCATCGAGATATATGGTTGATGTAGACGTATAATGTGCAATATATTTACAAAATTAATCAATATGTTCATGTATTTTAACTAGATGTGAGGCTGGAATAGCATTAAAACGGTGTTCCTGTTTACCTCTCATGTCAATAGGGAATTTCCAAGAAGCCAAAATCTTTGTCAATCTAATAACAACTTTGTGTGACACCGCATGAAGGCTTATGTACGCATTACGACATACTTCAACTCTGCTCGTCCCTTTCATGGCTTGAAAGAGGACTCGTATTGCTTTGGGTTTTGATTTGATGGTCTGAGCCTTGCAATCTCATGCCTCTCAATTAGGCTCACTAGTAATGTGTCCTGTTCGTTCTTAGGTCTGCCACTATATAGGGTTTTAATAATGTTCTCCTTTTCCTCAATAGAGAAACTATCCATGCATTTTCTCACAGCTTGGGCCGGTTGTTTTGGCTGGGACAAGAACGCCTGCTGAAGTTACAAACTCCTCACCTCGATGCCTTGCTAACTTTTCCATCTTCCGTACACGTTTTTCTTTGTTAAGTCTACCCTTTTCACGGCTTGGTTCACCACTGTCACTGTCTGTTTCGGACATTGTTACTAGGTTAAGGCAAAGAAACACTAATTAACTTCACTACACTACTTTTCGCAATGATCTTCACTTTCCACTTTAAACATAACCAATATGATCTTAAACAACAGCTCACCTGTTAAGTCATAACACATAACTGAGCACTAGCGCTGTGGCGAGTGCCGCCGACACTAGTACGGCTGTGAGTTGAAGAAGGGACATATTCCTGGAATATGTTCCTTCTTCAACTCAATCGCATCTACATATTTTTGGCAAACTCATTTGCAATAGTGAAATATGTTTCTTTTTCTGCTCTATGGATGTAGATACGTCCAAAGAAAAAAATGGCTATCTCAGTTTAATTTGTGATATTTTTGGAATATGTACCTTTTTCAACTCACCCATTCAATTTCAAATCCAATTTCAAACGAAAACATTTTCAAATAGAATTTAAAATCAAACAGCGATCAACTTTTCACGGTTAACCGTTAAACTTTTTCCGGTTTTTAACTTCGATTAACAAATAAACGGTTTTCAACTATTCGTTTAACAAATAAATGGTATTCAACTATTCGGTAAACAGATAAACGTTTTTTTTTCGTTTCTCGCCAACGTTTACCAGTGAGTGCAAGAATTTACAAACTAAATAAAAAAAAATTGAAGTCACTTTAAATATGCATCATATTTGAAACAAGTTGTTAGTGTTCATCATGGATACCCAGTGGAAACATCCGTTTACTTGTATTCTCGCAGGATCTAGTGGGTGTGGAAAAACGTATTTTGTGAAGCGATTACTGTCACATCTCCCAACCATGATCAACGCGAAATTTCGTAAGATATACTGGTATTATGCAGAATGGCAAGACGTGTATGCAACAATGCCGCTTCCAGTAGAATTTCACGAAGGACTTCCACGAATGAAAGATTTTCAGCCTCAAAATGGACCACATTTGATTATTATTGATGACCATATGCGAGAAGTGAATTCTGATATTGTTGATATGTTCACGAAAGGATCGCATCATCGAAATATTAGTGAGATTTTTATAACACAAAATGTATTTCATCAAAGTAAAGCAAATAGAAATATAAGTTTAAATTGTTCGCATTTGGTGTTGTTTAAAAATCCACGTGACAATTCACAAATCAAGCATATGAGTTATCAAATCATGCCTGAGCATCCACTGTTTCTACAAGAAAGCTATGCAGACGCAACAAGAAATCCACATGGCTATTTACTTATAGATCCTAAACAAGATACACCTAATGAAATGCGATTTCGTACGAATATTTTTCCCGACGATTTGCATCATTATGTTTACGTACCAACAAAACATGTTTAAATTATTGTGCATGTGAAAAGAATGACTTAGTCTGTCACGATGCCTCCTACAGTGAAACACGCTGATCTACGTGCTCTGCACAAAGCTAAACCAAGATTGTGTAAAGCTATTATTGCCAATGCAGACGCTTCAATAATAGTATTTGTGAATGTTGCTATAATGTCTTAAAAGGCAATGTTCCACTGACAAGTGCGCAGAAGTCAAGATTAAAGCATTACAAGAACACGCTCCGCTATCTCGTAGACAATACAAAATCATTGGATAAACAGAAGAAACATTTAGCCGTACAAGGAGGATTCCTACCTGCATTACTTGCACCTATTGTAGGAAGTGTGTTATCGAGTATTTTGTTTAAACAATAAACATCATGGAACATGGCAAGAAGATGATTTTAGTGCCACCAGAAATGCTTCAACGAATGCATGCATCTTCAGCCCGAGTGAACGAAAATCGTGAATCTAATCTCGATCGTGAAATGCAATCTATATTGAATACATCGTATCCAAGTGATGAAGAAAAATGGAATCAGTACAATAGAATATTACAGAAATATCTTTATGTGATACGTAAAAAAGAAGAACCAGTACCACTTACAATTACATCAATGAAACCTTTTGGTGACGTTCCGAAAGTTGACGATAGCACGAAGCAAGAAATTTTAGCCGCAATACCACAAATGTATCGTAAGAAAGCCGAACTACTATTCCGTCGTTTAAAACAAGATGACGCAATTACGTGGGATCATAAAGGAACAGTGTACATCAACGATAATAAACTACATGGATCCAATATTGTAGATTTAATGTGCGATGTGACTCGACCGAGGAAACATTCTAATCCTCAAGGCTGGGAATTGTTTTGCAACTACCTTGCATCGTCAAACACACCTCAAGAATTGATTGGTAATCCACGAAGATCAGACTATATTGTCAAGCATAATAGTACAACAGCATCTGAAGGATCTGCACCATCAAAACCGGCACCTGAATTATTTTCTTCCGGAGAAGAAGAAGATGATGATGATGATGATGATGATGATGTTTTAGAAGTCCGACCAAAAAGAAAACGTATCATTCCACAATGGTCAACGTACAAACCATGAACTGAAAGTTGAAATCCATTTATTACAATCCAGTACATCCTGCATCATTTTCTACAGCAAAGAAATTATGGCAAGCCACAGGAAAATCTATACCTCTAGCCAAAATAAAACTTTTGTTAAACAAACAACCTACCTACACGTTACATCGTCCTGTACGTCGTCGTTTCCGTAGAGATTTTTATCTTGTCAACAATATTGATGACCAATGGGAATGTGATTTAAATGATTTACAATCACTTCAAAACTATAATCACAATTACCGTTATATTCTTACAGTGATTGATGTGTTTAGTCGGTACGGGTGAGCTGTACCACTAAAATCGAAAAGTGCCGAGGATATAGTGAATGCATTTGAAATGGTTTTCCAAGACAGGAAACCAATTGTGCTACGTAGTGATCAAGGAACTGAATTTACCAACAAGACAATACAAAAGTTTCTCAGGAAACACAACGTGCAACATGTTACAACAAAGGATCCAGATATTAAAGCCAGCATCGCAGAAAGATTTAATCAGACATTGAAACATCATATGTGGAAATACTTTACCAAATATCAAACATACAATTACATCAAAGTATTGCCTTTACTTGTAAAAGCATACAATGAAAGTCCAATATTAAAATGGCACCTGCAAACGTTTCTCAGGACAATTTACTGGAGATGTGGCATAACTTATACGATAAAAAACTACAACATTCAAAACAAAATACGGATTTATCTGTTGATGATACTGTTCGTATTAGTAAAACAAAACGTATCTTTGACAAGGGTTACCTCGAAAACTGGACTTGGGAAATATTTAGAGTAAAAGCCATTTTACCAAGAAACCCACCAGTGTATCGACTAGAGGATTTAATTCATCAACTCATCGATGGTGTTTTCTACAGAGAAGAATTACAACCAGTACCACTCCCTTCGATTTTCCTCATCGATAAAATATTACGTACAAGAACAAAAGGTCACAGAAAGGAGTATCTCGTCCAGTGGAAAGGATATCCTTCCTCATTCAATTCGTGGATCCCTGCAACTTCATTGAAGAAGAAGAAGAAGAATGGAATCTGATCAAGATTTTTACGTTACACTTCCCAGTAATAGTTCCATGGATTATTTTCCAGAAAATACATTGACTTCATATATTACGAAATTACAACGACGCGTAGAGTTTCGCCAGAAATGAGATGTGGCAATTGTATTTGGTCTAGGAATTAATTCGTGCGGGTGGACAAGAGATGGCGCAACGAACGGAGCGTCCCACAGTTCCGTGTATCCACACATGTGTTGCAAACCCCATTCATCGCGTATCGTTCGTAGTATAGGGCAGTGGATTAAAGCGTCAACAACACCAGTTTGTAGTTAAGTGAACATGGCGCAATTTGTGCCTGATAAAGTGTTTTTGCGGGGTGTCCTGCTGCATTACTTTAACATGCAGAAAAGTGCGACTGAAAGGCATCGTATTTTGGTGGAAGTGTATGGTGACCATGCTCTAGCTGAGCGAACGTGTCAGAAGTGGTTTGCACGGTTTAGAAGTGGTGATTTCGGCTTGGCAGACCAAGAGCGAGCTGGACAGCCAAAAAAATTTCAAGACGAAGAATTGACAGCATTGCTCGAGCAGGATTCGTGTCAAACGCAGGAACAACTTGCAGCAGCATTAGGCGTTGATCAAACAACAGTCTCCAAACGCTTGAAAGCCATGGGAATGATTCAAAAGATGTCACATTGGGTTCCACATGAATTGAAAGACAGAGACGTTGAAAGACGAAAAACCATTTGCGAATTTCTGCTTCAACGACAGAGCAGAAAGGGGTTTCTGCATCGAATTATTACGGGTGATGAGAAGTGGATCCATTACGAGAACCCCAAACGAAAAAAGGCCTGGGTGAAACCAGGTGAACCAGGTCCATCACAACCAAAACGAGATATTCACTGTGCAAAGGTTATGCTGTGCATATGGTGGGATATGAAAGGTGTGGTGTACTATGAGCTGCTGCAACCGGGTGAAACTATGAATGGAGAACGTTATCGACGACAATTAATGCGTTTGAAGCAAGCTCTGGCCAGAACACGACCAGAATGGGAGAACAGACATGATAAACTTATTGTTCAACATGATAACGCTCGCCCACATGTCGCAAAACCGGTCAAAACCTATTTAGAAAATGTCGGATGGGAAGTTTTACCCCACCCGCCGTATTCACCAGACGTTGCTCCTTCGGACTACTACTTGTTCGATTGCATGAACAACGATTTGATTGGACAGCGGTTTACTTCTTCAGAAGATATCGAAACATGGGTCTCTGACTGGATCGCTTCCAAGGATGAGGACTTCTTTCGCCACGGAATCCGTACATTGCCTGACAGATGGGCGAAAGTGGTGGCTAGCGATGGACAATATTTTTCTTAAGGTATTTATGTATTTTGTGTTTGTACTACAGCTTCAATGTGTGCGTACCAACCGCACGAATTAATTCCTAGACCAAATAGAGATTCATTATCCACATTCTTTGCTGAACATTAACAGTAAAAACAATAAAATATATTACAAATCATCAAGTAGTAGTGATCAGGAACCGAGGAAGTTTGTAACGATCCCTGTACGCTATTATAACAATATAAGGGATCTTATTCATGCAATTAATATACATCATAAAGAAACTAATTTATTTATATCTCATGACGCAACTAATAATGTATGCCTCATAAGACATCCCAATAAGAAAATCTATACTTCTGTACAAATCTCATCAAGGGTTAGTTTAATGCTTGGATTTGAACCGAAAAGTGATTTAAAAGATATGGAAAAGGGACAATATACACCGGATGTACGATTAGGCTTACCATCACAAATGTACGTCTATTGTGACATTATTGAATCTGTCATTGTTGGAGATACAATGGTACCCTTGCTACGAATTGTCAACATGGATCCTGTGAATCATACTTTTGGAAGTCATGCAGTACAAATCTTTAATCCTGCACATTATGTTCCGGTGGAAAAAATGAATTTTGAGCAAATACAAATCGATATAAGGGATAGCACAGGTCATCGTATGCCATTCACCTTTGGAACGGTGTATACAAAACTACATTTCCGTCGTCGTCGTCATGATTGATCCGTATTTGCAATACTACCAAAAGCAAGCCTTGTCCGGTATCGGCAACGTCTATGTGGGAAGTCCCTATCAAGCAGGACATGGCATTGGAAGTTTCCTTGGTGGCTTATTTCGTTCAGTATTACCACTTGTGAAGCAAGAAGCTAAAACTGGGAAAAGAATTATTAAAATCAGATGCCAATATGATTAATGATGTTGTGATCTCGAATTAACCGCTGGAAGAATCGTTTCATCAACATATGCAAGAGGCAAAAACAGATTTACAAGAAAATGCTAAAAATAAGTTGAAAACTATGCTGGGAAGTGGATATCATAAACGAAAATGGGATGACTGCTCTCAGTTTGAGGTCGACCTTCCAACGATCAACAACACCATCAATCCTACGAAGAGATGTAAATTATCACATAAGAAGAAGAAGAGATCATTGGCATCGTAACCAGATATTTTTGATTAATTCAACGATGGCTTTCTTACATCATCAATCCTGTGAATGTGTAAAAAGTGAATTGGACATTTTTTCAACGTTACCCACGCAAAACAGTGTTCTGAACTATCGTATTATTGGCTACAAACCAATTAGTTCAATAGCTGAAAATTCACCAATAGAATTTGTAGTGAGTGGTAGCAGTGATGAATATATTGATTTGCCACAAGCCTTATTGTACATCCAAGCACAAATTGTGAAACCAGATAGTTCCTCCTTCACCGAAACGGATAAAGCAATTGCACCTGTCAATGATTTTCTAAACGCTATGTTTAGTGAAGTACAAATTTACTTGAACAATAAACTAATTTCATTTCCGTCACATTATCATTCATATCGTTCGTACCTGGAACAACTGCTCAATTATAGTGATGGAGCTAAAAATACACATTTACAAACAGCAATGTGGTTTCAAGATACGGCTGGTCATATGAACGCAACCACCAGGGAGAACAAAGGATTTCAACAACGCTATGAACTGACAAAACAAAGTATGAAATTCGATATGATTGGACATCTTCATTGTGACATTTTTAATCAAGATAAATTTTTAATTCATGGAGTGGAATCACGTGTGAAACTTATTCCTGCAAAGCCAAACTTTTGTCTCATGGCCAGTGAAAGTGGTGTCAATGCAAAAATCAATATTCTAGATGCATCGTTGCAGGTGAAAAAAGTCAGCATTAGTCCTAGTGTCAAATTGGCACACAATAAAATTTTACAATTTACACCGGCAAAGTATCCTCTGACAAGGGTTCAAATGAAATCATTTACCATCCCGAAGGATATACAATCCAAAAGTATTGATAACCTGTTTATGAGAACATTGCTAAATCGTATTATTGTAGGATTTACATCGAATAAAGCATCCAGTGGAACTATTACCAGCAATCCATTTGAATTTCAACATCTAAACATTAATTACTTTACATTGTATGTGGATGGAAAAGCTGTACCTTCAAAACCATTGCAACCCAGCTTTGAAGAAAATCTCTACATTTCATCGTACCACACATTGTTCTCAGGCTCTGGCATACATTTTACCAATACTGGAAATACAATTTCAAGAGCCGGCTACAAGAATGGATATACACTGTTTGTATTTGACCTAACTCCCGATTCTTCTGCTGGAGATAGTCACTATTGGAATTTACAACGACATGGAGCCATCCGATTGGAAGTTCATTTCCAAGAGAAATTAGCAGCACCTGCAAACTGTATTGTGTATGGGGAGTTTTCCTCACTCCTAGAGATCGACCACCAGTGCAACATTATCCTGGACTTTTAAATTACAAGGTACGTATACGTTATGTATCATTTCCATTCACGATGTTGAATACATTACAATTAGCTAGTGCTTTAAACGGTAGTCCATTATTCAGAAATCATTTTACCGGGGTATTTGCAAGCGATGAGTTGCCCTCACGGATTTCTCTACCTCTGGCAATCATTGTAAATACAGATTCATCCACAAAATTAGGAAGCCATTGGATTGCAATTTATATTGATAATCGCGGTGTTGGAGAATATTTTGACAGCTATGGCCTTCCTCCTTATGTACCACAACATGTTGCATTCTTAAAACTTCATTGTATGTACTATAAATATAATAATAGCCAAATGCAAAGTCTTGGTTCATCCGTATGTGGCTATTATGCTTATTTTTATTTGTGCTGTAAAGCCCAAGGAAAATTTCTGCGTGAAATTCAATACTTATTCACAACAGTACCCACGGTTAATG
Organism: Thermobia domestica; assembly: GCF_964235325.1. Taxonomy (NCBI): domain Eukaryota; kingdom Metazoa; phylum Arthropoda; class Insecta; order Zygentoma; family Lepismatidae; genus Thermobia; species Thermobia domestica. Next base: position 246,333,567 of record NC_137459.1, read on the forward strand.
ATCGTAGACTACTACAATATACATTCCAGGTAATTTTATCTTATTTATCATTGAGAGTATATTTGTTTTATCATCGTCTATTTCTATACTAATCATCTTTTTTCCTCGTTCTTTTTACAGAATTGACAATACGAAGCTTTGCAAACCGGTGCTATGTTGCGAAACATGGAAACAAATCATCACAAAAAAGAAGAGGAGGAGGTCTAATGAAGAAACCCAGCTCAATATACAAACATTGTCAATAAGAAAGAAAAAGAAGAAACCAGAAAAATGAATAAAATACAATTTATGCTTATCTATGTGTTTTTATTGTTCATTCCATCAATATGATACATACAACGTTATCACATTCTTCTAAAGAACTGTGCGATATAAGACGAGAACTCTGGGCAAAGTTTCCACCTAATTCCTAGAGAACATTGACCAGGGACCTCGTCGCGCATCAAAACCAAATCATCGATCACGTGACCGTACTACACCCGAAGGGTCCTACCAAAATGAAAGGGGATACCCGTCCATACCTTATAACCTTATCAAAGAAAATAAATTGAGTCAATAACCGAACACATGGTTGTACTAAAACATTTGGCAATAGGAACACCGAAATTTCTCATGATACATATTGAGGTCCTGTACTCTGCTTAAATTGGACAATTTCAGTGGATCCCTGCCAAATTTTCAGAAGGGTGCATCAATATACCCATGTCTTATAATAGGAAATGGAGCCCTATAATCATAGGACCTCATCAAAGGGAATAACTTAGGTCAAAACCAAACACGTGGTACTACGTATTGCTTACGTTTATATTTTGGCAATTTTGTACCCCTACAAGGGAACGAAGTGGACCACCCAAATTTATCATAATACATATTAGGGTCCAGTACTATAATACCAAATTTTTAAATTGGGCAATTTCTACAATTTAAGGGGTGGGCCAAGGTACCCTTCCCGGGGTGCATCAATATACTCATGTCTTATGAAAGGGAATGGACACCTATACATGACCATATAACCATATAAGGTAATGGAACCTCATCAAAGGGGGATAAATTGGGCCAAAAACGAAACACGTGGTTGTACTAAAATTTGGCAATTTTGTACCCCTAAAAGGGAACGAGGTGGACCACCCAAATTTATCATAATACATATTAGGGTCCTATACTATAATACCAAATGTTTAAATTTGGCAATTTCCAAAATTAAAGGGGTGGGCCAAGGTACCCCTCCCAAAAAATTAAAGGGGTGCACAAATGTACCTATGTCTTATGATAGGGAATGGACCCCTATACATGACCATATAACTATATAAAGTAATAGGTCCTCATCCAAGGAGATAAATTAGGTCAAAAACCAAACACGTGGTATAACGTATTGCTTACGTTTATATTTTGGCAATTTTGTACCCCTAAAAGGGAACGAGGTGGACCACCCAAATTTATCATAATATATATTAGGGTCCAGTACTATAATACCCAATGTTTAAATTGGGCAATTTCCAAAATTAAAGGGGTGGGCCAAGGTACCCCTCCCAAATTTTTCAAGGGGTACATTAATATACCCATGTCTTATGAAAGGGAATGAACCCCTGTATACGCCCATATAACCATATAGGATAATAACACCTCATCAAAGGGGATAAATTAGGTCAAAAAAACCCGAAATTTGACTTTTGGCAATTTTTTACCCATGAAAGGGAACGACATAGACCCCCAATACTGATAGAGGTACATATTATGGTCCTAGGCTACCACACCCAATTTTTAGATTTGGCAATTTCCAAAATTTAAGGAGGGTGGTCCTAGGTACTCCTACCAAACTTTAGAGGGTGGGCCATGGTACCCCTGCCAAAATTTAGAGGGGGTGGTCCTAGGTACCCCTAGGTCATTGACCCCGGGCCAAGGTCATTGACCTTTGACCTATGACGTCACAAAATTTTTTACTGACTCGACTATACGTCGACCACTACTACTTACGTACATGGTCAGTGCCTCAGTTTCCTGCAGTATTTCTTCTTTTTCCGTGTGGCTCTGTACTTCTAATATCGAATAATTTGTACTCTACAGGGAATCAAAGACAAGACCTGCCCTTAATTACAGTAATATATACGACTATTTAGTGTTTGTCAGAACGATCTTCATTCTTTGCAGAAATTGTAGCACGCTGTTCTTAATCTCAAATTCAGTTACAGATGCATCTGATATTAAAATGTGAAAGTTTTAGTATACTGTATATACGTATGTTAATAATATTAAAAAGTGAAAATTGGAATTGAGAAAAGTATGTTCGTAGTATTACAAGTCTCCCCGATTATATTATAGCAATAACGACCTGTTGATCAGTTAGGCCATAGTCTCTAATCGTACTCTGCTAATGGTGTATGTACATGATGGATCATTTATCTTAACTTCATTAGAACATTTAAACTAATACTTAAAAACATTAAAATTTTGTACGATGCAAATGTCGGCAGGGGGAATTCGTTTGTCATACTGTCCAGTATCACCAGATTAACACTGTTGCCAACCCAACATAAAGTGTTATTTTTTTTAATGATAATACTTCTGATTATTGACATATTTCAAATCTACATGCTAAACGGAAATTACGCGTACTCACTACAATATCACATTTATTATTCAGTGTTACAAACTAAGAACGCTACAGTATCACAAATATCCAAAATTTGGAAGTCTCTACAGTAGTAATAACGCAAGTGACACAAACAGGGCAATGCACACCCAAATTACTTTAATATATCTAGAAATGAAAACATAGCAGTTTTTTTTTGGGGGGGGAATAGAGTTCGTTTTTTTTTTACATAAAACGCAAATTAAACTTTTTTTTTTTGCCTTTTTGACTTTTATGACTTTCGTGTTCAAGTATCACCTTCGTTTTCTTGTAGTACAATTAAAAAAGTGCACATTTACAACATTCACTACTTGAGTCCTATGTTCAGTCCGGGGCTGACTATCTTTATAGATTTTCGAACTAGCATTTCGTTTGGTGACCAGGAAATGTAAGTTATGCAACTCAAAAAATCACATTGGATTGGATTGAATTTTAGTTTAGTGTCCTTTTCAGCAGCGAGTCTATATACGACGTGGATCTACAGCTTAACGTAGAATCCGAACCACATGAAATCCCGCGAACCCGGGTCTCTGGCACCGAATTCGTACACTGACCCGCGAAGAAGCTCTCCAAAATATCACAGGGTGGCTCAGTGGTACAGCCTTTACCTTTGGTGCATGGTGTCCTTTCTACCCCAGCCAAGTAAGTTTGGAGGGGTGGACTACATCCTGTCCATGGGTTTTCTTGGGGTAACCCCATTTCCTCCTCCTTTCCCATTCCACCAATTCCATCATCATTCACTTACCTAAATCATCTGTCGTCCTTAGCCTTACAGGGATAACAATAGGACGTTAAACTGGAAGATCTCTTTTCATTTTCACTTTTTCCAAAATATCATATGTTATAAGGCCTAACGACCTTACGAACTTCGCGTCTTGTCATGAGCGTTGTACGAGTTGCCTAAATTCAAACTGACAAACAAAAAAATGTATCATAAACTCTAAGAAACGAATAGATAGATACCTATGTTAGTTTTGGTGTAGAATTTCGCGTATATCTCCGTGCAGGAATACATTATTGTGAGCTTCAAATATTCTATTAGAAACTAACAGCCGTTTTGGGTATGATGGTAGTTTAACGGTAGTACCAGTTCATTATTTACAGAATGTATTCTTTCTTTCCATCATGTAAATATATCCATCCAACTATCTTTCCATTTTATATCGTGTCAATATTTGAAATAGGAAACTTGGGTATAGCGTTTAACATCCTCCCTCGGAAATTATAACGGCCTGGAATGCTGTGTATTTAATAGATACAATTGTTCGGCATGACCTCATGAGCGGAGCTCTGGGGGCATAGCGGGGCATTGCCCCCAACTTTTTTACAAAAAACAAAAATGCTACTTAATAAGATCCTTCAATTCTGATTTATATTAACCGTGTCCCCCCAGCAGACAAAAGGTCTGCCCCCCAGCAACCAAATCCTAACTCCGCCTATGCATAACCTGCCGCATAAAAGATGTTTTTAGCTCCAAAAAAGCTAAAGTTTTAGTTTATCATAAATTCTAAGTGAAAATTTTGTTCCACTAACAAGGAAAGTACTTGGGCTCGAACGGGTGATATGCACGAAAAGGAAACTATGTGTAATGTTAGCACCCCGGAAGCAAACAGTGATGTCCCTTTTTCTGCAAAATGCTGTAAACATCCGCAAGAACAGGACAAAGTAGAGCACGTGTAATAACTGCACGGCGTCTATAGAGTCTGACCCCGGGCCATTTTTGCGGAAACGGATTGGGTGGATGGAAAAATTGGCGAATATGTATCCTGTTATTTTTAGAAGCACACAGTTTGAATGAGAAAGATGTGTCCCAGTGTCACCAGGAGGGTCTCAGACAAGATCCAACCAAAATTTTCAAATAATAAGGGGGATCAAGTGGTATAACGTTGGAAAGGTATTGTGAAGAGAAAGAATATAAAACATCCCGAGGCTCTACGCACACACTGTACAAAATGTTAGACGGGAAAACTGTCAACACAGTTGTCATTAAAGTGGTGTCTCTGACCACCATTTTGCATAGTGTGCGCATACAGACTAGAAACTTCTTAATGTAGTTGTGGACGCAAATGTGAGCGGAAAGATGACGATAGAACATCTTACCAAGTTCTTTCTTTTTTCTTTTTCTTTTTTTTCTTTTTTTTGTCGGTATTAAATCCACCCTTATCTGACAATGAATCCACCCTTATCACTTGTACTGTGTGACTCTTGTTCGGAACACAAAAGTGAACATATCGTCCGGAATGCCTGTGTAGGAAAACGTGTCGATATGAAGCTAATACCACCAAAAACTACAAAATGTGCTCAACCTTTGGAAGTATATTTCTTTCGGCAATAGAAATTGTACGCCAAGTGAATTACTACGTCCAGTTCCGTTCTAGTGTACAGCAGCCGAATTTACATGATCGGTTCTTTCTCCTGAAATTACATTCAGTCATCTACAGTCAGTTCTCGATGGACTATGGACCAATACTTTGTTACGCATAGTAGAAAGCTTGTTATGACAATGGTGAACCTGAGCTCCTTCGTGGCTGCTAAGCGGTTAGCGTACGCGCCTTTGGCGTGGGAGACCCGGGTTCGATTCCCGGCGGGAGCTCATGTGGTTCGGATTCCACGTTAATCAGTAGGTCCACGTCTCATATAGCCTCGTTGCTGAACGGGACGTTAAACTCAAAATCAACTCAACTCAATGGTGAACCTGTGCAAACTTTCAAAAGTGTTATCGATTTGGCTTTCTATACGGACATTACAGTTTTCTACGTGCGCCTCCTACTGTGACCTCTCGTGGAGGTTTCTAACATCTTGCAGACAAACGAACGTCGCCATTTGCTTGAAGGTAAAGGGACTTTCGTTTCATCTTGTTTCTTTTCACAATACCTTTCCAACGATCTACTACTTGACTCCCTCACCATTTGACAATTTTGGTTGGACCCTGCCTGCGACCCTCCGGTGAACCCTTGGACACAACTTTTTCAATCAAAATGTGTGCCCTTAAAAATAATGGGATACGATTTTTCCATTTACCTAACCGTTTCCGCAAAAATGGCCCGGGGTCCGACTTTATAGACGCCCTAAAATTATAGAACATGCTTTACTTTGCTCTGCTTTTGGACGTTTACAGCATTTTGTAGAAAAACGGACATCTCTGTTTGCTTCCGAGGTGCTAACATTATACATGGTTTCCTTTTAGTGGGTATTCAACCGTTCGAGCCCAAGTACTTTCCTTGTAAGTCAGTCTAACTACTACATTTTGAGAACAATTATTGTTAACATTAAATTTTCACTAAAACATTTTTGTCATAGAATATTACTCTACTAACCATGGCCGTCTCTAACCTCCCCGGCGCCCTAGGCACTTCAAACTCTTACGCCCCCACTATTTCAAGAGCACCCCTTCCTTCGAAAGTCGTGTGCTGTGACCTTGACTGGACGCAGCCATAATGATCACAAACAGACGCTGATAATTGCTGCTAAATAAGCAAACTCATTCCTGATCGGCCTAAAGGCCCTTCAGCACTTTATAAAAACTATTGTCAATGATCTTACCTTTAGGCAGAACGGGAATTCCCGTTCTGCCTAATCTTTGGAGACAGGGAATTTTTTTAATGCAGCACCGAAATGCTTAACTTCTAGCGTGTTTTTATGTAGATCGGAATTCATTTAGGTATATAATGGCTGTAGTAACAAAGGCGAGGGCAAAATCCAAACGGTCAAAATCCAAGGGAAATTCTGACGTGGTGGACAAAATCCAAGGGATAGTATCATAAAAATATATATTTGCTGTACCAGTGCACACCCTATATGATTATTTTTTCCTTCAATTATCATACATTCTAAAATGTTCTCTGTATTTTTTCATTTTACTGAAATATTTTTTTTCTTTCTTTTAAAATGGAGAAAACCCAATTAAACGTAAAAATGTTATGATAAGAGGGCATATTGGTTTTAATTAATTTTACACACACCCATAAGAAAAGTTCTAAATACTTCTATTTATTATACATTGAAATATACATTTGAAATACATTCATCATATTACTGTAAGGCCATCCATTTTAATTACGAAAAGTAACTGCGATGTTATTTGATTTTTTTAAATGTTCAACCTTATGAGGCAGCATATTTTGAGTGTTATATAAATATTTATTTATTTTAATTCTGAAATACTGATCAAGATTTTTTATAGCAAAGATCAAAATGTGAAATATATACTTACTATATCAGTCATATATGTTTTATCGGGTTTCCAGTATTTAAAAAAAAATGTTTCAATAAAGTGAATAATTACAGATAACATTTTAGATGCATGACAGTTGAAGAAAAAATAATCATCCTTTTATTAGGCTCCACCTATGATTCTGTTCCTTGATTATAGTCCGTTTTAGTGACGAACGCAGGAGTCTTGGTCTTTCAGTTTTTGCAAGTGTCTTGCATGCAAGACCAAGACCAAGACCAAGACTCTTGCGCAAGAGTCTTGCACAAGTACCGGTACTACTTGAATGTTCTTTATAGAATGTAAAAAGGGGGAAAATCATATCTTTGACTTGAATTGCTTGGCTTCAATGAAAATACAGCTGGAGTGAATGTGTTCCCAGTAGTTTTATGTAATCGATATGAGTCGATGTGCCCCTGTAGCATATAGCTACAGTATGTCGTTTTCTGAATCTGTTGTTCACGTTTACGGAATTTCAAAAATGAACTATTTAATTTTTTGTGTAACAAAATGTATTATGATATTAATGAATACTTGGGTGATAGTTTGTAAAATAATGTAATATCAATTATATTGAAATGTCTTATTATTATTTGACAAGTCTTATGTACTGGTCTCTGACCAATAATGCACGATATGGATTAATAAAAGAATGAATGAAATGTAGTTATTACTCGTTTTCAAGCCACACAGGTGTCATTCTAATCACAGCATGTTGCACACAAAGAAATGTGTTATTGGTGCTGGATTACGATGTATTCCTGCGTTGAAACAATGAGGATTACTTATCGGGAGATCAGACACTATTCTACGTGTGTATGTTATCTGGAATAAACTTAAACCTTTGACCTTCGAGCTGGTGAAGTTTGTTGGCTCGTCTTGGGATAAATATAGCAAAAGAGGGATTCGGACTGCTTTGGCTCAGGCAGTCTGCTGACGAAACGCCACAAACGTCCAGTAAGGCGCGCTATAAATTACGAGATCAATCCTAGGAAATATCTTAGGATTTATCTTCGGAAAAATGTTATGACATATCTTGTAGGAAATCTTACCCTTGTGTGCCATACACGTGAAGATTTTTCCTGTCTGACCGAATGACGTACAGTGGCTCAATAAAGAAGTCGGACATATAGATATTCACACATTCCAAGAGAGAATAGACATTCCAAGAGTATGCTTCAGAGAACAAAATATATATTTCAATTACTCTATATTATTTACTTATGGAAAATAGAAATATCATTAACAAAACTCAATTTCATGACTATAAAAAATACAAAAAAGTGAAAATACAGCTAAAATCCATGTCAAAAAAGAACTCGGACAGGTAGCACCACTCTCTTTCTTTTGGTGCTTAATAGGGGAATTTCCAAGAGTTTGTCTACTTGACAGTTTCAGGTATCCAAGTGAAACGAGTTGAAGCCACACTGTTCGTGCGTAGGTAAAACTGTGTGTTTAAAATTCAAAATGGGAAGTCAACTTGGGCAAACTTATTTAGCAATAAGAGAACTTATTTTAAAATATTATAAAGAGGGAAAATCAGTTTGTGATACTGTAGAAATAGTAAATATGTCACACTCCAAAGTTTACGACATTATTAGACGTTTTATATCAACAAAATCACTGGAAAATAAACCAAACAGTGGTAGACCTAGAGTGTTTTCAAAGTCAGATGAGTGATGGATTGTACTATAGGTTAATAAAAACTCCAAGATAAGTGTCCTAAACTGGCCAAAGAAGTATCAGAACATCTTAATAAAAGTGTGCATCCCAAAACAATAAGATTGGTTTTAAGAAGAAGCAATTTACATGGAAGAGTAGCCCGTAGAAAACCATTCGTGAGCAAGTGCCTTAGAAAAGAGACTTAGTTTTGCAAAAACTTATAAAAATAAATATTTTTTGTTTAGGAGTACTGTGTTATTCGCGGACTAAAGCAAATTTAATTTGTTCCGCTTAGATGATCAATGTTATATCTGGCGAAAACCTAATGAAGAATTCCGACAGCGTAATCTACGATCCACTGTGAAAAATGGAGATAGCTGAGTAATGGTTTGAAGCTGTATGTCCGGTGCTCGTCCAGGTAAACTGTGTGTAATCGATGGAATTATGAACCAAACGAAGCATTTTAACATTCTGAAGCAAAATTTGGTACAAAGTGCTGAAACATTGGGAATAACAGAGAACTTCCAGTACTACCAGGATAACGATCCCAACCAAAAAGCACTCAATGTGCGCTTGTAACTCCTGTATAATTATCCGCATGTGCTGGAAACACCTCGGCAATCTCTTGATATTAACTTTATTGAGCACTTACGGGTTCATTTGGAAAACCAGTTAAAATGTCATATTATTAGAACAAAGGAAGACTTGGAATCAGCACTTCAGACTGAATGGACAAAAAAATTATCCTTCCTTCAGCACAAAACTTGTAAAATTGATGCCCGGAAGATTGAAAGTAATCGCGAAAAATAAAGGATTGACAACAAAATATTAAAAATATCTAACAACAGTCTAAAATTTTGTTAGAAATAAAGTGTCCGAGTTCTTTTTTGACATGGATTTACGCCATGTTTTCACTTTTTGGTATTTTTTATAGTCATCAAATTAAGTTTTGTCATTGATGTTTCTATTTTTCAGAAGGAAATAATATAGAGTAATTAAAATATATTTTTTGTTCTCTGAAGAATACTCTTGGAAAGTTTATTCTCTCTTGCAATGTGTAAGTATGTATGTGTCCGACTTCTTTATTGAGCCACTGTATATCAACATTGTGAAATAGTTCTATTTAATAAAAGTATAAAGTTGAAGAATTACTATGCTAACCACACTGCACATCCCACTGATATTAATATCAGGTGCTATATTGTTAAATTGGATACCTCTAAAAAGAAAAAAAAAAGCATAAGTCAGAAGGGTGCTGGTATACTTTTGGCGCACCACATTTTAGAAGATTTACAAGTAAAATTTAATACTTTGCATGAAAAGACATATTTATAAGGAACAAATTTTTTGGAAGCAACATAATTAAATACAAAGTAATACACCTGTATTTTATGTTTACAACTGTAGGGTTACTAGTGTAAAATCATTATAAATGTTTTAACGACGGTTAAAATAGGCGAATCAATGTTTAGCAGAAAGGGTCCAGCTATTTTTTCTAAGAAATGCTACAATTTGGTAGTTTATATTCACATTAGTTTAGTTTAGGTTGGTTCAGGTTAGTTACGGTTATGTTACGTTAGATTATATTAGTACATGGGTCCAACACAATTTTCAAAAAGTGATAGAATTTCGCTTACTTCTATTAATATTAGGTTAGTTTAAGCTAGTTAACTTCATTAGGTTAGATTTAGTTAGGTTGTGTTAGGTCTAAGTACTTGTGTCACGGTGAAAACCTGCATCGTGAAAAATGTACCGGGGGATACAAAATCACCGGAGATTTCTTACCCCCCGGTAAGATTTCACCGGGGAATTTGTACCCCCCTGCTGTTTTAAAATCTATAAGTGGAAAGTGAACTTGAATGGTATCAATCGACTGGAAATTGCCAAAGGACTCGATTAAGATAGTTCCGACACTATTGATATAACTTCCCTTTGATCTAGCCGAGCTGGGTAAGATTTCACCGGGGAATTTGTACCTCCCCTCCTATTTTAAAATCTATAAGTGGAAAGTGAACTTCAATGGTATCAATCGACTGGACATTGCCAAAGGACTCGATTAAGATAGTTCCGACACTATTGTTATAACTTCCCTTTGATCTAGCCGAGGGGGGTAAGATTTCACCGGGGAATTTGTACCTCCCCTGCTATTTTAAAATCTATAAGTGGAAAGTGAACTTCAATGGTATCAATCGACTGGACATTGCCAAAGGACACGATTAAGATAGTTCCGACACTATTCTTATAACTTCTCTTTGATCTAGCCGAGGGGGGTAAGATTTCACCGGGGAATTTGTACCCCCCCTGCTATTTTAAAATCTATAAGTGGAAAGTGAACTTCAATGGTATCAATCGACTGGACATTGCCAAAGGACTCGATTAAGATAGTTCGGACACTATTGTTATAACTTCTCTTTGATCTAGCCGAGGGGGGTAAGATTTCACCGGGGAATTTGTACCCCCCCTGCTATTTTTAAATCTATAAGTGAAAAGTTAACTTCAATGGTATCAATCGACTGGACATTGAAAAAGGACTCGATTAAGACAGTTCCGACACTATTGTTATAACTTCCCTTTGATCTAGAAGAGGGGGGTAAGATTTCACCGGGGAATTTGTACCTCCCCTGCTACTTTAAAATCTATAAGGGGAAAGTTATCTTCAATGCTATCAATCGACTTGACATTGCCAAAGAACTCGATTAAGATAGTTCCGACGCTATTGTTATAACTTCTCTTTGATCTAGCCGAGGGGGGTAAGATTTCACCGGAGAATTTGTACCCCCCCCTGCTATTTTTAAATCTATAAGTGGAAAGTGAACTTCAATGGTATCAATCGACTAGACATTGCCAAACGACTCGATTAAGATAGTTTCGACACTATTGTTATGACTTCCCTTTGATCTAGCCGAGGGGAGTAAGATTTCACCGGGAAATTTATACCACTCCTGCTATTTTAAAATCTATAAGTGGAAAGTGAACTTCAATGGTATCAATCGACTTGACATTGCGAAACGACTCGATTAAGATAGTTCCGACACTATTGTTATGACTTCCCTTTGATCTAGCCGAGGGGGGTAAGATTTTACCGGGGAATTTGTACCCCCCTGCTATTTTAAAATATATACGTGGAAAGTGAACTTCAAAGGTATCAATCGACTGGACATTCCCAAAGGACTCGATTAAGATAGTTCCGACACTATTGTTATGACTTCCTTTTGATCTAGCCGAGGGGGGTAAGATTTCACCGGGGAATTTGTACCCCCCTGCTATTTTAAAATCTATAAGTAGAAAGTGAACTTCAATGGTATCAATTGACTGGACATTGCCAAAGGACTCGATTAAGATAGTTCCGACACTATTGTTATAACTTCCCTTTGACCTTGCCGAGAGGGGTAATATTTCACCTGGGAATTGTACCCCCCCTGCTATTTTAAAATCTATAAGTGGAGAGTGAACTTCAATGGTATCAATCGACTGGACATTGCCAAAGGACTCGATTAAGATAGTTCGGACACTATTGTTATAACTTCTCTTTGATCTAGCCGAGGGGGGTAAGATTTCACCGGGAAATTTGTACCCCCCCTGCTATTTTAAAATCTATAATTGGAAATTGAACTTCAATGGTATCAATCGACTTTACGTTGCTAAAGGAGTCGATGCTGATGCTGATGAATGTGGAAATATAAGAAGACTGAAATACAGTAACAGGATATCCACTAATAAAATATCGCAGAAACGGATTTATCTTTATGTTAAATTTATATAATGATTTAAATTTCTTGACAGCAATTGGGATAGGTACAGGGTACAGGGTACAGGGTTACAGAGTAAAATTGTATTATATTACTATCCAGTTAATTAAACCAATTAGGCCATTATATTAATATTTTTTCGTTAATTGAAAGTTGTAAACTACTAAATTGAACATGTTCAAAAAAAATATAGAAATATCAAACGCCACAATCAATGTACAATAACAATATTATAGAGTGCTCACAAGTTGAACAAGATTAAAGAGCAAAAAGAGTCTCAAATATATATACAAATATATATATACACAATGGTATTACTAATTGTAGAACCATTACAGAAAATTCTATAACTGTTACTTTAAATCATACTTAATTTAATATAAATTATTAAAAGCTTTAGCTATAATTATTTTTACGTATGCAGTATTAAATGTAAGTACTCTCATAACAAAGAGAATTATAAGTCATTTGAAGTTTATATTAAATATTACAATAAAGTATTTTTAGAAAGGTAGTGTTGCTTGGCAATTTTTGGATCTAGTTTAAAATTCAACTTAACATACAAAGTTTTTGGAATACATAGTTTAGTAGACCCTACACTAAAATAGGGCCTTCATTTACGTCCTTTTTAATTTCTTTACAAAACAATACTGGCTTCGTAAAACGTTAATTATTACACTGGATTACCACATTAATATGATTTCCGCTTTCATTTGATAAATACATACTGCTTTCTAGTTTGTAATCTGTTTCATTTCCCTTAAAGTGGTGTGTTTAAATCTCATCCATTTGTAAGTTCCATTGCCTTTCCTGTTATTTATTCTGGTATAAACATAGATATCAGTACGGAGATAAGCAGCTGTAGCTAATATTTCGCAATCAGTAGACCACACACAATCTGTCGCCATGTTGTTTTCTTCTACATAATTATCTGTACCAGTGTAAGCTTCAATTAGTACTTTTATTTCATTTGAATTCATGAAAGAAATTCATGAATTTATTTTTTCTCTGACACCTGCGTGGTTTTCCTGACTTCCAGTAACCCAGTAAGCTATGGGTCTGAAAAAATAATTTCCACCACCTGATATACTTATAGTCTTTGAGGGTGTTCCTAATGGTTTCGCTATTCTTAGAGTCGAGAAAGAATGTTTTATTTGTACCTACATATTTAAAAATTTACAAACTTCAGTTTGCCATTTGCAGTTCACAGGGAAAAAAGAATAATTTTCTGTGTGTTCAGCCACCAATTCCAAATCTTATTCATTTTCAATAGTCCCATTTTAGTTGTTTCCAATTTCGTTATCTTTCTTTGAAGCTCCGTCTCCGTTTAAGTTATTCCTTCGTTTGTAAAATTTCAAATTACTTACATGTTGTTTCGTTTTTAAATTCTTTCCTTTCAAATCTTGCAAGGAGCACGTATTATTTGACAATATTTGTAAGACGTAATAAGGACCTGACAAGGGATCAGTACTCCATCCTCCTTTTCTGTCTTTTCTCCGTAAATTTCTTATGAGTACCATGTCACCTTCTTTTGTTGTTGATTTGGATTCATGACGTCTGTCGTAATATTTCTTGTCCTTGTCTTTCGAATTCTTTATATTTTTAGTGCCTTTTCTTCCATGATGTATTTAACTTGTAAACTTTTATTGACATAATCTTCAAATTTTTCTGTATTACAATCTTCCTCGTCATCTCTAACCCAATTCACTTCTTCCTCATCGTCCATCAGCATATCTATTGGAAATACAGGGTTCCTCATATACAATAAAAAGAACGGGGAAAACTTAGTAGATGTATGTTTTCTGGTTCGGTGTGCAAAAAGAACCCCTTCAAGAACTAAAGGCCAGGAATGTATGTTTTTCTGCAATACTTTAAGCAGCATGTTCTTTATATTCAAATTTTGCCTCTCAACAAAACCATTTGATTGCTGGTGATACGTGGATGTGATCTTTTGCTTAACTCCCCATACTATGTGCGATTCATCTGAAACAGAATTTACAAATTCTCTCCCAATGTCGTTAAGTGGCCAAAAGTATTTTCTTGAAATTGTTTCATATGTCAAATTTCTGCCACGGTAGCTTGATAACGACGTTGCCTCTAAACTTGAGTCTCCTCCTTAGTTATAACAATAGTGTCGGAGATATCTTAATCCAGTCATTTGGCAATGTCCAGTCGATTGATACCACTGAAGTTCACTTTCCACTTATAGATTTTCAAATAGCAGGAAGGTACAAATTCCCCGGTGAAATATTACCCCTCTCGGCTAGATCAAAGGGAAGTTATAACAATAGTGTCCGAACTATCTTTATCGATTCCTTTGGCAATGTCCAGTCGATTGATACCATTGAAGTTCACTTATAGATTTTAAAATAGCAGGAGGGGGGTACAAATTCCCCGGTGAAATCTTACCCCCCTCGGCTAGATGAAAGGGAAGTTATAATAATAGTGTCGGAGATATCTTAATCCAGTCATTTGGCAATGTCCAGTCGATTGATACCACTGAACCTCACATTCCACTTATAGATTTTAAAATAGTAGGGGGGGTACAAATTCTCCGGTGAAATCTTGCTTCCCTTGGCTAGATCAAAGGGAAGTTATAACCAGGGATGGGCAAAACCGGTTTTTTATGAAAACCGAAAACCTGTTTCTATAAACCGATACCCGGAAAACCGACATTTCAGTTTTCTCCAAAACCGGTTCGGGTTTTCACCGAAACCGGTTTCGGTTTTCTCCAAAACCGGTTCGGTTTTCACCGAAACTGGTTTCGGTGAAAACTTTTCGAAAACACATAAAACTATTTCTGTGGAAATGGATTCGGTTTCCGGAGAACAACGAAACACCATTCTGGTCAGAAATAGAACAAATTTTGGAAAAAAAAAAACGGAATCGGTTTTGAAGAAATCCGAAACCGGACCAGCTAAAAAACCGAACCGGTTTTGGAGAAAACAGATAACCGGTTTCGGTGAAAAACCGAACCGGTTTTTAAGAAAACCGAAATCGGTTTTTCTAAAAACCGAAAACCGGTTTTTGTGCCCACTACTAGTTATAACAATAGTGTCTGAACTATCTTAATCGAGTCCTTTGGCAATGTCCAGTCGATTGATACCACTGAACCTCACATTCCACTTATAGATTTTAAAATTGCAAGGGGGGTACAAATTCTCCGGTGAAATCCTACCCCCCTCGGCTAGATCAAAGGGAAGTTATAACAATAGTGTCGGAACTATCTTAATCCAGTCCTTTAGCAATGTCCAGTCGATTGATACCATTGAAGTTCACTTTCCACTTATAGATTTTAAAATAGCATGGGGGTAAAAATTCCCCGGTGAAAACTTAGCCCGCTCGGCTAGATCAAAGGGAAGTTATAACAATAGTGTCGGAACTATCTTAAAAAAGTCCTTTGGCAATGTCCAGTCGATTGATACCATTGAAGTTCACTTATAGATTTTAAAATAGCAGGGGGGTACAAATTCCAATGTGAAATCTTGCTTCCCTCGTCTAGATCAAAGGTAAGCAAAGATTAGCTAATCGAAATAGAAAATAATTCTAGTATTTCAGTAATCTGTGCCGTCTTGATTTCCTTTCATGCGTCTCAGGGGTAGCCTCTAGAGTTTGAGAACCAGTCGAGTATTGGATCTGTTAAAAAATATAAAAAAGATTACGAAACGTTGTGATTTATAAGTAGTGAAGCGTGGGCACCCATTGAAAAAAAAAATACAGGTCATCGTCTATGTTGTACACTATCATCATACTTACACGAAGGTAAACTATACTGTATTTAGAAACATACATTGTATTTCCGTTACTATTGGTGCATTGTAGAATTTATTATCCCTTATATATAGAGTTATTTGTCTATCAAAACCATTAAATTTCTTAATGCAAGACTTGCAAGACTATTGCAAACAAGACCAAGACTAGTTGAGCAAGACCAAGACTAAGGTTTCTAGTGCAAGACCAAGACCAAGACCACCCAGGTCTTGGTCTTGGTCGTGCATTTGCTCATCACTAGTCCGTTTTGTCAGAATTTTCTTTGGGTTTTGTCCTCTTGAATTTTGTCCTGCATTCATAATAATCTGTTTAGTAATTCTAACAGAGTCTGTAAGAGGAATAACGATAACTTCACGTTTCATCATAAATTTTAGATGTTATTCTACTTGTTCTTCTTGAAAAATAACTACAATACAGTTCTGTTATTAGCAATGATATTCACATCTATTTTAGTGAAGATGAATGTCATTCTTTCTTTCTTTTTTTTAATACGTACAGAAAAATGGGAAATTGATTGACTCAGTTGCAAGAAAGACGTTTGACGTAACTGAAACGAACATAAAGACAAACTTAGCTCGGTCTAATATCAGGTCATTTCACATCAAAATTTTATTCAGTTTTCCAGTAGTTCATCTCCAACATGCTAAGGCCCGCAGTGCGTAAAAGCTACCAAAGTTTACATCCTCAAGACATGTTTGGCCATATATTAATTAAATAATGCAAAATGATGTATAAGACTGCCCTTAAGCGGCCTCATCACAGCGAAATTTAAATACCGCGAATTTTAAGTAATTATGTGATATCTTTAAATAGATAAAAGATAATCGAAATATGGAACAAGACCGCCCTAGACAATATCATAATAACATGAGATACCGTTGTCACGACTCACTTATCTGCCTTCAGTTTCCAGCCATTTTGAAAATCGGCATTTATTTTCGCGTTTATAATTGGCCGCAAACGGAAAGCTACAGTAGTAATTGCGTTACTTTACCGCACTCTCGATTATCCAATTTGGGGCCACTATAGACCATAGTGAATGAATCAGGGATGCTTTGGCCCGGGATTGCGTCACCTATTGAAATTTTGCTTATGCTTATTCAGGGGCCATGCACGTTGGTGTAAATGAATCAGAGGTACCTTGGCCAGGCTATGACGTAATAGAATTGGGAGTATTGGATCAGAGGTCATGATGATTCTTTTAAGTTACTAAAAATATGGTCTTGATGATTCATTACGTTATGAAATAGTACAGGTTTACGAATGCTTTCGTTCCCTTTTATGGCATAAAATTTGGAGATTGTTATATCTTTGATGAGATGGACTAACACGGGTGCAAATGAAAGTGTGGGAAAAATGTAGCATAATGTTGCCCTCCACAAAACTATTTCACGGGGGTTTGAACTAGGGACCCCATACAGCAGAGGTGAACGCTCTACCACTGAGCCACCGCACCTTTACTGATATGAATGAATTAGATGTAGTTGGTTCGAGCTAATATGTTCGTTTGACGTCACTGAACTGGGATTTTTAGCTTGGAGCTTATGATGGCTTGTTTCGTTCCCTTTTATGGGTATAAAATTACCAAAACAAGGTTTGATCTCTTTCTTGATGATCTATTACGTAATGAATTAGTAGACCCCAGTAATAGTATAAATTAGTATTAGTATTAATATGAAACTCGAAAACTTTGGAGTTCCTTTGTGGCTAACCGGTTAGCGTATGCGCCTTTAACGTGGGAGACCAGAGTTCGATTCCCGGAAGGAGCTCATGCGGCTCGGATTTCACGTTAATTAGTAGGTTCTATTTTTGCTGCTGAACTTTGGGAGGAATACTTGATTTTTGGTTGTTATCCCTTTGATGAGATGAACTAACACTGGTGCAAATGAAATCTTTAGTTTTACGTCCCACGATTAGGCTAAAGGAGACGGTGACGATGAAAAATGAATGAAAGTATGGGAGAAAATTGGAGCATAATGTTGCCCACCACAAAATTACTTGGAACTAGGAACCCCATACAGCAGAGGTGAACGCTCTATCACTGAGCCACCACGTCCCTTATTGGTGCGAATGAAGTAGAGGTATTTGGTTTGAGCTAATGTGTTTGTTTGACGTCGGGCTGACCCTATTTTACTTTTGGGACCCCACATGGACCATAGTGAATGAGTTAGAGATGTTTTGGTTTGGGATTGCATTACCTATTGTAATTTTGCTTATGTTTACTCAGGGGCAGGGATCACTCAGGACACATAAGATCACCTTAATTTACATCAGGAGTTGGAGGGGGGGAGGGGAGTATCGGACCTCGTTCCCTTTGATGATTATCGATTTTGGAGCCTTATTACGTTATATGGAGGCGTATTTAAAATTATTTCCTTAAATTTGATAAGTACTTTGTGATCCACTTTGTTCCGTTTCAGGGGTGAACATGGATAACTTGCAATCGTACCGAGTTCGATTCTTGGTGCTAGTTTAGGAAATGTTGAATTTAACGTCCCCAGCGAAAACGATGGTGATGAGAAATGATAGGACGAAACAGGAGAAAACATGTTCCCCTTCAGAGGTACAAAATTGCCAAAATATAAACGTAAGCAATACGTTGTACCACGTGTTTGGTCTTTTGGCCCAATTTATCCTCTTGGATGAGGTCCTATTACCTTATATAGTTATATGGGCGTATACAGGGGTTCATTACCTTTCATAAGATATGCGTATATTTGTGCACCCCTTTAAAATTTGAGGGGAGTACTTTGGCCCACACCCTTCAATTTTGGAAATTGCCCAATTTAAACATTTGGTATAATAGTATAGGGCTCCAATATATATTATTATAAATTTGGGTGGTCCACCTCGTTCCTTTTAGGGGCACAAAATTACCAAATTTTACTGCAACCACGTGTTTGGTATTTTGGCTCATTTTATCACCTTGGATGAGGTCCTATTACCTTATATAGTTATATGGACGTATTCAGATGTACATTTCCTATTATAACACATAGGTACATTTGTGCATCCCTTTAAAATTTGGGAGGAGTACCATAGCCCACCCCTTAAAATTTGGAAATTTTTCAGTTTAAGCATATACTACTGGACTCTAATATGTATCATGATAAATTTGGGTGGTTCACTTCGTTCCGTTTTAGGAGTACAAAATTGCCAAAATATAAACATAAGCAATATGATGTACCACGTGTTTGGTTTTTTGATCCAATTTATCCTCTTGGATAAGGACCTATTACCTTATATGGTTATATGGTCATGTATAGAGGTCTATTTCCTATCATAAGACATAGGTACACCTTGTCTCAAAAAGGTTGAGCGCATTCTTTACTGGTGTTTTGAGGCAATCATTTTCTAAGTCCAGCTTCGGGTATCTTCGGGAAAAAAGTAAGCCAGGTTCGAACCTCCAAGCCAGCCTTTGCAATCGGGAAAAAGTTTGCAGATGTGTTTTTCTTCTTTTAAATATAATAAGACTTGTTACCAAGTGTTTAAAAAAGCAACATTAATTGAAATACTTAATGATACAATATTTCGAAACCTTTTTTTTTTTTTTTTTTTTTTTTAATGTCAGCACATGCTTGTTTGTCATTTAGCTCTCCATACGTAATGGAACATTTAAATACGTTAAAGAATCTTTCCATATGTAAAAGAATGCTCAAAGTTAAGAAATAGAACATAATTATCGCCTGAGTACTAAAATAAAAGTCAAAGTAGAACAGAAACAGCGTTTGTAATGGATATGAATGTCATAATTATCTTGAGATCCGTTATACATCGCTAGAAGCATTGTTCTAGAAGTCCTTGCGTTAGCTCATTGGTAAGTTGTCGGATTTCAACTCTTAAGGTTGAGAGTTCGAATCCCGTCTAAGTTAGTCCTTTTTTTTAAATTATATTTTCCGCAATGCATGAAAAATTATATAAAATAATTACATTAGAATACATAAGTTGTGTATATATAACATAATCATTGCAGAACATAGTAATTATTATGTTTAAAATATAACATCTGAGATAATTTTCACAGTAGGTCGGTATTATATATGAGGATGTAAATACAACTTAAGAAACTCGTTCAATAGCAATAAATAAATCATGTAGTGTATTTATTTGCAGCTATTTGTCATATAGAGGGTAATTCTCAACATTCATAATACAGAATGTCATTTATGTTCTTGAAAAGTTATTCGATGCATAAACAGAAGGTATAAACAGAGAATCCAAAGTCGGAACGCTCACAAAAAAAATTCATGAACCCCAAAGGTCACGTGAGCAGACTGGAATTGTCCTTATGAAGCATGCCACAGCAGAAAGTCTTTACATAGATTTTCAATTCAATTCCTGATATATGCTTTTGCAATGTGGAAGTGGTGATGCCTTCAGTCGCCCTCTCTCGCTCGCTCGCTCGCTCACTCTCTATTTATACAGAATATAAAAGTGGATTTATGTGTGTATTTCAACATAATTCTGATATATCTAGAGCAATTTTAACTATATTTCTTACAGTCTGGAAAAAGAGTACTGTCGGGATACATATCAAAAATGCTAGAAACGGGTCGATATTAGTATCGAATCCATAGTTTCGTGGTCGCTTAGGTGAATGGTTCTACTTTCAATTCAAGTCCAACTAAGCTCCCATTAGCACCCAGGGTGGTTACGTAGCGACATAAAGATATCGAAATCATTCGATATTAGAATCGAATCGTAAGTTTTCAGCGCCGCTAACAGTGCAGCATTTCCCATTAGTCCACAATAGTCCACATTTCACATTAGTCCCATTGCCTAGAGGGCAACATATTTGCAGAGTGCAAAGTTTAAAACTTGAATAATATTTTATTTTTTTTCCGTATGAAAAAGTTATAAATCAAGAGCAAATATACTATTTCACGAACAATCCTCTTTTACTATTCTAATATGTTTAATAATAGCGTAAGAAATCTAATAGTAATTCAGAACATGTTTCACAGTTGTTATTTTTTGTTACATAGTTGTAGCTGTAGCATGTAGTGAGTGGAATTTAACTGTAATAAATTCACTAATTAACCATATTCGAATTAAGTTTTATTTTTAAGTTCGGGATGAAGAGGCGGAGAAATATGTAGTTATTGGGGGCACCGAGCTTTTCTACATTTTACTTTCAAGATCTCCATTTTTCTTTTGTCATTTGTTCCTAATAAAAACAGTTCAGTCACTTTTGGATTGTCATAGGATAGTAGGAGTTGGATTTTGGGATGCAGCCTGTGAGATTCTAGAGGAGCTAACTGCTTGAAAAAGTATTTTTGAATCATCTGTAACATATGAAATAAGGATATGTATCATAAAAAATTGAAAGTAACTATGTCTGCGTAATCATCACGGTCAAATTGCGAAGTCAAATAAATTGACGTTTGGTATATAATCAGGCTCCAATCCCAACTGGGAAGTTATCATACGCGTGTCACTTTCATTATAATACATATCCTTAGGGTGAGTAGAAGTCCGAATTTTTGCGAAAAATTGAGTTGAGTTGAGTTTAGTTTAGCGTCCCTTTCAGCAGCGAGGCTATATGAGACGTGGACCTACTGATTAACGTGGAATCCGAACCACATGAGCGAAAAATTGAGTATCTCACAAGCCGTTCAACTGAGAGCTGAAATTCAGCATATAACTCTTTATTAAAAATAAAGAGAATATGTCCTGGCATTTTTTAAAATTATCTTTTATGAGCGGGGGGACAGGGGTGCATTTTCTATATATTGGAAATTGGTAGTGGGTTGATTTGTAAAAATAATCGAAAACGATTGATATTAGTTGAGAAACAAATTGAGAATGCAAATTAAAGTTTTTTTGAATTTTATACCCACTGCTTTCTATTTATAATTGCTGAAGCTGGTGTTTAATATATGGAGCGTTCCGAGCATAAGGCAATCAAGCCATAAAGTTAGAGAAAAATGGCCATAAAATTTGGATTCTAAACTTAATTACATGAGCATTTTCAATTAGTGCGGCATGCTTAATTATATAGAAAATTAGTTTCTCTCTCTCTCTTTCTCTGTTTTTTTTTTACGTTGGTCTACTTTTCCTTGATTTGAAACTTTCAAATTTCACCCTATTTTCTACTGAAATGTGTCTGTAAGGCAACAAAGAAATAATTATATATGATAAATTTAAATTCATTTTAATTTGGAAGATGAGAAACACTTTGCCATTATATATCGTAAAGGTCAGACCCACCAGTATTGTAACAGAGAGGTGCTTGAGCCATTAACGGTAGAAATTCAAACTCCGATAAGTGATAATTTCACAGTCTTGTTTTATTACAAGTGTAACCTCTTTAGCCAATGGAGAGGAGGACGTGGGCCATCGGTCAGAGTTGATGTCGATGGGTTTTGGTGGGTCGGAGTTGGTCACAATGGTTCAGAGTGGTTCATAGTTGGTGGTGGGTCAGAGTGGATCACGATGGTTGATGGATCAGAGTGGGCCAATGGGGCATTTGGGTGGTGGGTGATAGTGGTCATGGTGGGTCGTGGATCAAATTTTCATTGACCCACACCATCTCTGGTTAAAATTGTACTAAAGATAAGAGGCACCGAAGATGCATGTCGGCTATTATGCTCAAATTTTGCTCATGGATAGTACTCCACCAGGAAGCAATAAATCTGAAACGGTTCACGGTATCACCTTCTAGAACTCGAGATGTAGGGGTTTGTCTGATTGGCTAAATTAAGACGTCAATGATTTATCCTTCAACAACCAAGCTTTTTATGATCGTTTCCGTGGGGAAGTCAGAAGAACACGTGCCTAGTAATCGTAATATTGATAGTTTGCGTCCACCCCGGGTATTTGTTTTGTGTTTTTTGATTCACCTAAATATAAACAAATCACACATATAGGCATTTTGACATATTTTGGGAGAGTAATTTTGTGGTTCGTTGGCGTTTCATCGCGTCTCTGCTGCTGGTAGTAAAGTTTTCAAAATGGAACTTGGGCCACCACGGATCGTCGCTGCGGGGCCACCGATTTCTGGCGAGAGGTCAATAGTTGACCATCTGTAGTCCACCGACCTTACAGCTTAGAGTAATGAACGATGTCTTTGCCTTGTAGAGTTCATGACTACCGACGTCGGCAGTCAACTAGCTTTTAGTATTCCTTTACTAACCATCTATTGTTCATGTTTGTACACGGTGTTGTCATAATAATAATAATAATAATAATAATAATAATAATAATAATAATAATAATAATAATAATAATAATAATAATAATAATAATAATAATAAATATTATTATTATTATTATTATTATTATTATTATTATTATTATTATTATTATTATTATTATTATTATTTGTAGTAATAGTAGTATAATTGATGATAGAATAATTATTGTCTATGTATTGTCCAGGTAGGACTACACACAGGATTTTGCTCGTTTTGGTTCGACTTGACTCTAATCCGAGTCGAGTTGGAAGATATTTTTCGCGCCGAGTCCAAGAGTAGACCTCAAAGATGTCTGTTTCGAGTCGAGTCGAGTTTCAAAGAAAAGTCGTTCGTGCCCATCCCTACTAATGAGAGCTTAATCGGAGTTAAGCGAAATTGAAAGTCTCACTATTTATCTAAGCGACCCCGAAAACTATGAATCTAATATCGATCATTTTCTACCAATCTTTTATATGTATCCCCCTCCCATTCACCATAGGTAACCCGACAGCACTCGTTTCGAAACTATAAGAAATGTGGTTAAAATTACTCTAGGCCAGTGGTTCTCAATCTAATTCCTATCACGATCCCCTTTTATCACACGCTCTTGCCAGCGACCCTTTTATAATTTGTTTTATAATAAGCTTGTGTGGGATTTTTAACATACCTATTTCTATAATAGTAGAATCCATTTTTTTGTTTATAGTGAACAGTGCCATGGAAAATCAGCGCCCGGGGCGAGAGTATAGTACGATGTCACCGTATATATGAGTGACGTCGACAGACTAGCTACGAAGCGCCACCATGGTTGGCACGAAGCTCAATAACATTTTCAAAATAAACCCTACCTTTCCTTAATTTTGAGCACATTTTATTACGTTTTTCCTTCTATTTTACACATGTGCACATGCACTTTCCTAACATGAGTAACACACTTCCTCCGAAATGTGTGGCTCCTTTTTTCGGCGCCCGGCACTGACAGTGGATACAGTAACTGTAATATCTATATTCCCAACGACGAAGGTGCTGGTTCAAGATGGATGTTAAACTCCTTCATTGAAGAGGCCATTAACGTATCCGATCTAAGCCCACAACTTCTTGACCAAATAATAGAATGATCATGCGACAAGTCTTTGCAACTGGTTTTTTGTAACGAAGACTTGGACAAGTTCTGCCTGATGAGGAGAGAAGAATATCCTGGTCTGGGGATTGCTGCTTTAAAAGTAATAATTCCATTTGCTATATCGTACTTGTGCGAAAGTGTGTTTTTTATGGTAAACATTAAAACAAAGATAAGAAATCGCTTATCAGTTGAAAATGGCTTGATAATGTTCGTCATGAAGATTGGACCGGACATTGCTGAACTAGTGAAATTACACCATGCTTAGGTGTCTCATTAGGTTTTAATTTTAATTGTATTTCAATGTGCAGGTTTTGTTGCATGTGTATTTTTCTAGTATTTCTATATACAGTTCTCATTGGTTTTATATCATACCTCTTTGATTTAAATTCATTTTTAAACAACTCTACTAACTAACTAACTCTATGGCCTATGGAACCCGGAGGTTCAATGCCGCGTTCACAAACGCTCTACACTGACTTCTATCCTTAGCCAATTGGATCCAGTTTCTACTTTGTATTCGTATCTCAGCGAAATCCATCTTAATATTGTCCTCCCATCTGCGCCTAGGTCTTCCTAATGGTCGTTTTCCGATTGGTCTTCCAGTCAAGATTTTGAAAGCGTTTCTACTTTCTTCCATTCTAGCTACATGACCTGCCCACCTAAGCCTTCTAGACTTGACGACCCTAACAATGTTGGGTAAACCGTATAAATTATGTAGTTCCTCGTTATGAAGTTTCCGCCATTCCCCATTCCCGTTCCTCTTGGGTCCGAATATTCGTCTAAGGATCTTGTTCTCAAATACTTTCAGTCTATGTTCTTCCCTCAAAGTAAGCGACCATGTTTCGCAACCATACAGAACAACAGGCATGATTATCGTTTTGTATATTTTAAGCTTCAAATTTCTCGACAGAATTCGCGACGACAAGACTTTGAACCGAATAGTAACACGAATTCTACACCCTTTGAAAATGTTCAGTAGACTTATTTTTTATTGTTCTTTACAGTGTGTATAAAAAACAAAAGTATGCCTATCAGAACAAAATTAAAAATAATATTTAAAAATAATTTCTGGTATTAGATTCTAACTATATTTATCTCTTCCGCCTATCTTCGCGATCCCCTAGGGGCCGCGACTCCCAGGTTGAGAAACCCTGCTCTAGGCATACATGAGTTATGTTGGAACATACATACATACACTTTTATGTTTATAAATGCAGATAAGATAGAGTTGAGAGAGAGCGATTAAGGAATTACCGCTCTCAATCTCTTCACTTTACTTTTGCGATTCGCGAATTTCTTACGTGACAGTTTGGGTCTAGCTAGTTTTTTGTCTTGGACCACGATCCGATTTTCGATATGCTCTACCTAAATGCTGTAATGTGAATATTGAGAAGTTATCTGCGATGAAAGTAGCTGCAAATAAATACATTACGTAACTTATTTATTGCTATTACACGATTTTTTAAATTTGTATTCAATATTCACACATAACACACCGACGTTCTGTCAATACCTCAGATGTTATATTTTAAAGATAAGAATTACTTATGTCGTGAAATGATATGAATATATATATTCAACTGATATATACAACTGATGATATGAATATATATATTCAACTGATATATACAACTGATGAATTGTAATGTAACTATTTTACATAATTTTCATGCATTGAGGAAAGTAGAATATCATAAAAGAATTTCATCTGAACGGGTATCGAACTCACGATTTAAACGCTCGGTAGTGTACCACTGAGCTAACATGACCGCTTTTCGGAAGCTGCTTCTGAAATATAACTGAGCTCATACGTAAATGCTCTTTTCCGTATGGAAATCACAATGACGAAACGAGAGTGTGAATACATAGTCTCGAAATATTGTATCATTAAGTATTTCAATGTTACTTTTTTCTACACTTAATACCATTTCAACATGTCTTATTATATTTAACAGAAGGAAAAACATATCTGTACATCGTTTCCCGATTACTAAGGTTGGCTTTGGAGGTTCGAACCAGCAGCTTTAGTTTACTGTTTTCCGAAGATACCCGAAGTTGGACTTCGAAAGAGTTTGTCTCAAAACAGCTATCATCATATCGCTCAATCTGTTTGGTATATGGTATATGTTTTTATACGTGTAAAGTCGTCAGTATAACAATTCATTCTTTAAACAGCTTTTCGTATGTATTAATATTCCTTTATAAAAACTGTTTTTGATATTATTATTACGGCACACCATTTTCAGATTTCTTTCGCGAGTCGTTGACCAAGTCGTTCCCCACCAGCGTTGCCAGACTCACAGGTCGGAATTATTCCAAAACCTGATCGAACTTATGCTAGATTCGGTCAAATTATGCTAGATCCTCATAATTACTAATTCAGGAGTTTAAAAAAACGAAGTTGAGATACGATAACGTAACTTAAAATACACAGAGAGCAAGAATGCAATACTTCACGCACCAAAATTTTAACTCAGCTAAATTAATGCAGTCGTTGCCAGACTCAATGGCGTATATATCGTATAAATGAATGCAAAGTTTTTGTTTACATATTTTGAAAGAAAATTACTTCGCAGCATAAGGGGAGTTGGGAATCGTCTGCTATGGGGGGGCGGCAGATTTTTGGTCGGTCTCGGAGCTGTCATTTCAGGAATAAATATGATCATGAAGTCAGAAATAAAGATGGTGAAGTTGTCAAAAAGTTGGGGGGAGAATGGCCCCCATAGCTCCGCCCATGCCTCGGAGTTAAAGGATTAGAAAACCCTGGGTGGAGCCACAAAAAATCCCAAAGACGTTTCGAACTTACTTCGGAAAATAAGACTGCCTGTATGGTTTACCGACTGTATGAATCAATGGAAGAGGATACATTTCTGCCGTTCTTTTTCTTCCCACGACCAACTTCTTTCTCATCTCCAGGTTTTACGGCTTTCTGATAAACTTGCTGAAATTGTGCTAGATTTGGACAGGATGCTAAAAGCAAGATGCTAGATGCTAGAGACATGCAAATTATGCTAGATCTAGCATCATTATGCTAGATCTGGCAACGCTGTTCCCCACAATAGGCGTGTCGTGCAAGTAACCAATCATACGTCAGGTACTAGCTTTTACCTATTGCTTCCTTCTCACAGCTCAGAACATTGGTAACTATGGATAGACGTACAGCAGTAATTACTTTATGGGAGTTGGAAGGTTATTCTGCAACTGCAGCTAGCAGGCGAGTAGGTGTCCCGGCCTCTACAGGAAGGCGATGGATTCGGAAATATGGTGCTACAGGTCAGACTGATAATTTACGATCTCCTGGTCGTCCGCATGTGTCAACCGAAGCCCAAGATGCGAGATTAGTAAACGAAGCCCGGTTAGACCCACTAAGGACGCCTAGACAGCTAAGGGAAGTTTCTCTCTTTCCTGGTAGAAAGCATACAGCTCTGCGAAGGCTTCGTCATGCTGGGTTACGTGGCCGTGTTGCTGCCGTGAAGGAAAAACTCTCAGACGACCACAAAATTTACCGTCTCGCGTTTGCACAGGCGAATGTGGGTCTCAATTGGGAAAACGTAGTTTTCTCAGATGAATCCATATTCACAACATCAAAGAAGGGACGCCGTTTTGTGTATCGTCCGAGAGGCACCCGATATGACCATGGATATGTGGCTGCTTGCAATCGCAGTGGCCATGTATCTATTTTATGTTGGGGTTGGATTTCCAGTCGCGGAGCAGGACAGCTTCATAGAATTGAAGGACATCTGGACAATGCTCAGTACTTAGACATTATTAGTAATATCATGGTGCTATCTGTACGAGTATTTCAGCCTGATGGTGTAATTCAGTTCCAGCAATACCAGTCGCCAATACATACTTCCCGTGTGATTCAGGAATGGTTCGCAGGGCATCCTGAGAATGATTTAATCGACTGGCCGCTCGTGGAGCAGACCTCAATCTCATGGAAAATATGTGGGCAGAAGTGAAGCGTACTCTAAGGGAAAGTTGGCCCCAGGCAGATCCACCAAGAACTCAGGATGACCTGTGGCATCTTGTTTCCGAAGCATGGCTGGAGGTAGGGGAAGGAGATAGATTTGTCACCCATGTAATAGATTCCATGCCCAGAAGAATGGAGCGTGTACTAAATTCAGAAGGGTCTTGGACACAATATTAATGTTCCCGCCTTAACTCCCGAAAACAGCCCTTTTCAGGGCTACCTAAACGCTTCTGAAAATATTTCTAGAAGTAAACCACTCCTTGTATCCGATTTCTGTGCAATCCTACTAACAAAAGAATGATTATTAGCTGTAGGCTTTGAACTCAAGACCTCTTTATTGGCAAGTCCGTACTCTACCAGTGAGCTAACACGAACACGCAAACCCAACCTGAAGAAACACGACTTTCAATTTCTGGTATTCGATGACAATGATGCTCATATACTTGGCAAATGTTGTATTCAACTTGGGATGTTCCGCAACACATACACACACACACATAAACAAAGCGAAAGAGAGAGAGAGAGAGAGAGAGAGAGATGAATATACAAAAGCATATTCAACGTATTCGAATGAGACTCTAAGTAACGACATTCCGTTCTAAAGAGAGTTTGTGTTTCTTCCCGTGACGTTAAGGGGATCGGGAAAAGTTATGTGTCTTGAAGCAGGATACGACTTTGGATACTCTGTTTATACACTTTCTATATCCGTAGGAATATATTGTATTTCACGAATGTAAATGACATGCTGTAATGAGAATATTGAGAAGTTACATCTGTATGACAAATAGATGCAAATAAATACACTACATAACTTATTTATTGCTATTGAACGAGTTTCTTAAGTTGTATTTACATCCTCATATATAATACCGACCTACTGTGAAAATTATCTCAGATGTTATATTTTAAACATAATAATTACTATGTTCTGCAATGATTATGTTATATATACACAACTTATGTATTCTAATGTAATTATTTTATATAATTTTTCATGCATTGCGGAAAATATAATTTAAAAAAAGGACTAACTTAGACGGGATTCGAACTCTCAACCTTAAGAGTTGAAATCCGACAACTTACCAATGAGCTAACGCAAGGACTTCTAGAACAATGCTTCTAGCGATGTATGACGGATCTCAAGATAATTATGACATTCATATCCATTACAAACGCTGTTTCTGTTCTACTTTGACTTTTATTTTAGTACTCAGGCGATAATTATGTTCTATTTCTTAACTTTGAGCATTCTTTTACATATGGAAAGATTCTTTAACGTATTTAAATGTTCCATTACGTATGGAGAGCTAAATGACAAACAAGCATGTGCTGACATTAAAAAAAGAAAAAAGGTTTCGAAATATTGTATCATTAAGTATTTCAATCAATGTTGCTTTTTTAAACACTTGGTAACAAGTCTTATTATATTTAAAAGAAGAAAAACAAATCTGCAAACTTTTTCCCGATTGCAAAGGCTCTCTTGGAGGTTCGAACCTGGCTTACTTTTTCCCGAAGATACCCGAAGCTGGACTTAGAAAATGATTGCCTCAAAACACCAGTAAAGAATGCGCTCAACCTTTTTGAGACAAGGTGTACATTTGTGCACCCCTTGAAATTTTTGGGAATGGTACCTTGGCCCACCCCTTAAGTTTTAGAAATTGCCCAATTTAAACATTTGGTATAATAGTACTGGACCCTAATATATATTACTATAAATTTGGGTGGTCCACCTCGTTCCCTTTTAGGGGTGATTTTGTTCCGCTTTAGGGGTGAACATGGATACCGTACATGTGGTGCGATCGTCCCGAGTTCGATTTTTGGTGCTAGTTTCAGGAAATGTTGAATTTAACGTCGCCGCAAAACGATGATGATAGGACGAAACATGAGAAAAACATGAACTTACTTGATTGAGGATTGAAGCAGGGACCTCACACATTAGTGACAAACGCGGCTGGGATGATGTGATTTTGGACCTAATTAGTAACTCTCGTTTCCGTTCATGGATTAAATAAAAAGATGACTCTTTGCTTAAATCTGATTAGTTCATTGTTCGAGCGATTTTTAAACGCCCAGCGTTTGTTGATCAGTAAGCGCTTCATTGATGGAAACAATGTTGCCAGATTTTGAAAATCTAAACTGTTCCGATTCTTTTTCGAAATGGTTCCGCTGAGTGCAAGAATTTTCAAAACTAAAAACTTTTCAAAAAAATTTTTCGAACTAAAAAATTTCAAATAAAAAAATTTAAACAAAAATTGTCAAACAAAAATTTTCAAACAAAATTTCAAATAAAATTTTGAAACAAATTTTGAAAATCTAAAATTTTTTAAACTAAAAAATAAAATCAAACTTTCTGGAACGAAATTTTTTTAAACTTAAAATTTTCGAACTCGAACCGAATTTGAAAACTAAAAAACTTTTCGAACCAAATTTTCAAACAATTTTTTTTTCGAACTCAGAAAGTTTCAAACTTAAAACTTGCAAATCAAAATTTCAAACTAAAAAGTTTTCGATCTAAAATTTTGAACTAAAAAATTCGAACTCAAAGTTCTCACTAAAAATTTTCGAACTCAGAAAATTTTAAAATCAAAATTTGAAACTCAAGTTTCGAATTAAAAATATTTTTGAACTACAATTATCAAACTCAAACTTTTCGAAAATCTTAACAGAGATTGAAAGTGATCACTCGTTTCGCGAGCCGTAAGCCGTAACTTTTAGTAATGTAACATAGTTTACGATTTAAGATTTATATTGTCTTGAGAACGATTGAGTTCGTTTATGTAATGAACCCGTTGACCAGCCATAGCCTGATTTCACATCGTAGCTCATGAAAGCAATCTTGTTGTAGTTGTGTAGCCGTGACCATTTTTTCTGGACATATAGCCTGTACGATCACCAGGAATGAAATACTACTTAGTTTAGCGACCATTAAGACGTGAAATAAGATGAAATCTGAACCATCAAATGTTAAGACATCCTGCGATAGAACAAACGAAAATGTGTGTTTCCTTACCTGGAGTCGAACCCCGGATCGATTAGAACTTTAAGGAAAGGACATATTTCGTTTAGCACAGCGATTCATATCTTATGAGCTGGGAACTCAGACCTCAAAATCAACGTCTGCTTAGTTGTTAAAAGCAATGAATCAATTTTCCATTTACATTGCCAAACACTTTAAAATATTAAGTCAGCTTCTGTCATATTGAAATTGCATTTAAAAAAATCACATGCGAAGGCGAAGATGACGAAAGAGAGGAGCGGCTTCTTGCACAAGTTTCGTAACGAAATGAATTTCATTACTTCAGTATCATAGTTTCTTTGTCATAGATGAAGAATGCAGAATTTGCAGTTTTTCTTTATAACATCATTCAGCTCTGTCATATTGCATTCTCTCTCTTTAAATTGTGTTACTGTTGCTTAGTTACTAAGATATCAGTCCTGTGTTTGTAACATTGAACTTGTCATTTACTGCAATAGTGATTACCGTGTTACCTAGTGATGATGCTATAATGTTGCATTGAATCTAATTTTTCTGGTGCAAGAGGTTTTCAGTTCGATTCCTTTAGAGTGCTTCCCGTCGTTCTTATAGGATTATCAGTTACTTATTTCATGAAAGATCGTGCCAGTAGTGAATGATGCTACATTGAATTCAATTTACTATGGTGGAAGAGCTTCCCTCATAAGATTGTAAATGAAGAAAGAAAAAAAACTGTTACGGCTTTCCTTGTGTAAAAGAAATGAACGATTTATCGTTTTGATCTCATATTGTTTTGTACCATGGTGCTGTAATACGAGTGATTTGTATTAAATAACATTCACAAGAAGATCGATTCCGGCTGGAAAACAATTTCATAAAAGTGAACAAGTGCATCTAATGCGAAAAGGATTCTAGTTTGATCCTGCTGACGTTCACTACTTTTAGTGAAGTTTTTATACGATAAAAGTATTGCACGAACAGTCTGTGCCTACTGCTAAAACTTAATTACATTTTCATTGAAATCAACATAAGTAATATATTTGTATTTAAAAAATGTAATCAGTATGTACTGTAATAAACAACATTGTGTGTTTGTGTGTGTGTCGTGTGTGTGTGTGTGTGTGCGTGATGTTAGTCTAAACAACAGTCTTTTTCATGAATGGTTTTTAAATTATTGTTGTGGTATTTGCTCCTCGAGAAAAAGCTGAGGCCTGCAAAATGATCTTCCTCAACTCAGTGACCTTGCTTGTTTCATGTTAAGTGTATCATTATCTGTTTTACGTCGTGATGACTCAATGACAAAGGTGTGTAAGGTCGCTGGTTCGATCTTAGCTAACGCCAAGTTGCTTTGTAGTGAACAAAAAGCCATGTGCGTGAGTTTTCTCAGGGTTCTCCCCACTATATTTAATCCATCATTACATTTATTTCTCATCATCATCGTCTTCTTTAGCCTAGTTAACATAACTGTAAGACGTAAAACTCAAAGATTTAATTTCATTTCTCTGAATTACCACGAGTGTTTTTTTGTTCTCTTGACAGTACCGAGGACGTAAATCTTGTGTTCCTAGACTGCATAAGACGTGAACGATAAAATCTGAACAACCATAAATGTTTTATGCTGACTTAACAATATCGAGGCTGTATAGGACGTGGACCTACAGTTCAAAGTGAAATTCGAATCATCATAAATGTAGCTATAAACACCAAATATTTGTTTCTATTTTACGTATAAGATGGAAAGCGTTTATGTCCTTAGGCTGTATAAGACTTGAACGTACTTCTGTGGGTTGTGTACTTAAACCCGTAATAATAACGCCAAAAATCGAACCTGGACTTAGCCACTGAAATCTCAAATAGGCTTAAGGAGAGATTTTTTTTTATTGTAATGCATTCAACCTGGAAAATGCTGATTAGCACCTTGACCTTCAAGTGAGAGGAGTGAGAGGTAAGGAAATACTTCCGTGCTTGACGTCACATGAATGAAATTCTGTCCATCTTAGCATTTTTTCGTTCTGTGCTTTGATCAGTAAGCTGTTATTCGTTTCATACAAGTTCAAGAGTTAATGTGGCTAATATTTATTAAATCACATCTTAATGGTCGCTAAACTAAGTAGTATTTCATTCCTGGTGATCGTACAGGCTATATGTCCAGAAAAAATGGTCACGGCTACACAACTACAACAAGATTGCTTTCATGAGCTACGATGTGAAATCAGGCTATGGCTGGCCAACGGGTTCATTACATAAACGAACTCAATCGTTCTCAAGACAATATAAATCTTAAACCGTAAACTATGTTACATTACTAAAAGTTACGGCTTACGGCTCGCGAAACGAGTGATCACTTTCAATCTCTGTTAAGATTTTCGAAAAGTTTGAGTTTGATAATTTTAGTTCAAAAATATTTTTAATTCGAAACTTGAGTTTCAAATTTTGATTTTAAAATTTTCTGAGTTCGAAAATTTTTAGTGAGAACTTTGAGTTCGAATTTTTTAGTTCAAAATTTTAGATCGAAAACTTTTTAGTTTGAAATTTTGATTTGCAAGTTTTAAGTTTGAAACTTTCTGAGTTCGAAAAAAAAATTGTTTGAAAATTTGGTTCGAAAAGTTTTTTAGTTTTCAAATTCGGTTCGAGTTCGAAAATTTTAAGTTTAAAAAAATTTCGTTCCAGAAAGTTTGATTTTATTTTTTAGTTTAAAAAATTTTAGATTTTCAAAATTTGTTTCAAAATTTTATTTGAAATTTTGTTTGAAAATTTTTGTTTGACAATTTTTGTTTAAATTTTTTTATTTGAAATTTTTTAGTTCGAAATTTTTTTTTGAAAAGTTTTTAGTTTTGAAAATTCTTGCACTCAGCGGAACCGTTTCGAAAAAGAATCCGAGCAGTTTAGATTTTCAAAATCTGGCAACATTGTTTCCATCAATGAAGCGCTTACTGATCAACAAACGCTGGGCGTTTAAAAATCGCTCGAACAATGAACTAATCAGATTTAAGCAAAGAGTCATCTTTTTATTTAATCCATGAACGGAAACGAGAGTTACTAATTAGGTCCAAAATCACATCATCCCAGCCGCGTTTGTCACTAATGTGTGAGGTCCCTGCT
Source organism: Thermobia domestica (assembly GCF_964235325.1). Lineage (NCBI taxonomy): Eukaryota > Metazoa > Arthropoda > Insecta > Zygentoma > Lepismatidae > Thermobia > Thermobia domestica. The sequence goes on from NC_137459.1 coordinate 246,367,935, forward strand.
TCAATCCTCAATCAAGTAAGTTCATGTTTTTCTCATGTTTCGTCCTATCATCATCGTTTTGCGGCGACGTTAAATTCAACATTTCCTGAAACTAGCACCAAAAATCGAACTCGGGACGATTGCACCACATGTACGGTATCCATGTTCACCCCTAAAGCGGAACAAAATCACCCCTAAAAGGGAACGAGGTGGACCACCCAAATTTATAGTAATATATATTAGGGTCCAGTACTATTATACCAAATGTTTAAATTGGGCAATTTCTAAAACTTAAGGGGTGGGCCAAGGTACCATTCCCAAAAATTTCAAGGGGTGCACAAATGTACCTATGTCTTATGATAGGAAATAGACCTGTATACATGACCATATAACCATATAAGGTAATAGGTCCTCATCCAAGAGGATAAATTGGATCAAAAAACCAAACACGTGGTACATCATATTGCTTATGTTTATATTTTGGCAATTTTGTACCCCTAAAACGGAACGAAGTGAACCACCCAAATTTATCATGATACATATTAGAGTCCAGTAGTATATGCTTAAACTGAAAAATTTCCAAATTTTAAGGGGTGGGCTATGGTACTCCTCCCAAATTTTAAAGGGATGCACAAATGTACCTATGTGTTATAATAGGAAATGTACATCTGAATACGTCCATATAACTATATAAGGTAATAGGACCTCATCCAAGGTGATAAAATGAGCCAAAATATCAAACACGTGGTTGCAGTAAAATTTGGTAATTTTGTGCCCCTAAAAGGAACGAGGTGGACCACCCAAATTTATAATAATATATATTGGAGCCCTATACTATTATACCAAATGTTTAAATTGGGCAATTTCCAAAATTGAAGGGTGTGGGCCAAAGTACTCCCCTCAAATTTTAAAAGGGTGCACAAATATACCCATATCTTATGAAAGGTAATGAACCCCTGTATACGCCCATATAACTATATAAGGTAATAGGACCTCATCCAAGAGGATAAATTGGGCCAAAAGACCAAACACGTGGTACAACGTATTGCTTACGTTTATATTTCGGCAATTTCGTACCTCTGAAGGGGAACATGTTTTCTCCTGTTTCGTCCTATCATTTCTCATCACCATCGTTTTCGCTGGGGACGTTAAATTCAACATTTCCTAAACTAGCACCAAGAATCGAACTCGGTACGATTGCAAGTTATCCATGTTCACCCCTGAAACGGAACAAAGTGGATCACAAAGTACTTATCAAATTTAAGGAAATAATTTTAAATACGCCTCCATATAACGTAATAAGGCTCCAAAATCGATAATCATCAAAGGGAACGAGGTCCGATACTCCCCTCCCCCCCTCCAACTCCTGATGTAAATTAAGGTGATCTTATGTGTCCTGAGTGATCCCTGCCCCTGAGTAAACATAAGCAAAATTACAATAGGTAATGCAATCCCAAACCAAAACATCTCTAACTCATTCACTATGGTCCATGTGGGGTCCCAAAAGTAAAATAGGGTCAGCCCGACGTCAAACAAACAGATTAGCTCAAACCAAATACCTCTACTTCATTCGCACCAATAAGGGACGGGATGGCTCAGTGATAGAGCGTTCACCTCTGCTGTATGGGGTTCCTAGTTCCAAGTAATTTTGTGGTGGGCAACATTATGCTCCAATTTTCTCCCATACTTTCATTCATTTTTCATCGTCACCGTCTCCTTTAGCCTAATCGTGGGACGTAAAACTAAAGATTTCATTTGCACCAGTGTTAGTTCATCTCATCAAAGGGATAACAACCAAAAATCAAGTATTCCTCCCAAAGTTCAGCAGCAAAAATAGAACCTACTAATTAACGTGAAATCCGAACCGCATGAGCTCCTTCCGGGAATCGAACTCTGGTCTCCCACGTTAAAGGCGCATACGCTAACCGGTTAGCCACAAAGGAACTCCAAAGTTTTCGAGTTTCATATTAATACTAATACTAATTTATACTATTACTGGGGTCTACTAATTCATAACGTAATAGATCATCAAGAAAGAGATCAAACCTTGTTTTGGTAATTTTATACCCATAAAAGGGAACGAAACAAGCCATCATAAGCTCCAAGCTAAAAATCCCAGTTCAGTGACGTCAAACGAACATATTAGCTCGAACCAACTACATCTAATTCATTCATACCAGTAAAGGTGCGGTGGCTCAGTGGTAGAGCGTTCACCTCTGCTGTATGGGGTCCCTAGTTCAAACCCCCGCGAAATAGTTTTGTGGAGGGCAACATTATGCTACATTTTTCCCACACTTTCATTTGCACCCGTGTTAGTCCATCTCATCAAAGATATAACAATCTCCAAATTTTATGCCATAAAAGGGAACGAAAGCATTCGTAAACCTGTACTATTTCATAACGTAATGAATCATCAAGACCATATTTTTAGTAACTTTAAAGAATCATCATGACCTCTGATCCAATACTCCCAATTCTATTACGTCATAGCCTGGCCAAGGTACCTCTGATTCATTTACACCAACGTGCATGGCCCCTGAATAAGCATAAGCAAAATTTCAATAGGTGACGCAATCCCGGGCCAAAGCATCCCTGATTCATTCACTATGGTCCATAGTGGCCCCAAATTGGATAATCGAGAGTGCGGTAAAGTAACGCAATTACTACTGCTACTAGGTGACTCGTGATAACGGTACCTCATACAAAATATTATTGTCTAGGGCGCTCTTGTTCCACATTTCGATTATTTTTGATCTATTTGAAGATATCACATAATTATCTGTAAAATTATCGATAATTTCGCATTGATTAGGCCTCTTAAGAAAGAGTCTTAGTCTTCTACGTCACAACTACTTTTTTCGGCATCACCTTATCAGCTAATTTGTTTTCTATACATAATTCTATACTATATGCAATAGTAACGTATATACTTCTATTTTCATATTTATATTTTCAGTGTAAATAACAGCAATATAAAATATCAATATCATATATTGAGACACTTTTTTTTGTGTGTGTGTGTGTGTGTAGAGTTTCAGTCAAATCAAAGGGTCAGATAATCGGGGATAACGGCCGTCTTATGCATCGTCTTGCATTGTTTGTTCAATGTATGACCAAACATGTCTTGGGGATGTGAACTGTGGCACCTTTTACGTACTGCGAGCCTTAGCATGTTGGAGGTGAACTACTGGAAAACTGAATAAAAGTGTGTTGTGAAATGACTTGATATTAGACCGAATTAGTTTATTTTATGTTTGTTTCAGTTACAATGTCAAACGGCTTTCTTGCAACTGAGAATCAATTTTACATTTCTCTGCAGGTATTATAAAAATCATTTTTATTAAAGTAGATGCGAATAACACTGCTAATAACAGAACTGTGTCTAGTCATTATTTTCCGAGAAGAAAGAGTAGAATAACATCTAAAGGTTATGATGGAACTTAAAAAAATAGTTATTCTTCTTACAGAATATGTTACAATTAATAAAGAAAAATTTCCTGCAAGAAATCCCTCCCTGCACAGAATTCCCAGTCTCCAAAAATTAGGCAGAAGGGGAATTCCCGTTCTGCCTAAAGATAAGATCATTTAAAATATTCTCTGCAAAGTGCTGGAGGGGCTTTAGGCAGAACGGGAAGACACCAATAAGCAAGTAACAAGATAATCCCATGCATGTACAGGAGATTGAAATTTATTGGGCGCGCTTTTAATAACAAGACATTGAACTCATCAAAACTATATTATAATTGTTGTTTTCTTTTTTTATGCGTTCATCAAGTTGATTTTTAAAAAGTGCACAAGGAATCATTTCCACAGTCTCGGATTTTGTCTGCTAATAGCAGAAAATACGTACTTTTCCTAATATTAGTACAGTTAATAGTTTGTGTTTTGTTTTACACCAAGTTATTCTTAGACAACTGTCCTTAAGTATTCTTATTTATCAAGTAGTATAAATCTCTATTTTCAATTGACAAAAGTAAAATTATACGTATCACATTTACATTATCCGCCAAGATCTAGTTTGTTTGTAGCCAGGTAGCTCATCCGAAACGGAAATTACGTTTTCTGCACCAGCGTATTTTAATTTTTCCCTCTTTTCTCGCCCTCCAATTTTTTTCGACCCCAAATCTTTTGCGCCCTAAGCACGTGCCTAGCGTGCCTAAGCGGAAAAGCGGCCCTGCTACTAGCTCTACAAACAGTTCGTTCGAACTAGTAAATCCATTGCGTCCGTCGGTTTACTCTTTTTCTTTGCTATCGAATGATCGGTTATTTTTAGTTGAATTTGTCATATTTTTCTCCAGAATGCAGCTTAATTAAGTCCTTTTTTGTGTTATAACACATGGGCTGAAAAGTCCCGGGCCTAACACATAGATGGCGCTAGTTGTATTGCAGTCACCTTGTTTTCAGTGAATACTAACCTTCACAAGACAGCTGTGAGAATTTCATGATATTCTATTCATTCGTCTGTGAGTTATTGTGCTAAGAGTGACCCTACTTGTGTTAGTTTCAAAACAACGGATCAATAACAATTTCGTGTTTTAATTTTACACTGCTTCTTGATGGGAAAAAATACCGTTCAAGCGAAGCAATGGCTTGAAAAGTGTTATGGGGACTCCGCTCCATCAGAAACAACAATAAAACGTTGGTTTGCTGACTTCAAACGTGGTCGTAGAGACACCGATGATGCAGAACGCAGTGGACGTCCAAATGAGGCAGTAACATCAGAAAACATAAAAAAAAATCCACAAACTTGTTTTGAATGATCGTAAAGTGAAGGTGCGTGAGTTAGCTGACATCGTAAAGATATCAAAAGAACGTGTTGGCTTTATATTGCATGAGCATTTGACTATGAGAAAGCTCTGTTCAAAGTGGGTGCCGCGTTTGCTCACTGTGGACCAAAAACAAGAACGTGTTGATGCTTCTGAGCAGTGTTTGGCCATGTTTAAACGTAACAAACCGGACTTTTTGCGTCGATATGTGACCATGGATGAAACATGGATCCATCACTTCACTCCGGAATCAAAACGATCGGCATCTGAGTGGACAGCAACTGGTGAACCTCGTCCAAAGCGCCCGAAAGCACAACAATCGGCTGGCAAGGTTATGGCCTCGGTATTTTGGGATGTGCGTGGTGTAATATTCATCGACTATCTTGAAAAAGGACATACCATTAACAGTGACTATTATATAGCGTTATTGGAGCGTTTGAAGGCCGAAATTGCAAAGAAACGACCGCATATGGCAAAGAAAAAACTTTTGTATCATCAAGACAACGCACCGTGTCACAAGTCAATCAAAACAATGGCAAAACTACATGAATTGAACTTCGAATTGCTCCCACATCCACCGTATTCGCCAGATTTGGCTCCCAGCGACTACTGGCTGTTCGCAGACCTAAAAAAAAATGCTCGCCGGTAAGAAATTTCGCACGAATGAAGAGGTTATCGCTGCAACTGAGGCCTATTTTGAGGCAAAAGATAAATCGTTCTACAAAAGTGGTATTGAAATGTTAGAGCGGCGCTGGACTGATTGCGTTGCTCTTCATGGAGATTACGTTGATGAATAAAGCTAATTTTGAACCAAAAAAACGGCGTTTTGTTTGTTAGGCCCGGAACTTTTCAGCCCATGTGTTAGTGGGAAAAGAAAGCTGAAATTTCACTTTTCATTAAAGCTGGAATGTGGAAAAATTCCAGGCGAAATAGCTACAAAAAATGCTTTCTTCAGAGGAGCCTTTCCGGGCCCTTGCATCTCTAGATTTGACACATTTTGAATGCATAAGAACAAAGTTACTAGGAATTGAAATTTTGACTTTTTTCGAAAAGGTTTACTGGGAAAACTACTTAGAGAAGTAACATACCCAATCACGTAAGGGTTTCCAATAGATGTGAAGATCGTAATGCCATTTAGAGCAGTTCGGTATGTTACTATTCCGGAGATATGGCAAACTTCGGTCAAATTTCAAACATTGTTTAAAACTATGCAGTTCCGAGAACTTGTTACAACTAATAAAAATGATTGCTATAATATTATAGAAGAAAAGGAAAGTAGCAATCATTTTCAAAATTTCCCGCAAATATACCATTGTAAGCAGTATAACAATTTACTTGTATTTCTCATAGTTCAAAGATGGGTTGAAATATCAAATTGTTGTAAAGGTATTATGATCTCTGTCTTTTGAAAACTAGCTACACGATTGAATGTGATACTTATTTAAAGAGATTGGAAATAAAGCCATTCGAAAAAAAAAATAATAATTTCCGTGCAACATTTATTTTTGTATTCTCGAAATATGTCATATTATGATCTTAGTACTTAACATTAAGGTATTTTAGATGCCCATTGCTTCTCCATTCTCACTTGGTATTACTGTGGTAGAGGCCCCCAAAATTTAGGGTGTTGCGATACTGTAGAGTCTTGGTTTCTAACACTAAATAATATATGTGGTATTGCAAATATTCGTTTAACATGTAGATTTGAAATACATAATTATCATGGTGCCATTAAAAAAAAAAAAAAAAAGCTCTTTATGTAGAATTGGAAACAGAGATAATCGGTGATATTGAAGAGTATGTCAAACGATTTCCCCCTGTCAATATTTCCATCATACAAATTTTCAGCGTTTTTTTAATGTTTTAATTTGGAAGTTACAAGGTCATCTGAAAGTCCACCCTATATATTCTTGGCAACAGCACGAATCCTACGCAAAATTCAAAAATATTAAACTATATTTTTTAGTAAAAAAATTGCTCAAATTTAATTCTATTAATAAGCTATAAATATTTTCAAAACTAATAGATAAAATAAGTGGTTTGCTGACCACTTGTTCTTCATAATTTCAGGATGTTTTGGAGAAACATGAGAGTTCTGCGAATAGGGAGCCAGCTGCTGTTGCCCATACAAATAACCTGAAGGAACCAAACTTCAAACCAAACTATGAGTCAAGTGGTAAGTGTTGTAGCACCTGCGGCAACGGAGAAGCCTGCGAGTGCCGTCATGTAGAAGATATAGAAGGTGAAAAAGATGTTCAGTTAAATAATGACAGATGCAGTAATAAGAGAAAGAAAAGGAAATGGATTAGACGATCAAACGTCAGTGTTACCGACCAAAGTATGCCAAAAAAGATAAAGATAAAAAGGCCAGGTAGTTGTGAGTCATACGTTTCTAAAACAGATAAATGTGATGAATGTTTAAATACAGAGCACAAGCAAGTGGGAGATAGTGCTAGGAAATATCATGATCTGGAAAGAAAAAGAATGTGCCGCAGTATTTGCCCTACATTACGCAATAGACAGACAGAAGAAAACTCGGGGAACGTGCCAAACGCAGGAAATATTTTGTTAAAAAATAATACTAAAGAAAAGCGCAATGTACCGGCCGAGAGAATGAAAAACTCGTCAGTAACAGAAAATTCTAGTTCGGATAATTCAAAATCTGTGTATGATGAAAGAGTTCCTGATGTAGGTATGTTCATTTTTTTTCTTTTTATTCTTTTATTATTATTATTATTATTATTATTATTATTATTATTATTATTATTATTATTATTATTATTATTATTATTTAGGTGGTACTAATTGTGTTAGTGTTACTGAATAAAATATAAAGAGTTTAACAACCTTAAATAATCTATTCAACGTGGTAATTTTGTCACTAGAACCAAAGTTTTAGTGGTTATGACATAATAAGTTCGTGTAATTTTTTTCCGTAGTAAGTTTCGAGTCTTGTATTCATTTTATCTAATCTAATATATGTACCTGAAACAGTACAGTGATTGACAAAATTCCTTACATACTTGTTATTTTTCATTTAATTTGTATTTTTCATTGCACATTTAGTGTTCATTCTGTTCTGATGATTTTTGTGCTACTGTTGCTATTGCATAACTATTTGTATACGACTCCCCGTAGGATTTAACTCTGCTTTCACATTAAAAAAAAAAAAAGGATTAAATATTAGCAATACTTTATTCCACGTGGAATCGAAACACCTTGATGGAATTTGATAAGGGAGTTGTCAATCGATTCATCATCTCAGAGGCAAAGGTGTCCGAGCAAACGCGAGCCCAGTGAGGTTAATGGGCGAGTGTGTTGCCACGTTTGGCCTAATCCTCGTTTCGCCTAACCAATTATCTGACACTTTTATGACAGATAAATGATAAGGTTTGTGCCCGCCATTTTAGGCGAAAAAAGGATCCTCGTTTGGCCTAATCCTCGTTACGCCTAAAATGGCGGACAATGAAAAAATCGTGGAAATTCAACTAGAGGGATATTATATAAGAGAAAATTCCCTAGTATATAAAGAATTAAGAAATGCAAAATATATAGATTAATATTATATTAACTATTTTCGAGGAGTTAGGATTACCAAAACTCCTTTATGTATTTACTAGGACCATGGATATATACGAATATATATGAGTAGGGGAATAGCAAAACCCGTTAAATTCAAATTTTATAATTTGTGACATCGAGAACAACTGTTTAAACACGTCATAATTGTAAAATAATATTAGAAACTAGAGAACATTAAAAAAATTAAGAACAATGTGAGTGTTGGTCTGTCGAAAGCTGTATAATCACACTAGTCTGTGAATTACGTTATTGAAGGAAATAGTTTGGATTAAACAGGTTTTGCGTATGTAAATGGACATAACAGCTTTTGTATCTGGACGAGCGGCCATTTTTGTTGAGGCTCAAGATACAAAACCTATGAAAAAGAAAGGGAGTCAGAGTCAGAAATCAGTATTATGCCTACTAAAATATTGGGGTGGGGTGGGGTGGGGTGGAATTTATTATCAACTATACATTGCACAAGATTAGCACAAATGAATATGGATATATAAATGCTACATTAATTTTGTTCTAAATTGAAAACAATGGATCCAAATGTGCAAAAAATTGAATTATGTAACCTCCTCTCCATCATCATCTACTAAATGGAAATCCATATCGCCGACGTCCTCTGGTGCATCACCATTTTCTCGATTTTCTATTCCTCAAAAACCTCTTTGTAAAACGTGAGCTTTGAGCTGCTTTCAATCGTCAAACCCTTCGTAACTACAAGCGGAGTTAATTATACCTATCTGTAGGCCTATACATTTCTAAACTGAATGACTATATTTTGGAAGAGTTTGTAACCTTTTATGGACTGACATAGGGTGAATATTAATTTGCCAATTATCCCAATATATGAATTTGAAATATAGCAAAACAAAATGTGCAAATGTTGAGTTTGAGCAAAACAGTGGCAGAAAGAGAATTAGAAATGGTAAATAAGTGGCAAAATTTTTTAACATGTTGTACCAGAAGCATGTTATAATTTTGAATGATAATTGACACGAGACGTTTTAAGAATGAGGTTCTGCTGAAGCTGAAGAGACCGTTTAGAGAAGAACCTAATCCAACAATGTTCTGTTCAAAGTAGAGAGTTACCCTGAAATACAAAACAAACGACTTTTAACCATAGATAGTCCACTCACCTTGTCTTTTTGGCTACATTTCGTTTCCAGTTTTTCATGTGTCTTGTACGTTTTCTAGGCAATTTTGGTGTTGTCTGATAACAAAATTATGATCATTGCTGCTTAGAGTATCGTTTTCTTTCGATTTTGCGTGCATTTGTCTAGTAATTATTAAAGAAAACCAAATAAGCACAGAAAAGTTTCACGAACAGTTAGGTTAAGACGTATATAGTGTCTCCATTTTCAGTCCAGTGTGCGCGGTGGCTCAGTGGCAAAGCGTTCACCTCCGGTGCTTGGGGCCCCTGGTTCGATCCCAGCTTGCGCCATGTGGACTTTGTGGTGGACAAACACCATGACCGTGGGTTTTATTGGGGTTCTCCCGTTTCCTCCCACTTTCTTCATTTCATTCATTTCTCATCATCACCGTCTCCTTTAGCTAACTGGCATAACTGTGGGACGTAAAACTAAAGATTTCATTTTCTTTTTTTCAATTTTCAGTTCAAAAGTAAAAAAATAATGAAAGCACACACTTCAAATTCTGCCAAATAAAATTTCGAATGATTTACGAAGAGTTGCAATAAATATTCAGATTACTAAACTAATCCTATACAGTACGAAACCTCAAATTGTTTGAAATATGGAATTAACAGGGTTTGATTCTGCTTTTCTCATTAGGTTATTTGCAGGTTTGGGATTTAACAGTTTATGAAACTGAATATGGAAGAGTGATTTAACTGGTTTTGCATCTGTTGCCATGATGGATTTAACAAGTTTTGGTAATTGGCACATATTTCAATCTCAATTTTCAACTAGTTAAAATGGCTTTTTCTACTGAATACTATTTGGAAATAATAGCTTTCCAAGTAAGGTTTCCAGAGCAACCACTATCTCATTTTTTTTTAAAAAAAGTGAATTTAACGGGTTTTGTCATTGGCCTACTCATATATCGTATACATATCGACACGTTCTCTAACGATCCAAACGATTTATGGTATGGATTCCAAATCTTAAGAATAGATTTCATCTCAGCTTGAGTCTTCTATTAAAGTAAGAACTAGTACAACTTTCGGTTTCAATATTGATTCCTAAATATTAAAAATCGTAAGAGATAATGAGAAATCGTTTTTGATGAGAATTCAGCTTCCGATAAACAGGTTGCATGTCTCACATTATCACTCTATTACTGCCGTAAGTTATAGATATATTTCCGGTTTCAATATTGAATCTGCATAATTTGGAAATCTACAGTAATTTAACAATGTAAAAAGAAACTCACATGTAAGAGAACAAGGTATAAAAATGTTTTCATAACTTTGCTTACTGCACCGAACACCAGTAAACCTTAGCCAAGACGGACACCCAACTGAATAAGGGGTTCAGCCGGATAGTTAGTAGACAACGTTCGCTTCATCTTATGGACTTCAGAAGCCGATAACCCACGAAGTTACTACTTGTCATTATATGTCACTACGGTTAATGTTTTACACTGGCAACAGAATGCCGTGACTGGACCAATAAACGAGTAGCATGGTGCGATGCAGGGTTGACAAAAACAGTTTAAAAAAAAAACAACAACAACAACAACAATAAACCCGTTTTTTGTTTAAATCCGTTATTTTTGAGTTTAAACCAGGTCTTTTTTTTTTTAAATGATTTGTTGTATGTATTTATATCACATATGGAGAGAAATAAGTTTGTTTCATCTTGGTGTTATTATACAACAACCGGGTTATGCTGGAAGCGGTCACATAAGCTTAAAGCGGAATCAAATCGCTTCTCGCCTTACATCCGAGAGAAATTGTCCTCCATTTGAACTCGAAACCGGGACTAATTGACTACAAATGCGATATGTCTGCCGACTCACTCACCCAGCAGGACAACCACCTTCGTAACAGATCCCGGTTGGCCACCATCTGTTTGGAGTAGCATTCAACTTCTTCCTGCTGAAACAACCACCGAAAAAAACCGGATTTCAATCTCATTGTGCATCTCAGAGACTTATGCTATGGACATTCCCGGTAGTATGTGAAACGAGTGGAAATTCAACTCAAAAGTTGTAATTTCAAAAGTAATAATAAGAAATGAAATATATTTTTCTTCTTTCTTTGTCAGTAACGCATTAAGATGTTTGAATTGTGGAATTATCCAAAGAGCAATTTGTCAGCGGAGCGATTTGTCACAAATCACTCATTGCGATCACAATTGTCCATTGTTAAGTTATGAGCAAATTTAGGGATCTTTTGTCAGATCTAGCTCGAAATAGTTACAAATTTCATACGAATTTTAATTACAATAGAATCACAATCGGATCTCCTATAATGCATTAACAGTTTCAAAAAAGCGTTGAAACTGGAATGAAATCGTCTGAAAGATCAAAACCTACAATAAAACAACTTTTACACTTACATAAGAAGAAACACACAAACTATATTTCCTTTAACGTATCGATTAGCAGTACCATTTGACAATATCAGATATTTGGAAACAAACTGCAAACTAAAAGTTACTTTTGAACAGCACTCACCTTTAAACAAAATTAATAACAGGTGTAACTTTTTGTGTTTCTCTCATCTCAAATATAGTCACTATACACCCTGTGGGGGCATTAATATTCTCAAAATGGAACGGAAAAGTAACTGTACAATTGTCGAAACATTTTTTCCGAAAGCAAATAGTCCTATTACAAATTAGTTATGGGAAAACTAATTGTATTGCTCAGCTCTTCACATAGTAGGGAATATTTTTTTTCGAAAAATTTCCCTCCAGTTTTATCTCCAAGATTTTTTAATAGTCCACCATTTTAGGCAAAACGAGGATTAGGCCAAACGAGTATCCTTATTTCGCCTAAAATGGCGGACATAAAGCTTATCTTTTATCTGTCATAAAAGTGTCAGATAATTGGTTAGGCGAAACGAGGATTAGGCCAAACGATGCAAGATCATGGGCGAGAGATTGAGCTAGCGCGAGCCTCATTGATGATAGCGTGCCCAAGTTCGAGCAAGTGCTAGTCTGAGGTACTGAGAGTCTCAGAAATTAGCGAGCGCGAACACTATGGAGGGTAATTAACCTGAGCTCGAGTAAACCCCCGTTATAAAATGACCCTCTTTGCAGGGGTGGCATTAAGTAAAATGTCACATAAAATTCAATGAGCGGAACCTAAACACTATATTGTTAAATCGCGAAAATCAAATGTCGGTGAAATATTTTGTTTGGTATGAAGTGCAACGATGTCGAGAAAATTTATGGTTAATAAAAATTTTATATATATATAAATATGGATGGTTGAATCGAAAATACGATGTAGAATTAAGATCAGAAAGGCAATGCATACCAAGAAAGTATAATTATGTGTAGAACCTATCCTTTCTCAAAGCTCACCAAACTATAAGCCTTTCTTAGCTGCACGCTCTGAGCTTGCTGTCAACAAAACATACCGAAAATTCACTACTTCAATACTTAAAAAAAAAAAAAAAAAAAAAAAAATGATGTTAATATAAAAATGTTTGGGCCACACCAGTGTTAGCAATTTGTGCTTGTGGTTCCAGATTTTGACAAGTTAACAGATGTGAAAATTAAAGTTTAGTGTATAGACAATCGAACATCTGTTTTCTGATAAACATGAAATACAAAATGGGGCTCTAAAAGTCTCTTAGGGTTCTTCTCTTATGCAGTATTTCAGTTCGACTACGTGAGTATCTTTGTTTCTCAAGATCTCTTCATATGAAGCATATTGCGAGATGGTCTTTGCTTACCTAATAACAAGACTTTAGGTTTTAGTCTAGAAACGTAAATTGAATAAATAAATTTCTCGAAGAAATGTTTTCTGCAAACTGACAGTTCCATCAATTCATCGGAAACGAATTGAAATTAGAAAGAAAACAGATGGTTCAAAATTTTATTATTTAGTACCACTGATAAAAGCTGATGTAAATAACTCAAAGATGATTTTACCTTATATCCGAGGGAACTAAAAATTGTTTTCAGACATTTTTGATGTTCACCAACGTCTTCATCAATGACTTCTATTAGCTGCTAAACTGGGAACATGAGTAGGTTCTTGCCTTCTTGCGGAACCTTTATGACAATAAAATAAATGAAATTCTCACTTCTTTGATTACCTTCAAATATTGAAATAATCAACTTTGTAACTTAAATTTTCAAGAGGCAAAGTTCAACATAGTTTGAAAAGTGAGGATTTCATTTACTTTTTTCTGCCAGAAGAGTTCACAGGAAGGCAGGAATCCACCAATATGTTTCTAGTTTAGCACCTAATATAAGTTATTGATAAAGGTGTCAGCGAACATCGAGACCATTTGAAAGGATTCAACATGCACGGCAGTGCATGGCAGCCAAGTTGCGCGAAGAAAATGAAAACTGGCCTGCACTGCCGTAAGCATGTTATTCATGAACAAGAGTTTTGGGTAAAATCGCCTATTTCAAGGCTCTGTAAAAACGATTCTATTAAATTTAGAAACATTAGGTTTAGGATTCAAGAAGGAATCCGAGAGAGATGCTTATATACAAAGTCTCACATTCCTAGCTTTAACCATATTTGAGTACTGGACCCCTAGTACCCCTAGACCATCTCGCAATATGCTTCATATGAAGAGATCTTGAGAAACAAAGATACTCACGTAGTCGAACTGAAATACTGCATAAGAGAACAACCCTAAGAGACTTTTAGAGCCCCATTTTGTATTTCATGTTTATCAGAAAACAGATGTTCGATTGTCTATACACTAAACTTTAATTTTCACATCTGTTAACTTGTCAAAATCTGGAACCACAAGCACAAATTGCTAACACTGGTGTGGCCCAAACATTTTTATATTAACATCATTTTTTTTTTTTTTTTTTTTTTTTTTTTAAGTATTGAAGTAGTGAATTTTCGGTATGTTTTGTTGACAGCAAGCTCAGAGCGTGCAGCTAAGAAAGGCTTATAGTTTGGTGAGCTTTGAGAAAGGATAGGTTCTACACATAATTATACTTTCTTGGTATGCATTGCCTTTCTGATCTTAATTCTACATCGTATTTTCGATTCAACCATCCATATTTATATATATATAAAATTTTTATTAACCATAAATTTTCTCGACATCGTTGCACTTCATACCAAACAAAATATTTCACCGACATTTGATTTTCGCGATTTAACAATATAGTGTTTAGGTTCCGCTCATTGAATTTTATGTGACATTTTACTTAATGCTACCCCTGCAAAGAGGGTCATTTTATAACGGGGGTTTACTCGAGCTCAGGTTAATTACGGACGGTGCAATGTCTGGGGAGTGTGGCGGATGCAATAGTTTTTCCCATCCAAGGCGTAGAATGGTGTTCCGAGTCATCCTATCTACGTGGGGCTTATTGTTGTCCTGTACAGGAGGACCCCTTTGGGATTCAGAAGTGGTGCCTCCAGAGTTTTGAGTTTTTCTTCAACACGGCTCAACTGCTGACAGTACACAGTTACATGGATGCTCTGAACAACTGGAAGCAGTATCTGATGCACGATGTCGCGAGCATTCCACCAAGAGGACCTTCTGGTGCAGTGCTGGTTTTGGCTCTTTTGGAACCTTTTCATGGGATGCTAACCAATGATGACGGCGCCGTGGAGCTTCGTACAGGACTTACTTCTCATCACATGTCAACACTCTATCCAGAAATGTTTCCTTCCTCAGACGAGAGAGCAAAGAAACACAGGCCCCTGTTCGCGATTTCTAGCCCGGAGTCAAATCATGTGGGACCCATCGACTCAACTTGTAGTGCTTTCCAAGTTGATGGAGTGCTGCCGAATAATTTGTCCACTCACACTGAATTGTAGTCCCAGTTCCTTACATGTCTGGCCATTGTTCGCCTCAATTGCTGCCTGCAGATCTTCATTTTGCACATATGTTGGTCTTCCGGCACGGGGTGCGTCTTCGAGTGTTTCGTCACCGTCCTTAAACTTGTTAAACCACCGCTGCACTGTCGGCGCAGTCACGACACCCTCACCAAAGGCCTGGCATATCTTCCACCCCGCTGTAGCGGCGTTTGACCCCAGTTTGAACTCGTACACCATACACGCCCATAATTAGCTCTGTGGAGGTCCCATGTTCACTCTGTCCTTAGGCAAGTTCACGGTGTAACTGAACTGTCACAGCCAGGTAATATGTTGGATATACCCACACCAACAACTGATCTTCGCCTTATCTCCATTCGCATTCAACTCACGGTGTGAGGGCCAATTGAACACAGACCTCCACAAGAAACGACACAACTTTCTTGGTTTCCTTTATATGATGGAATATTTACGTATGGATGCTATTAGTTACATATTAAACGACAGAATAAAATGTTATTACCTCAGTAACTGTTCAGAATTAAAGAGACGTGAAATCATTTCAACACTCTGTGATGTTCTTACGGTAACACATCGCCTAGTTATAATCAGCTTCCTTAAAAGATCTTTCTACTGTGAGAATATCATAGAAGAGCTAAAGAAATGAGAACCACTGAAATAATGAAATATTTTCGCACTTGTGCATTTTCTTGAAAATTTGTCTGCAGTATGGATAGTGATAATCATATGGAAATAGAAAAAAAAAGTGCGAAAGAATCATGTTTTCTGAAATTTTGTATGCATTCAACCTTAATTATTTCCCGATGATTCATATACCTTTAACTTTTTCTAGGATGTTTTTACACTGAGGAGATTTTTCAGAGTCTGTTGTAACTCGGCGATGTATTACCGATGAAAACATCAGAGAATCTCGAAATGATGAATTTTCAATTTTAGTGATTGCAGCTATGATTATATTAAGTAGCAGAATTGGGTTTATCCCACCACTGATTGGCTGCACAATAAAATGGAAATAGATGGGAATTTTCAGAGAAATTCCGCATAAGCTGCATATTGCAACGATAGTTCGAGTTCTTTTGCTCTCCAAAGCTAAAGATTCTGGGGCTTGATGTCCCGTTGATCAATAAGGCTACTGTCTGAGACGTGGACCAACAGATTAACGTGAGAGTGCCCTGTTAATTAATAAGGCTACTGTCTGAGACGTGGACCAACAGATTAACGTGGAATACCACATGAACTCCACCGGAAATCGAACCCAGGTCTCCCGCGCCAAAGGCTACCTAATTATATAACCATGAAAGAGTTCTTCAGAGCTCAAGGTGTTTTATTAAGTCAACGTAGCACTTAGAGCGTATGATTGTTCTATTGTAGTTTTCAGTATGATCATACAATAGGTAGCAGAGCAAATAAAAATACTCAAATTGATTTGTAAGTTAAAAAAAAAAAAGCGCGACTATCTTCAAAAAATTTCATGAATAGAAATATGGAAGACATTTGTAAACAATTGTGGAAAACTTCATATTGTATTTAAGTGTAAATTAAATCCTGCATATATATGTTTTTTTTTTTTTTTTCAGAGTATTCGAAAGATTACACACAAGATGTGTCAAAGGCTGTAGAGGACTTGAAAGATATCCAAGAAGAAGAAGAAATGGTTTTAAATGTAAGTAATCACAGTTAGACATTACAAGTTTTATTTTAACGACTATTATACAGGAATTTGTGCAAATATAGATTGTATCAAATGATGCCATTCATTCAAGAGTACTTGTCTTGTTTGAGTAACATCAAGCTGATAGGTAATTTTATATAGTCTACGGTAGAATTTTGGCTGTAGTTCAGTTATTTTAGCTCAAAGCATAATTAAAGCTATGTACTTGAGTCCAATAATCTCTCCTAAGACATTCTCTTCCTGAAGATTTGAATGATGTGATTCGTAGTTCCGTCGGTTCCAGTTCAGTAGTCCAATTTATTTATTGGGACTACGATTGTAATTTAAGTGAAGCAAAGAATCTCCAAGTACTTATTATTATTTTTTTAATTGAGAAATAACAGTATGATACTTAAAGTATGTGAGATATGTATGTACCATTAATTTCTAATGATGATAGTAATTTAGAAGTCTAATGTAAATAGTCACCTAAATGGAAATTATAATGTTTTTTAGCTAAAAGTCCCTGAACGTACGTACTCATGTTAACTACAGTGAGCTTGTGAATTACATAGTGTTGTATAAATGTGGTTTCAAAAATTACTGGCAGTACCTAAATAAACAAAAAGTATGCTCATGGGAATAACATCAGAATATACCATTTTGTGTGTATATATACACTGTAATAGTTAAATATATTTTATTTCTACAATTTTCGTATTTGTGATTCACACCTTTCGAATGCTTAAAATAGTACTTTTTTTTCTTTCTTTGTTCTGAATTTCAGATTCAAGAATTTAGATCTCAGCGTCAGGAGAACATGAAAAAGATTCATTCATCGGTGATTTTGAGTGATACCGCTTCCGTAAATTCAGATTGTGGCCATGGTAAATGGTTTATTGTTTTAGACACCAACATTCTTCTTTCTAATTTGGGATTTGTTGAAGAACTTAGGGACACGGATTTTAAAGGTGCGTCACACATGCAAGCACGAGATATTTATAATAGAAAATAGTAGAGTAGTCTAATAATAATAATAATAATAATAATAATAATAAATTTGCCTATTGTACTGTATGGATGTAAAATTGAGCACTAAGTAGTATAAATTCAGATTTTCGAAAGCAAAGTGTTGAAGATAATAGTGATCCAAGAGAAAATGGAGTGGTTTCATGATGGTGGTGTTAAACGTCACGACAAACATCAAAATATTAATAGTTCCCAACCTGGACTTGAGCAAGAAGGTCCGGAATAATGCTGTCAGTTACTGCTTCCGTTGTTTCGAGGTTTTTTAATAAATATACTGTAAACCATGCTTTTAACATGCCCCATGACAGAATTGTAATGGGAAAGGTGTAGAGATTTTAATCCACGGGGTAGGTCCTTGCTTCCGATATTCTTGTACTGCGCGTTGCAAAGGAAGGTGCTGCTGCATATTTTTAAAAGATAATCTTAAATATGGAAGCCAACCTAAGAAACAAGAAGTTTCATTTTTCGTTTTTCTCGTATGTTATTGGTAGTTGGTTTTAGTGAAGAAAAATGGACCAACATTTTATTGTGCATCAAACTGCATCATACATTGATTACAGATTCGGATTGCAGTTGTTTCATTCTCTTATTGCCCTCCTTGTGCTGCTGCACTGCCGATAGTAGTTCTTCGTTTCAGAGTTTTCTTAGTTGCAGTTTCATGAAAGTGCGAGCGTGCTATGCATAGCATAAGGAAAGAAGAAGAAAAAAAAACATTGCACTGTGTGACGTATCTTTCACAATATTCTTTCCTAACGCCACCATTCATTCCCTATATCCTTGCATTTGATACAAACAGATAGAAACAAGCAATCAGAAAAATTAGTTAATGAAGAACTACGGGAATAGGATCATGTTATTGAATAATTAGATCGAGATGTTTAAGGTGGGTAGGATATCTAGTATACGCGTAACATATACTAGATGGGAAAGTAATATAAACTCTTCTAAGGACAGTAAAGATGATCACTCAAAACAATCATGCATTCATGAATGAGTAAACTTGGGTTTATATAAAGGATTAAGCATATCTGAATATTTTCACCTAGGTTTCTATGCAATTTACAGCTCTTAAGTGTTTCAGGTTTGCATATTAGTGTTACTCGTACGT
Source organism: Thermobia domestica (assembly GCF_964235325.1). Classification (NCBI taxonomy): domain Eukaryota; kingdom Metazoa; phylum Arthropoda; class Insecta; order Zygentoma; family Lepismatidae; genus Thermobia; species Thermobia domestica. The sequence goes on from NC_137459.1 coordinate 246,386,992, forward strand.
ACATTTATGAATGAATGGAATAAGGATAACCACCGTTAAAGTCACCATACCCGAAGAAGTTAACGGATTGATTTCATTAACGAACGCAGGCGAGCTAATAGGTCTATATTTTTTAAAAAAAAATAAAGAAAGAAAAAAGAAAGCAAGCAGACTTTAAAAAAATCTTCAGACTTTGATTCCCAAGAATTACGTACTTATCTTACAATCTTATAAAGCCCACTAGCGTGATTCTAATAAAGATGATGTTTTTGGGAGGCAAATAACAACTATCGCAAATGGATTTACTTAATTACTTTCGTATACACGCGGACAATATTTATACATCGATTATTTACTAAGAAAATTGCATATAACACTCTGAAGCTATTTAACACTGGAATCAAGAATGAAACTTAAAATGAATTTTACAAGGAATTTGGTAAGGCGACTTACACATGAGTGGGTTAAGTAAGACTTGCCAGTTAGAATCGGATATGAGTCGTTTCCTTTCTTCGAACTGTCCATACGCTTGGCACAGTCTATGTTTATCTTATCTAATAAAATAATATGTTATCTAAAAAGAAGAGCAAAATACGATTGACAGCAAGATACAGAACACAGAAGAAAGGTAGTGATTTTTTTATTATTATTATTTTTATGATGATGATACCAAAGTTATTAGAGCTTATACTGAAGAATGCTTATAGCTAGTGATTATGTTATCTCTGTGTAGCCAGGTTAACCAAAACTGACCTTCATACTTACTCGACCTACCTAATTTTATACTTAGAGAATCTCTTAATTACCATTTACTTCGTCTGGATAAATCTTTACTACTAATAAAATATGTTTCTGTATCTGTCGGTCATTAGCTTTCCGCAAGTGATCTAGAGTCACCAAATTCAGTAAACTGATAGATTTTTATCAGATCTATCCCTGTACTAAGCTCTTTTTTCGAATTTCAGCACGGGGGAAATTATGGCGGGGGTTGATAATGTATGCATAAAGGAAGATGATAAATACCCGGGACGCCGGATGTTAGTGTGTAATTCATAATTTTCGGAGTCACTAGGATGAATAATAACACTCCCGACACCGTTGAAGTTCAGCACTAGTCCCCATCGTCATTCGGTCGTTGGGGGACGTAAAAGGTAATATGTCCAAAACGACCAATATTAGTATCAAATTCATAGTTTTTAGGGTCGCTAAGATGAATAGTAACACCCCCCTTACAGTTCAAGTCCAATTTTAGCCCCCATTGGGGACGTGAAATGTGTTCAAAATGACCGATATTAGTGTCAAATTCATAGTTTTCGAGACTGCTAAGGTGATTTTGGCGGTCCTGTTGAAATTTGAACCCAAGTTTAGGCGAGGAGGGACATGGTAGCCGGCTCAGGAACTGACAAGGGGAATGCCAAACGCATTGCTCTTCAGTATTTATATATTTCACTGATTTCGACAGAGGCAACGCTAAAGGCGTTACTTTTCTTTATTTATTTATTTCACCGATTTCTTTACCTTGAAATATGATAGATTGCGTAAACCGTATCCTCTCCGTGCAATCAATGGCTATTTTAGCTAGTATTTAAATAAAACTGACTGCTGATTGAAGGCATTCGTTTAAGGAGAGAAAATAGTGTGATATGATAGAATGAGCTTACCTTTCCTTGCAGACTTGATTCTAAATCCTTTGAACTTCGTGACGAATAAACATTATATTGGTGAATTTGTTCAGAGCACTTACCTTTTTCCTTCTTTTTCTTATTGTTCCATCAGTTGTTTAATTATTTTAATTATTTACTTGTATGTATCATCTCTCACCTTTAAGCTACGATGCATATTATTTCATTACACTAAAGATTTAATTTAATAACTAAAATGTATGTGATATATGATTAAAAGATGTGTTTTATGTAGACAGCAAAATAAAATATTCTATACGTAATAATAAAACAGTAGAACTATTTGTGTTCCAGATTTCGGCTATCCTGTTTTAGTCATACCATGGTTAGTATTACAAGAACTAGATGGATTAAAAGATCAGCGAGGTTGTTCTAGGAAAAGTGAATTGGAAGGAAGAGTACGCCGAGCTATCAATTTTCTGAACTGCAACTTTGGTGCTTGTCATCCACGCGTTAAAGGTAAGGGAATTACTTGCAGACTTTTAGTTTATCCCAATCAATAATAGCAATTTGATGCATATGAGTGCACTAAATCCCTTCATCTTAAGCCTTGAAAGCCTGAAACGTTGGTACTAACTTATAGAAAGATGAAATACATTATGACCGAAACTCATTATCATAGACGTCGGATAATATTGCTTTTAACATTAATGAGCGTTCACTTTCCCCATTGCTTTTATTTTAGAACTTCTTTTATAGGAGGCGTATGCCGACGACAGTTGGTCTTCCCGTGACGGGACAAATAACCTCGGAGCTACCTCAATTTATCACTCACTAACCTTCCTTTTAAATTTTCGTATTATTACCTAGTCGTACAAAAAGAAGTTCAAGGGATCAATCAATAAAGTACTTCATGAAAGTAACGAGCAGTTTTTTTTTTTTTTTTCTTATGGAAAGCAAGGTACCGGTACTTACCATGAATATGGTGCTCTTATGTGTTCTGATTGACTGCGAAGGCAAACATCAAAATCTAAGGAAGTGGAGCAAATCAATAGTTGCTGCCATCTGTTGTTAACTGTATTACATTTAAAATGTACAGTATATATTATGATACTAGCATATATTACCCGCTTCGCTAGATTGAAATAAATAATTTAAATGCACATTGATATTGCTAATGTTTGATCATTTTAATGTATGTCACCCCTCCTCATCCGCAAGAACTATAGATTCAATACTAATATCTGTCAGTTTTGACCATACATAGTTCCCCCTCCCCCATGTTACGGGCCATGGCATCAGAAGTGTCACCGTTCATTCAGCGACCCCAAAAAGTGTGGACTCAGCACTAATAACGGTCATTTTCTATGATTTTTAAATATCTCTTCCTCCCCTCTCCCAAATTGCGGGTTTGAATTTGAATTTAAACGGGGTCGAAAGTGTCACTGTTCATCTAAGGGACCCAGAAAACTATAAATTCGACACTGATAGTTGCCATTTTCATTCATTTTTATATATCTCTTTCTTCCCCTCCCCCAAGTGGCGGAGCTGATTTCTATTTAAACTGGAACGGAAATGTCACTGTTCATCTGAATGATCCCGAAAACTATGGATTAGATACTAATATTGGTCATTTTCGATCACTATTATATATAGAGGTCCCCCTCCCCCACCTCCGTGCTGCGGCACACGGCATCAGAGTCGTCACTGTTAATCTCAGCTACTCCTAAAACTATGGATTCGACATTAATTTAGTCATTTTGAATCGTTTTTAAATGTTCATCCCCCTCCCCTACGTTGTACTCTCCACTTCCCCTACTATCGTACCCGAACTTGGATTGAAACAGCATCAGAAGAGTCACTGTTTCTCTCATCGACCCCGAAAACTATGGATTCAACGCTAATATTGGTCATTTTTTTATCATTTTTAAAATTTATCTCCCCCTCCCCCTCCCCTACGTTATACCGTCAAAGTGAATAGCCTAAAGTAATCCCCGCCCCTAAACTCATGTATGTTGAAAATTTGATTGAGATCGGTCGGGTGGTTCAAGAGTGATGAAGTCACAAAGACAGTCATTTTTATTTTGATTTTTTTACATATATATATCTCACCCCTCCCCCTCCTCTACGTTAGCTTGTCAAAGTGAAACGATAAAAACACCCAAGGCCCAACCCTCATCTATGTTGAAAATTTGATTGAGATCGGTTGGATGTTCAAGAGTTAGGTTTTATATATATTTATATATCTGTCCCCTTTCCTCCCCCGCCCCTAAGGTCTACCGTCAAAGTGATATGGTAAAAAGCACCCCAAGTCCGAACTTCATCCAAATTGAATTTTTTTTAAAGATCAGTCGGGTGGTTTGAGCGTGATGAAGTCACAAAGACGGTCACTTTTTTTAATTCTTATTACATTGCACCGTAAAAGTGAAATAACGAAAACATCTCAGGCCCGAACCTTATCTATGATTAAAGTTTGATCAAGATAGGTCTGGTAGCTCAAGAATTATTAAGTTCCATTTATTTTTATAGATTTATCCCCTCCCCTCCCCCTCCCCTAAGTTCTACAGTTAAAGTGATATGATAAAAACCACCTTAGGTCCGAACCTCATCTATGTTGAAATCTTTTTAGAGATCGGTCGGGTGGTTTAAGCGTGATGAAGTCAGAAAGACAGTCACTTTTATTTTTACTTTTTATATATGTATATATATCCTCTCCCGCTCCCCAAGTGAAATGAAGAAAACATCCCAGGCCCGAACCTTATCTATGTTGGAAGTTTGATCGAGATCGGTCGGGTGGTTCAAGAGTTATTAAGTTTTATTCATTTTGACATATTTCCCATCCTCCCCTCCTCTAATATCTACTGTCAAAATGAAACGATAAAAACTTCCCAGGTTTGAACTTCATATATGTTGAAAATATTATTGAGATCGATTGGGTGGTTCAAGAGTTATTAATTCACAAACTTAATCACTTTTATTTTTATATTTATTGATTTTTGTATATTTGTATACCTAACTGAAATTAACACCTACAGAAATTATTTAATTTGGAACTTTGCATTTCTTATGATGGAGTTTACTCATATTTTTTAAAATAACAAGTAAACGGCTGGGATTATCGAAAAAGATGTCGTATAACTTTCTAAAGAGTGTTAGATTATCTTTCGTTTGGTGCATAGTTCATTGAGATTGGTTAATAAACAACGATGTTATGACAATTTAAATATTCACGTTGAGTTTATTGATTTTCCCAAATTTCAAACGAGAGTTCATTTACCGTAATAAAACATTACTGATGGATGCTGCATTCACCAGAAGTACAAAGTAGCCTGACCAAGCCCGGTTATCAATCCAATATGGCGGCCATTAATTTTGATCCACAAAGATTAGTTTCTTTCGAAATATTGACCCGAATATCTAGATTTGTAAACTAATACGGACAAAGCAATTTCACCTATTCTGATACCATTCACTTTTACACATGAATCAAATTTAAGAATATCTTAAGACATTACGTGTGTAGCGTCACGATAGAAAAGTTTTATGGTTTCATCTGTATTGAACGAGAACTGCACAGAAAGACTAAGAAGTAAGTTCATTTCTTTAAACCGTAGACATTGGTTTTATATCCTTTACAATATTATAAGGAAATTACATAAAGCAATATATTATAAATTAGAAAGTAAATAATTTATTTCGTATTGTAAGAACAGAAACACAACACAAACATTTGGTTCGATAATTTGAAATTCACAATATATCTTTTGGATTTTCTACGTGTACAAACAGTTTTATGATTTCGACGAACAGTTAATATTACTTTGTGTACAAACTATTCTATAAAGAATCATACATTTAAGTTTATCTATTTTTTGATACATTTCCAATGTGGTGTAAATTTACTGTGGATCAACTGAATTTTCAAAAATAATGAGTGCTACTTACATGAAAGTTTTATTGGTCTAGATCCTCGTTTTCAGTTTCCATCACCTTTCCACATGTTCCCCTACACATAGAACACAAAAAGCAGCACGGGACGCTGCATTTCTATAACGACATCTTGTGGTACATGCAGTGGTCGAAGTGAGACGGTATGCGGTGGTATGCCATACCGCCTCTGGTTTTTCCGTGATTAAGGCATACCGCCTCTGATTTTTCAGTAATTAAGACATACCGTCACTGGATAGTAGATGCTAAATACATTTAAAAAGTTATTTTTATACACAGTAATTGACGAATAGCTTTGCACGTGAAAAGGACATTTCTTATGTAGAAATAATATTTAAGTTGACAACAGCGATGTTTTTGTTATCTTTTTCCTACCATTTGTTTTCAAAGACATTCCTCTAGTTTATATTTTAATGTGCCATATTTAATTGTTTCTTTCTTATGTGTGTATATGTATTCTTGTCTCAATGCATATAAATGTAATATTTTGAGCTTGGGTGGAGTTAAGGATTATCTGCTATGAGGGGCGGATCTTCCAAGGTTTTGGAATATCCCTTAGTCGAATGGGGGTTACGGCAGTTTTCCTGCAGGAAAATAATATAAAAACTCGTTTTTTGATCATTTTCGTGTATAATTCTGTGTAATAAAACATAAGGTGATATGTTTTTATTTTATTTTATTTATTTATTTATTTATTCAGAGAGTTGTTGGCGGGGTATCAAAGTCTGTCCATGTCCCTCCCTCCTGTAACTACAGAGAAACTCTCTAATGGTTTTTAGTCATGTAAATAGAAATACAATCTTTCAGGCAACATACCCTCATTGTATTTCAACATTTAGATAGCCGGTATGTCTAGTTTAAATCGAAATAAAACATACCGCCTCTGCTTTTTTTCCACTTCGAACACGGTACATGTCTTGCAGGCACATTTCAAAAAGAATTTTCTACATGCTTCGAATACAACTTGAATGGAAGTCCATGTTAGAGAAAGTTCACTTCCGTTGTCAGTCCATCCCCAGTTTACTGGTGAAGGAATATATGCTGTCTTCATTATTGCCTGGCCCCAGATTTGTCTAGTTTGGTATGCTGCACGCTTGGTGTGAAGAAGCAAGGCATCACAAGTTGGAGGAAGCACTGTAAGAGGTCTGCCCTTTTCCAGAAAGATTTCTCGCCGGGCTTCATTAACTTTAAATGTTTCACTTGTTTTTGAATATAATAGAACAACATATCGTTGCAGTGAATTAAAACAATCTTCGCTTATGTTGAATACAGGGTGTGAAATTGTTAAGAAAGCTATGATTAGAGATGCAAAAAAGCCAGCTTTTTTGAATCGATGGTTTTTTTGCACATAAAAAGCCGGCTTTGGGGAAAAAACGAGAATTTTGGAAATTTTGGCTTTTTTCATTTTCATGATTTTTCTGTTTAAATAGCTTTCTTATAGTATACTCTAAAGTTAAATAAGATTCCATGGCCTGAATGTCATATTTCGCTCTGGAATTCACCATCATGATGGATGGAGCACATGGTTTATGAATTAAAGTAAACATAAAGTACATAGTATTTGAGGGCAATTTTAGAAGCTATTTAACTTTATTTTAACTTCTGAATTATCGACATTTTTTCTTCTCTAGATCATTTCTTTTTAGTCATCCGTGTTTCACTTCTTAGAGCTTAGTACTCTAGTTTCTAGCACATAATTAAACTTATGTTTTTCAATATATCCATCAGAGCATACGTTTTTCAATATGTCTGTCAGAGCGTACTTCCACATTTCCATTATACTGTAGCTGTGCAATGATTTAACAATAATCTTCCGGACACAACCTTGAATACCATTTGATAGAAATAATCAGTATCGGATTTAGAGAAATATTTGGGAGGGGCTTTTCTGAATAATGTTTGTTTTTTTTCTAAAAATTCCTAACTTTTATTAAAGAGAAGCTTAAGTTTATGAGTACAGGCATAACAAATATTTCGTTTCGTTTGTATATTGAGCTATAATCTTCCAGATACAACCTTGAAGACAATTTTATACTGATAATTATAATCAGTGGCGGATTTAGAAAAGTATTTTGGGAGGGGCTTTTCTTATTAATGCTTAGTTTTTCCAAAAATTCCTATTTTTCCTTCTTTTTTTTATTTTTTTATTTGAAGACAGCTTGAAGTTTATGAGTAAAGGCAAAACTAATATTTAGTTTGTTTTAGAAATTCTAAAATTTCGGGGTAGAGGTTTCAATCCCAAAGACATCCCCACCCTAACCCTCTTCGTAAACCCATCACTGCTATTAATTAATAATAACAAAGATTTAAAACCGATTAGGAAGTAAGTCTTCCAGGACTCACAGTACACGCACTATCTTTACATTCACAGATGGAATTAAGAAAAACTTTTGTCAAAATGGTCGAATGCGGGGTTGAATCCCAGACTTCTTTCTCTGTGACCACAAAAGCTCTCCATTGACTTCTGTCCTTATCCAATTCAATCCAGTTTCTACTCTATATTCCTATTTCTGCTATATCCATCTTAATATTGTCCTCCCATTTGCGCCTAGGTTTTCCTAATGGACGTTTCCCGATTGGATTTCCAGTTAAAACTTTTAAAGCGTTCCTACTTTCTTCCATTCTGGCTACATGACCTGCCCACCTGAGCCTCCTAGACTTGATGACTCTAACGATGTTTGGTAAACAGTATAAATTATGTAGTTCCTCCTTATGAAGTTTCCGCCATTCCCGTTCCTCGTGGGTCCAAATATTCGTCTCAGAATTTTATTCTCAAATAATTTCAGTCTGTGTTCTTCCCTCAGCGTAAGCGACCATGTTTCACAACCATAAAGCATAACAGGCATGATTATCATTTTATATATTTTAAGCTTTAAGTTCCTTGACAGAATTCGCGACGACAAAATATTTTGAACTGAATAATAACAAGAATTTCCTGATTTTAGCCGACATTTAATTTCTTTGTGGGTATGATTTTGGTCTGGTAATACTGATCCAAGATATTTGAAAGTATCCACTGTGTCGAAAGTATTAATTGATATTTTAACGCATTCATTACTTGCCGTAACTTCCTTGTATTTATATTTCTCTGCATTTACTCATGTCCCTGCAAGCGTTTAATAAGGCCTCTGCATTTCTTTGGATCGTTCTATCAGATTTACATCATCAGCATACACCATAACCTGGTGAATACCATTCAACTGTAGGCCCTGGTTCCTATCTTTGATTTTTCTTATAGCGTACTCCGGAACAAAGCTGAATAATAACGGCGATAACGCATATCTTTGTTTCAGGCCAATCTCGATGTAGAAACTCGCATTTTTCTACTCGGACTTTACTCTAGAATTCATTTAAACACTTAATAAATCTAGCTTTTTCGGTATTCCAAATTCTGTAAGACTGTTGTACAATGTTTCCCTCCTTACCGAGTTGTAAGCCTTTCTAAAATCAATAAATAGTTGATGTACTGGGTAATATATGCCCATTTCTTTTCGAGTATTTGTCGAATGGTAACTATCTGGTCGATTTTGACTAAATTCACTCTTATAATCTCCAATAATTTCATCTGCGTATGGGGTCAATCTTATTAATAGAATGTTAAGAGAAATGCTTCGATAAAACTATGCAACACTCATTTTGTCCTTGTCTTATAATAGTGATTTCCTGTATTGCTACCTTGAATGTGACTAGAAATGGTGTATTTTTTCCATTAAACTTTGCTTATGTAAGTAGTAGCATCGAAAATATGGAATTTGTCCTATATTAATTAATTTATATGCGCATCTTAAAATGTTTGTTGCGTTAAGTTGCATTTAAATTCGATTGAAGAACCTGCAAACACGGAGAGATTCGCGATAGAATCAACATGCATTGGGCAGAGTGTTTTAAGGCTATTTGTAAGGATTTAAAGGTATATGTATTTGGTCTAGGAATTAATTCGTGCGGTTTTACAAAAGATGGCGTAACTAGCTTATTGTCCCATAGTTTCGTTGATCCAAACATGCGTTGAAAACTACTGTCATTGAGCATCTTGTTTAGTATATGTCAGTTGCTTGAAGCGGAAACAACAACATTTTTTCTTCAACTGAAAATGGCGCATTTTGTGCCTGATAAAGTGTTTTTGCGGGGAGTTATTCTTCATTGCTTTAACATGAAGAAAAGTGCTACCGCAAGTCATCATATTTTAGTGGAAGTGTTTGGTGACCATGCTCTAACTGAGCGAACGTGTCAGAAGTGGTTTGCACGGTTTAAAGGTGGTGATTTCAGCTTGGAAGACCAAAAGCAATTTGGACAGCCAAAAGAATTTGAAGATGAAGAATTGAGAGCATTGCTTGATCATGATTCGTGTCAAACGCAGGACGAACTTGCAGAAGCATTTGGAGTTGAGCAAACAAGTTTCCAAACGTCTCAAAGCCATAGGAATAATTCAAAAGATGTCTTATTGGGTTTCACATGAATTGAAAAGAAAGACGTTGAAAGAAGAAAAACCGTTTGCGAATTGCTGCTTCAAAGACAGAAAAGGAAGGGATTTTTGCATCGAATTGTAACTGGTGATGAGAAGTGGATTCATTACGAGAATCCTAAACGAAAAAAGGCCTGGGTGAAGCAAGGTGAACCAGGTCCTTCACAACCGAAACGAGATATTCATTGTGCAAAGGTTATGCTGTATATATGGTGGGATTTGAAACGTGTGGTGTACTATGAACTTCTGAAACTTGGTGAAACTATTAATGGACACCGCTATCGACAACAATTAATGCGTTTGAAGCAAGCTCTGGCCTGAAAACGACCAGAATGGAATAACAGGCATAATAAACTTATTTATCAAGATGATAACGCTCGACCACATGTCGCAAAACCGGTCAAAACCTATTTGGAAAATGTCGGATGGAAAGTGTTACTCCACCCGCCATATTCACCAGACACTGCTCCGTCTGACTACTACTTGATCGATTGCATGAATAACGATTTGATTGGACAGCGCTCACTTCTTCAGAAAATATCGAAAAATGGATCTTTGATTAGATTGCGTCAAAAGATGAGGAATTCTTTCGACACGGAATCCGTAAATTGCCTGAAAGATGGGAGAAAGTAGTGGCTAGCGATGGACAATATTTTTGTTAACGTATTCATTTACTTTGTTTTTGAAATAAAGCTTCAATTTTTATTAAAAACCGCACGAATTAATTCCTAGACCAAATATATACAGGGTGGCCCAAAAGTAGGTATTGCATTGATCAAGTATAACATTCTAATTTATGGGTGTATTTGCTTCGGCTCTTCCGAGCTTAAGATGTAAGTGTTTGGGATTATTTGTGTGTTTTACAGTGTGTGTGCCTTTAGCTGGCAACAGTGTTCAAGTGGCTTAACGCTTTTCTATTGTTTGGTGTGTGTGAGTGTGGAGGCAGCAAGAACATGAAGCTTTGGTGGACCATATATCATGGTCGAAAATCATAACATAACATAAACAATAAGCCATCGCAATCACAATCATTTACAACTAAAGAACTTGTGAACATGTTTATTCTCGTGTATATGTTTTGTGTGCAAATTGAAGTTGTAATCATTAAATACAGTGAATTGATATTTGGTTGCATTCATGTGGTGTACGAATCAAGCATTACAGTCCACTAGTATGAACATTGTTTTTAGCATTGTCATTGTACTTGAGTGAAGTTACAAATATATACATTCAGATTGTACATTGGTCCTCCGGGCCGGATGAGTGCAAAGATTTCTGAGAATTGATCTGTGCTGTTATGAAGAGAAATGTGTTTGTGTCGGCCTATATGTGGTGCTATCACGTACGTTGGACAATCAGCACGTTTTCTGTGTAGGCGGACAGCTGTTGTACCAGGACCACGCTTCTGGAGTATATTTCATAGGTAAAAGAAAACAAAAAACATCATCATCAGGTCAGTAGTTTTTTATTCTTCATATTTCTGCGTAGCATTTAATCATGGCTGAATCACACCAGCGTCTTTTAAGGCAAAGATCTGCATACAGAGGCCAGTTAACCAGAATAAACACTTTTGTTCAGGCCTTTGATCCAAATGAAGGCAATATAGAAGAAATACGTGCACGCTTAAAACATCTAAATAACGTCTGGTCAAAGTTGCAGGAGGTGCAAGATACTATTGAAATTGATCAAATCGAACCCGAAGCGGAAGCATTAAACGTTCGTGCAGAAATTGAAAATGTGTATTTTTCTTTAGAGGCTCAAATGCAAGCACTTGTTTTAAAACATGGATATAAAGAATCAGCTGTTAATAATAGCACTAGCAGTAGCGCACAAGTTAAATTACCGGTCATACAGTTGCCTGCATTTGACGGAAACTGTAAACATTGGTTATCATATAAGGACACTTTTACATCTCTTATTCACGAGAATAAAGACATTTCCACAGTACAGAAGTTTCAGTACCTCCGAACTTCTCTTAAGGGCGAAGCGTTAAACCTAATTGAAAATTTACCAATTACCGAAACAAATTATTCAGTAGCATGGCAATTACTCGTTGACAGGTATTCAAATAAAAAGCTAATTGCTTCTTCTTACATTCACGAAATATTACAAATCAAGCCAGTGTATAAAGAAAATGTAAGTGAACTTCGCGCTTTTATAAATACAGCTACTAGCAATATAAATGCGCTACAAGCACTTGAGCCAAACGTAAACCTCACAGACGTAATTTTGACCCAACACTTTGTATCAAAATTAGACGCAACTACTAGAAAGTCATGGGAGCTTCAAAATACGAATTCTAATTTTCCTGCTTTATCAGAATTTTTTTCGTTTCTCGAGAAACGTTGTCAGGTGCTTGAGAATATGAGAACTAGTATTGATGGTGTAAAGCAGGGTAGTAGCGTACAAAACAAGCAAGTAAAAGGTATTCAGTCATCAAAGACTTATTTATCAACATTTTCAAATGCATGTGAATTTTGTAATAGCCAGCATCCCTTATATTCTTGTTCGTCTTTTGTGAATGCGGCACACAGCCAAAAGTTAGAGTGCATTCGTAAAAATAAATTATGCATGAATTGTTTGAAAAGTAATCATTTTTTGAAGAATTGTAAATCGAGAGGTTGTAAAAAGTGTTCCAAAAAGCACAATACATTATTGCATGTAGACGTAACAAAGGACAAATCAGTGCGGTTTCCAAGTGTAAGCAGTGCCGTGGTGCAAGAGCGTAGTAACAACTCAGATTCCAGTGAAAATTTAGGGCAAGTGTCATATTGTGCATTAAAGGCTAGGCCCAACGCAAGAGTGTTGTTATCTACTGCAATAGTAAAAGTAAGGGATAATAAGGGAAATTTGGTTCCTTGTCGCGCGCTTCTAGACAGTGCTAGTCAGACCAATTTCGTAACAGAGAATTTGGTGCAACAATTGAACATCAAACGGTATAGACAGTATACTCCAATTCAAGGTATAAATCAAGCGATATCTAATACAAAGTACTCTGTAGATATTTGTGTCCATTCATGTGTTAACACATTTTCATTGAATATAAGTTGTTCAGTTCTCCCTCACATTACAAGTAAACTACCGGAAGAAAGAATTAATTATGACGATTGGAACATTCCCAAGGACACTGTTCTAGCAGATCCTACTTTTAATACGCCTGGAGACATAGATATTCTGTTAGGTGCGGAAGTATTCTACATAATTATGAAGTCAGGACACAAAACACGGCCAGGTGATTTTCCAGTGCTTCAGGAGACAGAATTGGGATGGATCGTGGCAGGACGCATTCCTCAAGAACGTGACCCCCATATTCCATTAACAACATGTTTTGTGAAGACAAACATAGATCTACAGCAACAACTTCAAAAATTCTGGGAACTAGAAGAAATTACTGTTACACCTAGATCAAGCGAAGAGCTTGCATGTGAGCGACATTTCGTTCAGAATACAACAAGAGATCATACAGGGCGTTTCATTGTACGATTGCCTTTGCTTGAAGATCGTACAGTTTTAGGCGATTCTTATCAGCAGGCATTGGTTAGATTAAAGCAATTGGAGAGAAGATTCGATCAACACCCGGACTTTGAAGCTAAATATACGGAATTCATGGAAGAATATGAAGATCTTGGTCACATGGTAAGGATAGATGAGCGTAAAAAGGAGGACGTCAGAGTTGCATACTATTTGCCACATCATGCAGTTTTTAAACCCACAAGCTCTACAACGAAGCTCCGTGTAGTGTTTGATGCTTCAGCAAAATCTGACAGCGGAAAAAGCCTCAACGACATTCTCTTAGTTGGTCCTACAATACAGCAAGATTTGTTTTCTATCATTTTGCGCTTCAGAACTCATTCGGTAGTATTCACTGCAGATATCGCTAAGATGTATCGCATGGTCACTGTTCATCCAGAAGACACGCCATTACAACGTATATTGTGGAGAAGATCTAGAAATGATCCGATTCAAGTTTTTGAGTTGAAAACACTAACGTATGGTACGGTATGTGCTTCATTTGTGGCCACAAGATGCCTACAGCAATTAGCAGACGAAGAAGAGTATAATTACCCTGTAGCAGCAGAAATATTACGTCGAGATTTCTATATTGATGATGTTTGTAGTGGCATGAGCGACATACAGCAAGCTTTAGAGGTCCAGGAGCAATTGATAGAGTTACTGGGAAAGGGAGGTTTTATACTTAGGAAATGGAGTTCGAATGATCCAAGGTTATTGGAATCCATCTCGCCAGAGCTTCGAGAAGTGCAGCGTCCAATCCAGTTCCATGAGGGCCAAGGCGTCAAGGCATTAGGATTGTCATGGCATCCAGACAAGGATATATTTCTCGTTGAAAGCAAGACGTCAACAATGAAGGTTCAAGAGTGCATTACTAAACGCCAGATTGCTTCCATCATTGCCACTATATTCGATCCATTAGGAATAATTTCACCAGTTGTCATTTCATACAAAATATTTTTGCAAGAATTGTGGCGGCAAAAGGTTCAATGGGACGACAGTATACCAATGGAATTAGCAAAGAGATGGACTCAATTGTACAAGCAACTTCCATTAATCAATCAGATTAAATTTGACAGATATGTACTCGTTCAAGGAGACATATCGGAGATTCAGATCCATGGTTTTTCAGATGCTTCTCAAAGAGCATATGGAGCTTGTATTTATATGCGATCGATCAATCAACAAGGAGAAATATCAGTTAAGTTATTATGTGCTAAATCACGTGTGGCCCCAGTCAAGAAAATCACTCTCCCACGTCTGGAGTTATGCGCAGCAGTTGTTTTGGCAAAATTAGTTCACAAGATTTTACCAATTTTAAAATTGAACATAAGTAGCGTCCATTTGTGGACCGACTCCCAAATCGTGTTGGCATGGCTAGCTTCTCCGTGTAATAAATGGAAACCTTTCGTGGCCAACAGAGTAGCTCAAATTCAAGACTTAACTGACGTTAGCTGTTGGAAACATGTAACTTCTTCAGACAACCCTGGAGACTTGATTTCAAGAGGAATAGATGCAGTTTCCATAAAGGACAATTCATTATGGTGGCACGGTCCACAATGGCTTTCTAGTTTACAATCTAATTGGTCAGTGACAAGTAAGGATTCATTGCAACCAGATCAAGTTCCAGAGAGTAAGGGAACCATAACATTGACAGTCACTTTAGACAATTGGTGCAATGGAACCATAACAAGATTCTCAAAATTGTCAAGGTTAGTTAGGACAATAGCATATTGTAGACGTTTTGTTCATAACATCAGACACAAGCAAAACAAACTAACAGAAGGTCTTTCAGTACAAGAACTCCACACAGCGCTCCATGTTTACATCAAATGGACACAATAAATTGGGTTTCACAGCGAATTGCAGCATCTTCGTAATGGAAACATTGTTCTGTCAAGAAGTAAATTGAACAATTTACATCCATTTTTAGATAGTGAAGGCATGATCCGAGTTGGAGGAAGATTGGAGAATAGTCAGCTTCCGTTTGACGCCAAACATCAAATAGTTCTGCCTTCAAATCAACACTTGACAAAACTTATAGTTGAAGCTGAACACTTAAGATTACTTCATGCTGGACCCCAATTATTAATATCATGACTACGCCAGAAATATTGGATCATCAGGTGCAAACAGGTGGTAAAACAAGTGATCCATCATTGCTTCACGTGTTTCAAGTTAAAGGCCAGTGGTTCAAAACAACTTATGGGACAGTTGCCAGCAGCTCGTGTGCAGCAAGCCAGACCATTCCTAAACGTAGGCGTGGACTACGCTGGAGCGTTTTACATAAAATCAGGAGCAGTTAGAAATAGATCTGTACGTAAGGCATATGTTGCGTTATTTGTTTGTCTATCCACCAAGGCAATACATCTGGAATTGGTAACAGATCTTAGTGCGCAGTCATTCATAGCAGCTTTACGCAGATTCATAGCCAGACGAGGAAGATGTCTCAATATATACAGCGACAATGGCACAAATTTCGTTGGAGCCAACAACGAATTGAAAGAATTGTATCAGCTGTTTTCATCAGATCCTTTTAGTTCTCAAATTCATGATTTTACATCGACCGAAGGAATTCAGTGGCACTTCATACCACCAAATTCGCCGCATTTTGGAGGACTATGGGAAGCCGGTATAAAATCAATGAAATACCATCTAATTCGTATTACAAAAGGTGCAGTGTTAACATATGAAGAGTTTGCAACATTACTCACACAGATTGAGGCCTGTCTCAACTCTCGACCACTTACAGTGCTATCAAGGGAGCCTAACGACATTAGTGTTCTCACCCCTGGACATTTCTTAATTGGAGAAACACTTACAGCTTTACCAGAGCCTAACCTCACCGATCTACCACACAACCGCTTATCTCGTTGGCAGAAGATACAACAACTAAAACAACACATTTGGAAGAGATGGTCCCGAGATTATTTACATGGTCTTCAACAACGCTCTAAGACAACTTCACTGCAACACAATCTCAAGGTCGGAGATGTAGTTTTGCTGATTGAAGACAACGTTCCTGCATTGCAGTGGAAATTGGGCATCATTGAAAAAGTGTTCCCAGGAAAGGATTTCTTAGTTCGTGTAGTGACAGTTCGTACTACAACTGGAACATATAAACGTTCCATCAAGAAACTAGTTGCATTACCATATAACAAGGATTAGAATTGAGATTTGAGTAATCTAAAAATAAGTACAGTTCTTCAAGTTTTGTGTTCGTTTCGTTTTTTATATGTATCATTTTGTTTTATTTGGTCAGACCTTAGCTGACCAACAGGGGGGAGTATGTTTGGGATTATTTGTGTGTTTTACAGTGTGTGTGCCTTTAGCTGGCAACAGTGTTCAAGTGGCTTAACGCTTTTCTATTGTTTGGTGTGTGTGAGTGTGGAGGCAGCAAGAACATGAAGCTTTGGTGGACCATATATCATGGTCGAAAATCATAACATAACATAAACAATAAGCCATCGCAATCACAATCATTTACAACTAAAGAACTTGTGAACATGTTTATTCTCGTGTATATGTTTTGTGTGCAAATTGAAGTTGTAATCATTAAATACAGTGAATTGATATTTGGTTGCATTCATGTGGTGTACGAATCAAGCATTACAGTCCACTAGTATGAACATTGTTTTTAGCATTGTCATTGTACTTGAGTGAAGTTACAAATATATACATTCAGATTGTACAGTAAGTAAAAACACATTAAGAACAAATAAAGAAGCTAAGTCTACCTGTTGGATAACAATAAGAAATGATATAAAATGCAATGAGCTGATCACTACGGTACTATATACCTACTTTTGAGCCACCTTGTATATTTATAACAAAAGAATATCCTATTATACTGCAATTGTGTCATAGCATGCCTTTCTTATTAAACATTGCAGATATGAACTATTAATAGACAACCCTAGTATCGTAACCAGATTTAAATGATCTTATTCGAGATCTAAGTCTGAGTAAAGATGGTAGGTTGGAACATAGTTGATAAATCAGTAAACGCAACAGCTCAAAGGAGACGGCACGAACAGTTTTCCAAATTGTTTGTATGAAAGCTGGATTGTGGTTATAAGTGTTTATGTTTTAAAGATACTCTGTACTCTGAAAGAGTGGCGTTCGTTTATAGACAGCTCGTATAAAAGTCTTAAGGCTGTGCATTTGCACAATGGGAATAAGCACCTGTCTATTCCTGTGATTCATTCCGTCTCTATGAAGGAAGACTAACAGCTTGAAGACCTTATTGGACAATTTAGAGTATACAAAATATGGGTTGCAAGTAATAGGGGACTTCAAAATTATTGCCTTACTCATGGGTTTGCAGGGCGGTTTCACCAAATTCTCTTGTTACCTTTGTTTGTGAGACAGTAGTGATGCCGAACACAACGGGAATAAAACACTGTGAGGACACATAAGTAAAATACGAGCCACTTGTGGAACATATAATGGTATTGTTACCACATCTTTGCACATTAAACTTGGCATTATTAAGCAATTTGTGAAAGCTTTGGATAGAGATTCTGACACATTCAAATTTTTACAAGACATGTTTCTGCAGCTATCTCATGCTAAGATGGAGGCTGGAGTGTTTGTAGGACCGCAAATGATGATGATAATTCAGTCCACTGAGGTCTCCACGTTGCTAACTGAGATTGAAAAAGAAGCCTGGAGCAGCTGTGTGGCAGTTGTTCAGTGTTTCTTAGGAAATTACAGAGCTGAAAATTATGTGGAAATTATGAACATGGTGACAAACCATGGCGAAACAGGTTGGAGGATGTCACTTAAGTTACATGTTCTTGCCTCTCATCTGGACAGTTTTAAGGAAAATATGAGTACAGAGGAAGACGGTGAGCGATCTCACCAAGACATTATGACTTTCGAACGAGGTTACCAAGGACAATATAACGAGAACATGATGAGGAACTACATCTGGGGGCTAATTAATGAAAATGATGATACGCATAAAGGAAAATGTAGGAAAAGGACACATTTCTAAGGTATACACAGATACACATGGATATCTATCATGGTCGCACGAAGGGGGCAGAGAGGGTCCCCCTGACTCACGACAATGTATGCGTAATATAGCAACCCATGTATATTAAATACCAGAAATATCAAATGTAATATAACAGTCATGGAGATGGCCCCCTGAAAAAAATTCTTGGGGCGCCCCTGATATCTATGTATCAAAGTTAAGTATTTAAGTAGCCTACTCTTTTGATGTTATAATAGGGGTGTTGAGGAACTTACTACCAAACTCCTTTAATCAATTTAAATGCAATGTCTAATATATTTCATAGCGTTAAGTATTTTCAAACAAATCGATGTTAAACTTACAAAAGTGAAGTTTCATGAGAATTATGCACATTTTCGTAAATGTTTAATGAATATGACTAAGGAATCAACAATAGCAACCGAAGGACAAAAAAATTTTTTAAAAGTATTGCATAGTGTAATTATTACAATCAAATTTGTCGTCTATCTTGTGAATTGGAACAGTGATTGATTCTTCCACTCTTTTTAAATGTATTCCATAGTTTTTCTTTTTTTATAAAAAAAGAAGTATCGTAACTATATGTTGAATTTTCTTGTTAAAGATTCAGAAACCTTCAGCATTGGGTAAACCGTGATGGTGATTCTACAGCCTAGGAAACCATACGCTCAGATGAACCGTCTATTACGTATATGATCCATGAACAGAAAATTCGATACTTTCCCGAATCTGAACAAGCTTAAGGAGCAGTCAGTGCATTACAGAGATTGGAGCTTTACCGATTTTGCAGATCCGAAGCACCTGATAGGTGGTAACATATTACATATGTGATCAATCAGTGAAAAATTTGTTCGAAATATTCATCTTGTATATGAAAGTTAAAATGTAACTGAAAAATTTCAAGAATGTACAGAACCACCCGAAACGAAGCTCTTGATGTGCAGATTTCTCTCATGTTTTTCTTTATTTTGCTTTAAAAAGAGGATGTGTGATATTTTGAAGTAAAAATACTACATACAATTTTGCTAGTTATTTGTATATCATTTTTAAAGTACTTTTTGTATATAAGAGGTTAAAATATTATTACATATATTGGTTAATCTTTTGGAATTCATAATGTAAATATGTTAAGAATTTTAAAAAATCTTTTTGAAATTCATGGTTTATTTTCGAGGTTTCATATTATTATCTGCATCAACCACTATTTAAATGAGTGCTTTTGTTGTAGAGAAGCGAAACAAAGTCTGCTTTATCAGTTTAAAGCAAAATTTTCAAAAAAGCCCAAAATTTCCCAAGCAAAAAAGCGAAGCAGAAAAAACCGAGTTTTTTTCCAAAAAAGCCGGTTTTTTTCCGAGCCCTTGCATCTCTAGCTGTGATCACCTCTGGATACAAAAGCCATGTTTTCCATGCTGATATTTTTCCATGTCCGAGAAAGTATGACACTGTATCATATCCTGTAAACGCGTGGAGTTGATTTTCTTTTCCTAGTGCTTTTGAAATATGATGAACTGGGAGAAATCAATGATGTTTCTTGGTGCCAAAAGATATCCATAATTCTTCTAAACCGTGTCGCTCAAAGTCGTAGAAAAACGATGCAGCAAATATTACAACATCTGTGTCTACTGTACGGATAACTAACTTCTTGCGTCCATTTAATGTTGCATCAAAGCAATGTAACATGATTCTATTATCAGCTTCTTCTAAATGATTTCCTGATTTTTTTTTTTTTTTTTTTTTTTTTTTTTTTTTTTGAAAATGTTGGAAGATTTCTTGAAGTTTCTATGTGATATCCATTGCTTCCTTCCTTTTCACACATAGACTTTCCAAGAAAAAGGAACAGTTCTTTATTTTCATCATTACGAAGGAAATCGTTCCACTTCCTAGAAATTGGTGTAGTTGGTGTTACTTTTGTCCTTATTTCTGCATCCCTGCTCTCTCTTGTGGAAGATTTTATGCTCTTTGAAGATTATCTATCCCATATCAAATCCACTCGCTTTGCATGGAATGTATCTTCTCTTTGAACATATTTGAAGAAACTACACTGGAAATAATCACAAAATGTTTCTACTGATGCCGGTTGCAAAATGTGAACCAAAACTGCTCCATCAAATAATAAAACATCACAAGAATTAGGAAAGTGTTCTTCTTTGATGTTGGCTTCACTCTAGAAGCATAACTAAATCGGACTTTGAGGATTGTGAATTATGGCAGAGAGACTGTGGAATTGGTTGATTCTTGTGCTGAAAGAATTTATCCAAGTCAAGTTGTCTTGTTTGACTGACGTGTAGTAAGCGAGAGAATAGCTCAACGTCTTTCTTAAGTAATGTTATTCCATTTCTGTTTGTTTTATTCTTTTGAAGGGAAGAATGAAGCACTAGAAGAAATTTTTTCGTAGGCGAAAAGAATGGCTTGGTACATTCTACTAATCTTTCATTCACAAATTCCTTGTACGTACATATTAGACTCTTTTTCTTCTGCTGAATATACGGATTCAATTATATCACCGCTATAGATGATTCTGGAAGCAAAATTAACGTCCACTATTTTCTTCAAACGGATTCCCCAATTCGACGAAAACTTCTTTCATCTTTCCAACAGACGATTTATAATAATAATAATAATAATAATAATAATAATAATAATAATAATAATAATAATAATAATAATAATAATAATAATAATAAAGAATTTTATTGTCGTTAAGCTATACATAGCAATAGACAACGTCAAAATGTGATACAATATTGATACGTAAGTATAAATAAATAATGATCTATAACTAAATTAATGATGAAATGACATTACAAAATAAACTACAATAACAATATGCATTTTAAATACAAGCTCAACACGAGATTACAAAATACGTTACACTTCTATTGAACAATTAAAATACTTCTGTAAAGAATAAAAGGTTGTTGCAACTAACCAATTGTATAATTTACTTTCAAATCTATCTATATGTTCATCTTTTAGTGATGCAGGCAACTTGTTATACAGTTTTATTCCAATTGTCTCATAACTATTTAATGACTTGGACAGTCGTTGATATGGGACATTTATGACTTTACTGCTTCTAGTATTATACGAGTGGATGTCTTGCGTGAGTTGTAAATTTTGGTGATTACTTTTTATATAGAGGAGTGCTGTGTAAATGTATAGATTGATTATTGTTATAATTTTAAGATTGATAAACAAAGGTCTGCAATGAGCTAATTTGTCTACTTTGAAATAATTCTGATGGCCTTTTTCTGTATTAAAATAATGCTATTTACATGATAATTGTTACTCCAAAATAATATACCATACAAAATTATACTCTAAAAAAAAGCAAAGTAAGCCGATCTGATATAGTAATCAGGAATATGATTTTTTAGTTGTTTTAGCAGATATATTACTCTTGAGAGTCTTCCAGAAATATAATTAATATGGTGTTCTCACGGTAACTTGTTGTCAATATATATACCTAGGAACTTTACACATGTTGAGTTATTTTCAGCAGGCACTTCTTTTAGACTAAAAGTCATATGTTGAGTTTTATTCTCGTTAAGTAAAAAACCATTAGCCTTAAACCAAATCACAACCTGATTCCATGTATTTTCAGTTATAGAATTAAGTCTACTAAGATCAGGATTAGTATTTAGGAAGGTCGTATCGTCAGCATATAGTATAGAGTAAGCAGATAAAAAGCAAGGTAGATCATTTATCATTAGTAAAAATAGAAGTGGCCCAAGTACTGAACTTTGGGGTACTCCGTATTTAACTGATGCAATACCAGATTTATTGTTATTTACAAAAGCAATTTGTTTACGGTTTTCTAAGTAAGACTTGAATAATCTAAAACTTAAACCCTTGATACCATAGTACTCTAATTTTTAAGGAGAATTGTGTGTTCAACACAATCAAAGGCTTTGCTTAAATCACAAAATGTTGCCTGAACAAAATCCTTGTGTTTTCAAAGCCTCTAATAACCTTCATTACCAACGAATCAACCGCTCCAACAGTAGATCTACCCTTTACAAAACCAAACTGTGAATCACTAATTACGTTATGCTTATCAAGATAATCACATAACTGCATATGCATCACAGTTTCAAGAATTTTTGAGAAGACTGGTACCAGAGAAATTGGTCGATAACTAGATGGACAATTCTCGGGTCCCTTTTTATATACAGGCACAACTCGTGATAATTTTAAAACTTCGGGGAAGATTCCTTGTGTTAGACATTGGTTAATGCAATGGCTAAGCGGCAGAACAATACAATCAATATTTTTTTTTAATTAGATTACTCGACAATCCATAAACATCAACACTGTTTAAACACTTGTTGTAAAAAGTTATTTACAATGTTGAGAACTACTTGGGGAGATATATTTCTAAATACAAAACTATCGTTATGGGATTTACAGATTGTTCCATTAGATTGACTGCTGTTACATCAGGTTTGTCAATATTATTGTGTACTTCATCTACAGAGTTCACGAAATAATTACTAAATCTTCTGGATTGGGGTAAAGACAGTCCCGATTACTCTTAACTATAGAATTAATTACATTCCAAGCTTGCGACGAGTAATCTTCATGGTGCTTATTATCAGGATCATATTCATTATATGACATTTTGAATTCATTAATTAGTCTACTAATTTCTGGTCCTGTTGTCATCCATTTGACAAGAGCATTGTCGTCGTGTAAGAGATCAATCGCTCCGCTATCCCCTTTTGTAATTTTGTTATTCTGTTCGTGAGCCTGATCTATAGCTATTGCAGAGAAAGGTCTTGATGTCTTTCTTATCACAAAGTAACCCATCTCGAAAGCATTCATAATCTCAGGATGTGTTTCTTCCAACTTCTTCAAATCTAAAATGCGAACGGGAAGCCAAGGAGCATAGTTCAGGTGGTCTATTGCGAAAAAACATTCTGCCTTTAGTTTCAGTGTTTCAACGTAGAGCTTGAAATTTCCTTGACATATGGCTCTGATGTAAATTAAGAGTAAAATCACGAGACGGTAATATATTATACAAAACATAAACGTTGGACACGAAGATTCCTTTTCAGTGCACCAGTTATTGAAAGATTGCCCTGATGAAGAATTCTGATATGCATCAGTCAGCAAGTGATGTAAAACTGTCAGAGTAATCTGATGAGCAAAACGAGCTTTTGTAATGTGAGTTACTTTCAATAAACTGTCATCGGTTCCTTGTGATCCGGCTATATCTGACTTGCATAAAATTTCTACCCAACCACTTCCATCTAACCATTTATCTATAAGACGCAGGAAGGCTTGTTCGATGTGTAACCCTCCCAGCATCAGAATTTGATGATCTTCGCCATATAACTCGTTCATTTCCCCAAGTCAGTGGTTGATCCATTACAAGAACCGGAACTTGTCCTTTGTTGAGTTTGTAAGTTCTCGTACAACATTCATTCCGTGCCGTATCATAGCAACAGATTTCGAGTCTTCCTTAAAACAACGGAAGCAGGCAGCATATACTTGGCATTCCTGCAGAGTTTTCAATTTTTGAGGCATGGTGTACAGAGCAAGTGCAAGTACTGTCACTTTTTAAGCATGCTTCAAGCCAACACTCCTCGTTTTTTTCTTTTTCTTCTGCGAAAAATCCACTTCGTGGAAGAACTTTCTTTACAAACTTCGGGTTCTGTTGAGGTAAAACTGGTTCCTTATTAGTGATGTAAGCAGGAGGTACTAGAGCATAATTATCGGGGAGAACAGGAGCAGTTCTCATTTTTATATTTACATTATCCAGTGAGACATGGTCACGCCGAATGCAAAGGTTATCCTTAGAAGGATGCTGGAAAATAGAAATGTTCGTACCATGAAAAGAATCCTTTGATGTTGTGCTAGAAGGATTTTAGTCATTATTATGTAATGTTGCAACGGTTAAAATACCTCGACGAAGAGTGGAAGGACACACGATTAGTCACTTTGATTTATCAATCACTGAGAAAGACTTTAAGATATTTCCTGTACACGTGTAGACGATATACAAATGCCTAGTGGATGCAATTCATTTATGAAAGATGTTTTTATGAGTTTTAGCATAAACGCTTAGTTCAACATAGAGAGGAAGAGGTGGTTTGCGATTGCGTTTATGCCTTGCTGCTTCTGTTTCAATATCGCCTGCTTTCTGATGGAAGTTATAAAATATAAGTTGACTAATAGTTGAAGTTGGTTGAGTTGAGTTGCTATCAGGGGTGGCAGATGAACCATAAAGTAACATATTAACAGCAGCAGCTATTAGTGAAGGAGGAACAGAATCTTCTTGGCAGTGATTCTCAAATTTTCCTGCAAGATGACTCTTGTGGTTTGTCATATACTTTCGAAGCGTCTTAACAACACGACTTAGTGCCACAGCATCTTCATCAATGTCTTTCTCCAGCTCACATATTATGTCAGATCCTTCTGAAAGTAAAACATATTCTCTGCCAGACAGAAGAGCTGTTAGCTCAGGCCTGTGACGAAGAATCCTTTCACGAAATCTTGTACTATGAACTTCTATTTCTTCTGATTGAGGCTTCTTCATAATCGTCATTAACCGTGTTTTGTACAGTTTAAGATCGCTCATTTTGAATCGGCGACTTCTTGGTAACACAAGAATTGCGTAGGTGTCTCAAACTTCGCCTTTTTGTGTAATTCCGAACTATTCCAGCCGAAACATTATACGGGATTTAGTCAGTGTTACTTTCAATAGAAATACTTCGAGAATAGTGCAGTTTTTATTACTCCAAGTTTTTTAAGCACTCAGTTCTATCCTTTTCTTTTGATGTATTTCGAAACATGATTTGGAGTTCATTCCTTCCCATACTTACTCTGTGGGACAGAAGGATGGGGCAGAGAAAAACGTTTGTTATTACTTTGACGTACTTATTTATAAATCTAGATACTTCAATCAATATTTCGAAAAAGACTTATCTTTATGGATCATAATTAATGGCCGCCATATTGGATTCATATAAACGGGCTGGGTCAGGCTGTCTTGTGCTCTGGTGAAAATGGGACTTATGAAGAACACATCACAAGAGAATGATTTGTTTCGTACAATGCAGCATCCTTCAGTGATGTTTTATTACGGTAAATGAACTCTCGTTCGAAATTCGGGAAAATCAATCGACTCAACGTGAATCTTTAAATTGTCATAACTTCGTTATTTATTAACCAATCTGAATGAACTATACACCAAACAAAAGATAATCTAACACTCTTTAAAAAGTTATACGACATCTTTTTCGATAATACCAGCCGTTTACTTGTTATTAAAATATATATATATGAGTAAACTCCATCATAAGAAATGCAAATTTCCAAATTAAATAATTTCTGTAGTTGTTAATTTCAGTGTTAGGTAAAAACTTTTGCTTATTTATTAGACCCTGTTATCTTCTACGTCGTTTAGTTTTTGAATCGTGAAGATTGGACTATTAGCTAAGGAGATATAGGCCTCTAAAACGAACACTATGAATCGCAGAGGCGGCCATTTTGATAGCCACCATATTGGATTCTGGCCACCCGCCAGAGTGGGGCTGCTTTGATTCCTGCTTAGTTGAATCAGGGAAACAACATATCCGAGTGGCGCCTTTTTAACACAAAGTGCAGGGTTTGGCCATTTTTTTTCCTTAAGCTCCCCTACTAATTGCATTTATTTATCATCATCATCATCTCCTTTAACCTAACAGTCGTAACGTGGGGCGTAAAACTTGAAGATTTCATTTTTACTTGTGAGAAAATCGTGACTGTGAAATAATAAAGAGCTAGAATGTAATGATATCAAGAGTGAAAACAGTCTGGGTAAAGAAGGTTAGGAAAGAATAAATCATTACTATATATAAAACTACATGAACTGACATAAATTATTGAACACTTCCTGTAGGGCTACAATGATTAAATTTGGCATGATTGTAGCTTTCCGGAACTAACCGACAGGAAAATTGCCAAAAGTGATTATTTTTAATTTTTAAGGGGTCTAAAGAAGGGATGAAGAATTTCCCCATGTTATTTAAATGGGCTCTTGTTTTGGACCTATAATCTCATGTGTTAAGTACTTAAAATTGGAATGAAAAGTTGAAATTCGGTACGCTTGTACGTTTTCGTTAGCGTTACCTGAGTGGATCATCAGAAACGAAAAATTCCAACCACAGAGTGGTTTTATGGGAAACTGAAAAATCTTTTTCATGTTATTTAAATGGGACGTCTTCTACACCTCAAAATGTTTAGGCACTTCCGGCAGGATTAGAATCATGAAATTTGGTATGATTATAGCCTTCGAGGACTAACTAACAGGAAAATTGCCAAAAGTGAATATTTTTAATTTTTTAGGGGTCTAATGGGGGATGAAGTAATTCCCATGCTATTTAAATGGACGTTTTCTTCGGATACAAAATCTTATCTTTTAGATAGTTGAAATAGGAAAAGAAACAATAGAATTATGGGTTCAAGAGGTGCGAGGCCGTAGCCCGAGCAAAGACAGTGTGTGGGAGCGAAACCCCCGGATGGGCAAATTCAGGAAATATGAAGAGGAAATTCACGAAATTCACTGTTGATGCAAAGGCCGATAGATAAGAAATGGGAAGCCGTAGGCCAAGTAAACTCCGGGGTCTGGGGGCGGAGCCCCCAGCTAGCCAAAGGCTAGTCTATATTATAAAATTGAAAGTGACTATGTTTTTGACTAATCTCTTGAATCGTCCGACCGCAGGCTTTCCAATGCTCCTATATTTCCTATATATTTGCGTCTGTTCCTCGAAACCTCTTATATGTTTGTAGCATTGCTACTTCCACTTATGAAAATAACGTAGGAAATAAGGTGTGCGTGGTTGGAGGACTGTGAAGGACAGCATCAGAATGTATGGAGGAAAAGTTGAAAACCTACTTGTTACAAATTAATTAATAGATACTATGCAGGTCGCCTGGAGAAAGTATAAAGATCACTTAGAAAAGTGCAGATCCAAAGAGGCCGTAGTGGCAAAGATTTCTAGAGAAGAAAGTGCGTTAAGAAATGCGAAGCAAGAAATTATATCGAAGGAAATTACAAAGAGTGAATCGTCTCTGAAGCAATTAAATGAAATGGACGAAACAGTACAGAAAGTAATGGAAGTAGCTACTAGACTGATGAAGGATGCTCAGACAAGATTATCTTCTGCGCTATGAAAAAAGGACATGGCTGACGTTAGTGTTGCCCAGACAATGATCCAGACCCCATCCTTGAAGATGAATGAACTACAGAAAATTCAAGACGAGCAGAACAAAGAGAAACGGAAGATGGCAAATGAGCATATTCAGGCACTGGACAAAATGCAAATGTAACTGCTACTTTTACTGTTGTATATATTTCCTTAGATGCACTAAGTTCTGTGTACAATTGTGTATTTAGATACTTAACAAAGCAACTCCTTGTATCATGTTTTTTTTTTTATTTTTAATGAATTTTGTATTGATTTTTACAACTTATTTTTAAAAAAAAGTAATTAACATAGAAATGTTAGGATCTTCCAAGTGATAAAATTATTCACATCTTGGAGACGTATACCTACTAACACTGATTTTCCGATGTAGATCCTTTTTACACTTTCCTTATGGTCGTTGCTTAGTACTGGTGAGCTACGTGCGAAAACACTAAGAAACTCGTATAAAATTTTGAAACTAGATAATTACCCATTTAGTTATATTTAGAGGAGAATGTATGTTCATATAACAACTGGTGTAATTTCCATGTATATTTTTTATTTATTTTTATTTTTACCTTTTGAATAATTGAAATGTTCCTTCCAATAGGTAGAAATATTATGAGTTTCTTTGTTCCTTGTTCTTTCAAAGTGTTCCAAATGCACAAATATTCCTTTAAAATGTTCCAGGAAATAATTGAAATGCTCCTTTTTCACAGCTTTACGAAATCTGCTATATTTTTCCGTCGTGACTTCCTATATTATTTTTCATTAGCATTGGAAAGCCTGCGACCGATCTCGATCAAATTTTCGACGTAGATGCGGTTCTAGCCTGGGAGTGTTTTTAGTTATTCACTTTGATTGTAGAACTTGGGGGAGGGAGAAGTTCGGGACTGGAGTCGATTTTATCATTTCACATTGACGGAACAACGTAAGGGATGGGGAGAACATATATAAAAATCAATATAAATAAAAATAAAAGTGACTATGTGAGTTAATAACTCTTAAACCACCCGACCAATCTCAATCAAATTTTCAACATAGATGAGGTTTGGACCTGGGACAATTTTGTCATTTTACAAGGGTCGTTAAACGTTGACCGGGATTTTCGTACGTAAATAATCGATGAATAGCCGGATCATGATGAAATTTGCGAGTGATGTAATGTATTCCTTCTCGAGTAACTAGCGCCCGGCATGCCATATTTGGCGCATGCGCAGCAGTTGCAGCGAACATGGCGGCAAGTAGTGTGTCTGTGGAGCAGCGGTGTGTAATCAGATTTCTTGTGAAGGAGAAAGTTAAACCAGCTGAGATTTTCAGAAGATTGCAAGCACAGTATGGTGAACAAACGATGCCACGGACAAGAGTGTACAAATGGTGTGAACAGTTTCGCGAAGGACGGGAGCTGGTGACAAATGAAGCGCATGGACACATTCGCCCGACTCCAGTCGCGCCAGTGAATATCATACGTGTTGAGCAAATGATTAATGCCCAGTATTACTACACATTGTTCAGTGGTGTAGTATGGAAGTCCATTCGCAAGAAAAGACCTGGGATGTTGTCTGGAAATATCATTCTTCTCCATGACAATGCCCGCCCTCACACGGCCAATGTAACAACTACTACTCTGGCCAAAATGCGCTGGGAAGTTCTGCACCATCCCCCCTACAGTCCAGATTTAGCCCCCAGTGATTATCATTTGTTTGCACCCCTTAAAGACCATATGGGAGGGAAGAAATTTACAACAGATGAAGCACTGCGGAACGATGTCCTCCAGTAGCTACGACAACAACCAAGTTCTTTCTACGCCAAAGAAATCAGGGAGCTGCAACAACGATGGCAACGGTGCCTCGACGCGCACGGAGAATACTTTGAAAAGCTGACATAGTTTGGTGCTTTTTGTGCTATCTGTTTCCTCTGAAGAAATAAAAGTCCCAGTCAACCTTGAACGACCCTTGTACTTTGACATCACAATGTAGGTGAGGGGGAGGGGAGAGAGAGATGTAAAAAGAACAATGAAAGTGACTGTCTTTGTGACTTTATCACTCTTGAACCACCTGACCGATCCCAATCAAATTTTCAACATAGATGGTGTTTGCGCCTGGGGTGGTTTTTATCATATCATTTTGATCGTAGAACTTCGGGGAGGAGGAGTTAGAAAAAATAAAATAAAACCTAATACCTCTTGATCCACCTGATCGATCTCGATCAGATTTTCAACATAGAAGAGGTTCGGGCCTGTGATGATATTTATTATTTTACTTTGACGGTGCATCTTATGGGGGGAACATTTATAAATGATCGACAGTGGCCGATATTAGTGTCGAATCTATAATTTTCGGAGTCGTTGAGATGCACAGTGGCATTTCTGATGCCGTTAAATTCCAAATTCAGACCTGAGCTGTGGGGAGGGAGAGGAGGATATATATATATAGAAATGATTGAAATTACCAATATCAGTGTCGAATCCAAAGCTTTCAGGGTCCATAGCTTTCGGTGCCTTTTAAATCTAAATTCAACCACGCCACTTGAGGGAGAGGAGGGGAGAGAAATATAAAAATCATCGAAAATGACCAATATCAGAGAGCGCTTTAGTAATAGTAAAAAGTGACTGATTAACGGAACATATTACTATTTTTTTTTTCTTAATTTAACCCAGCGAAGCGGGTAATTGATGCTAGTAAATAAATAAAATATAATATGTTATTGATAACTTTAATAATAAAATTTAATATATTACACTTATGTGTAATGCAAATTTACGCAAGGGGCATTTAACTAGACTTGAGCAAGAAAGTAGAAAAATTACATCATTATAATTCACTTCACTTCAGTGAAAAGAGAAAAAAATAATTCCCTATATAAATCAATGGGATAAAAAGTAAAGTTGGCGTATACGGCTTGTAGATAGTTACCATTTTTTTTTCTTGCCGTATACGTAAGCCATATTCTTCCATACGTTTTTCCCAAGTACCTAGTAGTCGTTCCACTTGTAAGCTTTCTCCCGAAACCTTTACGTCGTCTGATAATACAAACACATTTTTATTTTCTGTTTTCGTCTTTTACTCTTCTAACTGTACCTTTCATAACAACATTGAATGGTTTAGAAAATGGCACACTGCCTTGTTTCAGACATTTAGACTAATTCTATTCATTCGCTTTTTCCATGGTTTGTTTTCATTCGGCACCGATAGTTTTCATCGGGTTGTTTAATCGATAGTCTTTTTTCTTTTAATCCTTCCAAATCCGCCGAAATTCTTCCTATGTGTCCAGTCTAGGTATGTTATGTGAAATTCCTTAACTATTTGATAGGATACATATTAAGTATTTACTAAAGTTGTATTTATATATAAAGAAAAGATAATAAATCTCTCCGTGAAAGTAATTCGGCAAAGTTATTTATTGTCTTCCTCAGTATGGACCCTTTCAGAAAACTAACGTTGCCAGACATGTACAATACTTGAAAGTTTGTGGTCTGTAATGTAACGTATACAGTAAAATTTAATCAACTTTGATATAGTTCGTGTCGGGGTTGTTTTGTTTAAAACAAAATGTTTAAAACAAGTGATTAAAACTTGTTTTAAACAACTAATTTTGTTTAAAACAAACTTTGTATACGTTTTAAACATTTTGTTTTAAACACGTGTATTTTTAAGACTTGTTTTAAACATATTTTATTTTTATTTTATTTTAATTTTGTAAAAAAAAAAAAATAAATAAATCTGCCAGAGAAAGAAAATTTTCAAAAAGAGCCCCCATTCAGACGACTATTTTCTTCGCATGTGAATGTTTTGATTTCTCGTGGCTACAAAAGATCAATGTAGTGATTTACAATTTACTTTGTATCAGGGTTGGCTGATTCAAACCAAGGTGGTTTAAACTATGGTTTAAACCAACTGGTTTTTTCAAAAAAAAAAAAAAACAACTGGTTTAAACCAAAAATAAATAAATCAATTAAAAAAAAAAAAACGAAAAATGCTTTAAATCGTGTGAACTTAATGGTGACATTTCCACATATCAAACCATCCGCATTACGTTTATCTACTTTTCACCTTCACCTTTCCGTGTTCAATTCTCGGTCGAAGCACAACCCATCTTTCAAGTGTAAACCAAGTAGCGATTCGAGGTACCCCTTTAAGCGAAAGTCTTCTTCGTGATAACCTTGGTATTTCATAAGGATGTTAAGCCTAAACATACGAAATGAAAACAATATATAAATTTCTACTTGAATGAATGCCTGTTGATTTATAAAAAATCCAAGCTTGCCTCTTATTGATAGAACTTGGCAAAATTTATCAACTGCCTACGTAGCTTCCAACATTAACTTGGATTTGACTTTGTTTTAATTTTATTGAATGATATCTACATACCAAATTTGTAATTTAATACCTCAGTTTTAGCGTAGTGATTATGATATGTTGACCTTAAAATTTTACATACAAATACATTTAAAGTAATAACATGATTTTCCCAATGGCTAAGGCAGGAGTTTCCCGATTTATCTATAATTCTACTTGTGTAACTGTTTATTTTTTGGTTCTTTTGAAATGACTCTTGACAATTATATTAACAAGTACGCCTATGTAAAGATCAGTACAACGTATTTTTATCAGGAGACCTTCGTGAGTGAGTCGACAATCGCATTTGTGACCAATTAGTCCCGGTTTCGTGTCCAAATGGACAATTTATCTTGGATGTAAGTCGAGAAGCGGTTTGGATTCCGCTTTAAGCTTATGTGACCCCTTCCAGCATAACCTTGTTGTTGCATAATAACACCAAGGCGAAACAAACTAATTTCTGTCCATATCTGATATAAATACATAGAGTAAATTATTTAAACCAAAAATACTGGTTTAAACCAAAAAACCGAGTTTAAACCAAAAAACCTGGTTTTTTGTTTTTTTTTTTTTTTTCAATAAAAACCATGGTTTTTGCCAACCCTGTTTTGAATGTTTCTTTCCCCTTATTCTAAAAGTATATTGTATTGTTTAAATGCTTCTCAGTTAATTTGCGAGAAAGTGTGGTCGAGGGTTGGACTACTACTAGAACTGATATTAAGAAATAAATAAAATAATTATCATGGAAACAAATTTTTGTGTTGTATTCAGAAAACAAACAAAATATTATTTGCTAAATTGCGGTTCTGAAATTAAAATATCGCAGGCATTCCTTGATACAGTACATGTTGGTTCTCAGTCTCTGTACAACTCGGAAAGGACATCATTTGGAGTAAATTTATTAAAGAAACTTAAACTTCATCAGATAAGAAAACGACCGTACGAGCTCGTTGTAAAACGTGTAAGAAAGAAATGGTTGGTTTAGTTCAAAGAATGAAGAATCATTATGAAAAATCCAAACAAATGGTAAAAGTGTTGATCCGAATATTGCTTCTGATAATTCTAACGTCAGTGATGTGGTTGAGACACAACTGGAAACTTCAGGTAAGAATTAAATTTGTATCAACAATATCTCTTTCATTATATTATGAAAATTTAATTTGTCCCTCTTTCGCACCCCAATTCTAAATTTTCTTAAAAGCTTTACACCTTGGCATAGCTTGTATGAAAGGACTAGGCGAGAAAGTGCAAGGTATGGCAGTTGCCCGCGTAAATAACCATCAAAAGCGTGATACTTATTGTAACATCAGTTCCGAACGTCAGTGTCGGACAATTTAATCTCAATTTGTTCGTCTGTCTGTATGTATGCACCACGCTACAGGTTGCAATTTTCGGTCTATTAACACTAAATTTTGAGTGTAGAGGCACGAGACGTTGGAATTTGCTGTATAGATTTTGACTGTGATCCGACATGAAATTTCAAAATTAGTGGTTCGGATCCCACTTTAAAAACCCTGTCTCATATAGTCTTGCTACTGTGCAAAACTATAATCAATCAAACTAAACAAATTAATTTTATGCGTTTCGAGCAAACTTGGGTTGCAGGATACTCCAACTCAGTTTTTGTCAAATATTTTTAGATATGGGACGTTCAGACCACAAGAGATCCAAGTCTGTTTTCAGAAAAGTTCACTTTTGAAACGTAGTATCTTCGTAGGCAAGGGTAAGAAATAAATGGAACAAAAACCATGTGAAAGGGTGTGGACTAGAGTTTCATAGTACAACCGCTAGACAAGTGCGTTGATGGAGTGGGGGAGGAGGACTAATTTCCCCCTCTTTGCTCATAAATTTAAGATATTAACATTATATTGTGTACGCTGCGGCGTGGGAATGATTAACAAATCAAGCTCCGAATGCCATAGTCAATGATGCATAATTACGTTAAATAAATGCAGTGTGTATTCAAAAGAATTCACCAACGGAAAACGTCATATTTTCACAACCACGAATCCGAGATGAAAGAAAGAAAAACTACCTGACAAGATGTAATCTAGAATTTTATATGAATGTCGCTAGAGAGGGGCATTCATTTAGAGGTTATCCTCCCCTACCCTGAATTTTAGATTTTGGGGGCAGTAATGCAGATTTAGAGATCTTTTGTTGAGCAAAGTCCAACATAAAAAAATTGAAGTCCTTACACTGAATAAATACGGATTTTGATCAGTAATCCATTTTCATTGGCCGTAAGGAACTATATTCCTATATTGCTCTCTTGTATATCTTTTGGCCCAAGGATTCCAAAGGTGGCTCTACTTGGAGCTTCGGCCTTGCTTAAAATTCTGGAAATTGGGCCTAAGCAACTTTCCAGTTTTAATCATCTGTATGTTCTCCGTATTTATTCAGTGTATGGACCTCAAGCTTGTTCTGTTGGACTTTGCTTATCAAAAAATTTCTAAAACTGCCTTACTACCCCCAAAATCTGAAATTCAGGGTGGAGATGGGCGGTTGCCCTTCTGTTCTACTGACGCCCCTGTCTAGCGGCTGTTATATGAAACTACCCCACGCCCTTGCGCATGGTTTTAGTTGCATTTATTTTGGACTCTTGACTGCGAAGATATTACGTTTTGAAATAGAATTCATTTGCTGAGCAAAACTGAACTTTATTGAAAATGGATTTGATCCATTGTGCTCTGAACCCCAGATAGTACCTTTCCTCAATATTACTGAGTCAAAAACAACCAATTACATAGACTTGCAGAAGTTAGCACAACATGAAGTGTGCTTCAAACATTACTTTTCGAAAATTTATTATTTTGAAATAATTTGATTAGCATCAGTGTTTTGAAATAGTAATCAAATTTTGCAACAAAAATCTCACCTGCCTCCCCGAAACACGAGCTTAGCCCTTAAAGGCATAACTAGAAAACTTTCAGAAGTGGTAACTCCGAAATGATAACAGCACAACCGTATTTCTGGTAAAATTCTAACCTTAAAACATGTAACATGACTCCTTTTGAAATTTCTAATACCAAGCAAAGATGTCCGCCATGATGCTTGATAGCACCATCTAATGTGTCAGACCACTTCCAAGTTTCATCACTCTCCCTTAACCCGTTTTCAACACACAAGGATAGTGAGGACTTTTGTTCTGCCATGTATATTGATAGATTGTGTGAAATCTCCACAGTAGGCAGATTTTAAAATCTACCTAAAAAAAAAAAAACCAAGAAAGTACTTACGAGAGTCACTGGCAAGAGGGTGTAATAAAAGGGGGTCGTGATATGAAATAAGTTGAGAATTACTAATTTATACTGAAATATTCTGTACTCAACACAGTGTAGTCTTAACGAGAATAAAATAAATGAAAAGATCGGTTGAAAGAGTCTTCACAAATGCGTTATTACACGATTTTGAAATATTTTTAAAATCATGTTTTAAACTGTTCAAAATGTTCATGTTTTAAACACATGTTTTGTTCTTTTTTTTTTAACTGTATTTTTTCCAACCCTGGTTCGTGTAGCAACATTAGTTTTCTGATAGGACCCATGCTGAGGAAGGCAAAATAACCCTTAGCCGAAACATTCACGGTGAGATTTTAATGTGGGTGTTTCTGGTGAGTACAGCTTCAGTTAGTATGTTTTATATGCTTTCTCAAGATTTATAAATGCTATCATGTCCTAAGATTGTTGTTTACAGATGTTTGGTTCGGTTTTATCTTAAATTCACTTTTGTAAAGTTCTTTCAAAAATCTTGGCTTATTGGTCCGTTTGATCCTGCTGCTCGTATTATTTCTATCGCTGTTTAGTCTAATCAGAAATCTTCGCCTGTTTTTATCGGTTTTAGTTATTTGTCATTGCGTTTTTTCTAAAAATACTTCCTTATTTTTATATTCTGCTTTTGTGATCAGTTTGCCGCTGTCGTCTTCAGTTATGTGTTCATCCTTTGTTTTTTTCTTGTGTTTTCTATTATTCCGTCTACCATTTCCTCGTTTCATTTAATATTTTTCCAGATTTGTACTGAATTCTAACTTGTTGTGCCCAATATTAAGTCATCTGTTTCTAAGTAATTCTCCCCAGGACCTGTTATTTTCGGTTTGCTTGTTGCATTATGTCATCCCACCTCTTAGTTCCTTTTTTTTCTTTTTTCTTTTTTTTCTACTTTTTTTAAAATTTTGTTTCTCCTAAAGTTTTGCATGCTTCCTCTTCCGATTTAACGTCGTGTTTTCGCAATTGGAAACTTATGCTCGAATTAATTTTTTATTCCTTAGTTCTGAAGTTGTTAGATATGTTTTCTTTTTCTTGTCTGTTTTTGTTTCTTGAAGTATCTTATCAATAATCATGACCACTATCTGTTCCCCACTAGGAAATACTTTAGTCCTTGTGTACCTTTTTTCACATTCGGTCAGTAATTATGTAGTATGTTACTGATTCTATACATCCGTTTAACCGTGTCTTACATGTCTTTCCCTTTTCTTAGTCATCCTTTCGTTGGATAGAACTTAATAAGCTGTTGCTTGTATTTCGTATTTCGAAACCGAGGTGCCCAATACCTACTGCTATGTCGTCTGTTCTTTCCAACTTCTGTATTCACGTCTTTTCAGAAAATAATTATTGTATGCTACTTCCTTTGTGTATTATGCAGTACTGTTACCAATTAACTACTAATATAACTTGATACATTTTTGTTCGTTTTTAGGACAAACAGCCCAAGACGCTGAAGCAAAGGAATTTGAAATTCAGGTTGCAGATGACAGAATTATTCAATGTTGCACTCAGCTGGCAAGAAAGGGATCTAAAGTGGTAAGTAGAAGATAGAAGTATCGTTTATAGTCATGTAAATGCATCCCTGCTCAAAATAACATGATAAAATTGATTGTTCAACCCTTGAAAATTTTTTTCCATATGTTTTCCAACCGCTCACTTTCATTGGTGTCTGTAGTAAAATGTTAAAAAATTTAATTACAATGGTTTTTTAAAAAAGCACAGTGGATTAAGTAAGAGAGTAGTCACATATTAAACATTACTTTCGTTCGGAGCTATCAAGTTAGGAGTTATTACGTCTGTAAATAAACACTGTCGAAAAAAAAAAATGTTGAACGTTTAATTCGTTATGGTGACGCGCTTAGGTGCAAAGCTTCGTATCTTATTCGAGGACAGATTCAACTTATTCTGTATATATCAGTTGCAAGGAAATTTTAACTAGACCTTTACATTTTATTGGCCTCCATTTGGTTTTTCCTTGAAAAGTCAAGGACACTCTACAAGTTCAGCCGAACACATCCCATCGAAACCAAAGTTGGTATGGTGATAGGTCTTGACCTGCTATATAAGAATATGAAATATTATGTTGAACAAGCTTACGATTCTCGAATAAATGAGTGGTCAAATTTTGCGTAATATTTTCGAAGGCAAAAAATCCATACACCACACTTAACCCATTGGGATCAAATTTGGCGTGGTTCTAGAATTTTAGTACTATGAAAGCATGTGAAATATTATGTAATGCAGGCTTACGGTTCCCAAGTTATGGGCTGCCAAATTTTGCGTCATATTTTCAAAAACAACAACAAAAAAAAAAAAAAAAAAAAAAACACACACACACATTTGTAAATGATCCGATTAGGATTATATTTGTCACGATCAAAGATCTTGACCAGCTATATAAACGTATGAAATATTATGTTTTGAAGGGTTACAGTTTCCGAGTTACTATCGGTCGAATTTTGCGTCATAATCAACGAGCAGTTTTAATATCCAAGTTTTTCATTTTATTGTTTGTTTGGAAACTTATCGTATAAATCAACATTAATAAAATTGCCACAATGTTCTGGGTCATTATAATACATGTTCATACTTACAGTACATAACAGCCATTTTATTATGTATTAAG
The DNA here is from genome assembly GCF_964235325.1 of Thermobia domestica. Lineage (NCBI taxonomy): Eukaryota > Metazoa > Arthropoda > Insecta > Zygentoma > Lepismatidae > Thermobia > Thermobia domestica. The sequence goes on from NC_137459.1 coordinate 246,424,911, forward strand.
TAACCATGACGATAATAATTATATTAACAAAAGAACATATATCGGGTGTTGCAAAATAAGTGTTACAACTCTTGGGAGGTGACTCCTGCCACTGAGACAAGAAAAAAAGTTCTCTTGAACTTTCGGCTATCGGACATAGTTTCGGATCTACAAGGTGCCGAAAGCGTGGGAAAATGACTTTCGGACGCCAATAGTTCGGAAACTATCCAACGTAAAGAGGGCGGGTAAAAAATTCACTGAAGAAGTCATACCTGATGTATTGAATTTTGCATGTTTCACAATCCTATAATGCACGCGCAAGGGATTCCCCAAAGGAACGTAGGGAGTCCCGGATAATCTGCCAAATGAAAATTGGTCTAAATGGATATGAATTGATACGGTTTCTACCGGGTAACAATAATTCGTTTGTATTAAGTCGATATCTGGAACAAATACAAAATGGCGGACAACTTCATGCCCGTAGTCTGTGGTTGCATAATCGCCAGGTACGGATGCTGGACAAGAGTGACGTTCTGAGTATTAAGTGTGGTGAATTTGTAATCAAATACTCTAGAAAGACTTCTGGAGTGTCGGTAGAGCACAACAGATGAAACAGGGTGATTCACATGTGTGGAAATACGTAACGAAAAATGCCCAGAAATGCACTCATACTCAGTAAACGTGAGTTCAAAGCGTCGGAAATGTAAGAATTAACGTCAAGAACATGAAAGGCATTACCAATTCACCAATAATATCCCTCAAACCGATGCAATATGATGTGCACGGTTACATACCAATAAGAATGCAAAACTGAGGCCAAATTGAACTTGTTCAAGGGGACTAAGAAACTTGGTACACTAAATGAATGTCAGTAGTGGGATCGCATGATCGATATTGAAATGTGGCCAATGTGTGTGTTGATATCGACATGTAGCTAATGGACAAATATAAACATGTCACACTACTGCTGGAACACCGTCCCACGTGCGAAAAGTAGGAAAATAACTGCTCGGGTCTTGAATCTGAGGCCATGGGCTCCCAGTAAGATTGGAAACTGCTACCACGCGAGCGAAAGTGAGCGCTCTATTCCTGTGGTTTCGAGGGAGCCTCACTTTTTCTATATTAATTCCTTTGAGGAGTACCCACTTTGTTTGGCGAGCGCTTTTGTACAGCCTCCCGACAAGCTTGTGTGTTTCATTTTGTTACTCCTACTGCACAGCTGTAAACAATCAGAGCTTTAAGACGTTTCTTCCTATGTGTCATGTCGTTTTGTTTTCCATATGTATGGTGTTCCAGCAGCAGTGTTACATGTGACAAATTGGTTCATTTTCGTCTTTGTCTTGGCATGTGCACTGTGTTTAAGATACGAATATCTGGAGGTATTTTCCTATATTTCGAGTACGTCATATGTCCCAGAAGACGTGGGACATAATACAAGTTCGTTATTTTCACCCTCTATCAGAATTCGAACCATGGATTAAGAGATTTCTTTTCATATGTGTCGACTGTGGGACAATGTCCCAAAAAAAAGAGGGATATTGATACATTCGTGTTCTAGTTACGTTCTACCAAAAAGTGCACCAGATGTAATAGCAGAATGTACAACGTTATTTTCCTAGTTTTCGCACGTGGGACGGTGTCCCAGCAGTGGTGGGACATGTTGATATTTGTCCATTAGCTACATGTTGATATCAACACACACATTGGCCACATTTCAATATCGATCATGCGATCCCACTACTGACATTCATTTAGTGTACCAAGTTTCTTAGTCCCCTTGAACAAGTTCAATTTGGCCTCAGTTTTGCATTCTTATTGGTATGTAACCGTGCACATCATATTGCATCGGTTTGAGGGATATTATTGGTGAATTGGTAATGCCTTTCATGTTCTTGACGCTAATTCTTACATTTCCGACTGAGTATGAGTGCATTTCTGGGCATTTTTCGTTACGTATTTCCACACATGTGAATCACCCTGCTTCATTTGTTGTGCTCTACCGGCACTCCAGAAGTCTTTCTAAAGTATTTGATTACAAATTCACCACACTTAATACTCAGAACGTCACTCTTGGCCAGCATCCGTACCTGGCGATTATGCAACCACAGACTACGGGCATGAAGTTGTCCGCCATTTTGTATTTGTTCCAGATATCGACTTAATACAAACGAATTATTGTTACCCGGTAGAAACCGTATCAATTCATATCCATTTAGACCAATTTTCATTTGGCAGATTATCCGGGACTCCCTACGTTCCTTTGGGGAATCCCTTGCGCGTGCATTGTAGGATTGTGAAACATGCAAAATTCAATACATCAGGTATGACTTCTTCAGTGAATTTTTTACCCGCCCTCTTTACGTTGGATAGTTTCCGAACTATTGGCGTCCGAAAGTCATTTTCCCACGCTTTCGGCACCTTGTAGATCCGAAACTATGTCCGATAGCCGAAAGTTCAAGAGAACTTTTTTTCTTGTCTTAGTGGCAGGAGTCACCTCCCAAGAGTTATAACACTTATTTTGCAACACCCGATATAAATGATCGTGGACGCGTATAAGAGTCTTAGAATATTCTTATAATATTAAGCATATTATAACATATTGTAACATATTAACTGAATCTTGTATAACGGTTATTCTCAGATATGTAAGATACATGAAACACATCTATGTCTCATATGCATATTGTAATATCCTGCACGTGGTTGTATTTATAAACAACAACATGTGCTTTTTTTATTTGTATACAAACCCACATGTTCTTTTACTACGAGTTACTACATGAAGCAGAGGACAGGAATCATCGTCACTATTTGTTCGTGTGATGGAAGAGGAACACCAACGCCCCCACTGCCGAAGAAGGTATAAAACTCCAAGCATCGCCACAATCGACATCAATTTCTGCTGGTCAACTCATCTTTCGTAGTTTGCCTGGAGCCCTGTGAGATTCTTACCTAACCCAAGTCTTCTAGCTTGCCTGACGCTATGAGGCTTCCTGCCCCACTCTGTTTGCCTGCAGCATTGTCGGAACTTAGCAACTCCCTTAGCTTGCATGGAGCTTTGAGAGATTCCAAACCGCAACAATCCAGCTTACGTGGAACTTTGTGTTTTCCCTTTCTGCTCTGCTTGCGTGGAGCTTTGTGGGAAACCTTCCCTAGGCTTGGAACTCCTATTCACCTTCACTACGTAGTGGATTTTGTATTGGTCTTATGATCACAATTATAGTGATTCTGTGTTACATTATTTTATAACAGAAACTTTTATAATAAAAGGTTGTGGTAAACAACCGATTCTCATGTGTAAATTGCTCTACCTTCTACCTTTCTTAAAGGTAATTTTTTACAATATCTATATACTATTCTTATACAATTGTACCTAGGTAATAAATAAATTTCCAATATTCATGTTATTTACTCCCATTATCTATATTACCCATTATATATTATTATGTTCCAATTCTTTATATCAACTAAATATTAACATAAACCTAAGAATATGATATAAAGTTTCATTATGCTTTCGTTGCTGAATAATAGTAAGCTAACAAATCACAACAGCATGAGATTGGAACAATTCAAACGAGAAAAGATTGAAGTTACGATAATAAATTCATTTGCACAAGCATTAAACCAACAGCAATAATAGTAAGAAATACTAATATTGGATTGAGCGCATTAGATTAAGCACATTCAAAATGAACTAATACAAACATCGGATTAATAGAAGAAGAATTGTTACTAAATCGAGTATATTCAGTAGATTAAGATAAGTTTGGAAAACGGCATATTAGTAAAATTCCATATTATATCTTTTTGTGAAACATTAAATTAATAAAATTAACGTGAAATATCTAAACATATTTAACACGATAATGGCGAAACAATTATCACTAGCTTTCATTGATGCAGTCTGTATCTGGTTTTACTCTACGTAAGTCAAGTGAATGAGGATAAATTAACATTGAGATATCTAGGGAGTACATTTGATCATGTTTCCTTCGTGCATAATCCAATTTATTTAACCTATCCATTCAATGAGTGACTGAGTTGTTATTACGGTTGCTCGGTTGTGAGTGCTCGTATAATAGTTTCAAACGGACTTATTTCCTAAGTCTAGAATTACAGTTTATCCTATTCTATTAACTACACACACACACCACAAACTTTTGAAATTCTTCTTAAGGAGTTATTGCTTCGTGAATTTAAATTAGAAACTAAAAGATCCCAAGTTTTAGTTTTAAGTTTACTGGTTTGTTGTAATCCAGTCTTCTGATGATTGTGTTTGAGTTTCTTCATTCGGCAGAAATAAACTATATTAATTAGCTGTGCACAATTAACTTCTTTTTTATTGTCGGTCTACCGTATACCAGAGTGATGCCACCCTAGAAGTTACACATAGCCAATACTATTATCAATATTAGGAGGAGCAATAACTAAGACTTCTTCAAATTGAGCTTCAGTTATTTTACCTGATGCTTTGGATACGTCCACGTTATTAAATGGGTGATCAGTACCATTATAATTTCCATTGGATTCACTATGAAATCCTTTTTACTTGATCTTCCGGGACAGTTACTTCGAAATTGACAGTATTTTACAGTCATTTTCCCAACAGTGTGTTATGTTCGGAGTGTGATCCATATTGGATTCACTTTTATCAGGTATTGTAGAATCATCATCGGTTTTCTGTATTTTATTAGGATAATGTCCTGTGCGTAACCACTTTCAGTATTGCGTTTTCCACGAGTACCCTTGTAATTTTAACTAGTCATCATGTTTATTCTGAATTTCACTAGATTCGGTTTTATTTCTTTGGCAAAAGCTTAGCTTGTCCAGTCTCAGCTAAATTTTCGCCTTTCTATATTCGATGATGATATAATGAACACATCAGTATTCCGGGTTTTATTCATTGAATAATCAACGTTATTCACTGTCTCAAATATTCGCCACCAAGCTGTTACAAGAATTACTGACTGAAAGATCTTTTTTTTGACCAGTTCCTTATCAGTAAAGAATATGTGTCTGTGTGAAGCCTGGAATTCAAAGGATCGTTGTTCCCAGTTACACTCGAATGAGGTATTATTTTACTGCTAGCTGAAATATTCGTTCTTCGTAAGGAAAGAATAAGGTTCATGCAATATATCATATGTAAAAGTAAAGAAATAAGTGAAATAAAGAAATAGAAAAAAAGAGCAACGCTCACTGAAATAAATAAATAACGAAGAGGAACTCCTTTCTACGGTAAGAGCTGATCACAGAGAGAGACATACATATATTATTAAAGATTATTGTCTGGAACTGCGCAATGATCTCATACAAAACTCGTCCATTTCACCACTTGATGTAATTATTTAGTTATCTAATTATGTACTGTCTGTAGCATAATCAGCATATTCTTATGCACGTTTTTCAACGCCATTGTAAATAACTAATCCGTATTATCCTTCCAAATTAGTTTATAATATGTTGTAAATCATTAGTTTATAGCCATCAACACTTAGTAATTAAATATATAATTACCATAATATCTTGGATCATTGTAACGTGTTTACATCGACTCATCAATCAATTCATAACGTCCACTTTCTTACATAAGTAACCATTTTTTCCCCTGACATTCACAACTGTACATCTGCAGTAGTCAGTCTGCAACAATGATCGTTGTAACGTATGATGTTATTTTTCTTTCAGGTGCTGATATCAAATGATAAAAACTTGAGAAACAAAGCGATGGTGAATAACGTGGAAAGTTATTCGAAAGAAGAGTTTGTATTGTTCTTCAGATCAACGTTGCATCAAAATGATGCTCGTAAGTATTCCATGTATTTTATGTGTACTTGCATTGCAGGTTATGAGGAATACGAAGTAAGAAAGTACAGTAATATGCTAAACTAGATGTTCGAATATTATTTTTCATGGGAAATAGTAGATTAATAAAATATCATTTAAAAATCTGGAGGATGGCGAGATTCGAATCCCGGTCTTCCGCTTGCCTTGACTTCTCCGAAATGACTTGTTTTATTACATTACCAATGACACAACGTTTCTGTTTTATTCCTTCAATCCATAAAAGCATGGATGTGTTGGTAATTTACAGAACCAATCCAGTACAGTGGATGTTTCAGTTGCAGTATCGGCATTTATACATTCACAATAACTACTTCATTGCTTTTTTGGAAATTTTCTGTAAAGGTGATACTTTAACTACGTAAAACAAGGATCTTGGAGGGAAGATGCACTAGAACTCAAAAAAAGTTGACCGTGTCGCTGGTGTATCAGCAGTCCGTGCCATGTAACTTGTTTACTGCATTGTAGTTATGTTCAGTCATCGACAAAATAAAACATATTTGTTATACAATATACTACACTTTTTTGTCGCAAACTACATTTTCTAGCATTATCAAAATATACATAATGCGGTAAACTTCGAAACTGATGCAATGAACACATTATTCTGTATATAACTTACCTTAATAATAGTGTTTCCCGTTTCAAATACGATAATTATAAATACGGATAAACTTCCTAGTGGAAGAATTTAAATAAATACCAAAGATCAAAGTAACTGCAACATTTCACGCCACCACTGCTAGAAAAGAACTTTTATATGGTTGGCAGTAAAATTCTGGCTCGATTTATGCAAATATTTTTCAAAAGATACTGAAAAAATTACTCTCTGACACACACTTATTTTGAGATAATAAATTTGAATTTAATGAATGGATTCAAGGATCACCAATTTAGTTTTAACATTTTTTGTCAGTTATAGAAATGAGACTTGTCGTACTTTATGCAAATAACTACGTTTTGATCCTACAATTACTTCATTTTTAAGTTTTCGAAGGAGTGAAAGGAAATCAATAATGCACCCCCATGTGTTGACACTTTCAAAAAAGTCAGTTCATATGAGGACTGTCTCCTGTGGTGGTAGTATGATCATTTTTTTTAAACATATAACAAAAAGATAAACCTGTTCGAGTTCAGAATTGTATAGCTTGCCATACAATAATGACACAGTACATTATATTCTAGATGGGAATAGCATAAAGATTTATTCATTTGCAAGCTTACCATATCACCATGCTACGGATACATAATCGTATATTCCAGTATTTCTATGAACAAGGTTTAAAATATTTTACGATTTGTTTTTCCATATTTACAAACATGATGATGCATTTTTTTTTTTTACAAGTATTGGTGCTAAATAACATTTTTTCTTTTTTTAAATCTTAGCGGATATTGCAGACATTTCTGCATTTCAAGGAAACTGTATTCGTAATGATCAACAGAGAGAAGAGCATACGCAAGCAGATCAAGTGTTATGCAGATTAAAAGCATTGCTCAAGGAACCATTGGCAGAGGTAATTTTCGTAATAGTGTATTGAACCATTGACACACTTTGGTAAATATTGAGTTGCAATTTCCTGCTCAGTTTCAGTATACTTTCTTAAGCTCTTACGTTGGATCCTTCTGAAAATTGATGTTTTTTAATTCTTTGTAACGAAGCGTAGATTACTTATTATTCATTACTGATTTTTCTTTTTAGGTCCTTATAGAAAAGAAATCACTATTTATATATTTCACAGTATGAAACCGTCTTAAATAAGAGTTTTAAGGAGGGCCTTTTTTGCCGAAGAAATGTGCTTGTGGTATTCAGATATATATATATATATATATATATATATATATATATAATATAAATTATCCATCCATTTACCATTCTTATATTCTTGCAGATAACGTTTCGAACCTACATGAGGAATAAGGAATAAGGAAGAAAAGGAATTAATATCAAAATGAAAGTAAAACCTACATCGATCAATCCCACATGTTGGTGATTTTCACATAAGTAAAATCATCCAGGGTTTGGTCTTGTACAACTCGAAAACCAAATAGCATGGCGATATCATAAGAGAAGGTGATGACAATTTCTAGGGGGAATTTACTTCTCTGAAATAATTTATGAGACTGATTCAAGTAGGTTTTGCTGTTCAATTTTGATGATAATTCCGTTTTCTCTCTCATTTCTTGAAATACTCTAAGACTAATCCCGTGTAGATTTAAAACGTATTTTTTTTTCTTTCTTTGAAAATATAGAGTGGTTAATAGACCATATTTCTGTAATTGATTACCAGACACTATTCATATGTTATACGACAATATTGTATGATATGTTTATTAGGATCACGCAGTCCGACTTGTAAGATTGTGTTTTTAGTACGAGAGTCCGTCCGTTATTCCGTACGATAACTAGAACGGATGCGAATATTTAAATTCTGTTTCTTGCAATAGATACCTAGAGCGGTTATCTCAGGCTAGTTTCTTAATAGAGTCAATCCGTTAAGAGATAACGGTCATTTTAACGGTGGCTATCTATAGGCCCTATCGTATACATGTAGTCGGAATTTTGAATTCTGTTTTTGCAACAGATAGCTAGAGCTATTATCTCAGCCGAGTACGTTAATGGAAGTCAATTTGTTAACGGATAACGGTGACTTTAATTGTTAATATTGAAAACCCATAGGGCTATATGTAAGCGAATTTTTAATTCAATTTTTTGCAACAGCTAGAGCGATTCTCTCAGGCGAGTACTTTAATGGAGCTAATCCGTTAACAAGGTAACGGATAATAGTGACTGTAACGGTAGCTATCTCTAGCTTATATTCCATTATTGAAAGCGAGTGTTTTTAATTCTTTTTTTTTCAACATATAACTAGAGCGATTATATCGACCGAGTTTGTTAATGGAGTCCATTCTATTAACGCATAACTGCTATTTTAACTGTGACTATCCTCTCCTGTGCCCATATTCTATACATTTAAGCTAGTTTTTGGAATCATTTTTTGTCGTATATAGCTAGAGTGATTATTTCAACTGAGTCCTTTAATGGAGTCAATCCATTAACTCATTAACAGATAAAGACTACTTTAACAGTGGTTATCTATAACTCATATTTCATACATGAGAGCGAAATGTTTATTTATGTTTTTTTCCAACAGATAGCTAGAGCGATTATCTCGGCTGAATTTGTTAATAGAGTTAATCCGTTAACAAATTAACGGATAACGGCTACTTTAACAGTGGTGATCCATAGCCCCTATCTGGTACATGTAATCGAATTTTTTTAATTCTGTTTTCGAACTACTTCGATCTTGTTCGTTAATAATGTCAATCCATTAACGTATTAGCGGATAAAGACGACTTTAACACCCGCTATCTATAGCCCATACATATAAGCTAATTTTTGAATTCTGTTTTTGCAACTGAGACTTTGAACTATTATCTTTGCCGATTTCATTCGAAGTTAGTCGTTTGATATCTTAACGGGTAACGGTGACTATTCATATACCATACGTGGAAATATTTCACGTGATCCTCTCTACTGTCTTGACTACACTATAAATTTTGGTATTATGTAGATTAAAAGTATCGTATATTTGTGCTCGAAATCTGTGTATTTTATCAGAATATGGCTAAAATGAAACAGTTATGCTACAAAGCAAAATCATCAGTGATAAATCAGAACTATATTCCGTATACTCTCACGTAATGGCCTGTAGAGATAAAATTTTCGACACGTGATCCGCAGGGGCCACGGTGGCTCAGTGGTAGAGCGTCCACCTTTGGTGCATGAGGTCGTTCGTTCGATTTCAGCTCGCACCAAGTGAACTTTGTGGTGGACAAACACCATGTGCGTGGGTTTTTTCGTGGTTGTCCCGTTACCTCCCACTTTCTTCATTCCACCATTTCATTGATTTCTCATCATCATCATCTCCTTTAGCCTAGCCGGCATAACCATGGGACGTAAAACTTAAAGATTTCATTTTATATGACCCGCATAATGTTGCAGCATAAAAGTCAGATTTCCTCAACTTGAAAATATAAGTTGCTTGTATTTGTAATTTTATTCTTTTTATATAACAGCAATTTTATTCGTCTTTACTCATGATGAAGTATGATTTTATCTGCTATAAAAAAAATGTCATATATACCTTTATAGGGCCGGCCTTCGGTGATGGGGGCCCGATTGGGAACATTTTGCGGGGCCCCACTTTTACAACTAACTTGCACCAAGGTCTGTAAAACCCATATATATCGCTTTCCCTGCTGGTCTATTGGTTACCCATTTCCCTTTAAAACGTGTTTCCTTCTGCAAAATGTTCTGGTGAAAACGCTCACTTTGTTCATTGCTTATAGCAGCTAATTTTTCAGAGAAATAACTCAAATGGAAATGCAAACAGCGAATGAATCTTAAAATAAGTATTTCATCCTTGTGCTTCGCAGTTTTTCAAGAAGGTTCTGTACCAGTATTTCATACTTTTCTTCTCTTAGAAAAGGGGCGCGGTGGCTCAGTGGTAGAGCGTTCACTCCGATGCTTGGGGTCCCTGGTTCGATCCCAGCTCGCGCCGTGTGGACTTTGTGGTGGACAAACACCGTGGTCGTGAGTTTTCTCCGAGTTCTCCCGTTTCCTCCCACTTTCTTCATTCCACAATTTCTCTCATCATCACCGTCTCCTTTAGCCTAACTGGCATAACCGTGGGACGTAAAACTTAAAGATTTAATTTAATTTAATTTCATTTCTTCTCTTACAAGTAGGCCTATCGATGTCGAAATCTGGTTTCTTGACCAAACTTGGCAGAGAATTGTGAAATATGAAGAAACGGGCGTAAGAAAAATTTAAGATGCCTTCCGTCCATAAAGTGCCCGCAGTGGCCAAAAATGTGATTGATCAGGATAAGCCATAAAAATATGTTTCAAGTTTGAAAATTTCATTTTATTTGTAAAACGGATAAAAGAAAAAAAACATATTAATCGACACTAGGAGGAAATAGACATCTATATGAGGGCATGCTTATCATGGCCTCCATCTTGAAGTTGATCATCTTGTATCTCGCTCCACTTTTTTTTTTTTTTTTTTTTTTTTTTTTTTTTTTTTAAGAGGAGGTCATGTAATATATCAAATTGGGCTAGAATTTTACGAGAAATACAATGGTGAAGTCTATGTTTCCATAAGTTTATATTTGTAAGACATAATGAAAAGCACATTGATATGAATTCGTTGGTTCAAAGATTTCTTAACAATTGTATTTTTTTGAAAAGAATTCAAGTCAGGAAAACCTAATGTACGCTAGTGAAAACATCGTAGGTAGCTATTTATGAAAAGTATAATCAGCTTGAAATCGTTATCGACTGCAAACAAAATGAAATGGTGATGAGACGATCACAGATCTGAAGGAAGAGATGGAAGATGGATGACATATTTTCCATTGGATTAGTCGAGTTAGAAGACAAACCTTCATAAGCAGCCACAGTAGTACACACTAGTAGTATTCAGTACACACTAGAATACATTCGGTTTTCCTGACTTCATTTAAAGAAAAAAAAATACATCCACGGGATTTTCCACAGAAGAAGGCAAAGTTTATCTTCTGCTTTTTTGTTTTTAATATAGTTATAATAAGAGAAAGGATATGCAAAGAAGTCGCACTGAGGCTGATTTATTTGATACAATCCCGGTATTCACGGTAGTATCACATGATATAATCAGTAAGAATGCCAGGAACTTTTAGTGGGGTGTTCAAAATAAAAAAGGGTGTGCACACAGGATAATGATATTCATTTTTACACAAACTCAAAGAAAATAATATTTTTACGCCCAGGGGTGTGTGTAAGGAAATTTGGAAGAGTGTTAGGGGTGTTGGAGGTGTGCAGAATACTCCCTGGACATATCTGTTTTACCCCCTAGGCGGATGAATCTATTTTTACAACGGAAGTTGTAAACGTAAAAGAAACTACTGCAGCATTAAATTCAGAAAATATTTGCTTATGCCCGAAAACTTAATACAAACTATGATTCATTTACTTGTTTACAAGGGACGGTATGGCCTCTCCCTAAGTTCATGTACCTGTATTGCAATATGTTGTGTGTACTTGACAACCGAGAGTAGCAGAGCCTTCTTAACGGTGCCATAGCCTCTTGGCCGGGGTCCCCGAGAGCAGAATGGCATGTATTCATTATATGCATTAGGAACAAAATTTAATCATAAAAACCACAACACACTTGTTTGCTCTGGGGCCTAATATGCTGTTAAAACGGCGCTGAAGAGTCGAGCAGACTGCACTACGTGGGGCCCGATTGGAAGCAATCGACTTAAGGCCGGCCCCTGTACCTTTAAGAAAGGCATTTGTTTTATGTCTAGTTGGCGCTAGGAATTCGACAAAAATATAGACGTTCCCTTACGCAGCTGTCCTTCAGTCATAACATCGGTGCCAGCAATCCACCGACTAGATAACTGACAGGAATGAAAGTAAGTGAAAACAGGTTTCCTCTGTATCCGGTTCTCTGATCTTAAGGATATCCTTATTTTGTACTGATTTTCCTTTCCCCTCCTTTCTCCCTAGAACGAATTCTTTTTATATATTTCAGGTTTTCTTTACATTGATAGTAGCATTGCTTTCGTCTGTCTTGTTAGAAAGTGGCTTGTGTAAAAGCAAAGTGTGGGTGAAGGGTTACTTTTACTTTTGAATTGAAAGTTGTGGATGAAAAGTGTGTGTGACAGTCCGTTCAAACAACTTGATGAACTACGTACCAGTAACGATGAAAACCAGACGTGCGTTTCGTATTTTGAAATACAAGATTTCGAACTTAGAATAAAACATGGCTGCATGTGGTCGTGATATGTGTGCACAAGGCTGTGCAGTGACACGAGAAACGTCAAATAAAACTGTTTGCTGCGTCATGAGAAGAATAAATTCATACTTGACAATTGACGGTGAGTAAAGGCTGGCTGCGGAAAATGACGAAGAGAAATGATTTTTTTTTTTTTTCGCCGGCGTACGACAATATTATATATACTTCATTATCGCAAAGCGTAAAGCTATTCAGTATTTAGTTTCTAAAATTGCAAATGCAGATCAGACACAAGTTTATTTTGATGCTTCCTATAACTACACTGTAATGAACGGGGAACGGAATCTGCACCAATATGCACATTCGGATCTGAACAACAAAGATCAACTGTTATGTTAGCAACAACTGCCAATGGGGAAAATTTACAGCATATGTGGTTTTTATAAGAGAAAAATAATGCCAAAACAAAAACTGCCACCTAGAATTGTGCGAGTTCACGACAAGAAGTAGATGGATGTCGTTTAGATTCAGAACTGGCTACAGAGTGTGTGATGTAAGCGACCTGGAGCTCTGTAGCGGCTACGTTCTCTTCTTGTGTTGGGCAGCTTTAGATCATATTCGAGCTTCAAGATTGATCTTCATGTTATTCTAGGTGGTCTAACATAAGTTCTTCAGCTACTTGATGTTTCCATCAACAAACGGCTTAAAGTGTAGTTAGAAAGCAGCTACTGTGATTGAATGTCCTCTGTGGGAGATTGGACCACAGTGACTAGACGCTTGAGAAGGATATCAATCTCGGAAACGTACACATTGTTTCTTGCTATGTGGAAAAGTATATCCAAAAATTGGAAGAACTGATTATTAAAAGTTTCAAAGTAACTGCTGTGCCTGCAACACATGTACGAATACCTATGAAGCTTGATAATCTATACAGGGTGAACCTGAAAGTTGTGCACGAGCTCCGGGAGGTGATTCGTGACTCAAAAGAAGACAAAAAGTCCTGTTGCATGTTGTCGAATTCCACGTCGTGTACGAATGACAGGGGTGCCAACTTGGAATCGACAGTCTAATCCTGATAATTGGAACAGAACAGAAAGATGTGCACGAACTCCGGTAGACGATTCGTGACATCAAAAGAAGACAATAAGTCCTTTTGCATGTTGTCGAGTTCCGCGTCATGTACGAGTGACAGGGGTGCCAAGTTGGACTCGACAATCGAATCATGACAATTGGAACTGAACAGAAAGATGTGCACAAACTATCTTTGTCTGCGCAATACATAATGTACCATTTTGCTGATGTTCATAGCCACATTTATTTAGTTTTGATGTCACGAATCATTTCCCGTAGTTTATGCATATCTTTCTGTTACATTCCAATTGTCAGGATTCGATTGTCGATTCCAAGTTGTTACCCTCTGTCACTCCTTCGTACACGGCGCGGAGTTATACAACATACAAGAGGACTTGTTGTCATGTTTTGATGTCACGAATCACCTTTCGGAGTTTGTGCACATCTTTCAGGTTCACCCTGTACATAATATAAGAAAAGGAGGGTACATTTTTTTTTCTATACCATATTCTCTACAAGTACGAATTCAATGAAATTTAAAGAGTGAAAAGTGCAATTAGGCTAGAAGTTGAATCCGGATTCCGGATTACTGTGCTAATGACTGCGCTATCTAGTTCATTTCTCATATACCTAAATCAACATCATAGATGTTCACGAAAATATTGGGTTGTCGAAGTTCCAGTATCGTATTTGTTAGTATTATGGTACCGGCTTTTTTGTGGACTTGAGATGCTGATCACCGGTCCTCACAGTGGAAATGTGTGACTGGTCTGTGAACAAGTGGGACAACATGGTTAATGCTTCGAATCAGTATACCAAAGACAAAAGTTGTATCAACGATCCAGTAGGTTTTTTACTTTAAATTCCATTGAATCGATCTTAAGCCCAGAGACAATGAAATGCTACCTGACTTAGTCATCACAAGTGTTGAGCATAAATCTAAATTAACAACTAAAGATTACCGTCAGGTAAAATAGAATTTGGCTCATTGATCTTGATGACAACTTAAGTTCCCGTTTGACAGTAGGAGTTCTGCAAATATATTATATCATTATGCTATTATTATTATCATTATGTTATCTCTCAAATATTTCAATCGCCACAGGAACCTTTCCCGATAAACTAAAAGTTGCTAACGTTAAACAGTTATACAAACAAAGCTAAATTCAATGAAATAGAAAACTATAGACCGATATCATTGCTACCCATTATAGGTAAAATTCTGGAAAAAATAATGTTCAATCGGGTAATGGATTTCATTAATAAATATTCTATTATATCCAACACACAACGTGGTTTCTTGAAAGGTAAATCCACAGAGACAGCAATTTTTCATTTCCTACAAACCTGCAGAAAGTTGTTGGATGAGAAAGAATTATCTATAGGAATATTTTTAGATCTAACAAAAGCCTTCGATTTAGTAAATCATAATATATTGCTAGAAAAACTTAGTTGCTATGGTATTAGAGGCTTAGCAAATAAATGGTTTGAATCATACCTTAAAGATCGGAAGCAAGTAACTGAAATCACATGAATAGTTAATAATAAAATTCAAAAATGTGTATCAAGTGAAGAAGTTATTAATCGTGGAGTACCACAGGGATCAACTCCAGGGCCACCTCTCTTTCTTCTTCATATAAATGATCTTTCTGAAAGTATTAACAGTTCATGTGTGACCTTATATGCAGATGATACAAATGTAATAGTTAGTGGGAAAGATGAAAGTGAATTAGCTCAAACTGCCAAACGGCAATGAACCAACTTTCAAGTTGGATGACTAAAAATGACCTAATTATTAATGCAAATAAAACATGTGCCTTAAATTTTCATAAGCCAATACAATAATAAGAATAAATAATAAGACAGTTAAATATGTAGAAACTGCTACCTTTCTTGGAGTTAAAATATCTAATAATTTCAACTGGGAACCACATATAGAACATGCAAGAAGTAAGTTAAGCAAACTGTGTTATGCAATTAGATGTGTAAGAGATAAGATTAATGTAAAAACAACCAAGTGTGTATATTACTCAAATTTTCATTCTATAATAAAATATGGCTTGATGTTCTGGGGAAATGCACCTAAAAGTATTGTTATCTTTAGGCTGCAGAAGAAAGTGGTAAGAGTACTTGCAGGAGTAGAATCGGACTCTTCTTGCAGAAATATTTTTAAGGAACTTGAAATAATGACTCTTCCCTCAATGTATTTGTTAAATATTAATGTATTTGAAAAAACATAGTAGTGAATTTATTGTTAACAAAGACATTCACAGGTACAACACAAGAAGTAAAGACGACATTCACTTGCATGCACATAGAACAAATATATACAATAAATCAGTTACGCACAAAGGTATTCTATTATACAATCTACTTCCATCATGTATAAAAAATCAGGTCTCTGTCAATAGCTTTAGATCCAACCTTAAAAGGTACTTGATAGAACAATGCTTTTACTCAGTTGAAGAATATGTACAAAATAATTCGTATGCGTAAAATTAAATGTATGGTAAGTAAATAGTGAATCTATAAGAATCCGTATGTAATAATAGTATGTATGTTTATGTACTGTATACTGGTATATATATAACTGGCATGTCCAATTTCGTTGTATGACGATGAACGGATGCAATACATTATGATTATGATTATATGAGGTTGATATGTAGTGCACCAGAAATTACAAGTGTTCATAAATTATCTAAATCACACGTAGATGACTCGTGTATATCAATACGACGTTGTTTTTTATTATCTACATCGAAAATCGTTCATAATTCTTTAGTTGGAGCCAACGTTGGTGCTCTACGTACTACCAGAGGATCGATTGGTTGGTCACTTTCAATTATACGTACATTGGCAGTACCGAAGATATCAAATACTTTGGGTTGTTTATGCAAAGCTGTGAACTTCGCATCCTTGACAGATACGAGCTAGCCAGCTATTTCAGTATAAAGTAACTCAATAGTATATGAGGGGGGCGCGGTGGCTCAGTGGTAGAGCGTTCACCTCTGGTGCTTGGGGTCCCGGGTTCGATCCCAGCCTCTGCCAAGTGAACTTTGTGGTGGACAAACACCGTGCTCGTGGGTTTTCTCGGGGTTCTCCCGTTTCCTCCCACTTTCTTCATTCCACCATTTCACTCATCTCTCATTATCACCGTCTCCTTTAGCCTAACCGGCATAACCGTGGGACGTAAAACTTAAAGATTTCATTTTCATTTCAATAGTATATGAGAATAGAGTTTACAAATCGTAAATTCAGAAGCAAATCTATACGATATTTCGACTGAATGAGGGGCTGTGTATGGGATATGTGAAAAGTTCTTCCCTCCCAAGAAGTAATCGAGATACCAGAAGACGTCAAATACACTGGTAGTCCACCAGTGTTTGGATGGCTTGCCAAAAAGTTTGCAGTGCACTTAATGGAGTTCAACACTAGCGATTCGCAGTGGTCTTTACGCTTCGATGGAGAAAGACATGATAGATCACGCCTACCATACCGAGTACAATACATTCTCTGGGTGCAGGGTTAGTTTTGGAAATCATCATGGATGTTGATCACGATTCAACTGTTGTCCCGACCGTTTACGATTATAGAAAATACATTTTTAACCAGAAGTGACAATTCAATGCAGAAAGCCTTCCTGGTTATTATATACCTCAGAGAACTGCACGCCTCCAGACAGCGATTCTTGTTGGCCTGTGTCAACTCATGTGGCACCCAGGTGTTCAGCTTTCTCACCTTAACGATTGCACGGAGCTGCCGAACGGTAGTGGTGTGGTGTATGCTTAAGTTGCACAGAGACCTTTCTGAGGGTCCTTTTCTAGTATGTACTGAGGATCTCGTAATGTGCAGTTAGTCTATGGCTGAGGAGCTCATTTATTTCAACCATGTTTCAGCGGCACGAACTCATAAAGGAAAATCACTCATTCTTCTCATGGTGCATTTTTTACACGACTCTGTTCAACAACTTACTCTCTTCTCCCTGACGGAGCATCCAATCTGTTTTCTGAACATGTATGGAGTTCATGATGTCGAACATATGACCTCAGTCCATCCGTTGGTTGCTTTACGGAAAACTGACGTTTCAATTGCACCAACCCATTATAAAGAATCCAGCAACGATCACGAATCCTTTGCTAGTTTTCCCTACGGCATTGTACTATCTGTGGAAGTCTTCAGTACCACGTTCTGTGTAGAAAATTGCACACTGCCGTTTAATCAATAAGGTACAAATATATCTCGTCCAGTGGGACAATGTATTTTTATGTCGCACGCTAGATGGTGCTTGTAGAACCGTCGACAGTTGGTGCGACTTTCTGCAACATGGTTTGTAGAATTTTTAAATACGTTGCTTTCGACAGTTTTCCAATCTCATTTCAAGATGAAATATTGTGTAATTTGTCTTGGATGTTTTAATACTGTTTATAGAGCCCGTGTACCTAGATTCGTCTCAGTGACGAGAGCCTGCACTTTTCGGATTGTAGCTGATATACGACTCGTAGCGGGACGGAGTTTAAATTTAACCTTATAGGAATCGCTTCAATTCTCACCTACCCTTTTTAACACGTCTCTGTGCCATTCATCGACACGGTAAATCCACGTTCTCTGCACATCTTGATTATGACTCTACAACGGTATTTGGAATTAAAAGGCACAATTTTCGCAGAAACGGTCGATCATTGATAGGATTATTCAACACGAACATTCACCATACTTGTCATAGATAAAATGAGATCCAGTGTAACTATATGATCAAGGATGAGTTTCGCATATGTGGCGCTACAATCGCTTCAAAAAATTGTCACTGTAGATCTGAAACAACCCTTGTAAATACAGTGAAACTTCTCTCTCAGCAACGATTTCTTTTAATGGTTCAGGAACCGCGGTGAATATCCTATAAGGTTATTGCATTTGAAACTTCTATTCAATGAAATTCCACTCATCCGGAGGAAGGCATATGTGCCATATTTCAAGCGGCAGTTCTTATTCAATTCTTATTGTAATCTATGAAACAACCACTTGACAAGAGCACAGTATTCCTCCTAAATCAAAACTATTCTATATTGTAGTTGCAGTTCTGCAAATTACTGTGTATTAAATCATGACGCTACTGTACGTTCTTTCTGATTTCTATGCCCTCAGAAACCATTAACTCGGATGATAATGAGGGTTCTGGCATTCCAGAAAGCACTGGAAATTATAAAGCAAGTGGGTAAGAAAGTGAATTTTATAACCTGCTACGCTAGAACGTGCATTCGTAATTTCTCACATGACTCACTTGAAAAGAAAATTGTTCAAGAAAAATGTGTTAAACATGAAAAGTTTACAGTTGTTTTTTTCTTTTAAAGAATAGACCTAATTACAAATAGTGGAAAATTTAAAAAAAAAAAAAAAAAAGTAATGGAAAATACCCTACTCAAAGTTACTGTTGTGCGTATTCGTAGTATTAGTATCCATTGCAAAGACACCGAAAAGAGAAGAAGTAAGCTCCTGGTAAAGAATCACTCTTCTTTACGACGAGTTTTTAGTTGAACAGCAGTGATGGGTTAATGGAAGATTTACTAATATATATAATATAGAGTAAGGAGAATAGGTTTGGCCTAGGACAGTAACTGACTCTTGCACTTGGGTGAGCACACAGCTTAAAACGTACAACTTAATGACTGATGGGAGTCGAACCTCTCGCTCTACAGTTTGAGAACCAGTGGAGAAGTAAACTTCACCACCAAACTAGGCTTGGAAATTTAGATAATTAATTAGATTGCCAAATTAGAGATAAACATGCAATATATATGGTTCTCACTTCATAGATCGAATTACATTCTAAAACACAAATCTAGATTTGAACCCAATACTGGGAACAATCATAGGATCTACTCAAGACATATTGGTAGAGGTAAATTAGATGGCAAAACAAAGATGAGATACAACAGTCAGAATTTAAGGAAAATTGTACCGCCTTATAGGGTTAAATCATTAGGAGGGATTGGTCAGATGCAGACAATTATCTCAAACCAACTATATCTCGCCAACGTAGAATAAGTTGTCTGTGTTTTTTGGCACCACTTACACACTTGATCACTGCACTATTAATTTCGATTATCCATAATGTTTTTTTTTTCTAATCATCTAATCTTTCAATCATCCCACCGAAGTTGAAAAAAGTTTTGATTGCTTTCGTTTCTGACGTAACATCGGATGATTGTGTCACCCATGGTGGTCTCCTACCATCGCTCGATGTTGATCTCAACGATCCTCAAGGCGTTCCTCTAGACTTTGTTGTCCTCAGTCTCTCCTTGGTGTCCGCCAATGGCTCTTGATGTCCCTGGCACACGCTGGTGGCAATGGTGTCTAGACACTGAAACTGCAAACCCACTTTTGGATTGAGGGCCTATCTCAAGGTATTGGTTCTTTCTCCCGGTCATTCGCATCTTGATTCTCCCTTGTTGTCACTTTGCTGTTGGCGTCAAACGGCTATGTTATTTTTTCTCGAAGGCAAAGCACTCGACCATTTTTTTTATTTTTTTTTATTTTTTATTTATTTATTTATTTATTTATTTATTTATTTTGCTAGAGTTATATTCGTATTTATAGATCAATGTACGCATGTATTTGAGATGCTGGATCGCGATGACAAACGCAGAATCAGAAGTCAGGCCTGAGGCAGTTTAGAATGCTGCAGGTTAAATGGAAAATAAAAGTTCAAGGTCCAGAGAGAAGGATCGCTGCTATCGGCTTTCATTTTTTAGGTTTTATAATTTCTGTGATTTCTTTAGACTTGATAGAACTTAGCTAAGCATTGCTTAACGAAAAATATCTTCATGAAACCTGATGTTCGCGTGCCTGTATAACGACCTCTTCTGTGGCATTATTTTCATTGTTGGTTAATAACCGAAGAAGTTGACCGGCAGGCGGGCTTCGGTTCAAAACTAAATGATTCACTGGGATACAAACAGGGACATCCTTCTATCCTTTTTTGCTAAACTTCGACTGCGTAACAATTTATATTACATTTGCATACTCCTGGTAATTTACTGTTTTATGACTTTTCCTTTTTTAATTTAAAATACCGTTTATTAATTTATACAGAAGTTGCAAATTAGGTATTACAAAAAGGTCTCTTTTCATGTTCTTTAAATATTACTTTAATATTATCTTTGATGAAGATTACGTTTAGTTTTATAATTCCTTCAATAAATGTAAATTAGATTAGAAGATGTTAATGCAGTTATTTTTATTTTATTTTATTTTATTTTATTTTTAAATTCCAGATTGTTGAGCTAGAAATGAAAAGTGTCTTTGGAAACCAGTGGTTGTATTATGTCAACATTAAACCGCCATGGTCGCTGCCAGACATATTTAATTGCCTGTACCAAAACTGGATGGCTGTGTTTAGTTTTATTCTGCCGAATAAAGCTCTAAAATTCATAGAATCATTGAATGAGTTCTTTAGAAACTCAAGGATGAAGAAAGGTAAACACTGAAGAGAAACTAATGGCTAAAATTTTGCTTACGAGCGTACAAAATATTCATATACGTATATATCAATACAGTACGTAATTTAGCGGATAGTAAGTGGAGAAGAGAAGAACTTAAGCGCAGCGCATGAGAGAGCTTTGCTTGTCTAGTAATTGTAAAGTATCAGGGACTTAGCGTTTATAGTTAATAATAATAATAATAATGATAAAACTTACTTTAGAATTTCTTAAGACTTACATTAGAAATTTAGGAAGAGTCAAGGAAACAACATTTGGTCAGGAAAGTATACAAGTAGTCAGGGAACTTTACCAAATACGCATATATCTTACGAATAAAGAAACTGAAAATAAACTACAGCAGGCTGGTAGAAGCTAAAGAATGCATATTTAAAATAATAATAATAATAATAATAATAATAATAATAATAATAATAATAATAATAATAATAATAATAATAATAATAATAAAAACTTCAGACGGGTTAGCCTGCATTTTACGTTAGGCAGTAGAGTGTCTGACTGCCAATGTAGCGACCTGTGTCCAATCCTCGGTGAGTGTAGTTTTTTTATTTATTTTTTTTTTAACGTAAGCCATAAGTCCTGGATGTTAACTCGGCCTTGTAAAACGTGTGTGTCAGTGTGTCAGTTTCATAAAGAAATTAGCACATTCCCGGGAATTACATTGACATTAAAGTAGTGCAAGAACTAAAATAAAAGATACAGGTCACCGCGCTAAACTTTCTCGCTCGAATACCTTAAACCAGTGGTTCTCAAACTTTCCGATAACGCGGATCCCCTATTCGTTGGGAAAGTGATCTGCGGACCCCTTGCAATGCTATCTGAAATTTTACATAGTATTAAAAAATACACTAATTAGAATTACCATTGACAAGAGAAAGATCAAGAAAAATAATACAATAAGTAATCTATATTATAAAATTGAAAGTACTATGTTTGTGACTTAATCTCTTGAACTACCCGACCGATCTCGATCAAATTTTCGGCATAGTTGAGGTTCGGGCCTGTGATGATTTTTATAATTTTACTTTGACGGTACAACTTAGGGGAGGGGGAGAGGGAGTATATAAAAAAATAAAAATGAAAGTAACTGTCTTTCTGACTTCATCACTCTTCAATCACCCGACCGATCTGGATGAAATTTTGATGTTCAGACCTGAGATGGTATTATCGTATCACTTTGACGATGTAACTTAGGGGAGAGGAAGGAACATTTATAAACTATCGAAAATTACCAACATTAGTGTTGAATCTATAGTTTTCGGGGTCGTTGAGATGCACAATGACACTTCTGATGCTGATTAAATCCAAATTCAGCACCGCAACTTGGAGGAGGGGAAGAGGTATATATATGACCAATATCAGTGTCTAATCCTTGGTTTTCGGGATCGCTGAGATGAAGAGTGACACTTCCGATCCCGTTTGCATCCAAATGCAGCCCCACAACTTGGGGAAGGGGGAGAGGGAAATACATAAAACTGATGAAAAATGATATTAGTGTCGAATCCATAGCTTTCGGAGTTGCTGAGATGAACTGTGACACTTCCGATACCGTGCTCCGCAACATAGGGGAGGGGAGATATATAAAAATGATCGAAAATGGCCAATATTAGTGTCGAATCCATAGTTTTCGGGATCACTGAGATGAACAACGATCTTTCTGATGCCGTTTAGATCGATACCACAAAAACGAAAACAGCATATTTCACGGGTACCAAACACACGAGATACGGAGTTGTGCATTTAAATTTTCATTTTAACCCAGCGAAGCAGGTAATCGATGCTAGTTTATTCTAAATATACATGATTGTTTCCTAGTGAACGAAATCTCAATTGGAAATACAGTAACTTTCAAGACTGAAAATTACTTTGTTTATCAAGTGAATTTCCTTTTTTAAAAAAAATTTCTCAAATGTGGGCTTACTAACGTGTGGAATGATTTTTTTTTTTTGTGTGTGTGTGTGTTTTTCCATAATTGCATTGAAATCTGGAATTACTTTTGTTACCATCAATCTTAAGTCCGATTCCACATTAGGACGATTTCGCTTTAAAGTTTTAATACTGCAAAGAGCAGAAAAGGTCTACTCACATAAATAAGTGGTAGGGAAAGGCATCAAATGTTGCAATGCCTTTTTAGACCACTCTTCATACTCACAGCACACGCAATTTTCTATGAAGTATCACAGGATAGTTCCAACAGCTGTTCTTGTTCTGTGCTAGAGAAATTCACACCTTGTATGTCATGGATTTGTACATTTGTGAAAGGATTTTCAATCCAACCATTACCAGGTTGTGGGGCAGGGAAATATTCTCGAAAACTTGCAGCTAATGCTTTCAAGTGTCCTACAAGTATTTTGTGCATTTCAGCACAGAGTTTTTCACCCGAAGAATCAATAAAATCCTTGAGCACTGGAAATGATGAATAGTTGTTGGTTTGTACTCGTACTGCCCACAGCTGCAGGTTTTTAATCTTAAAAATACTTCTTGCATAACAGCTGTGAGTTCCATTTTATTACATCACATTTCAAACTTTAGGCTTCGCGGACCCCTGGCTGGCTTCCGCGGACCCCACTTTGAGAACCATTGCCTTAAACTAAATGATGTTATGCTGCAATTGTTAATGAAACTTTTTCTTGTGAATTACGAACAAACTTCTAAGGCGTTTTTGGAAAGCTTTACCCGAAGAAAAATTTACCACAAGGTCAGTCCACATGAAATGATCCATTGAGCTTTGCTCTGTGGATTCTTACATGATTAGGGAGTCTCAAAATTATTATTTTATTTATTTTTAACGTTTTCCGAACTCCGATGGCAGCCATTTTTACCTGACAGTACGCACTCAGTCTTTTATTTGTACGGGCTTTTTTCTTTAACTGTTAATACTTAAACCTAGTGAACCCTAGGTTGATGAAACAAAAACGATTTTATTCAGAAAACGACAGCCCATCTTACGTCCAATACATATTTGATGAAATTTGTGTGGAAAATAGTTTAAATCCACCTAAAGAGTTGACATCAAAACTGTCACATTTGCAATTCGAAGGCATATCATCCGAAGAAGAAATGTAATCTCAGGTTTGTTATTTTTTTCTTTTGGGGGAGGGGGTGAGAACTACTTAAACTGTACTATATGAAAAACAAGAAATAAACACTGGGAATTGTTTAAGTTACCAGTTAACAATGTTTCAAAACGGATTTTCTTAAATCAAAATTTGTACACCATATATCGCTGGAGAAAGTCTAAAAATCTGAAATTTTGACAGAAATCATCTGTCGTGAATTGTAACTGTTGTGCAAATACCATGTTTGAGATGTATCTGCAAGTCAAGTTACAAGACGTTACAAATTACACACAAAACAAGGAAAATGTATTATGCTTGTCAATAATGAATGATAATATAACCTGAACTAATATATTATACTATGTTTAAACGTACCTGTGTTACATGAAATAGCTGACATGCTGTAAGTGTTAAATGAACGTGAATAATGTGAAATTCTGGATAATTATTAAATTGTTCATGGTTCTTTTAGGTTCGAATTAAAACATTTCTACTGTATAAACAGTTCAGGCCTATTTAGTCACTATAACACAGTTTGTGTGAAGGATAGAATTAACAAAAGCACTTTTTGATTCAAACATAATTGTTGGTGTATGATGTACAACTTGTTTGACGTTATTGGACCCTGTTTGTGTTTCTATTGTGATTTGTATTTATTAAGAAGTTTTGATATTTCTTCATTTAATTTTGAGTAGTGTTATATGTAGTAAGTTCTAAAACTCTTAGTTTTCTGAAACATTGCTCGTAAGTTCAGTAATGTAGTCACAGTCACGTGCCTTCCTAATTTTACATACACACACACACACACACACACACACATATATATATATATATATATATATATATATATATATATATATATATATATATAAATAATATAGACGTGGATCCAAGGGGAAGGCTATAGCCCCCCTTGACGCTCAGGTATACACTGGATAAAATGGGCTTGAATCCTACTTTACACTAGATAGAGCTGCAAACTATGGTTTAGCCCCTCCCTTGATCATATTCTGGATCCGCGGCTATATATATATATATATATATATATATATATATGTTTATGTATATGTATGTATATGTATAATAGGTTTGAACAGTCGTTCCTTACTCCTATACAGGAATAAATGTCCATAGTTGTTTATACATGATTCATGTCCAAGAGAGATTTGGAAACAGCGTAAGCCACGATGTTTCGTGTTACCCTCTGCTCACGTGTTCTGGCTTGGCTTTTTCAAGCATTCACCTGCCTCACAGAACAGCCCTTGGCTCTTTCAAGCATTCACCTGTATCACAGAAGACAGAACAGCCCTTGGCTCTTTCAGGCATTCACCTGCCTCACAGAACAGCCCTTTAAACACCTGCCGTTACGTGTAATGTAATCACGCTTCTAGCGTGACAGAGAAGTCTCCCTCTCTTGACCTCGTTGCGGAAAGGGAGAGGAGGAAAGAAGGCGAAGCCTCAGCTCTGAACTTATTAGCACTCTACACGTGTTAAAGGTAGGAAGATTGGTTCTGCTTCTCGCGGGTAGAAGGCTGACTCATATTTTTGCGAGGGCGAGAAAAAAATTTAGATTTTCGAAACATTGTTTGGGGCTTGGCGCTTATATAGAAATTATTATGAAGGAAAAAATGAAGTGCTTTCTTTTCAGAATTTCAGAATTTAATAAATAGCATCTGATGTATGTTTACGTAACTGTTTCTTACAAGCGTTTAAAGAACGAATGAATATTGATAAAGCTAAATCTCACATACTGTACTTGGGGTGTAAGAGGATGTATAAAACGTAGAGTATTGTTGTTTAAAGTAATCCCAAACGGATGGGCTTTCCGAAAGTTAAAAAAATATTCATTGAATTCTTCACAACGATTATTGCTGACCGCTTCCAACTATCAACATAAATGTTGGTTTCGCGTGATCCTCTTGACTATATTTACTAGGGTTTATTAACGATTGTTTTCACTACATCAATATCTAAACGCTTGTCGCCCAGGAAGGTCTTTAGGTGGTAAGAGATGGGGGCACGGTTGCTCAGTGCTGGAGCGTTTTTACCTTGGTGAGTAAGGTCCCTGGTTCGATCCCCGGCCATTTAAGTTTGTGGTGGACAACATCGTGCTCGGTGGTTTTCTAGGATTTCCCCGTTTCCTCCCACTTCCTCATTCCACCAATTCTTCCATCATCATTCACTTGCATTAATCGTTGTTCCCCGTAGCTTAAGAGGCATGATCACGGGACGTTAAACTAAAAGATTTCATTTCAGGCGGCAGAAGAGGTGGTAGTCGCTGGTGTAAGGCTGGACTGTATGGCGGATGAGCGAATTCCTCCCACCCTAAAGGTTTGGTCAGATCTTGAGTTTATCTTCTCTCTCTGTAACCTTCTTAGTAATCTGACCCATTTTCGAATTTCACTGTCACTCATAGCATTGTCACTATACACGTGAAATATCTGCCGATGAATATTCCAAGCTTTTGTGTTCCTTGCCATTATAAACAGTGACCGTGTTTCACAATCTGCGGGCCACTCAATTTTCTGAAACATACTAATCTCACACTGTGAGACGTACAGACTAACGCCGTGAGTACAGGCGAAATTTTAAACGGTATTCATAAACGGACTTTACTTAAAACGCAACCCTCGTATTTTGTTTTTCGGTACGAAGAATCTCTAGTTAGTGCAATTATGGTATATAAAAATGCGTGAATGTAGAAATGGGAAGAATAAAAGAGGCTGCATTTCATTATATTATACATACTGTTAGCGTGATCGTAATAAATTCATGTGTTCAGCACAAAGAAGCCTATAGGTAACTGTAGTGATTCATAGAAAGGAAGCAATATGAGAAAACATGTGACTGTAACAATTGATGAGTTAGTGTTATTTCGTAAATTCAGGATTATTGATATGCTTATTTGGACTTTGAGAAAGTTAATATATTTGAATTTAATATCAAATGACGAACTGGGTGGGAAAAAATAGGCGGTGCGAGTGTGTTGTATTCTGGAGTGAGTTACTAAATCTTTGATTATTAAGTTAAAATGATACTGACCATGAATCTGCTTAGGGATCTGATAAATAATATAGTACAAATAAATTATATATATATATATATTATTTATTTATTTATTTATTTATTTTAGGATATGGACATTCCTTAAAGGAAGTAAAAGACATTTTGAAGAAAAGTTTGGATTTCTGTGAAATTTTGCTTCATCATTTCAAAACCAAATTTCTAAGTCAGTGCGTGCGAGATATCCAGGTAAATTTTAAATACTGTATATTGCGTCCTGGTGTAGTGTCTGTATAAACTACTGCTAGTTTCAAAATATGTAGTAAGAAACTCTGTTTAGATAATTATCTTGTTTCCTTTGGTTAATAGATTTCTGATACTTTATTTCCTTCCTAGTCACATTGTTACTGCAGTTATCAGGCTTCTCATATATGTTTGCAAGAAGAACTAACAATTCAGACAGTTTTTTAATATCTGTGTTTTGTCTGATTTTGAATCTCTTTTGCTTACCTTCAGAAAACAGTCGTACGAAGCGTGAGCGCAATAGGTTTAAGTAAAATTAAATAATACAAGATGAAACACCAACAAACGTTTTATTTATTTCTTGTTTATCTCTGTGAAAATTCCACGAAGAACAAGAATGTATTTACTAACTCCGTAACTATCATATTTATTACTCTGTACGAATTGTAGCATTCATACCATTCACTGTATAGCACCATCTCTGCGCTAAAATGATCTATTTCTACAGTTCATAACGCGCAACGACCTGAACTTGCTCATAAACGGATAAACGACCCGCCAAGTTTGCTTACATTTCACGTGCTGCTTCCAGCGGTCAACGATTTAACTAAGAGAAACAGGTAATTTGATATCTTAATAAATGCTTTATATTATGGTACTGTTTTCAACACGAAACCATTAAAATAATTTTTATAGAGTGCTAAGAAACCTAGTCATTTTTCACACATCCGGTCAAATTCCGAATTAGCATCCAATACAAAAGTTGATATTTTCAAATCGGCGGAAAGCCTATTTTCTATCTTTCTCTATGATAATAGTCAATGTGTGTGGAGAAAGAAAGTTTTATCAGTTGAAGGAAGTGCTAATTGAAGAAAGTGTGTTCTAGTGCGTGTTAAACGTTTAATGCTTTTATTGATAATACTATGAGGCAAATGATATAAATATTGTCTGACATATCTTTTTATTGATCCATTTTATTTTTATATACTATTTTGCCTATATCTTTCCTCCGAGTTTAAAAGTATTGTAATTTATCAGGGAAGAGATTTAGAATCAAGAAGTCTCGTTGCACCAAATGTGGAGAAAAATTCTTCCTTGGTTTCTTTCAATGCATACAAACATGGTGATAACTAAGTGACTCCAGTGTTTCTAGTTAATGATGTGTAGCTACCAAATATAAAATAAAGCTACTAAATAATAATTTTCGTAATTACTGTTGTATATAATAATAATTTCATTGGTTTCACCCCAAACGTTTCAAGTTGGCGTTGTCATTATTCTTGTTACGTATATAGAAGATTTGAAAGTGTTTTCTGTCTACGAGTTTTATTTATTTAAGACCTTGGCATTTTGTTATTTTCATTTTGAACGACAGAATATAATAAAACGACTTCTATTTCACGCATTGTAACTACATAATTTTCCATTACCGGTATTACTCAAAGATATTTCTACATACTGTAATTGTTAGTGTATTCTTATTCCCTAGGATTTAGCCAAGCATTGTGAAAACCAGATAAATCAAGCACATGCAGGAAGCCCAGAAAAAGTTAACGTGAAACCTGTTCTCAATTTATTACAGTCAATATACGAGTTCATCACGAATTACTGGTAAGTTTTTCCTTATGTAATTAATTTTAGTCATAATGAGTGTATAGTAATATAACGCAGAACATGTGTGGCACATATTTGTTAAAAGGAACAGGCTTCTAGGAATCACGTGAAATTAAATTTACAGTAGGTTGTTTTCACAAGACATTAACAACCAAAGCAACTGCTTTAACATCTTAGCGGTTTCCTTTCAAGTTTCTTGCTGAAAATTATCTTAAAATTGATTCTATACACGAACAATGAACTATATGTAAAAACTCTCTACCACTGAAACTCGATTGTGATTGTATGAGCATTTTCCAAATCTTCATTGTTCCCGAAGTCCAAATCTATAAACAAAATTATATTTCGAAACATCCTCTGAACCTGTTTGGAAAATGGTTTTGTTTTGAATTGACGTCATTGAGACTTGCATTTGTGAATAAAATTTTTTAATTTCATCCCAGTTATTGTCAAGTTTGCCCTCATCTATTGTATATTTAACGTTGAATGTTTAGTCATAATATACCATTCGAACATATTTCTTTCAATATGTGATGTGCCCACTTGGTTATAATAGCTTGATAAACACTAGCATGTAGTGTTGTTTATAAAATAATTTTTGTGATTCGTAAAGTGATTGTCAATAATTATGGGTAATTTACAAAACGTGAAACGTACGTATATTTCTTCGCGATTTTGTTGAAACTCAGACAAGTCAATGTCAAAATGGATTGTACAAGGTCCCGATAGAAGCATTGGACGGTTTCAATATGAAAATAACTCACTAAATTTTCACAGTTAAAGGATATATGTTAGAACGGAAATACAAATTATTGTATACCATTTTATTTACCATTACAGTTTTTTTGTCTTAAGAATGATGTCCTTCGCATGACCCCATCTGCTCCTATGCTCATCGGTAGCTTCTCCCAGCAGTCGCTCACGGGACTTTGTAATATTACCCCATCAATGTTTGCAGTTTCCTCTGTTATGGCAAGCTTCAGGTCGTCTAATGTATGGGGTTTATTTACGATTACTTTGGATTTTAGGAAGCCTTACAGAAAATAGAGATTAGTCAGCTGACCGAATAGGCCTTGTATGTCACCAAACAGGGAAATTAAATGTCTAGGAAGAAGTTTACGAACAAGACAGAAACTCGAAATGATTGAGTCATGGCTATGTATTGAGACGATAGTTGTTGTTGATTTACAATACGCCAACGAAGTTCCGGTTGAACATAATTATTTTTTGTGAAATAGTTATCAGAGTTCACAACCACATATTCCCCATCTTCACTCCGAAGAAACATGGATTGATGTCACCAAGTACAGCCATTCCACACCACACTATTACTCATGAACTGTAGTGCGGCCTGTGAACTGTGATGGTAAATAAAAATAGGATACAATAATTTGTATTTCGATCCTAATACATCTCTTTAGCTTTGAAAATTTAATGA
Organism: Thermobia domestica; assembly: GCF_964235325.1. NCBI lineage: Eukaryota > Metazoa > Arthropoda > Insecta > Zygentoma > Lepismatidae > Thermobia > Thermobia domestica. Next base: position 246,455,451 of record NC_137459.1, read on the forward strand.
GTTATTCTCATTTCAAAACCATCGAACTCCTCTGCCAAATCTTGTATATCCAATTGCCTTTGGACTTAGTTCAGACCTTATTCGTTGATGATGATGTACGTCGGATATATCGGATAATCTTTAGATAAATTTATCTAAAGGAGCTCTAAAGTATCCATTATTTTCTCCAATTTGAAGTTAATACCTATTTGATTTTTGACCCCAAGACTAGACATAAGCTCATGAAAACATAAGTAAACTATTTGTATATTGATGTAGTTTCATTAACGTAATTAAAATACAGTAACGTGGAAGTTTAAATTTGAGTTTTGTTTTGCGTCCTTGCGCAGCTCCGAAGTTATTAACCATAATATTAAAGTGGGCTCCGTACCACGACTGATCTTCAATCTGTTGCAGTTAGCACACAGATTTTCATTCAAGAAAACGTTCACAATATATAGACCGTTCCCCACAGCACACTCTCCTTCAAGGAAGCTGGATTACAGGACCACGCCACCGTTCCGGCTATGGAAATTGAAAATCGGCTACGTAAGGAAATATTGTAGCTTGTGCATGTATGTTCCCGTTTTTTTAAAGTAATTGTAAGGCACCGAGTAATTTTTTTTTATTTGTTAAGGAATTAGTTTCTGATTCCGATGTATAGAGTATTCTTTTGCACAGATCTTTGATTGTGGCTGCTGAAATCCTGAAGAATTTAAAGTGCGTGTGGCTCAACGAAACTATACTAACTTTGGAGCATATTTGCTCTGGTATTGTTCAAATAATTGCACTCTCTCTCAGTATTTTCTTTTAGTTCGGCCGAAGTTTATCCTCCGAGGCTGAGAGAGACGGTGAGCGAAATGGTGGAATGAAGAAAGTGGAAGAAACAGAACAACCTCAACAATACGAACGTACGCGGTGTTTGTCCATCACCAAGCCTATTTGGCGAGAGCTGGGAACGAATCATGGTCCCTATGCACTTGACACAATATTCAAATATAAGAATATATAAATAAAATTTTTGACTTGTATGCCAGGGTGAACAAAGTTGATTTTGATGATGAACTCCCTTTTGTTCCAGATCTCGTTTGGACTTGTATTTCCTCCAATTTTACAATTTCATTTTTTTTTTCTTTTTTCTCTTTCAATATAAATAGTACAGGTGTTTTGTTGCAAGTAGTGCTGATAGACATTTGGACGTATCAATTATTTTTCTTTTCCAAAATTTAGAATTTTAAAATCATTACTTAGATCAAAGAGTTGAGAACTTACGCGGAGAGAAGCAGTATGACAGTGTTTATAAATTGTAGACTCTAATGTACTCTTCTGTTAAATTTTTAAATGCCGAACTCCGATCTGAATGGATAGCCACTTCTGCGTTGGTCAATGAAAAAAATAAATAAATAAAATAAAATAAATAAATAAATAAATAAATAAATAAATAATAATAATAATAATAATAATAATAATAATAATAATAATAATAATACTGTAATCCAATGATCTTCCTTTCATCTAGCATCCATGTGCACTTTATAAAACGATGCCAAACAATTGTAAAGATACATTTTCTTTCTTTTGTTCTGTGTATGAATCGGATTTGCTGAATTTTCAATTACTTTTTAGTGCTACCTTCTGAACTTATAACTAGGAAAAGGATTAGAATTTGGTGAATTTTTGATTTGTTGTAATAATGAAAAGCTTTTGGGTCGGTGGTAAGTTCTATTTTCTTATTATACCATTCAGTCATTAACCACGAAGCAAGGAAATTATTAATTCCATAACTGTTCCCAATAATATAGTCTTTAGTGTAATTCAGGACTGTTTCTCATCGTTCACGGGCTCTTCATTATTTTACAGTAAACACCATCGATTTCTCGTCGAAGAATGCCCCAAGGCAAATGTGCAGTGCCCTGACGCCCGTGAAGATTGCCACATTTTGCATTTGACTATGCATAAAAGAGATGATAATCCGAAGGCGTGAGGGTGTGGTGAGACCTTCATTCCCAGCTCCTGAAGAACTGTTTTCGTCATCCGAGCAGTATGAGTTCTTTCGTTATCGATTTGGAGAATCACTGCATGGTATCTTCATGGTCGTTTTCCTGTAATAGCCCCCTGAAGTAAACGGTGTTGTTTACAATACAGCTCAACTTTTATCGACACATTCTTCGGGAGCATCTGAAAGTGAATGGGAAGCAGTTCTTCGTCCCACCTAATGAACAACATTTTCTTACATGGATGATCACCACTCTCACTAAATATTTCTGTATACTAAGGCTAAGCCATTGTTTCCTCTGTGTCACGTTGACATAGAGAAACCTTTTTTTCGCGACCCTGAAAATTCTGGAAAAAAAAGAAAGAAAAAAGTCAATGCAAGCGAAATGGCACCGATGGCTATGCGTTGGCCTTTATTTTTGTTGCTGAGCATGTGGAGAACCCTTGCACAAATCCTCATGCTTTGCTGGTATCTGCCGATGTTTGTATGGTCAGTGCATCTGCGTGACCAGTCCCCGTATCGTTTGGTGTGTATGTATGGATTCTCATGGATTAGCGCGTTCAAACAGTAAGGATCAAAGTCTGATATCTACCCAGACTTGTCCCGGGTTCGATTCCCGGTGGGGGCACTCGGTCGAAAAAACGTAAAAAGCTTTTTCAGGCCAGCCGTCCTGAATGAGGTTTCCCTGGATTTTCCTCATTCACACTAGGCAAATGCCGGGGTGGTCCCAGGCTTCTCCCTTCCTTCCCCTTCCCTGGATAGTGTGCTCGGCGAGGGACGTCATCCATCATACGTGACGGGCTAAATGGCCATAGATGCCGAAAGACCAGAAATCTAAATCCGCCCATTATTCATGTCGAACTGTTCCTTGAAAACGTAGTCCTTCTTTGGACATCTTCCCCGTAATGTTATTGTCACTATACACTGCACAAATGTTCCTGGCGGCCTCCGAGGGTAGCACACCTCTATTAAACTCAAACAACAAAAATGTTTCGTTTTTTCTGTCCTTAATACTTCATGCTCAATTACCTGCAATAGAGAAACACGTGAATTAATGTCAATGGTTCTACCTGGTATCGATTAAGTAGAAATAAGGTTCATACACAGTGCAAGCAACTAGAATGCTCTCGTTGTTGAAATAACTAATAGACGTATCTCAAAACTTCCGATTTTGAGTTCACACCGGTAGATTATATGATTTTACGAGGGCTACCAATTACTGTAAGAATCATAGTTTACAGGGGCTTTTACTGAGATATCGAGTTTATGAGAAGGCGGATCTCAAGCGAAAGCAAAGAGATTGCCTCCCGTATAATGCTGTAGCACCCCATTGAGAACAATAATGATATTGATATATGTTGTAGCGTGATCAATTCTGCGTACGTTAATACCAAATGTAAGTACGATGACCATCTGGATCATACCTAAAAATCGGTTTGAATTAACATGGCGGTCTATGGGAGGAACGAAAAAAAGTAGGTTTTTTACGACATTAGGTACGTGAACATCGGAAATGTTTAACAAAAAACTAAAAATAAGAAACTATGGACAAAGAGTTTTCTGAAAATGTATATCTTATTATCTGGAGAAAATCACGTGACATGAAAATCAATAGCCGAAAAATGTATATGTACAGTTGTTTCTTTTTTATGTATTTACATGTTTTTTTATAGTTAAATGAATTTTTTGAAGTTTTTATTTTATATCTTTTTTGGATTTTCGTATTTTATGTTGTTTTTTTTTTGGATTTTCGTATTTTATGTTTTTTTTTTTATTATTTTTGTAGTTTATTACTTTTGTGTGGATTGTCTTATTTTTGTCGTTTTTTGGTTTGTTTTTCTTTATCTACACTATTTACATTCTAGGTTCATCGTCAGGTTCGTATGGTGGCATTGCACTTCCGTCGAAGTGCCTATTTAGGAAGTCTGAAGGAGCGTGTATCGTTTCGTCAGTGCATCTATAGTACCCGAGATACCATATTACTGCCATTACATGTGCGCAGCAACCTGCAGTTCTTGCACCGTTGTTGCAAGTACAGTAGATGGCTTTGTGTCCACCTAAGTCCAAGTCATACAGAATGTACAGCATGTACTGCTTATTGCTCGAATGACGCGATTGCATTTTGCCTCTTACAAGCATTGGAATTGCTGGCATATGTTCGGCATAGTCAGGATGATGATTATCTTTTACTATCGAGAACTCATATTCTCCATTGAACGCGTGGTCGAAGTAGTATGACTTGGCTACACTTTTGATGTATGTCGAGACTAGTTCGTTCATGTCTCGTTCACTCAACTCTGGGAATTCTGGTATTTCATCAGCTGTCATCTTTTGGAACGCTGCTCTCACTTTGTTCATCGGCTGAACTAGCGGAGCTAGCCAGTTGCGTTGATTGATCAAGCTGAATAGCTTCTGAGCCGCCTGAGCTTCATTCTTTCTGTATCTTCTCTTACCGTACGCGTTATGTATGGCGGCTACAACTGTCGTGTCTCTAAGTAGACTTCGTATCATTCTACTCCTTAACTGTTTAGCCAAGTACTTATATTTTTTAGGGTCTTGATTCGTGTTTTCGATTACCCAACGGACAGCTGTGCATTCTCTTGATTTATTTGCCTGAATGTCATCCAACTGTTTATTTCCTTGGTGAGATACGGATATTTTAACTACAAATCCCTTTTCTTCAAGCTCATTTGCTACATGGGAGAATCCTCGGTCTAGTACGAACACATCACCTGTTTTGTACAACATCTTGAACCAGGTTTGATTCATTATCATGCGGAGAACTGCTCCATCTGACGAGTTTCCATCCCAGAAGTCATCGTCCGATTTTCCTAGCACGGACTGTATGTATCCGTTTGGAGCATATATCACCATTGGCTTTACACAGTTTCGCTTTTTATGTCCAGAGTATGACATTCTTTGATATCGAAAATTGAGGCTCTTATTCAAGTACAAGTACGTACCATCCCACATCGTTTCAGTGGTAGAGCGTTCACCTCTGGTGCTTAGGGTCCCGGGTTCGATCCCAGCCCCCACCAAGTGAACTTAGTGGTGGACAAACACCGTGTGCGTGGGTTTTCTCGGGGTTCTCCCGTTTCCTCCCACTTCCTTCATTCCACCATTTCATTCATTACTCATCATCACCGTCTCCTTTAGCCTAACCGGCATAACCGTGGGAAGTAAAACTCAAAGATTTCATTTCATTTTCATCCCACATCGTTATTATCGATTCATCGTTAGTTCCGTACAATGTATTTGCGAAGATTGATTGGTTATTTTTGAGATTAGCTCGAAGAGCATCTGCATCTTCTTGTGTTTCTATTTTTACACTGATATGTTTTGGAACGAAGTTCATCCACATTGACTGACTAGCATTCTGAATACATCTATATACACGAGTCTTATCCATTTTATATCTTAGTCCAAGTGATCTTTGGGATTCACCAGTGTACAGCATTGTCAGATATACTCCAAGCTCTATCTTATTGCATTTTGATTGCCTAAGTCATCAAACTGAGCTTTAGTTCTACCTGTAGCTAGTGACATTTCCACATCTGACATTTTTGAGAAGGGATCGTTTGCCTTCTCATGTACTGAACTACCGATTCTTAGTCCTGTGATGAGGTTTACCCATTCATTTACTGGCAGCTCTGAGTCCTCACTGATCTTGTGTTGAACCATTTTTTCAAGTGCTTCTTGCTTGAAGTTGGCATCTTTTTCAAAGTGATCACGACAGAACATTGTACCGATAGGAACGACTATGGCCTTTTCAACCATCACTTGGGTTATTGCCTCTTTTGTCACGTTTCGTAGCGGTTTACCCTTACACCCTAGTAAGCACTTCGATTTCGTCTTTGATGTTCTAGAGAATGGTAGCTTTACAGTTTTCTGTTCTTCCTTTTCATCCGCACTAACCACATCGTCACTATTCCAATCTGTGTCCGATCCAGTGCCTGACTCCGAACTGGGTTCTATTTCCGAACCTGCACTTGAACCTGATTTGGAAGCTGATCTCGATCGGCTTCGAACATTGTCTCTTCTATACATTTTCATAGCACACGAATTACAGAACCACTGTCCATTCAAAATTCGCTTTTGTGCACGTTTTAGCTTATCGATACTTTTATTGCAATTATCACAATGCATGTTTGATGATGATGGCACGATGGTTGACCGCGAAGCTTCCTCGGTGCCTTCCGGATGTGCGGAATTTGACCTCTGTCGATGATAGCTACTCATGGTCGCGCGCCGTCGGAACTGCCCCGAGCGGCCACGCCCATGCTCCATGTTCTGCACGTGTGCCACGGCAGGAAGTTAGCCCCGTTAAATGCTCAATCGTTACTCATAGATGCATAATGGCCCCGCCTGTGAGCGAGTACAGTACTTCGTATCCGATCCGGGTTGATCTCGGTCCGCAGACCTCGGTCGGGGGGAGAGAGACCATTTTTTACGTGTCTACAACACAGCCAACTGAGCCAAGTTCACTCACCAAATATTCGTATATTCTCTATAGACCTTATACTGCCTTAGTGTATAAGCTCTATAGCAAATATACATTGGGGTGCTGCCTATGGCAAGTGAGGCAATCTCTTTGGCGCATCATCAAAAGGCGTAAATTGAGATAATGAAAGTAACGAAATCTGAGATACGCCTATTGGTTATTCTAGCAATGATATGGTTAGTGCACGGGTCTTCGGCGTGGGAGACCCGGGTTTGATTTCCGGCAGGTGCTCATGTGGTTCGGATCCTCCGCTAAGCTGTATGTTCACATCCCTTATAGCCTCTGTGCTGATAGTGACACTAAACTCCAATCCAGCCAACCAACAACTAGTTCACAGGAGATGTTACACCTAATATCTTGATCGATAGAACTTATGCATCAACCTAGTGTATATCGTAAAATGAACATCTTCAATGTGTGTGTTCATTTATATTATTTTATTTCTTCTCACTTACGGCTTTTTAATCCGGAAACAACTGCCTTAAGTATTGATTGAAAATTTTCATTGCGTTATACTTTTCTTGATTTCTTCTTTAATGAAAATTATATGTTCCAGTTATATTTATTTATTTATTTGTATTTGACTGTATATATTATTCTAACTTGGTTGAGTATTAGCCTTAGACTTTGACAGTATTAAATTCACCTAGTTCTTGGCTATGTAAATATTAGAATGTGTGCAGCATTATACACAAAAACGAAAACGATTCAATTCAGGAAAGAAGACAGGACTCCCAGTGCGCAATACAGTTCGCAAGAACTTTCATTATTCTTCTTTAACTACAGCACACGCACTGAATATATTTTTAACGACCAGATATTAATCTCCTAGTAACCTTGTCAATATTATTATTTTTGATTCTGTTTTTTTCTTATTAAGGGTATTTTTTTCCCTTTGTGATAAAAACAAGGACGCTCGTAACAAATTAAAATAGTTATCGAGGTAACGTGATAAGCGATATGCTCATTTCTTCAAAACGTGGAATTCCATACCAAAGACTTCCTTTAGATGCCACATGTGGAAACGCAGAATGGATATGGATAAGAATAGATACAGGAAAGAAAGGCTTGTTTGAAAAGTAAAAATACAAGAGGCTTATAGTGGATTTTTCCCAGCAGAATTTTGTCATTCATCCTGTGTAATTCTCAAGATGCTATTTGACTTGCTTCCAAAACTTTTTTCGTGAGTGAATTACTGAGAAATAAACTAAAGATGTAAAAAATTATTGTCGCATATCTATAACTGTCTTCTTGAAGAATATAATTTGATAATGATTTTGCAGGGTACTTTTAGTACTGATACTATGTGTATAATCGGCAAATGTATATTTCTGGTAAATTTCGTAGGAAGGGAATTATAAATACGAAAATTAGAATGAGTAAAACAAAATGTTGCTAAATGGACAAGAAAGATTTATTTTCGTTTTATTGTTCTTATTTACTGCTCTTTTGACATGAAATTTGCCACATACATGTGTCTGCCGGTTATATACATACTAACATTTTAAGAAATACTGGTTGAATTCGTTATCAAATTATATTCCTACAACAACATATTTATAAACATGCGACAATAATTTTGGAGATGAGTGTACGTACTAAATGTACCTCTCTGTTTCTCGATGGGAAAAATCAAAGAAATTATGTCCTACTTCTAGCATGTTGAAGCTTTGAAGGTATGAATTCACAATGGAATGCACGAGGCCAAGTAAAATCAAATATATTTTGTTACATACAGTAAGATAAGGCCACGGTGGCTCTGTAGTTCACCTGTCTTGTCTGGGGTCCTTGGTTCATTCTCAGCTCGCGCCAAGTGGGCTTTGTGATGGACAAATACTGTGTTGTTGAGTTCTCTCGGTTCTCCCGTTTCCTCTCACTTTCTTCATTCCACCATTTAATTCATTCTCTTTATCATCCTCACCTTTAGCCTACATGGCATAACTATAGGACGTAAAACCGAAATATTTAATTTCATTTGTATTCCTTTGGTGTGGATTACTCGAGGATTTTCTTTTGTTCAAATGCAGCAGTTCTGATTATTACTAAGCCATTCAGTGAAAATACTGGTTTCTTTTGGAAATCAGCAGCCACATATTCCTCCAAAATCCGTTCAAGGAAGAGTCTCGCAGTAGTATCAATCTCAATTCACCAGTGAGGAAAAAATTCAGTTTCACCCTCCGTAGGAAAAATTATGGCCACAGTGTAATGGACGGCGAAAGGTGTGATTATTCTTGATTTCTTCCGTGAAGGGACCATCAATGTGGCACGCTACTGCAACACCCTTACCAAACTCCGGTTCACCATTCGACGAAAGAGACCAGGGCTCATGAGTGAAGGTGTTGTGCTCTTGGACAACATCGCAGAACCACACACAGTAAGGCTCACACAAGATCAGATTCTTCTCTTCGGATGGGAGAGATTGGATCACCTTGCCTACAGCCCCGATCTTGTATCATCGGACTTTCACTTGTCTCCTGTATTGAAAGCCACACTCATGGGACGTAACTTCCAAAACAATGCTGAGGTGGAGCAGGCTGTGCACAAATTCTTTGCCTCGCAGGGCACAGTTTTTCCAGAGTGGTTTCTTCAAACTGTTTGCACAGTACGACAAATGCCTCAATGTCGGTGGCGACTATGTCGAAAAATAGTTTATGGTGTATTTGTGTTTGACAATAAAGTTTCCGTGGAAAAAAAAAAAAAATGACAAAACGTACTTTCGGAACGACCCTCGTATATCTTATTGACTGGACTTAGAAAATAGAAAATGAATGGAAAAGATTATCTTGAAATGTTGGAAAGGAGGAAGAAACTTATTTAAGATACCTTTAAGAGTAAAGGGGACTTACTGTGGATGTGCTTAAGCCTGGCTATGGTATTGCAAATGACAGGAACGGATCAAGATCTAATCTTGCACTTCAGAACATTTTTGACAAAATTTCATATGAATACAATAAATATAACACAATTTCACAGCTATTAGATGGAAGCAGTGTATCCGTGGTACTAAATACATGTTATACTTAGTACGTAAAATTCTTACCAACGGAGGAATAAGTTTAGCAGCAACTAGTTTACCATTGGAGAGCTTTTTGAAGAGACCACTGACTCTCGAAACAAGTGTTGGAAAAACCTCATACGTACTGTGAGTACCTACTTTACAAGTTTTGTGAATTACAAGTTGTTATTATGTAAAATATATTGTGATTTCTGCAGTTTGTGTCAAAATATTTTTGTCTTTCTTTTCTGCTACCCGACTACTGTGCGTGTCTTTGCAAATGATTTGTTTGTTTCAGTTCTAACTTGAGTTGGGTTAACTTGAGTTTGTAGGAATGATTGTGGAAGTCCTTCAGGAGAATTCACTGCAAGGAGCTTCTGTTGCGAACGACGACGAATGGATTTTGTTAGATTTATAGCAGCAGTATCACTGAACTTCTGCTAGTGTCAATCGATATATCACATGCTTTTATTTAAAGAAAAATGTACGTGCATTTAAGGTGGGAACCAACTTGATTATATGGCCAAAAACTTTGCCCCCCACACTCAATGACGACTTCGGCATTTGTCCGGTCGACATATGCATATACCATCCAATTCTATAATCTGTTTCAGACTTTTGGACCATCCTGTATTTGGTGCCGGTTCTTGGAATTTCGTATTACATTGCTGAATAGGTTCGAGCCTTTTTCAAATCCTCTAACGAGAGCGCTTGGTGTTTTAATATTTGCAGTAGAATCTGTTCCTATGAACTGCTGTCTCATGTGAAATTACGATCGAGGATCACAGGAAGCGTCCGTACAGTCTTTACATAATACTCGTCATAATATAACAATCAAAACTTGTTTCGTTACACAGCGCTTCAGAACAATTATTATCAAAAAAAAATCTAATTTATAAGAACAATGCCGCGTTCCCAACAAGTCAATAGCTCGCAATTCAAATCCAGTTCTTCTTGAGACAACACTTACTAATATTTTGTAAACTGGTCAATTTTCTGTTTTACAAACGATGGCCAACATAATGTCTTTTTGTAATACTGTATTTACTGAATAAATACATGAGTGTTTGATTATTGTTTCAGCTGCTGCTTGTACGAAGAAATAGGTTTGGAGCATAATCTGGTATTTGAGAAGCCCGAAACACCAGTAACGTTCGACGATTTATTGTCAACCTTTCCGTCCGTGAATGATAGATTACAGACTTTAAGAAACGCTATTCACAGGTATTTATATGTTGTGGTTATATGAACTCAGTTTAATTTCAATATTTTTACATAAACAATGGGTTATAATTATAAACAGCTTTATTAACAAACAATAAATAAAAATGATAATTTGTGGGCGTATTTTATTTTTCTTTAACCAATAATTTCGACTTCCATGGTGCTAAAATTATCGTTTGGATTGATTATATGAGAAAAAAATCTTGGCTGCTAATTGAAATCACATATTTTAATGTTTTTATTAGACTACGGTTTATCCTAAATCTGTAGAGTTTATGAATTAAACTGAAAATACATTTTCTTGTAGGTCCTATATGAGTAGTTTAATAGTCTATTATAGTGAAACAGTAGTGACATTTTCCCTAATCTTAACTAAGCACTTTTTGATGTACGGGAAACTGCCAATGTTGAAACTTTGTGCTACATCAAAAAGTATCTAGTTATGTTAAGTTCGTTTGTGTGGAAGCATTATTTGTGATATTGCTATTTAAAGTTGTATTTATTGTGTTCTTCCTTTTTGATTATTTTCGACCGAATATATTTTAGAGATAATAATATTTTGAAGTTATTGGTGAAACCACATGTACACTTCCCCAAAATATAATTGCGTGTCCGAACTTTTCTAAGTCCCTTAAAATTGTGAGTTTGGCAACAACGCACTCCAAGTTATAGGAGGGGAAGTCATACGAAAAAAGAAGTGTGAAGCCTTTCCAACCATCATCTTATTTGCTGTTTGAAATATTCAGATCTTTTTCCATTACTTAATGTAATGTTAGTTTCAGAGCAAAATAGTACCTTGGCAAATCCAGAAAACTGTTTAGTTAAAGAAAACACACACGCTTTTTAACCCAAAGAAAATCGTTTTAAAAAATGAGTTCCATTTTTATCAGTACAACTGGAAAAAAAAAATTCTACTGTTTCGATAATTGTGCGTGTTTAGTTCTTCCGTTCTTCCTTTTTTCTGTTGGAATTCAAAAGTTTTGAACCTGAATTGAATCCCACTGGGTGCTTTTTTTAAAATTAGAAAACAAACTTTTCTGCTGTTCTTAGTTTGCAGTTTCTGGTTTTATGATTCATTTCCTTCTTTCTTTCTATAGGAGAAGTCATACTTTAGAAAGTCGCTAACATTACTTTGTGTATCTGAATATTTCTCAAACACCAAGAAAATTAATAATCTGAACAATTTCTTTTTCTTTCTTCTTTCTTTTTTAAGGGTACATAGATGCTACTAAATTCTTACTGAAATGATTTAAAGCATTTATTCTTCCCAGTGTGCGTATTGACGAGGGGATGCTGAGGATTTCACACTGACAAAAATGTGTGCCTCCTTGAAGAAGAAACTTTCTATCCCTAACTCCCACCCTCTCTAGAATGTTTTTTGAATCTTCCGGAGGATAGAAATAGGGAACAACTTTTATTTTGTAAGCGAAAGTATTACAAATAGGAACAAATCTTGACTAGGAGATTGATTTACCAAAACTCCGTTATATATTTATCCTGTCCATGTGTCCGTCCGTCCGCAAGGCGAAAACATCAAAGACTTGATGGATCACCACCAAATTTGTTCAGTGTGTAGAGGGTCAAAATTTAGGAATCGAGTTCGATTAAAATTTCAGATATAAACCACTTTCGGCTTAACGTTGTTCCCCATAGAATTACAAAATAGCAAAAAGCGGTTTGCTGTGACGGAAAATTGTCCACTTCTGGTTTTAGCAGTGATCGCTATAGAGTAAAAGCGGACATAGATAGCAAGAAGTTGTTTTCTGCAATCAGTGAAGCGTCGAAGAATATATTCCGTCTTCAGTCTAATCTCTCTACTACAAGCGGAGTGGTAGAATTCTACTACCACTTCCGGTTTCAATATTACTTGAGAAAATATAACGCCACACAAATCACTTCTTCACGTGGTGTACACGTGTTACTATACATAGATCGAAGAAGGTGTATGTTTGCCCATCAAACTCATTACAACCATACGTTAAAAAGTAGTAGTTACATGTGTACATCACGCAAAGAGGTAGTTTTTGATGGCATGTACTGTATATAATGTGTGATGGTTCTGCGTATATGAGTGAATTTATCCTGCCTGGGGAAAAATGCTCAATTCACACACTGACTCTCCTTCATTTTTAACCCTGAAACCGTACACCTCAATTTCTGTTACATTAACCGTACACTGGGGTATTGGGTACCGCAAAAATAAAAACGCATTGTTTCATGGAAAAATGTTAATTTATATTGAAAAACTGCTTTAACATATTCTTTAGATCTCTAACTTCTGCAAAAACATTCTTTTACACGTTACTTTAGGGTTTAAAAGTGTGTAATGTGTCAAAATAAGAAAGCTTACATTTTTCTACAAGATTTGTGAGTCTCAAACTTTTTAGGTCTTATTCTCTATTTTTTCTTAATTTCAATTGCCAGAAACATTTATGAGGTGTGTTTTGCAAGTCAATTGCTTACACTCAGCATATCGGATGGTGGTTTTTGAATCCTTGTTTTTTAGTCAGATACTGCATCTTCCAACCTTCCGGTTGACGGGTTCGCCTAATTCTTTTTCTCAGATGCGATGTTTGTGCATTTTTACCATCCCCTTCTGGACCGTTTGAGCTAGGTACACATTCGGTTGTGAGGCACCAAGTAAAAAACGTATGGCATAATATCATTTTCTTCCAAAAAGTCTCCGTCATTTTCACTTTCAGACATCATCAAATGTCTCCGGTTCATCGGGCTCAAAAGAACGTAGTAAATCATTTAAAATGCCTTGCTCAGTTTGTAGTTCATCCATTGTAACTAAAAGTCTGCGAACAATACAAAAAAGCACGCATAATACCGTGGAAATTAAATATGTATACGTGAAGAAAAACTTACATTAACCGTACACTGAACACTGAGCGCCCCAACAACGTTCTATAGACAAAACGGAATTTGTCACGACCATAGTAAACAAAGTAACTCACAGCCTGCCAAGGACGAGTAAAAGTCACGGGAGATAGTTGAGGGTTGCCGACCAAAATCTAAAGCAAAACGTAAATTCTATGGGACACAGAGTGCCCCGGCGTACGGTTCCAGGGTTAAGTACTCGGGCATTATGCCAAACAATTGAACTTCCAGTGAGTTCTTTTTTTATCAGTTCCTTTCCAAGATTCAGTCCCACAGTCATTGCTGCTACTTTGGCTCAGTTTAAATCAGTAGTTCGTGATAAGTTTCAATGGATTCCGCAAATTATTTAATTAAGTAATTACAAATTTATAATTAATATTTTGACACAAATATATATATATATATATATATATAATATAAAATTATAACTTCTGTTTCCTTATTTTTAAAATTTAAACCAAACCAACCTATACCATACACTAGGTAGATCTATGTTCTTACTTTTTCGCAGTGTCAGAATCTTAGCTCGTTTGTCAGGAACGCCTATGTTAACTTGATTCTTGATACAGTGACGAAGGACTTTGCAGAATTATCTAATATACCAAAACAGAACCTACTTGATTTTTAAGTTACCACCAAATGAAATCGTTTGCGGTCCTTGATGAATCTCTCTTGGAAGAGCTGGTGCCAGATATTCAAGTAGTTGCATCAGTGCGTAATGTTTTGCAGGTCCTGAAAGATTGTAATTTGACTAGGCAGAGCTGTCCCGTGGGTGGATCAAGGGGAACAGTTGCCCCAGACCCCGCGCTATATGGATCAGACGTCATAGGAAGGGATAAACTATTTAAGAAAAGTAACAATTTACTCTTTCTGATTCATTCTTGGAAATAAAAATATTTAGTGCTACCATTAATACCGCAAAACGTACTCGAAGTTAACGTTGCCTACATTAAAGATAACTATGATGAATATCAAAGTTAAACTTTAACACTGTGAAAGTTTGTTAGAAAATTCATATGTGGTAGATGAGAATTTGAAGATTATTGACCTCTAAATCTAGTTATCCTATATTCAGTAAAATAGAACACTGCGTATAAGAGGGTTTCACAAGTGAATTCATCGTTAACTTATGTTACTTAAGACTAGAGCGATGGGTCCAATCGTTGTCACATCGAATGCTACAGCGTTGGCTATTGATCTTGCAGACTCTTATCCTAATATGATATAACAGTAGCTTGTCGCATTCACCCCTCACCATTGCTATTATAGCTGCATCTGGAAAATACACTTTTCGAAGTAAATCATAATAATGATAATAAATACCCATTCAAAGTTAACCAATAAAGAAATCAACAAATATGAATTGGTGTAGGATTTATTTAAAAAGAAGTTGACTAAGACAAGAAGGTACTTTCTTTTATGGTTAGTCCCACTTGGATTATATAGTACAGTGTGATTACAAAAGCAGTAATAGTAATAATGAAATAAATAAATAAATCGATTTTTTAGAAATCCGTTATACGTGTAAAATTAAATATTTTCAAGCCCTATTAGTACTTTTAACTTACAAATTACTCTTTAGTTCATTTTTTCCTTTTAGTGAACGTTGCGTATTGTGAAACATTGATAGAGTTTGAAACTACGGATTTTATTATTAAAACCGAAAAAGGTATATCTATAGCTTTCCGTTGCAATAGAGGGATAAGGTCGAAGATGAAACCTGTTTTTCACAGGCTGAATTCATATGAAAGAATGTCCTTTATTACAGTTTTTGATCCAAGGGGATCAGAATTGAAAGTGGAAGGTATAGTGGTTTTCAAAGCTAAACCAAGTTTTCTTATCAGCAGTAAAACTGTCATATGGTTGTTAGCGGCCACGTGCGGTTTGTCAACCAGTTGGATGTTGCCGGTATTACAAAAGCTTAGCCGCTCTCCCTGTGGCCAGGGTAAACAATGAAGTCTCGAACTATTATTTCTGAGTGTTGCAAACCAATGAGCAGATACATAAAACCAGAATAACCATTTAAAATAGGGATAAAATACGTAGGGGCCTACAGGTCATTCAACAAGTAATTTTCTCTCCTATTAATATAATAATAATAATAATAATAATAATAATAATAATAATAATAATAATAATAATAATAATAATAATAATAATAATAAAATATGGTAGTTTTTACGTCCGAGCTATTTCGGGCTACTGTGCATTTGCGGTAATGCTCGGAAAATAGAATAGAAACTGGACCGCACGTTGGACCGATATTGTATTTTTACCCTATGAATCGGGTTTGCCCGATTGAACCGTATGAATAGGGATGACCTGATAATCCCGTTTTTATGAAAACAAGCTTAGTCTGTCATTATTGTAAATGATGTGTTGTTTAACTTTATTATCATAACACACATTGTTCTAATTATCATGTACGAACTCAAAACGAGTCTATCGGTTCAAACGGTCCAAACAGGCCAAACACGGGTCAAACGGGTTTATCAGGTCTAAGGATTGAGTAAACCAAACGCAATGGGTATCGGGCGGGTACAGTTTACCCGAAAAGTTCAAGCACTAATTATAGGTTAAAGTCAATACTTAAGAGCTCTAATTGTTTGCATTCACTTTTTTCTTTTCTCTTTCTTTTTTTTAGGTAGCCGACCAACGAACTTGCGGATACATAAATATAAATGCTCAAATCTAAATTATTGCATTATATTATTGCAATGAGCATCAACGTAATTTACTATTAGGAGTTAGCGTGATGCACTAATGTTAGTCTTTTATAAATATTATTATTATTATTATTATTATTATTATTATTATTATTATTATTATTATTATTATTATTATTATTATTATTATTATTATTATTCGACAGGCCATCTGTCTATAATGACAACTTAAAACTTTCTTTTTTTAAAAAAGAAATGATCAAAAAGCATTCTATTAAGTACCTAAATCCTCATATGTATTAATGTATGCAGGTTAATATCTGAGTAATAAAGCTATCATTATTAATTTCCTGTGTATAGTATCCTAATTTGTAGTTTGTCCAGTTTTTATATACGTGACGAATCACATTAGAAAGAAACTGATCAATTATATATTGACCTGTATAACTATATCTTAAAGTTAGAAATAATATACACAAGCAGAGCAGATAAACAGGCAGAATCTTTATTAAGCCTATTACTCATATTACATATTATTATTAGCTATAATAATAATGATAACTAAATTCCTGGCGCAACAGCCTTTAGAAGGCCTGGACTTATGGCACTCATTTCTGTGGGGTAATGTGTTTAGAGCTCTGCACGGGCTCGGGCTACTATGATAACCGTAATGGGGTTAGCCATACTGAGAGCTTTATACAGTTCTACCTGAGTTGGAGCGGCAACGCAGGAATCTAGTTACAATGAAGGATTTATAGTAGGGACAAGTAAACCCTTAGACTTGACCTTCGAGGAAAAAATTGGTTATGTTTTGTCGCGAGCTATATATAGATTTACAAAGCTTTCAGTTTTTCTATAAAGATAAGGACGGAAATAGAACGTATTCATATGATACTAAGTCCATATATCAATTTTGACTTAATTCGAATTGATCTCATGCGATGTATAAGGTAGCAAATGCTGTTTAACGTATACCAAGTACTATATTGTAATGTTATAGAGTGGATATTATTATTATTATTGTTATTATTATTATTGTTATTATTATTATTGTTATTATCCCTTTGTGTTAGCGAAATATTAATGTAATTGATATGGATAGTTCAAGCTAGCATACACACACACAAAAGATTGATACATAATTCTTACTTACATTACTGACCCTACAATTTTCTTTTGCCTCATGGCCCGCATATCGACAGAATATTCCTATGAATAGGCATGACCAAAGAACAGTGGGCAAAAAAACCGAACTGTTATTGAGTACATATACAAGAAGCATGTGATCCCAAAAATCCATTTTTATATGTCAGTCGTTGAGGAACCGTGCAACTTCTAATGCTAGTTTAGTTGCAGATTTCCAAAAGTGTCAGACGTTAATTGATGATGAACTTTATTTTGATACATCTTCAACAATAATGACCCAGAAAACATTGATACCATCCTTTACATGGTATTGCAGAAGCGAAGATCGATAGTGTATTATAGAAACTTTTGGCATTTCGTATAAAAGGTTACAACACCGTCTGATGAAGTGCTGAGCACATACCTGTGACAGAGGATGAGGGAAGTATTGGCGAGACCGGTTCCCAAATCTGAATGCTGAACACAGTCGGCAGCGAGTTCAGTGTTCTTTCCAGGTATAGTTTTTCCTCTTCCCTCGAAGTTGAACGTCCCGCTGGGCTAGAGCTAATATGTATCAAATAGGTCCAAGTGTGGCCCCAAATCACTTTGATTTCTCCTCGGACAAACTTTTCTATAGGAAAACGTAAGCTAGTGCTCGCTCGTGAGCAGATAATAAATCTTTATAAAGAGGATACAAGTAGGTTTTAGTAAGATTCGTGATTCAGAATATCACTTACATCCACCACTTCGATCCTGAGACAAAACAAGTTTGAGAGCAGTAGAAAACCCACCTTATCTCCACTTCCAAAATAAATACTCATGTGGGACTGTTCAGGGTAAGGTGGCCAGTGTTTTATGGAACTCTGAGAGCATTCTTATAATAGACTCTTTAGCAAACAATGATACGTAACTGGAGTATACTATTGAGGCGAGTAATTGAAAAAAAAATGTGAGATCGTCGTGACAAACTGTCTAAAATCATTCTGATGCCCAAGACAACATGAAGTTCATAGGTTTAACAACAAACTGCGAACAAATAAAATGTTGTCTTACAAATTTTAGTATCCTCAAACCTTTCCTTTGTTTCCTACTACTTTAATAATAATAATAATAATAATAATAATAATAATAATAATATAATAAAAATAAAACTTGGTGCTAGTAGTGATGAAGGAGTTATTAGTGCTAACACGATTTCCTGAACATTGAAACTCCGAATTTATTTTGAAATTTACAGAAATTTTATGAGTCGATGTAAGAAGTGATTTGCTAAGGAGAAATCACATTGGGATATATGGAAAAAGTTTTACACCTGTACGACTTATTATTTTTGGATAGATTAGAAAGTTGTAAATCACCTCCGTGTATTACATACGCTATAAAACTGTACGGCAAGAATAACTGAAAAGTTAGCCAAACAAAATAATAATAATAATAATAAATAAATAAATAAATAAATAAATAAATAAATAAATAAATAAATAAATAAAATTACCCAGTGAGATTCGATCCAGCTTCAAAAGTATTGAATTCTCACAAAAAGAAAAACACGCATGGCTATCGAAACAACTACAAAGTTTTATTATAGTTGTATAGATAGAAAACGAACATCTAACAAATCTCCTTGTTTTTTAAAACAATTTTTATGGTCGAAAAGCGTATGTGTTTTATTTAAATCAAGTTTTCTGATTTGCCAAAGTATTATTTTGTTGTAATACAGGGTGTCCAATATACAGTGCAACCCGGAGTTTGGGATAGTAGAGCTTTTGAACCTGAAGTGATACACGAATGATGGTTATACCAGAATGAAGCCTTGTTCAGGCATATATTTTTAAACTAGGAAGCAACGATTGAAGTACACTAGGAACCACACAGTGTTGCCAGATGTAACCGAAGATGTATTTTTTTTTTTTTTTTTTTTTTTTGCAAAATATGTAAATTGACATAACTCATACGTAGGGATGTTCTGTCGTTAATTTTCAGCTTGTTTAGTTGGAGTAGCTTGGAAACTATGAGCAGAAAAAAGAATTTTTCATTTCCACCGATAACTAATCGGATGAGGCCTCTGTAAGGGGGAACTAGGGAAATCGTAGTTTTCATAAATTAACACTCTGAATTGGCAACCCTGCTGATGTTTCAGTGCATCAAAAGGTGTGTTTTAAGGATCTGTCTACATTATGCAATTCCTGAAAACAATGAAAAACAAGCTTTGAAATTATCATGATAAAATGTTTACTTACATGCACCCGGCAACACTGCTATTCATTTCTATGGGGCTATTTAAAGCAAGAGCTATACAAGAACAATCCTGGGACTATTCAAGACCTGGAAACGAACATTCCCAGTGCCATTGAGAACATTAACACGTCTAATCTTCGTAAAGTTGCTGCCAATCTTGTGAAACGTGTGAATCAGTGTTTGAATCAAAACAGGGGACACTCCCAGCATCCACTGTAGAGCTGGTAACTCATTTCTGATTGTAGCAGTGTTGCCGGGCGCATGTAAGTAAACGTTTTATCATGATAATTTCAAAGTTTGTTTTTCATTGTTTTCAGGAATTGCATAATGTAGACAGATCCTTAACACACCTTTTAATGCACTGAAACATCAGCAGGGTTGCCAATTCAGAGTGTTAATTTATGAAAACTACGATTTCCCTATTTCCCCCTTACAGAGGCCTCATCCGATTAGTTATCGGTGGAAATGAAAAATTCTTTTTTCTGCTCATAGTTTCCAAGCTATTCCAACTAAACAAGCTGAAAATTAACGACAGAACATCCATACGTATGAGTTATGAGTCAATTTACATGTTTTGCAAAAATATTGATTTACACCTTCGGTTACATCTGGCAATACTGTGTGGTTCCTAGTGTACTTCAGTTGTTGCTTCCTAGTTTAAAATATATGCCTGAACAAGGCTTCATTTTGATATAACCATTATTCGTGTATCACTTTAGGTTCAAACGTTCTACTATCCCAAACTTCGGGTTGCATTGTATATTGGACACCCTGTAGTATCACTACATTAAATAACAAAAGAGAAGCTGAGTATTTCAAACAGCTGTGTTCAGAAGTCTCGTTTTTTCCCTATGATTTCCCCTCCTATTATTTCGAATGCGTTGTTGCCAAACCGATAATTTTAAGGGACTTTAAAAAATTCAGGTGCGCAATTATGTTTTGGAAATGTGTACATAAGAAATAGACTTACATTAACCTTTGATATTTTATGTTGTAGCGTTCTGTTGATAAATGCTGACGAACTGAACATTACGTCAGACGATATTGTGGAATTACACAGTGCCATCTCTCTCTTTAAAGAAGAAGCTGGGTATGATTTAGATGAAAGTTTGACTGTAGAAGCTGTAGTGGAATTGTGTAAAAACAGAGAAAACAGGTAAGATATTACTAAACTGTAAGCTCAATTATTAGTTACCAACTGTCTGATCTTCGAAGTGTTTATTCATACCGCTTCAACATAGAGGATAGACTAGATTGCATTTTTAACTTATTGAAATTGGATGGTGTTCATGTGTATGTTATGCTAATCATAAAGTTTGACGTCTCTTATTGGCATCTCTTTAAAAATGCTAAGAAAGTTCAGTGCCGTAATATGTTTTGCTATCTTTAGAAATTAAATATTTTGTAGTTTTACAAGACATGAGACATGTTGAAACTCAGATGCTAGTTCCCGAGGGAAAAACAGAACTTCATTTAACCCATATCAAATATCACGCAGTATTTTATAAAACCCTTTATATATATATATATATATATATATATATATAATATTCACAATTGAATTAAAGGCAAGAATGCTTGTTCACTATCTAATTGAAAAAATGTACAATATCCTTATTCAGAAGCACAGTGTCACGACGTTTTAGAACCAATAGAATTTAGTCATCAGTCGAAAGGAAAAGAAGGATTAAAATATTGGCAAAAACAATAGAGTTACTAAACTAACCACTAAAGTCACAATTTGCGCTGCAAACGAGTTGCCCTTTAAACCGTACTGCTGTATAGCAAAAGCGCGCTTGTTTAGTACTGTGTGTTATGAATGACGTTTGTTTGGACGAAGAAAATCCCGATTTCTTGTGGGCTTATGGCTGTACAGAGAGATTTAAAGGAGAAAATTATACACCATTTCACTCTTATGTTACACTTGTCTTTAGATATCGGAAAATTGTTTATCTGTAAAAGTATTTTTAATGTTTAAAATCAAGGTTATTGTCGTGGTCCACTTGTTCCTCAACTGCAGGCTTTGCTCAACTGCCTCAAAAGGTAAACGTTTGTATTTGCATCATATAGATAGGGCTCATAGCGAGTCACTTTTTTTTCCCTTTTTTTTTTAATAACTAAAAGTGGCTTTTTTTTTCAAGTTGGTCACTAAAAGTTACTTTTTTTTAAAAAATTTGTCACTAGAAGTTATATTTTTGGGAGGTAAAGTGACTTTTTCGTCTGATTTATGTTTTGCATTGGCAGTTTTCTAAGAAAAATATTATAAAAATAAATGGAAAAAGGCAGAAACTTGTTACTCGTTACTCTTCTGAAAGCTTCAGTACTTGCTGCCACATGTGAAACAGTCAGCTTTATTCTCACTTCAGCTTTTATTCTTTCTAAAGTACAGTGGACGGTTGGTGGATGCTTAAGCTGTCAATGTGGGGTTGAGAACCCTTCTCTATTCTTTCTTCTATCATAATAGTCTTTTAGTTTTCTCTCGTAATAGTTAACGCTTCGTTCAACGTTGTATGTGTGTGTTTGTGTGGTTCATCATATTCATCTTGTGTTATGCTTTTTGTATGTTCTTCTTAAAAGTAGGTGATGAATTTGAATATTTCACGGCTTTGAGAACTCCCAATGCTAAGTTAAATATAATGTCTGGAATGAAGTAATTCGGAAGTAAGCCAGAACTGGTTCCATTTACTCAGAAGCTTCTTATATCTGCTAAGTCTGCTTAGCGTAACTACAAAGCATACTTAGAAAACCTAAGAAAGGAGGAAGCTCAAAAAGAAGAATAAAGAAGAAAAGATGAAACAAAACAACAAACAGAGAGAGGTGATGGAGAAATTAACAAAGGGAAAAAGGGGCATGATGAGATTTTCGTTACTTTTTCGTGTGCTTTTGGTCACTTTTGAACTATTTACAAGAGACCAGACCACTATGAGCCCTGTGTATGAGGAGACATTTATAATTCTATAAAAAATTTAAAGAAATTAAAAATTACAGAAGAACCAAGTGTAGTAAAGTTCATAAGTTGAATGGCTGCAGAGAGGAATAAATATTTTTAATACAGCCAGCATTATTTTATTACTAATTAGACCATTTAGTACACGGTTTTTGTACTTACACGATATTATAAACTGCATGAAACGATAACAATGACGCATCAGTGTGTAACAATTTAAACTTCGCTCTCATTCCACTTCAGTTGATCTGGAATTCTAGATAAAACCAAGAAGTAACACAAGATAGAGTGTAATATACTAGCAATGAGGAACACGTGACCAAGACGTGTTCCCTCGACTGAGATTCGACTGCATTTTCATGATGGAAGTCTCTCAAGTACTCTTATAACGTTCTCATTTAATTACACAGTTTGTTATAAGGAAGTGGGACACGAACTTGAGGAAACGAGAAAATATTGCGGAAGAATTAGGCAAGGAAATCAAAATTTATGATGTATATTATGGATTTTCAAGAACTTATATGGAAAGTTATTTTTCATTATTGAAGAGCGAGTTCGAGATAAAAAGAATGTCGTGCGAATAACCGCTTAACTTGAGATGTTGGACATATTATTACGTAAGTTAACAAATCACAAAGTTCAGGGATGTCTTCAACCATGACAGCATTTTTGTATACAGGCAGGTTTTGAGATACTTTAGAGAATACATCGCAAAAACACCACAGTCAGGATTGTAACTTCGTGATGGTAACTTACGATTATCGAAAATGAGTTTCAACACATGCATATGTAACTTTATTCTCTTTCCATAATAATTCCTCAGGAAATGACGTAAATTAACCATTCTTTTTCCTTCTAGGATTACCTTAACTTTTTCGTGAATCAATGCAGTTTATTGCATTTGTTCTTCTGTCGTATATCACTAAGTACCAAAGACCTTACTTCTCGCCCTGGCAGTGTGAATGGAGTGTGACATCACAATGAAGTATTCAGCCAAGACTTCGATAATTCCAGTTTTTGTTAACTAAGGAACCCTGAAAAGTGCACGCACGCGAATGTAAAGCATAAAGGTTTACTGAAGGTGTCGCTTATAACATATTAACGTAAGTCAAAAAGTGAGCTCTCAGTGAAAATGCCAACAATCGTGCAATTGAAAAGAAGTCGTCTCTGTGTGTCCAGGAGGATTTTAAAATTGAATAGGCTGTTGTAGAATGCAGTTAACACTTTCATTTCTTCGTTTACGAGCTTGAACTCAGTCAAGTTGATATAATTGTAATGGTGTGGGTAGTTTTTTGAGGTGAAGATTTGATGCAAATCTTCAAATATTCAGGATATCTACAAATATTCTCCCCTCCGTCAGTTGACGTGAAACTACCTCTATGAAAATCGTTGCGGAAGTTCCGCAGAATTGTGAAACATGGATATTTGGATAGGGCACATACTAGTTCTTAAGTGAAGTCTTACCCGCCCACGGTAGGTCCCATAGTATTGGAGCTATGGACATTTAAAGTTTATTTTTTTATGTTTTCTGCAGCCTATAACTCTGAGATGACGGATTTGTGCATCCAGGTTGGTCTATACTTTTTGCTTTATTTTGGTGTCAGGAATCACCTCGCAAACATTTTCGGTGTTGTTTTGAAACACCCTGTATATCATCGCTACGGAAAGAGATACTAAACTCAAATCTAATCGTAACGAAATGCCTTGACCAATTGACTCCGAAGATGAAAATTTCGAAGTTCCGTGAGTTAGTGCATTGTTGTATCTTATTAACCCTTTAGAGACAGGGTGATTTTTGGCGTTTTCTTAGACTTTCAGTTAATGAATTATAACTCAAAGAATGTTTACTCGATTGATATGGTTGATACCTCGTTTTTTAAGAAGAAGAATGTTGCAATTTTATGAAATAAGTTTGCATTGTTGCCAACGGGAGGGAAATTATGGAGGAAAATGTAAGTTTGAAAATAGACAAAAATTCCCTAACCGAATTTTAGGATTTTTTTGAGCTTGCACCACTGTTGCCACATGGGTAAAAGTCCCCTCAAAAATTCTTTGGTGTTTTGACAACGCACAGTGGAAACGTGAAGTCATTGGCCGCCATTCAAAGACAGAAAGAAAAAAATCTCTCGTTGTGCACACGAAATTTTGACACTTTTTTCCGCTTCGGAAGCAAAAATCAACATTTACGCATTTGCTGCAGCTTACCTAATTATTTTATTGAAATTTTCAATGGTGCATTTTGTTGGCCAAAAACGAGACTCAGATACTGGTACGTTTGTTTCAATGTTGCCAACAAGATGGAAATTATGGAGGAAACAGTGGGATATTCTTTGAATTTTTCACCTAAAATCGGGAATTAAAATTTTCTATGGCTTGAAATATTGCTACTAGACAGACACAAACTATCAAAACTTTGGTGTCCCACTAATATATCCTACAAGTATCGTGACGATATCTAATAATGTAAGCATGTCATTAAAAAATTATCTAATTCTACCTAAAAAAAATCACAATTATCTTTCCACTTAGAGAACAAGGTCTACTGTAAACCTCAGCTGTACTTTCTCTCTTTCTCTTTATCCAAGTGAGACCTTCTATGGTACATTGTCTAGGCTAAAGACGAGGCTTTCAGACACTGGTAAATTTGTTCCCATGTTGCCAACAAGAGGGAAAAAGGGATATTTTCCGAATTTCCCCCTAAAATAGGGAATTAAAAGTTTCTGTGGCTGGAAACACTGTTACCAGACAGACACAAACTCTCTTAAGATAAATTTTTGCACACCACTAATATATCCTACAAGTATCATGCCGATATCTAATTACCCAATTGTAACAATCTGTATCGTAAACTGTGTTTATTTGACACCACTTTTGAGATCTCAGCAAATAAATTTTTTGTATGAAATGTTTTAATGCAGTTTTTAGAGTTCTAACCTATACTTTCTAGTTCATACTGCCAATTACTTTTTTACAAAGAACTTCTGTTAAAAAAATAAATGTTGCCGGGCCACTTGCTACCAGGGCATGGGTAGGGGTCACTTGCTACCAGGGCATATAATTGAATGCCAATTCAATGTACTATGCAGTGAAGCCCGGTCTATGGGGGGACTTGAAACACCAACGTCTGAGGATTATTCTAATAAAATTTGCATTAAAAAAATTCAACATTTTGATGGAGTTGTGGGAGAATATATGTTGCAAAATGTAAAATAGTTCACAAAATTTTTTAAAAAATCTAGTAAATGAAGAAAATAATGAAAAGAGCTCCAATCTACCTCACATAAAACTAGAAGTTATCCTTTTCATGAAAAAATATTGACTATGTCTTCAATTGAAGCTTGTGGTATTTTTCCCACTATTTGAAAATTAGTTTTCGACATATGGCAGTAATAGTACTAAACCAAACTGAACTAATAAGAGAATAAAAACTTGTGAATATTGTAATTAATAAATGTTGTTGATGAAAGTGTTCATATGTACACTATTGACACATGTTGTATCACATAATTACGAAGTGTGCTGCTCTTTGAAGTGCCATTTATTGAGCTATGGAACAGAACATATCCGTCTGACATTCACGACACTTGGATGTTGAATTTGTTCTTTAATATCACTGACATCATAGCAACACTGATCTGTTTGTGGGCCACTTCTAATGAGACGCACCACTCATAGTCATAGTGCTTATCGTGTAGTCTTTGTAAGGAACATCCTCTATTGCGCCAGGGAAGAATTCTCCTTTGTATTCCACAATTACAAAAGTTTTCCATCTCATATCTTTTCGATTGGTCCTATGTCTGTGAAATTTCCTCCTTGCCTTCTCTCTAGCCACCTTCAACTTTATTTCTCTATTGTTGGATTTCTTCTACCAAGTCCGAGTCAAAATCTTCCTCCTTGAATTCACTGCAAACCGAGAACTCAGAATCTGATTCACTACTGGTGCTATCATATCTCTGCGAACTAGCTTTAATTTGTGGTTTTGGTCGTAGAAGTTTGTGATGTAGAAGGTTTGTTCACAAAATCTGACGTACTTACACTTTTTCCAGGAGTGACATTCACTTTCCTTTTTTGAGATTCTCTTCATTTATTATTGTCTTTATATATATATATATATATATATATATATATATATATATATTTTGCGGCAGTCGAGTTGATCGAGACGGGTCAAATAGTCACGATACTGACGTCCCCATTAAACCTTACCCATTCCATTCCATTCTTTTCAGTGTACTTCTGAGTATTCCATATAGTTGCTCAGCAGCGCGTTGTGTCAATTCATTTCTTTGAATTTTATTTAACACCTCAGTTAATTTTTCTGGTGTATAGTCTGCGTAAGCGCGGCAACCCGGCTTCCTTTTATACGTTCATGGCATTTTTGTTTTATTTTACAGTTCTGTTAACACAAGTACGACCATAAAATAATAAGAATATATACCGTAATTTCGTTTACTGGAACATGAAATACATATTTGCATGTTTATATTCCTATTTGCACTGGGAAACAGATCTAATTATCATGGTGTCAAGTCACCCCCCACATAGTCAAAATTCATAGGGGTAAGATGGACACAGGTCAAATTCCCAAAATTCCCATTCAAAATAAATTACGAACTTCGCAACTGTGTTTATGTGTTTACGAAAGATTGATTAGGAACTAGTACGATTACGAGATTTTTCGCTCTCAAACTATAGCCAATGTAGATTAAATTTGCAGAATTTCAAAACTATATACGCATAGGTCCAATGATAAAAACGGAAACAGTTACCCATCAAGTTATTTGTTTTTATTGAAAACACTGGCGATGATAGCCAAGACACTATAAAACATTACGAGACTAACATCAAGGCAGTTTTTCAAATAGTTTTTACAAAAACTTCAATTGAAACTTTTTTCCCATTTTGGGTTCATGACACCCCGCAGGACTCAAGCCACCCCATCTTACGGTACTTGCTTTTGTTCAGTAAGGACTAATGTTCGACTGGCGTAAGTTGACTTGCGTTCGTACGTATAGGTACGGATTTATAAACATAAATTTCGAAAATTTCTGATTTTTCTACCCAAAAGTAGGGACATTATAATTTCCCTAGTTGGCAATACTGATCGCGGGGTGGTCCAATTGATCTCAACTATTAGGCATCCATACGAGGTATATATACATGACAAGTCCTAAATAGATCTCTCTAAGATGAAGGAAACTATAGGGGTAAAAGGAAAAAAAGAAAGGTGGAAATTCAAAAATTCTCGAATTTTTGACTTTAGGTTCAAATTTGAGAGGGAAATTCGACACTCAGGAAAAAAAAATACCATCGGGATAAACTGTGGTTCAACCATATTTTGCATAGAAAAAATCATCCCGATATCTTAATTAGTGTTCACACAGCAGAGTATTAAGTGGCATACCCGTGTGTGCCACTTTCCCGACTCTGTCTCGAAAAAGTTAAACGTTTTCAGTGTATTAATGCATGATTTTACTGAAGTAACGTGTCGCTGGAGTAAAAGATTTATTTATCAATTGGTTTGGTGTTTGAAAACAATAATGAGCTTTATATCAATTTGTTTCCAGTGAAAATGTAACTTTGGAAGCTAATGTGCAATCACGAATCACCATTATTCAAACTATATCGTGTAACGGAATAAGTCTAAACAGTGTCATGTGGTTCGGATTCCACGTTAATCAGTAGGTCCACGTCTCATATAGCCTCGCTGCTGAACGGGACGTTAAACTCAAATTCAACTCAACTCAAGTCTAAACAGTGGTGATTTCAGGGGATAGTTCTGGGGGAAAATTTTCTCCTCGTAGCAAAGGAATTCCCGGGGTATTTCTCAGTTCGGGCTAAACCTCGGCTACCAGTATTTTTGCAGTACTAGTTTCATTCCCTGATTATTTCCCGTTTCCGTCAGAACGAAACCTTTTGAAATCATTATTGATAGTACGTTCTTTAATCTATATCTGTCTACCTATCTATTAAAATGCTACAATAGCAATAAAAACCTTTTTTTCTAGCCCGCAGGCTAGCTACCCTGTAGAGGGCTACACCTTCTTGGAGGGAAAGGTTGCAAAGGAAACTATTTTGGATGTGGTAGGACTTGCGTTGGGCTATGGGATGTTCCTTTATTAATAAATACTTCAGTTGGAGGATCATTATGGGCTTTGCGTCCATAATCATTATTGAAAAAAGTAACACATAACACATATATGAACATATTATTAATTATAAATATAAATATCATATAAATACAAAATAATAATAATAATAATAATAATAATAATAATAATAATAATAATAATAAGATTAAATAATTCAGGATAGGTTGATTAGAAATTTTATATGGGCAAGGATGAAGATGAGGGATAGAATGAGGTGCAGATAACGTCACAACACATAGGAGATGTTAGCAAGGACAAATGCAGGTTATCTTCTGCCTAGGGGCGACGCTAGGCCAATGAAGACGGGGGAAGGCCCTGTTAGAGACAGAGGTTGATCACTGTGCTTGATGCGATGGATATATATACGGAAGATGAGCATGCAATCGATGGTCCTGCAAGAGTTCTAAGTCGGGATGATTGGGCGGCAAGGTATAATAATACAATGTAAACAGTAAATTTAGAGGGAGATGGTAATATCAAAGGCGTGCCGATGAAAGTGCAAGGTAGTGCATGGTGGCTAACAGGATTGGTTGTTGCTGCATATAGCGGACAGTGATGAACTTGAGGCGAAGAGACTCAAGGTGATAAAGGAGTGTAGGAAAAGTAATGAGTGAATATAAGTGTCGAGTAGGGTTGGGAAGAGAAATGCGATGAGCAATGCGGAAGGCATGACGTTCAAAGGTGGCAAGTTTGTAGTAGTAGGAGACGGGAGTTGATATCCAAGCAGTGAAACCGTATGTGAGGACGGGGCGGAGAAAAGCTTTGTACGTGTTGAGGATAATTGTGGAGCTGGGACCTAATGTAGTGCCAGTGAGACGTTTGAGAAGATTCAGACAATTGTAAACTTTGGTTTTAATGTAGTTAAGATGAGGAAGCCAGGTGAGATGGTGGTCAAAAACAATACCTAGGTAAGTTACTGTTTTAGATGGACGGATCAGTGTACCTTGAACTGACAGAGAAAGAAGCGAAGGATTCCGGTGAGTCTTGGAACGTTTGCCTGGTGGTAGAAATACTATAGTCTGTGTCTTGGAAGCATTAATATTGAGGTGCCATTTGCTACACCATTGCGAGAAACGATTTATAGATTCCTGTAAGATGATGTTGATATGGCTGATGGTGCGACGAAGGGCAAGGAAGGCTGTATCATCTGCATATTGAAAAGGATACACATCGTCTGGAAGAGAAGGGAAGTCGGAAACAAACAGTAAATAGAGCAAAGGAGACAGAGCTGAGCCTTGAGGGACGCCAGAGTTCAGGAAGACGGGATGCGATAGATGATTGTTGATATTAACATATGTGATACGTCAGGCCAAAAAGTGAAAAATAAAGCGTATGTAGGACATGAGCAATCTAAATTTGATGAGTTTGAAAATGAGTGCAAGATGCCAGACTTTATCAAATGCTTTTTCTAGGTCGAATAGAACAAGGCAGGAGGGGCGGACTGAATTATAGTGATTGGTAATACGAACGCCAGTGTTCCAACCTATAATTTTTGATTTCAAACCTTTCATTTACGGTTATGTGATTTCACGTTTAACAAAGACAAACATTTTAAAAGTGTGTATACTTTAAATAAATGACTTAATTATTTCTTTTTCATGAAGTTTATGTTTCAAAATTATTGTTCAAAGCCTTTGTATTTTAATAATACTTCTCCACAATCAATGCCAATGAATCGTGTTGCCATCTTTCGAGTTCTTTTAAACTATATGTTTGTGGACGTTTATATGTTTTGGCCAATTCTTTCGACAATGAGATCTCGGAAACTACAGGCTCTAGAGATACGACGTTTTCACTGATCGATTGCAAATTTTGCGTAAATTGTCCAGTTCTAATTGAATATTTAAAAGAGATGGCCATTATTTCTTTATTACAATTTTACGGGCACACTGGAAGTGTTGAAATTAAAAAAAAAAAAACTAAAGCATCATATCCTACGCATTATACATTCCAACACCACAGAGCTGTATATTGGGGTTGTATATGTCTCAGGCGTTTGTTTCATGGCCAAATAATAATGAAAAAGGAAGGATAATTATTTCTCCAGTCTAAGATGAATCTTGATTTTTGGAGTGTTTTGCCCAATGAACACAATATATAACTGACATAATTAATTGCATAATTAATGTAATGTATTTGCTTATTACATACTGCATGCAAGAAGAAAGGAAACACTGGTCATACATGAATTTAAAACTCCAACCGGAAGTAGGCTCAAATCTTGCAAACGATGCGAGATATTGAGAAAAAAATAATCGAAAAAAATCTCCCCTATATGACACCCATTGCCATTATTATTATTACTTTTTTTTATCAAGACGTCTTTCACTTGTGTCTGTAAGGAAATTCATGCTCATATGTGAATGATGCACTGTGTAGAGAGCGCAGGTTCAGCTAGTCTATATATTAAAATGTTAGGTTTATATGTTTGTCGCCAATCCTTTCGACAATGAGATCTCGGAAACTACAAGTGCTAGAAACATGCCGTTTTCAGTGGTCGATTCCAAATTTTGTGTAGATTGTCCAGTTCTCATTCAAATTTTCAAAAATTGCGTCGTTATTGTTCTATTCAATATTTTAAGGGCTGTTTTGAGCTCATAAGATTAACATTGTTGCAGGCCGAAACTACGGTTAGGCAACCAGTAGAGATGTTAGGTATGGCGGGTTGACGGACATTACAGGCGTTTTGATTAAATCGGAATGGCAAAGCTCATTGCATGCTCGCAACTTGAAAGGCCTCAAGAGACGCAATGAGGCGTACTCAGACAGATATGGATTTGTTAGGAAAATATATTTCCACTTGATATCGTGTTACTTCTACAAATTTTGCTACAAGCTCATTCCAACATCTATACATAGTAATTCATTTCCTTTGCGAGTCTCCTATCCTTTACTTGTGAGTCAATCCATCTGAAGTGGTCCAAAGATAGTGAAAATGGTTGCTCGGTCATCTCCTAAAACTATAAAAATTTGAGTTTGACGAACCTTGTGTATGAGAAGGTCAATAACACTATTCACATTGTCGTATGTACAAGTGGTCCTGAATGGCGGCCATCTTTGTTGTCGCTGAAGTGCCAATTTTGGCATTTTCAAGCGTTTACGAAAACTGCAGTTGCTCAGGACGAATTAGATGAACACCAAACAAAAATGAATGTTTACAGGAGAGACAGAAGTACGAGGAGAATATATAGTCTTGCTTCTAAATAAATATGCAGGATTGCAAATCAATACATGAAGTCACCAGAAAAAGTACAGAAAATTACAGTTTTAAAGGGACTGTATTTTGGAATGGCATAAAGTGGGCGTTCGTAAATTTTGTGCTGAATACTATTACATGTAAAGAGTATGCAGAAATCTCAACAGCTATGATACTATTAGCACTGTAGATTTATGGGGGTTCGAAAGTTGAATTTTGTGATTTTGATGCGAATATCTCAGAAGGGCAAAGTTCTAAAAAAAATTGCTCCTTAGGCCACAAAGCAATTCTGTATGTGAATAAACTATTACAAAAAAAAATCATTACTGATATTACATGAAGAAAAAAGGTAAGGAGATGGTAAAAACGCAAAGAAAGCACGTGCATGACGATGGTCGTAGCCCGCAAAAATTTAAATGTTTTGATATATTTCATGCTAGATCTCAAAAACTACGCATGGTGCAGCAATTAGGCCCGCTTTTGTTTGTGTTCAGTTGTGGAAAAGCTTACAAGTGGCGGTTGTTCCATCTTTCTAGCTCCATGATCATTACCACGTCTATATGGTGAGGGGTTTAGCTCACAGTGTGGAACACAAACCTCCACAAAAAGCGACAGAACTTCCTTGGTTACATTTATATGATAATGAAAAACGAAGGACGACCATTTCTCCAGGCTAAGATGAATCTTCATTGTTTGGAGTGTTTTTCCCAATGAAACAATATATCACTGACTAAGTTCACCTTCAAAACACTGCAAAGAGGACTACAGGCTTGTGCCCTCCCCGCCCAGACCCAGTTGTGCCCCCCAGAAAAAATTTTGGTCCACCAGTGGGTGTTTAGGCAAATGAGCTTGCCAATTTGCCTGTTTAGCCAATGAGTTTGCCAGTTACCCAGTTTGTTTAGCCAAATGAGACAAGCGGCCGCCGCCTGGGCTCCTGCCTGTCGCTTTCACCAGTTCGTCTACCACACAACTTGCCAGCAGCTCGGGTTTAGCGTAGGATGACCAAAAAGTTCCAGTTCTGGCGGAACCGGTTCTTGCAGATCCGGTTTTCAGAACCGGTTCGGGACCCGGTTCCAGACCTGGATCCGGAAACCCGGTTCCGGAACCGGATCTTCTAGAACCGAATCCAGAGCCGAAAACCGGTTCCACCAGGAACCGGTTCTGGCCATCCCTACTTCAAAGGCCTCAAGAGACGCAATGAGGCGTACTCGGACGGATATGGATTTACTATAAAAAAAAATTTCCACTTGATATCGTGTTACTTCTAGAAATTTGCTACAAACTCACTCCAACAAATTCACTTCCTTTGTGAGTCTCCTATGCTTTACTTGTGTGAGTAAGGAGGCATGCACAGTAGGAAGGAGATCCATGGTCATAATAGAACGATGCGCTGAGTAGACAGTGCAGGTTCAGCTAGTCTATATATTAAAATGTTTATATGTTTGTCTCCAATCCTTTCGACAATGAGATCTCGAAAACCGAAAGTGCTAGAAACGTGCCGTTTTCGCTGATCGATTCCAAATTTTGTGTAGATTGTCCAGTTCTGATTGAATATTTAAAAAAAATGGCCGTTATTTCTTTATTACAATTTTTTAGGGGTGCACTGGAAGTGTTGAAATTTTAAAAAAGTAAAGCATCATATCCTATGTTATACATTCCAACACAACATTGTTGTATATATGGGGGTGTATATATCTCAGGCGTTTGTTTGATGGGCAAATGATAATGAAATACGAAGAAGAACCATTTCTCCAAGCTAAGATGAATCTTTATTGTTTGGAGTGTTTTGCCCAATGAACAGCATATATCACTGATATTATAATTAATTGTACATGTAATGTATTTGCTAATTACATACTGCATGCAAGAAGAAAGAAATCACTGATTATACATGAATCAGAAAATTGTACCAAATCTAAAACAATTGAAGGAAATAAACTTGTAAATCTTTTTCTCCATTCATTGACATGCTGCAGTCCCCTTCCTCTTCGTCATTCGAGTATATATTTTTTCTTCACAGGAGATTTTTCTTACCCCACTGACCTATGGATTGAAACTGAAATTCAAGCATATTAAAACTTTTTTGTGGCGGTGGATTCGAATACGAGTTTTTCCAACAGAAGTCCATTGCACTAACCACCCATTTATCAAAATCAAACAACTGAAGCTTTACAAAATCTTTTAGTCCCTAAAGACGCTTCACATACGTACTATTCGGCAAGAATGCAAAAAGAAATTTTAATTAATATGCTAATTAGCGCAAACTAAAACGAAAATTTTGCATTGCGTGAACGAAATTCGCTAGGATATGACGTCAAACATCTCTGCTCCTAACACAAGCTCTGAATTCTCGAATCCGGAAGCAGGCTATTTCTCGGAAATAGACCAAAATATTGAAAAACTAATCGAAAAAATCTTCCCTTTACAATACCCCTTGCCGATTATCATTACGATATATACATATACTGAATTTAATATACTTACCACAATTCTAAGTCCAACCGAAAGTACACTCATATTTCGCAAACGGTGCGAGATATTGGAAAAAGAATCGAAAAGTCTCCCCTTTATGACACCCCTTGCGGATTTTCATTACAATACATAAATATACCAAATTGCATCTCACTCGACAATTGGGGCTGCGTTGGCTCAGTAGTAGAACGTTCACCTCTGGTGTATGGGGTCCCTGGTTTGATCTCAGCTCGCGCCATTGGACATTGTAGTTGACAAACACCGTGTGTGTGAGTTTTCTCTGGTTCTCCCGTTTCCTCCCTCT
Source organism: Thermobia domestica (assembly GCF_964235325.1). Lineage (NCBI taxonomy): Eukaryota > Metazoa > Arthropoda > Insecta > Zygentoma > Lepismatidae > Thermobia > Thermobia domestica. The sequence continues at coordinate 246,490,129 of NC_137459.1, forward strand.
TTCTTCATTTCACCATTTCATTCATTTCTCATAATCACCGTCTTCTTTAACCTACCCGGCATAATCGTGGGACATAAAACCCAAAGATTTCATTTTACCCTGGACACTTCCAATTACAATCGGAATTAGGATCATATCTCGTAAATGGTACGAGATATTGAAAAAATAATAGAAAAAAAATATCTCCTATATAATAACCCTTGCCAGTTGTTATCAAGCTACATACATATATACTACATTTCATCCTCTACGACAATTCTAACTAAAACCGGAAGTAAGGTCATGTTTCACAAACATTGCGATATATCGAAAAATAATTGGAAAATCTCTCCTTTATGATCTCCATTTCCCTTTTTTTTTCTTTTTATCAAATTACATACATGTATCATATTTCACCTACTTACAACAATTCTAACCCAAAACTGTAAAGCCTTCCCCGCTGGTCTACGGACTAGCGTGCACGGCTTTGGTGTAAAGAGTCCTGTTTTCGATTCCCAGAGGGAGCATACAAAAAGAATAGTTCAGATTAAACTTTAAAGTGTAGGTCGACATCTCATATAGCATCTCTGATGAAAACGGGCGGTAAACGATAATCAATTAATCAATAAAAACCGGGAATAGGATTGGATCTTGCAGACTGTGCGAGATATTGAAAAAATAATTGAAGATATCTCTCCTTTATTACACCCCTTGCCGATTCTTATCAAGATACATACATAGACCAAATTTCACGTCCCTACGACAATAATTGTAACTCCAAAACCGCAAGTAGAATCATATCTCGCAAACGGTGCGAAATATTCTAAAAATAATCGACAAAGTCTCCCCTTTATGATACTTCTTTGTCGATTTTCATTATGATACATACATATACCAAATTTAACATACATACGACAATTCTAACTGCAACTGGAAGTAGGCTTAAATCTTGCTAACGATGCGAGATATTGAAAAAAATATCGAAAAATATCTCCTTTTATGATACCAATTGCCAATTTTTATCAAGACGTCTTTCACTTGGGTCTGTGAAGGGACATGTACAGATGTTTTGAGGAATGATAAGGAGATTAATGCTCATATGAGAATGATACGCTGTGCAGGTTCAGCTAGTCTATATAAATAAGAATAATGGCTTTATTCAGAGTCATTTTGACGTATGATTAGTGTCATACTAAATGTTTGACTACTGCAGGAAACATATGTTAATCGAACTCTTTAATGTGGCAGTAATCACGTGTCGGAACGACTTTGCATAAGGCCCAAAGTGACTATGTTTGTCACTTAACAACTCTTGAACCACCTGACCGATCTCTATCAAATTTTTAACATGGATAAACTTCGGGCCTGGGGTGGCTTTTATCATTTCACTTTATGGCGCAGCTTAGGGGAGGGTGATCGGGGGGAAATACATAAAAATAATTGAAAATGACCAATATTAGTGTCGAATCCATAGTTTCCTGGGTTACTGAGATGAACAGTGACACTTCCGATGCCGCTTAAATCCAGAGATATATAAAAATGATCGAAAATGACCGATATCAATGCTTCAGTAATAGTAAAAAGTGACTGACTAACTGAACATATTACTAATTTTTCTTATTTTAACCCACCGAAGTGGGTAATTGACACTAGTTAATTATAAAGAAGGAAAGAAAAAGAATAGAATAAGCGTTCTCTGACCAAGAATTTGAACACAAAAATTCAAATAATATTTTGAGAAAGATCAGCAGTCCTATTTCTGTACTCTAATTGGCCATTCACTTAATAGTGAGTTTCCTGAAAACCATGTATTAATCAAACTTGTGATTAATCCGTCTAATCAATCAAACCAGAAGAGTCTTTCCTTCACCCTTTAGGATTTTTGGTAACTTTTGTATCGTTTTATCGTTTTTGATCTCTTATTTAGGTTCTATAACAGGTATTTAAGCCGGATTCTTTTTGTTGGTCAAGTCAAGGATGGACCAAAGAACACCCCAGATGCGTTTCGGAACCGGATGGTCAGCTTGGCAAAGCCAAGTGAGGGCGGAGGGGCGTGACTTTTTTTTTATTATTATTAAGACAAGTTTCAAATATTTGTGGAGCACTTCTGAAAATCAGAACAGCTACTGCTTCCTTACTATTACCAAAAACATGAAAATCGGGTAATACTGGGAAATTTTTCGTAAAAGAATTTTTAAAAAAATTTTTTGCGTCCCTCTGGCACAGACCTATGTTCACGTAGGGATCTGAATTTTTTAAGAAAAAATACACTGTTATATACACAATATGTGTGCAAAATTTCAATCTTGTATCTTGGAAACTGGGTAGACAAGCAAAAAAGTGTATATGACCATATGCCAGGAAAGGCATGTTATAGAGTTACGGCCATTGAGACGTCTGAGGCTGTGAAATAGTCACATTCTGGTTGCCCCTTAATGTGACTCAATTTAAACCTCAACAGCTCACCCCCTAATTAAGCTAGGAAAGTAATTTTAGTATCAATGTGTTCCTGAAGGATGAAGCTTTCGATGGATATGTATTTTCTGTAAGACAACACGACACTGCACTAGAATATTTGCGACAGTTGAAACATGTTAAATGATACTCTTTTAACTGATAAGCAGTGTGGTAATTGAAGGGAGAGAAAGGGGTGAAATTCCCAGGTACCTCTGAACACTTCCCCGGAACCTCTTTCCCTTTGTGTTTTCTAGGGGGGGGGGACTTGGTAATAGTATGGAACCTTCATGTGTAATTACAAAATTAAATTTATAAGCAAATAAGAAACTAAATCATCAGTTTTTCAACTTACTACTAAAGAATTTGTATCAAAATGGATTTTACTCCAAGAAGACTAGAGATGCAAGAAAAGCCGGCTTTTTTGAATCGATAGTTTTTTGCACATAAAAAGCCGGCGAAATTTTGGCTCTTTTCATTTTCATGATTTTTTCTATTTGAATAGCTTTCTTATAGTATACTCTAAAGTTAAATAAGATTTCATGACCTAAATACCATATTTCGCTCTGGAATTCACCATCATGATGGATGGAGCATATGTTTTGTGAATTAAGGTAAACATACAGTACGTAGTATTTGAAGGCAATTGTAGAGGATATTTAACTTTATTTCAACTTATGAGTTATCGACATTTTTTTCTTTTCTACATCATTTCTTTTTAGTCATCCGTGTTTCATTTCCTAGAGATTAGTAGACCTATTCTAGCTTCTAGCACATAAGTTAAACTTTTGTTTTTCAATATATCCGTCAGAGCGAACGTTTGTCAGTATATCTGTTGTACTGTACTGTGCGTACTTCCACATTCTTGTTATACTGTTGCTGTGCAGTGATTTAGCAATAATCTTCCGGATACAACCTTGAATACAGTTTTATAGAAATAATCAGTAGTGGATTCAGAAAAGTATTTTGGGAGGTGTTTCTCTGCTTAATGTTTGGTTTTTCTAAAATTTCCTAATTTTTATTTGGGAGGAGCTTGAAGTTTATGAGTATAGACATAACTAATATTTCGTTTTGTTTGTATTCAGCAATAATCTTCGGGATACAACCTTGAAGACCATTTTATACTGATAATCAGTGGCGGATTTAGAAAAGTATTTTATTTTTTTATATTAATGTTTAGTTTTTCTAAAAATACCTAATTTTTATTTGAGGAGAGCTTGAAGTTTATGAGTAAAGGCATAACAAATATTTCAATTGTTTTACAAATTCCGTAATTTCGGGGTACAGGCTTCAATCTGTAAGACATCCCCACCCTATAACCCCTTCGCAAATCCGTCACTGCTGGTAATTAGTAATAACAACGATTTAAAAACGATAAAGGAAGTCGGCCAGGATTCACAGTACACGCATTATCTCTACATTCACAGATGGAAGTAAGAAAAACTTTTGTCAAAATGGTCGAATTCGGGGTTGAATCCCGGACTTCCCGATAGAAGTGCAAAAACTAACCACTCACTCATGGATGTTGTGCAGTTGTGCTTAACTTAAATATATTCTCTCTCTCTCTATGGCTTATGGAATGCCGAGTTCACAAAAGCCCTCCACTGACTGATCCTTAGCCAACTGGATCCAGTTTTTACTTTGTATTCCTATTTCTGCGAGATCCATCTTAATATTGTCCTCTCATCTGTCCCTAGGTTTTCCTAATGCACGTTTTCAGATTGGATTTCCAGTTAAAACTTTGAGAGCGTTCCTACCTTCTTCCATTCTGGCTGTATGACATGCCTACCTGAGCCTCCTAGACTTGATGACTGTAACGATGTTTAGTAAACCGTATATATTATGCAATTCTTCGTTATGAAGTTTCCCCCATTCCCGTTCCTCTTGGGTCCGAATATTCGTCTCAGGATTTTATTTTCAAATACTTTTAGTTTGCATTCTTCCCTCATCGCAAGCGACCATGTTTCACAACCATACAGAACAACAGGCATGATTATCGTTTTATATATTTTAAGCTTTAAATTCCTCGACAGAATTCGCGACGACAAAATATTTTGAACTGAATAATAACACGAATTTCCTGATTTCAGTCGACATTCAATTTCTTTGTGGATATGATTTTGGTCTGGTGATATTGATCCCAGATATTTGAAAGTATCCAGTTTGTCGAAAGATTTATTTGATATTTTAACGTATCCACAATTTGCAGTATTATGATCCCGGTGAACTTCCATGTATTTAGTTTTCTCTGCATTTACTTCTAAACCAATGTCGCTTCAAGCGTTTAGTAAGGCCTATGCATTTCTTTCTATTGTTCTATCATCCCCTATTAAATTTACATCATCAGCATACGCCATAACCTGATGAATACCATTCAGCTCTAGGGCCTGGTTGCTATCTTTAATTTTCCTTATAGCGTACTCCGGAACAATGCTGAATAATAATGGCGACAACGCATCTCCTTGTTTGAGACCATTATCGACGTTGAAGCTCATGGACAAGAATTTTTCTACCCGGACTTTACTCTGGGATTCATTTAAACAAATTTTAATTAATCTAACTAGCTTTTTTCGGTATTCCGAATTCTGTAAGAATTGTACAATACTTCCCTCCTAATTAAGTCGTAAACCTTTTTAAAATTAATAAACAGCTGATGTACTGGGTAATATACTCCCATTTCTTTTCGAGTATTTATCGAATAGTAAATATCAGGTCGATAGTTGATCGATTTCCCTAAATCCACGCTGATAATCTCCAATAATTTCTTCTGCGTATGGAATCAATCTTGTCAATATAATGTTAAGAGAAATGCCTCGCTACTTATTACAATAAGCTTTATCGCCTTTCTTGTGAATTGAAACAGTGATTGATTTTTCCCACTCTTCTTAAATGTATTCCATAGGGTTTTTTTTTTTAAGCAAAAAAGTTGAATTCCGGTCATTAAAAATTCAGAAATCTTCAGGACTGGGTAAACCGTAATGTTGGTTATAAGCCTAGGAAACCACACGATCAGATTAATGGTCTATTACGCATATGATCCATGAACAGAAAATTCGGTACTTGCCCGATTCTAAACAAGCTTTAGGAACAGTCAGTGCATTATGGAATTCGGAATTTTACCGATTTTGCAGATCCGAAGCACCTAATAGGTGGTAGCAGATTATTACGTACGTGATCAATGAATGAAAAATTTGTTCACGTATATTTCATACAATGTATATGAAAGTTAAAACTTAAAAGTTTCAAGAATGTGCAGAACCACCCGAAACCAAGCTCTTGATGTGCAGCCTTTAAGATTATCATATAAATGTATTTCTCTCATGTTTATTTTATTTTGTTTCAAAAAGAGGATGTGTGATATTTTGAAGTAAAAATACTACATACAATTTTGCTAGTTATTTGTGTATTATTTTTTAAAATAAACGTACTTACTTTTGTGTATAAGAGGTTAAAAAATTATTACGTCTATTGGTTAATCCTTAGGAATTCATAATATAAATATGTTAACAATTTTTAAAAAATCTTTTCGAAATTCATGGTTTATTTAAGGTTTTATATTATTACCTACATCAACCACTAATTAAATGAGTTTTTGTGCTGTAGAGAAGTGAAGCAAAGTCTGCTTTATCAATTTAAAGAAAATTTTGAAAACAGCCCAAAATTTCCCAAGCAAAAAAGCGAAGCAGAAAAAAGTTTTTTTTTCTTTTAAAAAAAGCAGGGTTTTTTTTTCCGAGCCCTTGCATCTCTAAAGAAGACAGAGTATGAAGTTTTAGTACTGTGAATTATCCGAAACGCTGAAAAGTAACATCTGAACAGGGAACAGGTTGAGATGTGTTGCAGTATCTCAGGTTTAGTTCTGTGTTTCGTTAAAAACTATTTTACTGTAAATAATGGATATAAGATAGTTTGCTTTTTTTTTTACAAATATCTGTTCTATCTTTTTTGTATAATACACAGGGGTGTAGCCAAGGTGGGGCCCATTGAGGCCAGGCCCCCCAAATAGTTTCCTGGCCCCCCCCAAATGTCCAGCTTTTATAACATCATAGAAAAATTATCTCGCTTCATTCATTTAAAAGTAACAAAGTTTATTGACAATTAATAATTTATAGTAAAATAGTATGGAGAAATATTGTTTTTCCATACCGATCGAAAAATAGTATAGTATCTTCCTTATACTGATCAAAAATAGGATACTTTTTTGTGACAGCAGATTACACAATTTACTACGATTTATATTAACAGTTTGAAGGCAAACATTTTAACAAGGTACTACAAATACAGCCATAAAACAAAGGTACTAAACTGATTTGTAAGTACAGTATCATTTTATATGCTTTAACAAGTGTTCTAAAAGACATAGAGGATGGAAAATTTGGTGAGAAAGAATGCCTTTATTCAATTGGATTTCATTCGCTCTCTTTTATTTCTACTCAGTGTAATAAAATAATTATGTTTTTTTAGTCACGAATAATAAATAAATATTTTTGTTAGGAAACCGTAAAGAAATTAAGTGAAATTTCAAAGAAAATCAATGTTGTGTAGGTAGGTTCTGTATACAAGGTCTTAAATTTAAATATAAAGGTAACCAAGAAAAGTTTTGTTGCTTTTTCACCCACTACCTTCGAAAATCGATATGTCACCTAACCTGGAAGATCAAAAATAGTCCCCATCAGCATGACGACCTTCTGAAAACGTTCTGGAAGGCCATGGAATCCATCGCGGTAGAACTTGGTGGGCCGTGAAACGAAGAAAGTATCAGGTGCATTTTGATCTTTAACTAGGGATTTGAACTGAGGTCCTCAAAGCTGATTGTCCAAAGAATGGAACAGGTGATAATCGGACGGTGCAATACCCGGGGAATATAGTGGTTGCAATATTGTTTCCCATCCAAGGCGGAAAATGGTGTTCTGAGTCATCCTAGCCACGTGGGTCTTAGCGTTGTCCCGTAAACGAGGACCCATTTGCAATTCAGACGTGATGGCTCCAGAGTTTTGAGTTTTTGTTGAGCACAGCTCAACTGTTGAGACTACACAGTTGCATTGATACTCTGACCAGCTGGTAGCAGTTCCCGATGCACGATGCACCAAACACACAGAAGGACCTTCTTCTGGTACAGTGCTGGTTTCGGCTGTTTTGAAATCGGTTCATGGGATGCTAACCAATGATGACGGCGCCGTGGAGCTTCGTATAGAACACACTTTTTATCACATGTCAACGTCCTGTCCAGAAATGGCTCCGAAACAGTAAATAAACACAGGCGACTGCCGCGTTGCCTTCTGGCCCGGAGTCAAAATATGTGAGACCCATCGACCCAACTTGTAGTGCTTCACAAGTTGATACATGTGCTGCCAAATGGTTTCTCCACACACTGAATTGTAGTCCCAGTTCCTCTCTGTACATGTGTTGGTATTCTGGCACGTGGTGTTTTCGGGTGTTTCGTCATCGTCCTTAAACTTGTTAAACCATCGCTGTAATGTCCGCGTCGTCACGACACCCTCACCAAAGGCCTGGCATATCTTCTGTCCCGCTACAGCGGCGTTTGACCTCCATTTGAACTCGTTCAGCATACATGCTCTTATGACTCTCTGTGGATGTCCCATGTTCCCTCTGTCTTTACGCAAGTTCACGGTGTGTCGGAATTGCCACAACCAGGAAATATGTTGGATGTACCCACACCAGCAACTGATGTTCGCCTTATCTCCACTCGCATTCAACTCACGGTGTGAGGTCCAATTGAACACAGACCTCCACGGAAAGGGACAGAACTTTCTTGGTTACTTTTATAGTTATGCACAAAAGTATAGCGTTTAATCCCGGGCAGTAGTTCTTGATTAAGCATAATAAAAACTATCTTGAATATAATTTATGAATAATAATAATAATAATAATAATAAGCAAAAATAGTGTTTTCAGTTTTCCAGAAGGAAACCAAAATTTTCCTTTCTTTCAGGCCTCAAAAACACTAGCAGCAACACATTTTTTGGCTTTGTACATTGTAGCTGCCCCCCTCAAAAACGACGGCCCCCCTACACAAACCTGCTGGCTACACCCCTGATAATACACCCCTTTTAAACTAGAAGGTTAACTACTTTGAATAAATAATTATCATAATTGCAGTTATGCATATCGTAACTTAAATTTAACGTTGTACTCTAGTGATTACACAAATTACAATTATGAGCACACTTTACGTAGTGCTCTCACAGAGGGTACCCAAGCACCTTAATACGCTATGTAGGGGAGACCGGGCCTGGTTGAAACATTCTTAACATTTGCCCACATAACCTTTGTAATATGTATTTGAAATTCACAAAAAATGAACCAAATTAAAGTTTGAAATCTCACATCGTATTATATACAGTTTCATCCTTTTATTGGTCCACATTACGGAGTAAAACACGATTTTCTTCAGGTCTACAAGTGTCACCGTTCACGGGCCAGGTTGAAACACACTGTAAGGTTGATTGAAACAAGGGAAATATATTATTCTAAGTTTTATTTTAGCATTTATGAAATTAATTAGCTATCATATAATGTGAATTCTATACAAATTGTGAAACAGATCAAAACTATTTTCATAGCCATTCAGAAAATATGCTTGTTACAATGATAGAATATAGCATTGCAGTACTGCATTAGTTGCTATGTAGCTTCGCGAAAACTGCATCCTTAATCATAGTCGGAATTGCAGTTCTGGCATACGAAAGGAACTGTTCCATCAGTGCACATTTCATGAGCCCAAAAGTGGCATGATGTACATTTAACCCACTTTTCACGAGGTTTGCTGTTAGAATATGCATTCCAACAAAAAATACAAAAGTATTCATCTTCTGAACTGGAACTGGAGTAAATTTTTTCTCTTTCTTTGATTTCTTCTTTGGAGGTAGTTTCTTTGATTTAGTAAACAGTTTCTTTTTCGGTAGTACTACTAAGCTTGTGCTTCTTCTTGTTTGTAATTTCTGAAATTTCTAAATTATTTCAATTATAAGAACTCAAATCATCTTTAAAAAATAAATTCATTGTTTACATAAGCCTTGACTATATGAAAGTATAAGCGAGATTGGTTAAAACACTAGAAAATTAAAACACTACAATATTACAAAATAAAATTATTGTAATATAAACTAAATTATATTAATAATTTTATACTTTAGTATCTTCTTTCAATGATACAACTTTCTGAGAACTGTATTATTTAGAAAGATCCACTAACTCCTTTGAACGTAGCCTGTCTCGCGAACTTAAGAGGTCTTCGATATGACACCGCAGCAGAAACTACTCTTTAGCTACTATAACAAGAATCATATCAGAGCATTCTCCTTCGCTTCACCTTCCCCCACAGCGTACGAACAGTCTGCCAGGTAACAGCAGTTGCCTCTAGAGAAATCAGTTTCTTGGGCGTGAGCGAAGAGTAAAGGGATATTATACTCTGTACGAGTAATGACAGTGAATTTTGGGAGTCTCTGTGAATTGTTTTGGACATCCTGAGCCTCATTCCATAGCGATTTGCGTTAACGCAACGAAAATTTTATGTCTTACAGCAGTTTGCGAAGCTCTTACAGACTGAGGCTCCTTTTTTGCTAATCGCCCATTTCAGCGTTCATTATTACAACTGCATCTTCCATTTACTGTGGTGAGTAGGGTTACCATTCTACTATTTAAATATTAACTAGTAGAATGAAAGTAGAGTAGAATATTAACTAGTAGGTGAAAACTATTTAATTTTGCTGAAGACTCATGTCGACTCTTCAGGACTGTTTTTTTAGCAGCAACCAGATTACTACGTGGGATTATCCCGGCGACACTTCCCTCAGTGCTAATCCCCAAGTGCATTAGTGGTGTGAGAAAAGCATTTATAGTGAAATCTCAATTATAATCTTCTATATGTAAATCAAAGTGATAAAGGGCTACAGTATAGTAAAAAGTAAAGTGCGAATTTGATAATGGAAATAATTATAAATATATATATATATATATATATATATATTCAGTGTTCAGTGTTGTGATCATTTCTCTTCGTCATTTTTCTTTTTAATAGTATTCTAATAAAATAAGTATAGTGTCATTTAACCCAATGTGTTTTCGTTGTGTGTGTGAATGATGTTTGTGTGCGTTATGGTCTGGATGACGTTTTCGAGACGAGACATCCGAACCTCTCGGCGCCTAATGCTCATCTCATCATTAAGACCGACGAGCAATTTGGAAACACTTTTGTAATCCCTTCTTGGAGAGGTCCTTCAACGTCCTACCCAGGTAAGTCCAGGTCTCAGGAGAATACTTATTGACAGGACCACGGAGGACAACGGAGGACAGACAACGATCAGAAGATTACAAATAAATGGTACCCGAACAGTGACCCGATACTCGAGACGGTTACAAATAAATGGCAGCCCGAACAGCGACCCGATATCTGGGCGATTACAACTAAATGGCAGCCCGAATGGAGACCAGAATCGATTACAAAATAATAATAATAATAATAATAATAATAATAATAATAATATAATAATAATAATAATAATAATGTTACAAATGTTACTGGTAGCCCAAGCCGTCAAACCCGTATCCGCCACTTCTGCAAGTGTGCTCTCTTAGCACAAGTATATTTTAGGCACACACTATCTCCCCCCCACCTCGAAGTGCTTCAGTTACCACACTGCTGATAAGTCTTTTAATTAGTACGTAGAAGTACATTATTTTATTTTATTTATACATTGACATGTTTCGTGTAGATACAACATATTAACATATTTCGCTTAGACGTGAAGTGTATTATTTGTTCATTTTACCAGAATTAATCACGCAAAGGAAATCAAATCTAAATAGCTTATTTTAATATACAGATAGCAACGTGTACCGTAGGAAGTGTATAGGTGCCTGAAATATCTATGATGCCATTACATCATTTGCATTCTGTGTCTGTGTTTATGTGGATGGTTTTTCTTACTCCACTTTCAGGTAGCTGTCCTATTAAAATTAATGAATTTGTATATATTAAAAAAAACACTGCATTATTTCACGCTCCGAAAATATTATCGTCATTAATCCATTAGTAATATATATATATATATATAATTGATATGTTTTAAGTGAGTTTCAGTCAGAAATTTTGTTTGGATCTTCACTTAATAACATTGCTTATACATTGAAACGAATAGCAGGCAACTGCATTTGTCATACAACTGGAAAACAAATGGCTGTTCAATTGACAACACTCTGATAGCTGGAATCGCATAGACAGTAGCGCTAATCTTTCATCTAGTGTTAACTTCAGTAACTGGTAAAAATGTATGGGATGCAAGGATGTTATAAAATAGAGGATCTGCCCATACGTATCTTCATCCTATGAACTCAGTGAAGCCAAGAAACAACCGGCACGTCTGATTGGCTACTCTCGTTTCCGCCATGATTGTTGGCTCGAAACATTGCGATCTTAGTGGCGCGGAGTGGGCAGAGTAGACGTGGCGAAACTGTGACGTATGGCTTCACAATTTTGCTGTATGGGCAGATCTTCTATTTTATAACATCCTTGATGGGATGCTTATTTTAATCCACTTGAAAAAAAAATCTATAAACACAGCTGCATCTGTCTATTACGTCCATTGTATAACTGCGCAGTTTCTCTTCTTTCAGTGATACAAATCTAAACAAATTATCTGCAAACTACGTAATACCTTCTGTCCATTTCGTTCAGTTTATGTACAATACGAACTCAGTAAAGGTGAAATTTTAACTTGTGAAATTCTTTAGGTAATAAAGGCCTACAGTAGACTTCAGTGTATGCGATTGTTTCGATGAACGTCTATGTGATTTCTTAGAGAAAAGTTGTAACCGTTTTGCATATCTTACAAATGGTCCGGTATAATGATAGCCGATTGTCTGTTACATACATACATACATATGACTTAAATTATTTCAGGAGAATTTCAGCTCTGAAATTTAAATTATAATATTGTTTTCTTACACGATACGACAATTAGGAAACGAGATTGCTCTTTTTCTGCTAAGTTAGATTAGCGCGCAAGATTTTGCATAATGATGAGTCTTATGTGTGATCTTGGGAATACGTGGAGAAATTTCCAGCTCAGCCAGTATAGACGCGGCTAAGTATAGACTGGTTTTGTGATATCTTGTTACTATTTCAATAATGGAACAAAAAATGAACATCAAGTTGCGTGCTCCCTTAGGGAAAATTACAGCGGAAGCATATGAGATGTTGAAAGGAGTTTATGGGGCCGATTTCCTTTCTCGTCGCCATGTTTTTGAATGACATAAGATGTTTAGTACCAGCAGGAAGTTTATGGAAGAGAATGAACGCCAAGGTCCAAGCAGGTCTGTCAGAACAACCTAAGGTTGACACGGCCCTGCGTAGCGTGTTCACTAACGCTCTAATCTGTGGTGTGAGCGATCTCGGTTCGATTTCCGGTGGAGACACTCGATTGGAAGGATGCAAAAATCTTTTCAGGCCAGTCATTCTTAATGATGTTTTTTCCTAGGCTTTCCTCATTCACACCAGGAGAATAGCGGGATGGTACCTAACATAAAGATCCCACTCCGCTTCCTTCCTTCACTTTCCTGGATAGTGTGATCGCCGATGGATGTCACCCTTCACACGTGACGAGCTAAAAAGGCCATAGATGCCGAAAGCCCGAAAGTGTATAATACCTAATTCCTAAAAGACGGAATATCATTTTAAATGACCGAAATGCAAGGATGAGGGTAATATCAAACCTCGTCGGAGCGAATAAGGATGCTGTTCGCCAAGTAATAACGGAGAATTTGAAGAAACCGAAACTGTGAGCATGTTATTTTTCATTTCTTAACGGAGAAGTATAAACTGGAAAGAGTGCATTATTGCCTTACGCAACGCAATAATTGTTCGTGAGTTTTTGACCCAAAAGAGTGTGTGTGTTACTACCCCCCCACACACACACCACACCTCTGTCATTATTTTCTTTTCTACAAATTGAAAGAACGAGTAAAGAATTGCTTTTTGACGATATTGCTACCGTCCAGACTATGACCTTGAATACCTTTACCTACCAGGACTTCCAGAAATTATTTCAAGACTTATTAAATCATGCAGATATACGTGTGAACAACGATTTTTACTTTGAATTAACCGAGGTAAATTGATTCCATGGGTTATTCATTTATTTTTCACAGAACCTGTCTCGTTTGCAAATTTCCGGACTGTGTATATAAAACATTCCGTCAGGATATCGTAACACAAATTATTCTTGCATTTATTCTCAACTGTTCTTCATCGAGAAGTTAGTAACAATGGGAACGCGTTCTTTTAATGTCGTTTATTTGAATTGTTAACAAACATTGAATACAAGAAACCATACCTACTATTACTTTGTGTGTTTCCATATTCATCATTCTTCATGTGCTGTTTGATGTTTAGTGTTACTAGCTGACAAGAAATATTCGGAAGCGCAGGTTTCCAAGCTAGCGACGTTATAAAACGTAACCTAACTGTTAATTTACACATTACAAATACAAACTATTGGCGTGTTTCCGTATTTTAAAATGTAACTAACCTAAACTGAAAGTAAGCTTCTTATAATACAGGGTATTTCAAGATGAATATCGGGATTTTAAGACTTTGTAGTATGTATTACATTTAAGGTACACTCATGTCCAAAATTATTGTCGCATATCTATAAATACGCTGTTGTAGGAGTATAATTTGATAACGAATTCACCAGGTATTTCTTATAATATTAGTATGTGTACAATCGGCAAAGACATGTATGTGGTAAATTTCATGTGAAAAGAGCAGTAAATAAGAACAATAAAACGAAAATAAACCTTTTTTGTCCATTTAGCAACATTTTGTTTTACTCATTCTAATTTTCGTATTTATAATTCTTTTCCTATGAAATTTACCACAAATATACATTTCCCGATTCTACACATGGTATCATTATTAAAAGTACCATGCAAAATCATTATCGAATTATATTCTTACAAGAAGACAGTTATAGATATGCGACAATCATTTTGGACATGAGTGTACAAATATAAATAATACATCAAATGAAAGAGCAACTCAAACAGTTTTAGCTACAAGTGTTCAATGTAAGCACCATTCCTCACACGACACACATCGAGTCGATAAGCGAGAAAGGTTTACAAACTTTTCGTCGGGATATGGCACAAAACACATTCAATTAAGGGGAGTCTCGTTGCAACTGCACCATCTCGTGGGGATTTGCTGACCCCAGATGCGAACATTATGAGTGTTCATATCGCCACTTAGTGAAATGTCGATTCATCACTGAAGACGACACGACCCAGAAAATCTTCATCGTCATGCAACAACATTTAATTTGCAAAGTTGGCACGTAAACCGTAGTGTGTAGGCTTTAGAGCTTGTAGGAACTGCAAACGATACGGACGTAGTTGTAAGCGTCTCTTAAAATTCTCAACACAGACGGTTGCACTGCAACTATAGATTCAGTGTTTGCAAAATGTAAAATACAAAGTCATCATTTTGCTACTTGCGCTTTCTAACGGTAGACAGAGGAAACAGTGTATGCGCATTGTGTGCGTACAAACTGTTTGAGTTGCTCTTTTATTTGATGTATTATTTATAATCGAAAGTTTAATTTTGAAACACCCTGTACAGGAAAGATGTTGTGGGCCTAGAAGACAGCTTTTGTGATTTTTGTTTCTTTATCTTGTGCGATTCACATCCCATTTACGAGTTTTTTATTTATTTATTTATTTTATTTTATTTTTACATATGTGGCATATTTCAATCCATTGGAAAAATATACCAAAGAGTCACACTTCCTTTGTGTTCAACACGCATTTATCTGTTACTTACCATTACTAAGTAACAGTTCAGATTTAAGTTCACGGACAGGGCCGCGGTGACTTGGTGGTAGAGCGTTCACCTCTGGTGCGTTGAGTCCTTGGTTCGATCCCAGCTCGCGCCAAGTGAGCCTTGTGGTGGACAAACACCGTGTGTGTGGATTTTCTTGGGATTCTCCCATTTCCTCCTACTTTCTTCATTCCACAATTTAATTCATTTCTCATCATCACCGTCTCCTTTAGCCTAGCCGGCATAATCGTGGAACGTAAAACTTAGAGATTTCATTTAAGTTCACGGGTCATAGAGGATGGGAAAAGTAAAATGTACACCCTATATGATTATTTTTCCCTTCAATTGTCGTATATTCTAAAATGTTATCTGTATTTTTTCAACTGAAATAACTTTTTCTTTCTTTTAAAATGCTGAATACTCAATAAAACGTAAAAATGTTATAATAAAATCGCAGATTAGCCAAGGGCGCCAATTTCACTGTATATATATATATATATATATATATATATATATATATGAGGATTTTAAGACAAATTGCATTCAAATTATGCCAAATATTGTCTATTCATAAATACAATAGGGGGCCCACATAAGCTTTGGGGGGCCCGGTCCCCCTGGCCCCCCAGGATCGGCGCCCCTGAGATTAACTTTAATTACTTTCACACATACCCATTTGAAAAGTTCTGGGTATTCCTATTTATTATACCTTTAATACATTTGAAATACATTTAACATATTACCGTAAGACCATTCATTTTCATTACGAAAAGTAACTGTGATGCTATTTGATTTTTAAAAAGTTGTTCTTGTGTGATACCATATAGCAGTCTTTAATTTTGAGTAATGTATGAATATTTATTTTAATTCTGAAATACTGATCAAGATTTTTTTAAAGCAAAGATCAAAATGTGAAATATATACTTACTGTAACAGTCTTACGTCTTTTATTGGGTTTTTCCAGCATTTTTAAAAATGTTATTTCCGTAAAGTGAAGAATTTCAGATAACATTTTAGATGCATAACAGTTGAAGAAATCTGCGCCTATGATGTCGTTTGAATTTAGTCCGTTTTGTCTGAATTTTCCTTGGGGTTCGTCCTCTTGAATTTTGTCCTGCATTCGTAATAATCTGTTTGGTAATTCTAAGACCGACTGTAAGAAGAATAACTATTTCTTCAAGTTTCATCATAAATGTTAGATGCGATTCTTCTTGTTCTTCTCGGAAAAAATGACGATGATGCAGTTCTTTATCAGCAGTGTTATTCACATCTAGTTTGGTAAAGATGAATGTGATTTTAAAAAGAATACTTGCGGACAAATGGAAAATTGATTGACTCAGTTGCAAGAAAGCCGTTAGACTGAAACTCCCGTTGTAACTGAAACGAACATAAAATAAACTTAATTCGGTATTATATCAAATTATTTCACATCAAGATTTTATTCACTTTTCCAGTAGTTCATCTCTAACATGCTAACAAAGGAAGAGGGAGAGATTATATATCGAAGTGGAAGATCGTTTATATACCAATCGAAAGCACTAATGACGCCTATGACGAAACTACAATAAAAATTTTCCGAATGCATATGCTGTGCAAGTTATATGAAAAATACAGGGTGTCCAGAAAATCCGTTTCTACCCCTAAAAATCGCAAACGATGAGACAGGTGCCAAAACAGGGAAACACGTATTTGATTATTTTAAAAGTATAATGTATCAAAGCAAAACATGTTGTCCGAGGACCACCCGTTGGGTCCCAGGCGGGATCCAACTCAAAATAAAGCTCCTTCGTGGCTAAGCGATTAGCGTACGCGCCTTTGGCGTGGGAGACCCGGGTTCGATTCCCGGTGGGAGCTCATGTGGTTCGGATTCCACGTTAAGCAGTAGGTCCACGTCTCATATAGCCTCGCTGCTGAAAGGGACGTTAAACTCAAATTCAGATCAAATCAATCAAAAGTTGCAAAAGGTGGGGGGGGGGGGTCAAGAAGCATATCGTTGGAAAGCTGTTGGGAAATGAAAGAGTACGGAACAAGTCTCGACTCTCTAAAATTACCCTGTATAAAGTGGCCTCCGTTCAAAATGTCAGCAAAAACATTGTAAAGTCTATGTCCACCTCCACCAAAAATAAACTAAAAAAAGAAGTTTAGTAATTTTTTCTACATATTAACTACAAGTAATTTTATCAGTATTTCAATACCTTGGAACTAAAGGAAACTGAAAAAAGTGTGATTCTGACCGACCATATGCCTCATATTACAACCAACGAGGTGTGGTCACTGCATTGGCTTCCATCACCGCATTTCTGGCTTCAGGGTGGTATGTATTTCTGACCTCAATGCTGTTTATGCCACAATTTTAGATATATGTGCTTATGTGTTAGTCTGCGATTCTTCGACATGGCATTTAGTAGTCTCGTCCTTGATGTATTATGGCGATTTACGAGCTATACAAATTCGCAAATGGGGTGAAATATGTTTCGCTGTAAACGATAACTTTTTACCTATAACAACTAGGGGGCTCAGATTTGGTATATAGGTACCTTAGCTCAATACCGAGATCCAATAACCGAACCAGCCATCCAGAGCCACTCTCAAGGTTAAAAGGTCAAATTGAAGACTTTGGGGCAAATCCCGTCAAGTCCAGACCGTGAAAGTATAAAGGAGATAGCTTCACAAGGGTTTCTCGTCATCCGATTTTCTTCACACTTGGCACATATATACTAGACCAAAAATAAATCGACAAGTATTTTTGGTTTCTTTCGGAAAATAGGTTAAGGGGGCAAAGGGCCCCTTTTCAAAAAAGGGTTCTTTTGATTAAAAGGGCCACTTTAAAGAAACAAAACTCTGCCGATGCAAAAATGACTTCAAAATAAGAAATACGGATTTTGTCGCTTTTGCGAGAAGATGGTTGCAGGGGGAAATGGCCCCCTTCGAAATGACAAATTACTCCGCACAATCCTTACGGAAATTGGATTTAATTGGAATAGCTTCAAACCGTGATATGTTGTAGATATGATGTTCCTAAGAAAAAGTCTCAACGGGCATAACCACAAATCACTGACGCTTGGCCACTACGCTGTCAGTTTTTTGAAGGCAACCGAAGATAGTGATGTTCTGTATATCGGTGAAAATGACTGAAACTGTGATATGTTGTAAATGTGATCCTGAGAAAAAGTGTTATGGGTATAACCACCAATCACTGATCGTTTGGCCACTACGAGACCACTTTTCTGAAAGCAGCCGAAGATAGTGATATTCTGGATTTCGATTAAAATGACTAAATCGAAATCTGTGATATGTTGAAGATGATGTGATCCCGAGAAAAAGTCTCAATAGGCACAACCACCAATCACTGACCGTTTGGCCACTACAGTGTCGCTTTTTTGGAAACAGTAGCTAACGATATTCTGGATTTCGGTGGAATTGCTTGAAACCGAGATATGTTGTAAATATTGTGACCTTGAGGAAAAGTCTTAATGGACACAACTACTACTCACTCACCGTTTGGCCACTACGAGGCCATTTTTTGAAAGCAACCGAAGATAGTGATGTTTTGTATTTCGGTGAAAATGACTGAAACTGTGATATTTTAGATATTGTTATCCTGAGAAAAAGCCTCCATGGACACAACCACAAATCACTAATCTTTTGGTCACTACAGGGCTACTTTCTTGAAAACAGCCGAATATAACAATGTTCTGGATTTCGTTAAGATTGAGTAAAACTGAGATATGTTGAAGATCTTATAATGAGAAAGTCTTAATGGACACAACCATCGTATTATGAGGTTCGATCCCAGCTCGCGCCGTGTGACTTTGTGGTGGGCAAACACCGTGCTCGTGGGTTTTCTCGGGGTTCTCCCGTTTCCCCCCACTTTATTCATTCCACCATTTCACTCATCTCTCATCATCACCGTCTCCTTTAGCCTAACCGGCATAACCGTGGGACGTAAAACTTAAAGATTTCATTTAATTTTTCCTTCGATTATGATCGTTTGGCCATAGGACTGCCAACTCTGGAAAATAATAATAATAATAATAATAATAATAATAATAATAATAATAATAATAATAATAATAGCTTCCCCTCAAAATTCCCTATGGTATAGGTCTGAGTGTGAAATATCTCTGTTCGGACCCATTCATGGGAAGGAAATGTACTATCGTGAACAAAAGTGCACTAACACCTGTATTCTGCATATCCTTAGTACAATCACTAATAAGCTTAATAGATATATTATGCTATAAATGAGAAACTGAAATCGCAATGATCATTTTATTGTATTTAACAGTAACTACCACTTCTTTAAAGTCATTGAAACAGATGAACAAAAGTATATTAATTTTTACGTGACAATTTTGCATTTGTAAAATGAAATTTATTCTTTAAACTTATACTTTAACTACAGGGACGGCTTTAAGAAATCCTTTTTCACTCTCAATAAATATATAAAATTCAAATTCAAGCAAATTTCAAAATTTCCCTGTTACAGTCCCTGTCTTCTTTAATATTATTTAAACACATGAACAAAATACAGCATATTAATCATTTATAGATGGGGAAAGGTGACAGTTTTGAATTTACAGAATGAAAGTTACTTTTTAAATCTATACTTCGAACTAGATACAAATTTTAGAAAAAAAGAACAGTCATAAAGGGGTTGGTAAGAAGTTTGTACCAATCACCGGCTTTAATCAAAATAACAGCAATATTTCCGGCCAGGCCGGTCCAAAACCGGCCAGTTTGCAACCCTATTGGGCCACTACAGGTCCATTAAAAAACAGCCGGGTATAACGATTTTTTTATCTCGGTGTAAATGAATGAAAGTGTGATATGTTGTAGATATCGTGGTCCTGAGAAAAGTTGTCTAAGGCTTTCCAGGGCTTTGTTTTATCCTGTGAAATGAGCATGTGAATATGGGCTATGCTTAAATGATGTTTGCCATTACTCTCCCCATCCCTTTTCGGGTTGGGGATATGAATTTTCAGGGTTTCATACAATCCTACCAAAATTCCAGAGTATCCTTACCTTCTGCTGTTAAACAATGTGGCTCCGTAGTTGCCAAATGGCCACTGATTGGTGGTTGTGACTATGAGACTTTTTCTCAGAATCACAATATCTACAACATATCACGGTTTCAAGCAATTCCACTATAATAACGAATACCGTTACCTTCTGTTTCTTTTTTTTAACTGTCCCTGTAGTGGCCAAACGGTCGTTGATTGGTGGCTGCGCCTGTTGAGATTTTTTCCAGGATTACAATATCTACAACATACCACGGTTTCAAGAAATTCCACCGAAATTCGGAATACCATTACCTTTAGCACTTAAAAAAGTGGTTCGGTAGTGGCCAAACGGTCAGTGATGGATGATTGTACAAATTAAGATTTTTCTCAGGATCATATCCACAACATATCACGGCAATTCCACCGAAACCCAAAATAACGTTACCTTCTGCTGTTTTAAAAAATTTGGCCCTGCAGTGGCCAAAGGGTCAGTGATGGGTGGTTGAACAAATTGCGACTTTTTCTCAGGATCACAATTTCTACAACACATCATAGTTTCAAGCAATTCTACCGAAATCCAGAATAACGTTACCTTCTGCTGTTTTCAAAAATGTGGCCCTGTGGTGGCCAAACGGTCAATGATTGGTGGTTGTGCTTATTGAAACTTTTTTCCAGGATCACATCATCTACAACATATCACAGTTTCAGTCATTTTAATCGAAATCCAGAATATCACTATCTTCGGCTGCTTTCAGAAAAGTGGTCTCGTAGTGGCCAAACGATCAGTGATTGGTGGTTATACCCATAACACTTTTTCTCAGGATCACATTTACAACATATCACAGTTTCAGTCATTTTCACCGATATACAGAACATCACTATCTTCGGTTGCCTTCAAAAAACTGACAGCGTAGTGGCCAAACAATCAGTGATTGGTGGTTACGCCCATTAAGACTTTTTCTCAGGCTCACAATATCTACAACATATTAAAGTTTGTCATTTTTACCGAAATCCAGAATGTCGTTATCTTCGGCTGTTTTCAAAAATGTGCCCCTGTAGTGGCCATACGGTCAGTGATTTGTGGTTGTGCTCATTGAGACTTTTTTTAGGAACACCATATCTACAACATATCTCGGTTTGAAGCAATACCATTGAAATCCAATTTCCGTAATGATTGAGCGGGGCCCTGTCATTTCGAATGGGGCATTGCCCCTGCAACCCTTTTCTCGCAAAAGCGACAAAACCCGTATTTTCTATTTTGATGTCATCTTTGCATCGACAGAGTTTCGTTTCTTTAAAGTGTCCCTTTTAAACACGAGAACCCTTTTTTTATAAGGGACTCTTTGCCCCCTTAACCGATTTTCCGAAAGAAACAAAAAAAAAAAAAAATACGTGTCGATTTATTTTTGGTCTAGTATATATGTGCCAAGTTTGAAGAAAATCGGATGACGAGAAACCATTGTGAAGCTATCTCATTTACACTTTCACTTTTTGGACTTGACGGGTTTTTGAACCAAAGTCCTCAGTTATTGAAAAATTTTCCTGAAATCTATAGAAAGAGACCTATACGTTACAGTGACCTTTAAAAGTATGTATGTAAGCAGATAACGCACACTTACCTGTACAAAATACAAATACTCATCAATCACATTGAAGAGTAGGAAAATTATTTTTTCCAGAAGATCACTATTTGTGCTTATTTTTTTTATTTTTTTTTTTTTACTTAGTGCCAAATATTAATAATGGTTTACAATAACATAAAGGCAACGGATGATTTTCAAGTTAAAAAATATTAATATATACATTCAGTAAGGAATATAAAAGCATCACGCTAACGGCTAACAGTTGTATCGTAGTACTACAAATTTGTGTTATTTGGAAACGATACTGATACATCTGGTTATGATTTAATGAGAAAGGTATTTCGCGACCAGTAGCTAAAATAGTTGCGAAAAGGATACAACTATATCGGACAATCTACTGCGCAATATTGCCATCTATGTTTGTATAAGAGCTCACTTAGTTGAGAGACAGGTACCTAGGTACTCCAGGTCTTGCTCTGTGATACAAATTGTGAATTAGTTGCTTGACTATCTATAATTTTTACGTGTTTCAGATTTGAAAATGTGATTTTTTAAAACTACATTCATACCTGCTGCTATGATTTTAATGAGGTTTGAATCTATCGTAGTGACCTCGCCATTCTCGTTTCACGAGCGCCTAGTTCTAGCTACGCTACTGTGTACAATGTGTGTTCACTGTGTATTTTTTATCAATTTTCTTTTAGAGGGAGGAGAGAAGGAAACAAGGTCATTCGTAGTTGTCCCTATGAGAGAAGTACTGTGGATTATTATTATAAGGTCTGAAATTGGTTTCAAGTGATTATCCATGTAAGGTATTGTCTAGCATTGTAGCAAGGTGAGACTATCATAGCATGTACTTACGAAGTTTTAACCCTCCTTGTACACTTACTTAATGGTGTCACATTAAAAAATTTGAAATACTTTACATTAAACATACATTGTTACCTATGTAATTTTGTACATGCTAATTTCTCATACTACTGCCGTTCTTGTATGTACTAGTTTTTACATCTCACGTGATTTATATAATTTCAGGGAACGACTTGCTAGAGGTAGTGAACAAATAACAAGTTTGCAGCAAATGTTGGAAATAGCTTCAGATAAAATTGCAAACTCTTATATTGGCAGAAATGCAAAGGAACATTGAAGTAAAAGCACAGATTTCACGCTGCCGGTAAAACAGTTCCTTGATCGCAAAGTGTACCTGAAAACTCGTTGAAGATGTTTTCTTGTTGTAATACGTATATATATTATATTTTTATTGTTGTTTTAAGTGTGTTTTTGTAATGTTTTATTACATACATGCTGTGTTAAGTATTTTGTACTTATCATTCATGATTATTTAATTGTCGCTGTTTTGTCTTTCTTCTTATCCATATTTGTGGATCATTATTCTGTTTTTCGTTTCTATCCTCAAAAAAGTAAGTACGTAGTTTCTATATGGAGGATAACTCCTATGATAATTGTTTATGTGTGAGAATTTCTATTTCAGAAATTTTAGAAATGTTTTAACAATTGTAAAGTTCATTGTAACAATTGTAGTTTTTATATGAAAGATAACTCCTATGATAATTGTTTATATGTGAGGATTTTGAATCACATTCCAGAAACGTTACAATTGTTAAAATATTTCTAAAGTTCATTGTAACAATTTATTAATAAATAGTCGTCGAAACTTTTAGATGTTGATTGTTTTTGTTGATACCATGAACCATGTCCACTCCCAAAATTTTAAAATGGTTTGCATCATTTTTTTTCCTCCTCCACATTGCTATTTCTTCTTGGTTCGAAAGTTACGTACAAAAACTGATTATCGATTTAATAGAAGTTCTTTAGTCCCATTTAGGGAATTAGAAGCAAGTGCTTAGGGGTTGATTTCTTGTATCTTTTAACTTATCCTGAGAGTAATTGGTAATTAATACTATAGAGTCGTTTAAAACAGTATGTCGTACAAAAAGTGATAATGGTGAACATATATTGTATTTAAATTTACACTAGTGATCATATATGCTACAAATTTGAGTGTTCCTTCCAAAGCTGCTAATATCATGTACGTTTGTAGCTACTTTTAAAGTCATATTTCTTATATCGGGTGTTGCAAAATAAGTGTTACAACTCTTGGGAGGTGACTCCTGCCACTGAGACAAGAAAAAAAGTTCTCTTGAACTTTCGGCTATCGCACATAGTTTCGGATCTACAAGTTGCCGAAAGCGTGGGAAAATGACTTTCGGACGGCAATAGTTCGGAAACTATCCAACATAAAGAGGGCGGGTAAAAAGTTCACTGAAGAAGTCATACCTGTTGTATTGAATTTTACAGGTTTCACAATCCTACCATGCACGCGCAAGGGATTCCCCAAAGGAACGTAGGGAGTCCCGGATAATCTGCCAAATGAAAATTGGTGTAAATGGATATGAATTGATGGGGTTTCTACCAGGTAACTATAATTCGTTTGTATTAAGTCGATATCTGGAACAAATATAAAATAGCGGACACCTTTATGCCTGTTGTGTGGGGTTGCATAATCGCCAGGTACGGATGCTGGCCAACAGTGACGTTCTGAGTATTAAGAGTAGCGAATTTGTACTCAAATGCTCTAGAAAGACATCTGGAGTGTCGGTAGAGCACAACAGATGAAGCAGAGTGATTCACATGTCTGGAAACACTTAACGAAAAAAATGTCCAGAAATGCACTTATACTAAGTAAACGTGAGTTCAAAGCGTCGAAAATGTAAGGAATAGCATCAAGAACATGAAAGCCATTGCCAATTCACTAATAATATTCCATCAATCTGATGCAATATGATCTGCACGGTTGCATATCGATAAGGATGCAACAACTAAGGCCAAGTTGAAATTGTGCAAGGGGACTCACAAAGAAACTGGGCAAACTAAAGGAATGTCACTAGTGGGATCGCATGATCGATATTGAAATGTGGCGAATGTGTGTATTGATATCAACATGTAGCTAACGGACAAATGTCAACATGCCCCACTACTGCTGGGACACGGTCCAACGTACAAAAGCTAGGAAAATAACGTTGCACATTCTGCTATTACATCTGGTGCACTTTTTGGTAGAATGTAACTAGAACACGATTGTATCAATGTCCCTCTTTGTTTGGGATATTGTCCCACAGTCGACACATATGAAAAGAAATCACTTAATCCATGGTTCAAATTC
This sequence comes from Thermobia domestica, assembly GCF_964235325.1. Taxonomy (NCBI): domain Eukaryota; kingdom Metazoa; phylum Arthropoda; class Insecta; order Zygentoma; family Lepismatidae; genus Thermobia; species Thermobia domestica. The sequence goes on from NC_137459.1 coordinate 246,515,167, forward strand.
TGATAGAGCGTAAAAATAACAAACTTGTATTATATCCCACGTCTTCTGGGACATGACATACTCGAAATATAGGGAAATATCTCCAGAAATTCGTATCTTACACAACAATGCCAAGACAAAGACGAAAATGAACCAATTTTGGAACATGTAACACTACTGCTGGAATACCATACATATGGAAAATAAAACGACATGAGAAATAGGAAGAAACGTCTTAAAGCTTTGATTGTTTACAACTGTGCAGTAGGAATAACAAAATGAAACACAAGCATGTCGGGATGCTGTACAAGAGCGCTTGCCAAACAAAGTGGGTACTCCTCAAAGAAATGAATAGAGAGAAAGTGAGGCTCCCTCGAAGCCTTAGGGTGGTCGCAGTTTGCAATCTTACTGGGAGCCCACGTCCTTAGATTCAAGATCCAAGTAGTTATTTTCCTATTTTTCGTACGTGGGACGGTGTCCCAGCAGTAGTGGGATATGTTGACATTTGTTCATTAATTACATGTCGATATCAACACACATATTCGCCACATTTGAATATCGATCATGCGATCCCACTAGTGACATTCATTTAGTTTATCCAGTTTCTTAGTGAGTCCCCTTGCACAATTTCAACTTGGCCTCAGTTGTTGCATCCTTATTGGTATGCAATGGGGGCGCGGTGGCTCAGTGGCAGAGCGTTCACCTCCGGTGCTTGGGGTCTTGGTTCGATCACAGCTCGCGCCGTGTGAACTTTGTGGTGGACAAAAACCGTGCTCGCGGGTTTTTCCGGGGTTCTCCCGTTTCCTCCCACTTTCTTCATTTCACCATTTCATGCATCTCTCATCATTACCGTCTCCTTTAGCCTAACCGGTATAACCGTGGGATGTAAAACTTAAAGATTTCATTTCATTTCTTATTGGTATGTAACCTTGCGCATCATAGGCATCGGTTTGAGGGAATCTTATTGGTGAATTGGCAATGGCTCTCATGTTCTTGACGCTAATCCGACTCTTTGAACTCACGTTTACTGACTGCATTTCTGAACATATTTCGTTAACTGTTTCCACACATGTGAACCACCCTGCTTCATCTGGTGCCCTCTACCGACACTCCAGATGTCTTGAGTACAAATTCGCTACACTTAATACTCAGGACGTCACTGTTGGCCAGCATCCGTACCTGGCGATTATGCAACCCCACACAACAGGCATAAAGGTGTCCGCTATTTTATATTTGTTCCAGATATCGACTTAATACAAACGAATTATAGTTACCTGGTAGAAACCCCATCAATTCATATCCATTTACACCAATTTTCATTTGGCAGATTATCCGGGACTCCCTACGTTCCTTTGCGGAATCCCTTGCGCGTGCATGGTAGGATTGTGAAACATGTAAAATTCAATACAGCAGGTATGACTTCTTCAGTGAATTTTTTATCCGCCCTCTTTACGTTGGATAGTTTCTGAACTATTGGCGTCCGAAAGTCATTTTCCCACGCTTTCGGCAACTTGTAGATCCGAAACTATGTGCGATAGCCGAAAGTTCAAGAGAACTTTTTTTCTTGTCTCAGTGGCAGGAGTCACCTCCCAAGAGTTAACACTTATTTTGCAACACCCGATATATTTATTATTCTGTTGGGTCAGGAGTTACGTTAAAATGCGATGATACATATTTTTTTACTCACACCAACTAACTTTATTACTGTTTTAAACTGAAGGGAGACCCCAGTAAGTGGTAATTCATTTTGTTTGTGTTACTTGTTCAAAAAGTGTGAAAGAAATCCATAACAAAGACAAATCAGCAATGAAGTTTATTGACTGTGTAATTTTTATTGCTGAAAAGTACTGACCGGTAAAATATTTCAGTTATTTCATCATGCAATATTTTTCGTTAAGATAAATATTTGATTGTACAGAGCGCGAGGGATAGCATGAGCTATGACCTAGAAATCCGCAACCACCTCACTTGAAAGGAACAGGAAACCCTAATAGTGTTGCTAACTGCCACAACGGTGAACTAGAACTTGGCGATTTGAAGCTTTATTCGTCGAACAATTAAGGAATTTCATACTGTTCACGGTCAACGACCTTCTGTAAAATCACTGTTGCGAGTGCTACGTGAAAATATTAATTTTAATGGAAGCACTTGGTCTTTACGGAAAATAATCCGTTCCTTAGGATTTATATGGATTAAGGCTGAAAACAATACTTATTGAAAAAGATAAATTTCAGTCAAAGAGATTGGTTTATTTACGAGCTATATATATCATTACAGAAGGCAGAACTGCCCTATAATTTACGTGGATGAGACCAATGGCGGCGATTGGACGTTAAAAGTGGGGGTGGGTGGGGGGTGGAGACAATCTGAATATTTGTATATCAATGTTAGTTTTTGTGGTTGTTTCTAACACCTTGTTTGACGGAAGGTTGTAACTAATAAGATACTACCTTTTTCAGTTAAAATACCGTATACAGTATTTCATATTATATTAAATAAATTGACAAGAACAACGCAAGTAAGTACTGGCCCTTTGTACTCTTAAACAACGAAAGTGTAAGAATAGATTTGATTCATTGCTTATGAACATCTTAAAATTCCGTCTGGAAAATTGTATGATAGAATATTTAATAACAAACTGCAAAATAAATAAATAAATAAATAAATAGAAAGGATAATATTAATCATAGTGATGAATAATGAGGCTTGTTTTGTAGAAGTTATATTTAACTTTGGATTAATGAACAACTTATATATTAAATTCCACACATGCCATTAAATGTATGTTATTACTCTTAGAAAATAAAAGAAAATAAACACTACAAGCATATTGTCGAATGCAGTTCTTGTAGCTTTCTTAACTCCACGGAAAGACAAATAACCAATACGTACTCACACAACGGCGATTACCACATTGCACATTTTTTTTCTACATACAAAAAATTTACATTTCCAAATGAAACAATATACATTAAGGGGTCACTTCAAACAAAGGAGCGGAGCAACTGGCAACTGCCCCTCTTGCCCCTCCTAATCGCCGCCAATGGATGAGACATATTTGCATTCATCGCACACAAAACAATCCTGTTATACGATAAGAATGATACAGGTTCACTCATACCAATTTCTAAAGGACAACGCTTAATAATCATGCATGCTGGCGGAGAAAATGGTTTCATTCCAGACGTGTTAGTCATGTTCAAATTTGGAACGAAATCTGGCGATTATCACAAGGAAAAAGGAAATCTTCAAGTTTTACGTCCCACGGTTATGCCGGTTTGGCTAAAGGAGACGATGATTATGAGAGATAAGTGAAATGAAGAAAGTGGGAGGAAACTGGAGAACCCCGAGAAAACCCACGAGCACGGTGTTTGTCCACCACAAAGTCCACACGGCGCGAGCTGGGATTGAACCAGGGACCCCAAGCACCGGAGGTGAACGCTCTACCACTGAGCCACCGCGCCCCCGATTATCACGAGGACATGAATTATGAAAACTATGAAAAGTGGTTGAAGTCGCGGCTAATTCCTAACTTCCAAGTAATTCATTTCTTGTGATAGACAATGCACCATATCACAATGTCTATTTAGATCCTTTACCGACACCATCTCGTAAAGATGTAATGATCGATTGGTTTGTAAGACATTATATTCCTTTTAGAGAAGATAAATACAAAGCAGAACTTTTTAATTTAATGAAAGCCAATAAAGCTCGTTTTAGGGCATTTAAAGTAGATTCGCTTCTTGCTGAATTAAGTTCTTCGTTTGTCCCCGTTTCATCTTGATCTAAACCTGATAGAGTTTATTTGGGCTGCAGTCAAAGAATATGTAGCAGCAAGCAGCACTATTTTTTCCATTAACAATGCGATGAAACTCGCCGAAGAGAAGTTTACAGTGATAACAGCGGAAGAGTGGAAGGCAAGGTGTGATAAGATACGAAGATGTGAACAAGCATATTTGCAAATAGAACCTCAGTTAGACGTTCTTAGTGAAAATATTACGATAAACTTAGCCGAGGACAGTCACAGGAATAGTGATCCTCAAAAGAAAGTGACGACGAGACGGAAGACGAAGATGATGATATAGATTGTATGGACTTCATTGAACCTTTATAAATATCTACTTGAAACTAGGTAAGGCTATCATAATATATATGTTACGGTAAGTAGTTATTATCCATTGTTTTTACTTATGTTCGAGGTTAGTATCGGCGTGGGTTAGAAACACTACCAAAAAGTCTTCCCTCTCTCTCCACTGTCACCCTCGTAACGGACAGTGTTCTTCCTACCTCCCGCTTCTCATAGCTCATGGTATCTCTCGCGCTCTGTATATAAGTCTTAAAAAGAAATACCTTTTCTTTAACACTATGTTATTTGCCTTCGAGTGTTTTGCAATTACAGGTAGTTTTAATATTTCTTGTTGAACTTACAATATTGATACTCCAAATTGTGGATATTATTTGTCTTGGAATGTGTGATAGAATAGTAACTACATTCAAATACTACTCTCCTATGCATCTTTCATTGAGCTTCATTCTTATGAATATGCTCAATTTACAATAATTGGGAAAATTAACGTGACGAGGTCATTCAATTTCGTAAGGTTGTTTTTGACATATACTTGCCGCTTATAAATTTACTATATTGTATCATAGCTTAAAGTCGAAAGAACGAACACAGATTACGTACGTAAGTTTACATGTGTGAAGTGTTTTGATGAAACCGATATCTGTCTTGTACGTTACTCAAATCGTGAGAAAATTTGCTTCAAGAATTATTGCAACTTCTGTTTTACTTGTGGACTTTTGGTTACAAAAACATAGACTACTTTCAAAGATCCTTCTTTCCTTGAATCTGCTTAGAAGGGAAATTTATTTTTCTTCCATTCTGTTAGAGAGTAACATACAAAGTATATGAAAAAAAAAATCTGCCCTACATTGCCACCAGGTTAAAAATGTATATAATTGGCATTTAGAAAACAATCATAAAAGTTAACAAAAAAAAAAAAATCAAAAACTACTAGGCTCTCTATAGGCTTAAAATCCCTATCGTACAGTATAAGATCACGGGGAACGCAACAGACAGACGGAAAGAATTCAAAGTCATGCCTTTCTGGTTTAGTAAATAGAGTTACATACAATTCTTCATTTTAGCAGACTTCGAATCCTGTCTACCAAAAATTATTTAATTATTCTTAAATAATCTGCTTTTATTTGCATATTATATAGTACGTTAGAACATATATCTATACGAGGATGGAAAACATCTATACATTTTTACAGGTGAGCAAATTGCAACTTTGTAGATCAAATTTAAAATACCTTCAGTTCACTGGTGAAAAAACTAATTATATGTATATATTTACCAATAAATAGGGAATTTTTAATTACACCGTTATCGCCTGTTTCAAAACAACACCGATAACGTTTGGAAGGTGATTCCTGACACCAAGATAAGACAAAATGTATTGACCAACCAGGGTGCACAAATACTTCCTTTCGGCGCTATTACCAGCCGAAAATTCATCGGAAAAATGCAAAACCAACCATAACTCGAGAATGAAATGTCGGATCGAAGTCGGGTATAAAAGAAAGTCCATTATTTTTAGCGTCGATTCCAGTAATGCGCAACTCGATGTGGTGCAAGGATGACCCTCAAAGAAACTGAAAAATCCCTGGGGTATTTTATCAATCGTTGACTGAGGTAAATTAACTACAATTAAATACGATACTTCAATGAACAAAGGTCGCAGCACGTCGTCCGAGTTAGAAGAACATCGTTAGACTTCGAAAAAAGAAAACCTACACATATTTGATTGATCTGTTTTGTCTCAGTACAGAATTGTGTATCGAAGGAAGAATTGAAGTGGTATGAAGTCCATAAGCCTAATGAAAACAAATCACTCATGGCTACGTAGTGTACGCGACTTTAATACAGGAGACCTGGCTTCGATTCTCGGCGAAAGCGCATGCGGTTTGGATCCCACGTTAAGCCGTAGCTCCACATCTCATATGGCCTCGCTACTGAAGGGATGGTAAACTCAACTCCGATGAATGACAGATAATAGATGAAAATTCATTATTGCAAAATAATTCGTAAACTGAGAATGTAGGAGAAAAGAGGATAATCCCGAGAAAACTCACGGGTACGATGCTGGTTTGTTGTCTGGAATCGAACGAGGTTTCTCCCGCATCAGAAGTGAGCGCTCTATCACTAAGCCGCCGTGCCAGCACTTTGGAAGAATAACTATGATTCTGACAGATGTATTGGTCTTGTAATACTGTATGTGATGGTCTGTGTAACCAATATACAGAAAGTTCAGACGGTCAGAAATTGAATTTATAGTTTCCTCCGTCCAAAAACTGTAAGTACCTTTCTCTATGTCAGTTTTCTTAACTAATGGGCTGAGTCACACCAGGGATTGCTGGGCACGGTGGCTCAGTGGTAGAGCGTTCACCTCTGGTGCATGGGGTCCTGGGTTAAACCCTGCTCCCGCCAAGTGAACTTTGTGGTGGACAAACACCGTGTGCGTGGGTTTCCTTGGAGTTCTCCCGTTTCCACCCACTTTCTTCATTCCACGCTTTCATTCATTCGTCATCATCACAATCTCCTTTAGCCTAGCCGGCATAACCGTGGGACGTGAAACTCAAAGATTTCATTTCATTTTTCTAAATATTTGCAGAAAGTTTTCAGTTTCAAACAAAACCTATTACAAGCCATAAAACAGTAATATTTACAAAATTTTTGCAAACTCCACTTGTAAAGAAATATATTCTAATAATTCCAGTAATATCAAAGTATTTCAAGGAATCAGTGTTCGGAAGAATGAAAAGTAATTTTATGTTTGACAATCTGTGTATTTGAAGATATTTTATCTACAAATTTTGCCATTGACTATACCCATCGGAATCAAATTTTTAATTCTTCATAATTTAGTTACTTATAGTGGAGGATTAAGAAGGGGACGCGCACCTCCTCCTAAAAGAAAATATAATTTACTTTGGGTGCCTTCCATTTCAATTCAGGCAGAGCATGTACCATCACCATCTCAGATATTGTTGAAACTTTTTTATAGCAACTAGACATGTTTTTAAGAGACCCATAATTTTTTTGTTTTGTCGAAAAAAATTTTTCCGCCAAGTAATGGGCCATCAAAGACGGGGAGTACAATTTATGAATTGTAGAAGACATGGAAAATGGTCAACTTCGAAGCCTCGCCATTCGGCTATGGAGGCAGGTAGAGTTATAATTCTTGTTGTGGTATGTACATAGGGATATAAATAAACTATATTTTATTATAGTTTGGTTTGCCCATGCGTATCTTTTTGTACATAAATTAACAAATGAACGTCAATTTATCTGAAAAGTCGAAGTTTGCGAATTTTTTTCGAGCACTTCTGGTTCGAATTTTAAAATTCTGTTTTCGCGGTTGGTAAGACCTAGCTACCCGCTTTCCGAAAAACAAAGATTGTATCGCTTCTGTGTGCAACCGTTTTGTCGCAGAAAATTCGAGAAATTGTAAAATTTTCAAAAATCGCCATTTTCTCGAAAACACCATCTTTTAAAATTCTGAAATTTTGTCAGATGGTTCAACTTTACATGAATAATAAACACACCAAATACCATTCTCGACCAATGCTTCATGAATTAACTGCAGCCTTTTAAATTTAGCGAAGTTTCGTTAACTTTGATGTCACAGTTAGCAACGCTGGGAACAATATAAGTGCAATGATTTGATGATGTTTGTGGTTCACATTCATTAAATGAAGAATAAAAGGTTTTCTTGACTGTTTTTTTCAGATGGGAACATTATTTTGATCAAGAAGGCTCTCTGAAATAGTAAAATGAGCCTTCCCCTACTCCTCCGTTTTCTTAAACCGAAATAATTTAAGGTGAAAATTACGATTACGAAACACACACATTTTAAGTTTACTTGAAATGGCCATCCAATAAATTCTGATGATCTACACAAAGCCTGAACTATTACCTCAGTGATGATTTGGAATGCTCCAGACAAAGTCTTAATTAAGTGTGATGTCATTAAAGTGATCGAAAAAAAAAAATTAAAAAATCGAAACGTTTTCTTACGCGTTCCAAAGAAATTTACTGACTTTTTAAACAGAACAATCCCAACATAAGAATGGGTCATTCGGAATTTTACAGTATTCGACTAAAGTGGGTCAGTTCGCAACCTGCGAGGGAAGTGTGTGTGTGTGTGTATTGTGCAAATTTTAATCTAGCTGCTACTGCGTTCCTACAAATCAAAGGTGCAGCCTGTATTGAAGCTGTCATAACTGACCTATTTCCTTTAGTAGTGTGATCCGTAGAAAATGACAACTGTTTTCTTCAAGAATGTGGTGAATGTCCTGGAGTGGAAGGAATAAGTGTGGAGTATTTAATTATTGATCCTGATGAAAATGAAAGTGTTACGTATGCCATATGGGAAAACAATAATCTCGTTAAAAAATTGTGCCACTTTCGGTTTTCGTATTGTACATTGCCGGTTTAACTGTAAGAATTGTAATTCATGACTACATCAAAAAAATCCAAAGAGAATTAATTGCTACCGAAAAGCACCGTATAAAATTTCAAGATACAAATTCTATTTTACTTCATGTGAACTTCGCTGAAAACTAGACTGTTATTCTGCAAAGTGAAATTCAGAGTTATCACCGGAATATGAAACAACTGACAGTTTTGTTGTAATAAACGACGATAAAACACACGATTCGGCTCATGTACTCATAGCCATAGACAAGATTCTAAAAATACTCGAAGAAAAGCGAAAATATATTTTATAGAAAAAGGCTTCAATACGAGAAAATAACTGTCTACAATTTCCCAAACGGGGTCATGATTTCTGATGGTGCTGCATCCCGCTTTAAAAATCGCTTTCAGATGTTCGAGATGCAGACAGGTCCGATAAAGTAGTGGTTTTGCAGTGAAACCAGCCATGCAAGGGTCTCTGCGACGGTATTGAGGAGGGGGGGGAGGTGTAAAGAATGTGGCAACGCGGCATAACCTTAGGCAAATACAGATACACAGTATTAAAACCGCAGAAGGAAAAAAATGAAATCTTTAAGTTTTACGTCCCACGATTATGCCGTTTAGGCTAGAGGAGACGGTGATTATGAGAAATGAATGAAATGGTGGAATGCAGAAAGTGGGAGGAAACGGGATAACCCCGAGAAAACCCACGAGCACGGTGTTTGTCCACCACAAAGCCCACACGGCACGATCTGGGATCTACCAGGGACCCCAAGCACCGGAGGTGAACGCTCTACCACTGAGCCACCGCGCCCCCACTAAAACCGCAGAAGAATTCGTGAGTGTAGTGTAAGTACAAACTCCGGGTGTTACTCTCGTTTTGTTGCCTGGAACTGAATTCGACGACTTCCGGAAGAAAAAAACGGAAAGTATGCGACCGGCAACTGGTATTCAACGAAGTCATCTTTGGCTTTCGGAAAATGGCGAAGTTTTTATGGCAGTAACGGGTCACCATGAACTAACTTCGTGCTTCCCCCAAAATCGAATTTCTGCAATTCAAAGTGTAAATCGTTTGTTCTTAAATCTGCAAAAAGGAACTTTTGTTACATACATATATGTATGATAACCAGTGGTGCGTAGCAGAAATATTATGAATAAATCATGAATTACGTGAAGTGCTGTTTATGCTTCCACATGGACCTTCAGCATTTGTGACTATCGATAATGTGCTACGCAGGGGCGGATCCAGGTCGGACTTCTGGAATAGGGGGGGGGGGGGTAATACTGCTACTTAGAGCTACTTTTAAAAGCTCCAAACTCTGAGATCGGTTTTATTTATATATAAAATAAAAAAGTTTGTTCCCCCTATATCCACTCCTGGACGAGTTGTGAGTGAGCCAACACCTATTGGAGCACCTGCACGGTTACATGCTATTAGCGAAGAAGACACCAACCGAACAAATGATTGGTCCATGTAAAAAATTAAAAAAAAAATCAGTGAAATTTTGTCTCCGAAGACCATTTTAAGTAAGTGAACTTGAAATTTGTGCGTTTCGTAATCGTAATTTTCACCTTAGATTATTTCGGTTTAAGAAAACGGAGGAGTAGGGGGAGGCTCATTTTACTATTTCAGAGAGCCTTCTTGATCAAAATAATGAAAAAAAAAACAGTCAAGAAAACCTTTTATTCTTCATTTAATGAATGTGAACCACAAACATCATCAAATCTTTGCACTTTTATTGTTCCCAGTGTTGCTAACTGTGACAAAGTTAACGAAATTTCGCTAAATTTAAAAGGCTGCAGTTAATTCATGAAGCATTGGTCAAGAATGGTATTTGGTGTGTTTATTATTCAGGTAAAGTTGAACCATCTGACAAAATTTCAGAATTTTAAAAGATGGTGTTTTCGAGAAAATGGCGATTTTTGAAAATTTTACAATTTCTCGAATTTTCTGCGACAAAACGGTTGCACACAGAAGCGATACAATCTTTGTTTTTCGGAAAGCGGGTAGCTAGGTCTTACCAACCGCGAAAACAGAATTTTAAAATTCGAACCGGAAGTGCTCTAAAAAAATTCGCAAACTTCGACTTTTCAGATAAATTGACGTTCATTTGTTAATTTATATACAAAAAGACACGCATGCGCAAACCAAACTTTAATAAAATATAGTTTATTTATATCCCTATGTACATACCACAACAAGAATTATAACTCTACCTGTCTCCATAGCCGAATGGTGAGGCTCCGAAGTTGACCATTTTCCATGTATTCTACAATTCATAATTTGTACTCCCCGTCTTTGATGGCCCATTACTTGGCGGAAAATTTTTTTTCGACAAAACAAAAAAATTATGGGTCTCTTGAAAACATGTCTAGTTGCTATAAAAAAGTTTCAACAATATCTGAGATGGTGATGGTACAATTTTATATATATATATATATTTTTTTGCCTGAGTTGAAATGGAAGGCACCTTTGTTATATTTTCGTAGAATATAGTAAGCTTATATATATATATATATATATATATATATATATATATATATATATATATATATATATATATATATAGAGCGAGAGAGAGAGAGAGAGAGAGAGAGAGAGAGAGAGAGAGGTTGGACAAAGAAAATCTAAGAACACTTCATACAGGACAAATAAGTTTGGCCCTCCACTGTACAACACGTGTTGCTGTTGCTGATCGTTTTTTGTTTTCAATGTGTCATGTGGACCTTCCTCTTCCGTCAACAGTAACCAGTTCACCTGTGAGTGTCGTGGTGTGAAAGTGGTGCGGTAAAATGGGCGACCTGACAGACTTTCAAAGAAGCATGATCGTTTGTGCCCGTCTCGTTGGAGCTTCAGAGGCAACAGTGGCGAACATTGTGGGGGTATCAAAAGGCACTGTGTCCAATGTCATGAGGGCATACACAATTCATGGACAAACGGCGTCTGCACAGCACAACAGTGGTCGAAATACAATCATGTTAGATAGGGATCGAAGGGCATTAAAACGGATTGTAGCAGCTAAAAAGAAGACCACTGCAATGAAAATTACGTCTGAACTCAATTCCGGCCTACAGATCCCGGTTTCATCGAAAACAGTGCGACGGGAACTTCATAAAATGAAAATTCATGGCAGGGCCGCTATCGCCAAACCCCTGGCCACAGCAGTAAATGTGAAGAGGCGAATCCAGTGGTGCAAGGACCACAAGGCGTGGACTCATGAGCAGCGGAAACACGTAATGTGGTCCGATGAATCGACCTTCACCTTGTTTCCAACAACCGGTCGTGTTTACGTATGGAGAACACCGTCTCAGGCCTATGATGCAGACCGTCTGCTTCCAACTGTAAAGCATGGGGGTGGTTCTGTTACAGTATGGGTAGTGATATCGTGGTTTTCTGCAGGTCCCATCATAGCCCTGCATGGAATAATGAGTGCTAAGGCGTATGAGGCCATTTTGGGGGACCAGGTTCTATCCATGGCCCAAATATTGTTCCCTGATGGTGATAACATCTACCAAGATGATTTGGTACCCTGCCACGCTGCAAAAACGGTGAAATCATGGTTTGAGGAGCATGACCAGGAGCTATCACACCTTCTCTTTGTCCCACAATCACCAGATCTGAACATCATTGAGCGATTGTAGTCTGAGTTAGAAAAACGTGTTCGGTCTCATTACCCTCCACCAGCATCCCTTAAGAGCCCTCACTACTTCTCGAGCATGTCAGATTTCAGTGTTCTGGGAGCGGGGAGAAGGTAGTGTAGGTGTGGCCATTCGTCTGTCAGTCGAACTCGTCCTGTAGTGTTTCCACTTTGCATTAAATATCGTTATCGGTACTTAAACATTTTCCTCTTGTTTTCTCATTTGTTAGGAAAATTCTACCACATTCTCATAGGTGACGTATTCACACAAAAGATACTACAAATTCCTTACTGTTCTTCTTGCAGATTTCGTACAGAACGTTAACTTTCTTGTCGAATTATTTTTTTTCCTTTAGACAATTCTTTCATATCAGTTATGGTAACCTTGAAATTAGTTCTCATCAATAAAACGTGTAAATTTCGGTTATAAGATTTCTTTAAAACTTTTCACTGCTTGAAAACAATCATAGTGAACCTTCCTGACATCCCTACAGACACTGATCTCAGCATAAACGATGAATCCTATACTTCTGGGACAGTTTACTGCAATACTTCCGCGATGCTTGAATGACAATGAAGTTGCATTGTAGTCGACTTCGAAACTACCCTGTACTCTGCAACAGCGCTAGAGATATGAATAAGCGACATACCACACACACACAAATACACACACACACACTCACAACGTGTGAACACAGGTTCTTCTTAGAAACGCGCGCGCAGACTTTTGATACCTGCCGGACAGATAGTAAAATTATTCCCGCACTCCACAGTCCATTGACACGGTTTCCAGCTGTGGAGGAGACCTTTGTTTGTCAAAAAGATGAAGGGACTTCATAATGAGAACTGCTATGTTGCGTTTCCTGAAGATTTGTTTTTTAGTCTCCCATTGTAAGAAAGCATATGCCCTATGCAATTTCAGAAACGTATATCACAATACTTCACACGCAAAAAATGCTAATACAGTGGCGTCACTAAAATATTTTGTTTGGGGGGCTGAAGATCTTTTGGGAGGCATACTCTCCAACAACCCAAAAACTCTGTTTAGTATTTTAGAATCATCTTCAATCAAGCACACAATGAATTTCGCTTTTGGGCGAGGGAAGGGGGGGGAGAATATTGTTGCTGCTCTACGCTTTCATATTTTTGTTATCATAGTCATGTTTATTTGTTTCACTTTTATCGTTGCGGAAATGCACATTCTTGTACTTCATCGATTCATTCAGATACGAGGGTCACTACGAAAGTTTTGAGATACACATTGTTGTGGCACAGTATTTGAATTCCAACAATTGCGTTCGGTAGTGGTATCCAGAACAAAGAAGCGAAGCAAGTTTCAACTCGCCTCGCTTATCGGCATGGCCGTATCGCCTTCACTTGTTTGTTGATGTGAGCAGTATTCGGCTGTCTAGAATGAAGCTCGAAAGGGATCATTTTCGGGCAATGATCCTTTACGATTTTAAAAGTGGTTTGAACGAGACACAAAGCCTTGCCCGTTTGCAGGGGGAATTTGGGTACCTTGCTCCTTCCCGTGCTACAATTTTTCGGTGGTTTGGTGAATTCAGAAGAGGCCGGACATCGTTTAAAGATGAAGAGAGAGCTGGACGTCCGGCAACAGCTGTGTCAGATGAAAACATTGCCGGTGTGGAACAAATGATTCGAGAAAATCCTCGAACAACTTTCAAGAACATCGAATCTACAGTGAACACTGGATCGCCAGCAGTAACAAAAATTCTTCATGGTCATCTTCGGCTCAGGAAGGTTTCATCTCGTTGGGTGCCTCACACTTTGACTGAACACCAGAAGCGCATGCGTGTGGAAGGTGTGAAGAAATGCTTGCAAGATTTGATGGAGGCAATTCTCGACGCGTCTCTGACATTGTTACTGGTGATGAGACTTGGATCTATCAATTGACCCTGAAAATAAACGCCAGTCTACAGTTTGGATCTTTCCAGACAAAAATTCACCCCCGAAAGTGAAGCGACCGCGAAGTGTGGGAAAGAAGATGGTCGCAACTTTCTTTTCCAAATCTGGCCATGTTGCAACTATTCCACTTGAAGAACAAATGACTGTTAATGCTCAGTGGTACACCACTGTTTGCTTAACAAAAGTGTTCCAGAAGCTTCGGGAACGGCGTCCAAGAACTGGATTTCGTGGGATCCTGCTTCATCATGACAACGCGTCCGCATACACGGCCAACATCACAATTCAGTTTTTAGAATCTACGGAGGTCAAACTTATGACTCATCCACCGTATAGCCCTGACCTGGCCCCGTGTGACTTTTTTTCTATTCCCCAGGATCAAAGATCGCATGCGTGGCAAGAGATTTTGCAGCCCTGAAGAAGCTGTAGTGGCTTACGGGAATGAACTTTCAACATTTGAAGAAAAAGACTGGCAACACTGCTTCCAAAAGTGGTTTTCGAGAATGCAAAAGTGTGTACAGTGTAATGGTGAATACTTTGAGAAAATGTAAGTGTTAAATTGATTTTAAGTATGTAAGTTATTTCACATCTCAAAACTTTCGTAGTGACCGTCGTATAATCACGCAATTTTTTTCTTTCTTCATTTCCTTCTTTCCTTGATAGTTATTTTTCTTAAAAATACTTCATGAAAAACTTCTTTCTCAGCAATCTTATTTTTATATTCGACTTCTGACCTCCCTGAAATAGTAATACAATAAGATAAAAATAGGCAATAATAAATAACATATAAAATTTCTTAAAAGTTATCCATCTAAAATTTGCCGCATGAGATAGTTTATAGTTGAGACCTCACCTTGCGGAAACTAAGAAGTAAAGGAATGAGAAGTTCAGTTCACATAATATTTCCAAGTGAGAAATACGATAGAAAAGCATAATTACGTCCAGTGGCGTATTTACGATTTTGTTTCGGAAGGGGCTTTCCTAACTTTCGGGTGGGGCTTTGCCTGGAAATGTGAAAATTCTGCAAGATATTTCAGTTATTTTATTATAGTAAGATTTCAGGGGGGGAGGTTAAGCCCGGAAGTCCCCCTAAATACGCCACTAATTACGTCATAATCATAATAGCTATCGCTTTTCTCAGCTAAATCTAACACATCAACAAGTATCTGTAGTCGCTCGCCGAAGACTGAACTTCACATTGAGAACTCTATACAGAACGCGTTGCTGTTTGTTGAAGCAAAAAGAAGACAACCCAATATATCATGAGTCTACTGATGGCGTGTTAGAATACTTACTGAAATATAAACTTTGGTGAAAAGTAACCCCATAGTTGGGGTCACTTTGCACAACATACAAAAAAAGTATGTTAACATACGAATATAACGTTTCTGTTCAATGTTTTCCCTTCAGAATTTATACATTTTACTTTCTACACAAAAGTGCATACAGTTTACAAATATTGATATTAGAACGAGGGTACTGGTATCGATACTAAGTATGAATTACCAATATTTGTGAAGAAAATTATGTATTTTCTGGTACCGGCACAGGGACTACATTCTAATAGTTCAGCATATGTCCCACACAAATGCCAACTCAGGAACAGAAAAAAATCCCCGTGAACTGATTTGCATGGGTTATTCCTTATACCCAAGAATATCATCCCAACCGTAATTAGTGGAAGATTTACGGAGTTTGAGACTTTCGGGCTGAAGTCCACCCAAATTGCATGATTTCTTTTTCAAAAAATCTAATGCTAATCATCGAGCCGTTGACAACCCTAAACTCGGGCCGAGCAGCTATGAACATGTTTGGCCGACGCTCTATGAGTTTTAACAATTTTTGGCTCAAGCCCGAATACTTGTTCCTCCGAAACTCAAACCCAGAACCTCGTGACCGATGTCCTTGCCTCCTGAAGACTCCTCGAAGACCGAGATCGACAGTCAACTAGTTTTAAGTATTTCAGTCCAAACCGCCGACCTTTCATGGTTATACACAATGTTATAATAATAATAATAATAATAATAACAATAATAATAATAATAATAATAATAATAATAATAATAATAATAATAATAATAATAATAATAATAATAATAATAATAAGTAATAGTAGTAGTAGTAGTAGTAGTAGTAGTAGTAGTAGTAGTAGTAGTAGTATAATCATCATCATCATCATTGATAATTATACTGTCTATGTAGGATATTTGAAGAGAGTACTTGGAACTACACAGGGTTTAGCTCAAATTGGCTCGTTTTGGCTCGACTCGACTCGAAACTTGACCCAAATTCGAGTCGAGTTGGAACAAATTTTTCGAGCCGAGTTTTCGAGTCGACCTCAAAGATATCTGTTTCAAGTTGAGTCGAGTTTCAAAGAAAACTCGCTCGTGCCCATCCCTAAGTATTACAGTCTTCATTGATAAATCAGTGGCCACCCCTAGAAACCTGGAACGGTGAAACGGATGTCAAATCAGGGAGTTTCTGGGGCAAACTTCTAATCTCCATACGTTGTTATTTATCATTATACCCATTATTACAATTTTGGCCTATTATGATTTGAATCTAATTGAACTTTCATTCTCATTTGTGAAAATTGTATTATATGGAATATGATTACTTATCATCATTAACAGGAGATGGGCAAATATGGTTTTTCAGAGAGAAATGGAAAGTTTCGCCAATAGGGACTGTTGCTGCCCTGATATTTCTGCTTTACTCTAGCAGAATTATAATCATTGATAATATTACCTCTGCCTTATATTAGCATGTTTCATAGTAAAATATATAATACTAAAAATATGCAAAATACAAGTCAATTACATACTATACAGTGACCCTGGTGGAATGAGTGGTTACGCTCGTCGCATTCTAATCAGTGCTTGGGTTCAATTCCCTGTGGGACACAAGTGGCTCGTGTCTCACGTTAAACTATAGATCCCGTCCTTTGGACGTCATCATAATCCCATAGAAGATAATGGCAAACCACCATGGGCTCACCTTGCCAAGAGATATTCGGGTTAAAGACCTACTTTCGGGCAGAACACTCATCATCATATAATGTTCATCGTTAGTTGTCTCCATCACTTCAAGTGCAAGACTTTTTTTTTTTTTTTTTTTGCGCTAGTAACCTCACCTTACGATACGTACAAGTAAAGTGAGACATCCACCAAAAACAAACAAAAAAAAAAAGAAAGAAAGAAAGAAAGAAAGGAAGGAAAAGAAATAAATAGCTGCAGGCACGTGTAATGTTAGATGCGTGGTATTCGCACAAAAAAAAAAAAGTTTTTAGTATTTGTTGCCAGGGTAACTCTATTATCACTGGCATGGTACTGTAACTTATCATTTAATATTAGCAATGTCCGTTGACTAAATACTAGCCTGGTTTCTGAAATGATGTTCGGGAAGAGAAACCGAAGTCAAATAGCAGTAATAGGTGAGACAATATCAAGAATGTATCTGCAGCACACCAACAAAATGTACTCAAAATTATAGCCTATTTGTGAGGTCCTAGAAAGGATAATGACTCCAGCTTTCTGAATTTCTCGTAACCTTCTTTAGACCACCTGATTTTCTAGTCAGTAAAGTGTTTTTCCTTTGATTTTCCCTCAGTGATTTCGGTTGCTACTTTGCCACAGAACCGAGAATATTCAGGGCCGGCGAGAGGGGAGGGCAGGAGGGGCCAGAGCCCTGGGGCCCGAGGCCCCAAAGGGGGCCCGGCGGCCGAGGATAAAGAATTACTAAATGTTGTATATTTTTACTCAGTTCGCTTCCAATCAGTGCGCTCTTTGTGTAACAATTTTTGTGTACTGTGGTCTTGCAAAGAAATGACAGATGACAGAGCCAAGAACAAGCAGCTTCACTAGTCCAACGATACCCAAAAGATTTAGGAGATGATCTTTCTGATGAACTGCATAGCCTGAAATTGATATATTCGGCCAATTTTGGTGAGAAAACGCTTTCACCATGGGATCTCCTAAATAACATCAAAACTTTGAATCTAGAAACTTTATTTCCAAATCTGACAGTGGCCCTTCGTAAATTCGCCACAATCCCTGCTACCGTTGCTAGTGCAGAGCGCTCTTTCTCTCCGTTAAATAGAGTAAAAAATGTTTTACTCCCTACAATGTGTCAAGACAGATTATCAAGCTAAGGCTTGTTGGCAGTGGAGACAGAACTTATCAAGTGTACCAAACTGGATGCTCTCATTGATGAATTCGCCCTGAAAAAGGCCAAAACAGGAATTTTGTTGTAACTATACGTAGAAAAGGATAAATTGTAACTGTAACAATTGTCTAGTAGTAATACATATAATAAATTTCTCCTACAGACAATTACTATTAATATCATATTATTAATCACACTATAATTAACTTGAGCAATATTTCATTGAAGTAACTAAATTAGGCCTAATGCCTCATGTCTCTAGTTAAGGAACACTAACTGCATAGCTTACTTCTATATAATTATTTATAGCAACAATTTGTGCAAATATTTCATAGTACAGGGTAGGTTGGATGGTTGAGAACATTTACTTTCTCAGCTTTTATTAACTATTTAATATGTTCTTTTTGTATTTCCTTCACAAATTAGTGTGTTTGAGCATTAGGGGAGAACTTTTGCTATTACAAATAGATAAGTTACTTTTTTCTATATTTTGATACCATTATATTTAAATATATAATTTTTTATTCATTTTAGTTTTGAAGCCTTCAAAAATCTTACAAGTAAACCTTACGTTTGGGTGAATCGAGTTGCTGACTGAGACACATATGAGAAAGTAGTACTAAATGTGGTCAGTATTTCAGTGAAGTTGTAGGTGCGAAGCTCCAGGGGTTTAGGAGATACAGCTACCAGAACATCACATGGAAGTACAGAATAGTCTTCATACAGTTGGAGGTAAAAGCTCTATAAGACCTCTTGTATCGACAAAAGGTGAATAACAAATACATGGGTACATATTAGGACTAGGGGGAAGTCGTATAGTAAGGGTATACCTGATGGCGGCCATCTTGAAATCCGCCATTTTGAATTAAGGTTAAGTTTTTAAAATAGGAATAGGGTCATGTGATACATGATTTAAGGCGCAAATTTAATCAGAAGAACAATGGTGACTTTAATTTTGATTTACGCGCAATTGGTAAAAAGTTACAGGGAAATTAAATATTGTTGCAGCAGATGTATTAGTCCTTTACCCCACCTTGTAAATTTTGTGTTAATGATAATAATTAAATAAAAAGCAGGTGGATAAATATTAGGTCAATGGTAAGAGTTACCTCGATGGTGGCCATGTTCAAATCCGCCATTTTGAATGAGACAAAAGTTTTAAACAAAACGTATAACATTGACACCTTATTAATAGCAAATTTTACCATAAATCCAACGTTCTAACCATTTTTGCTTTATCACTAACCAGTATTTGTTATCGCATAAACAAGTTGCTAATTTAAGGAAAAATGACCAAAGTGGAATTGAGTCATAATTGAACTTGGGTCTTTCTTCCAGAAAAGTCCTCAATTAGTACAATCAATATGTAATTCAGAAAAGAGTGCATGACTTGCATAAATGCTCTGCTCACAGTGAGCACACCTGACAAAGGCAATCGAGTTACATTTGACACATTCAAAATGGCGGATTTGAACATGGCCGCTATCAAGGCAACTTTTACCATAGACCTAATATTTATCCACCTGCTTTTTATTTAATTATTATCATTAACACAAAATTTACAAGGTGGGGTAAAGGACTAATACATCTGCTGCAACAATATTTAATTTCCCTGTAATATTTAACTTTTTACCAATTGCGCGTAAATCAAAATTAACGTCACCATTGTTCTTCTGATTAAATTTGCGCCTTGGTTGTATCACATGACCCTATTCCTATTTTAAAAACTTAACCTTAATTCAAAAAGGCGGATTTCAAGATGGCCGCCGTCAGGTATATCCTTACTATATGACTTCCCCCTAGTCCTAATATGTACCTATATATTTGTTATTCACCTTTTGTCGTTACAAGAGGTCTTATAGAGCTTTTACCTCCAACTGTATGAAGACTATTCTGTACTTCCATGTCATGTTCTGGTAGCTGTATCTCCTAAGCCCCTGGAGCTTCGCACCTACAACTTCACTGAAATACTGACCGCATTTAGTACTACTTTCTCATATGTGTCTCAGCCAGCAACTCGATTCACCCAAACGTAAGGTTTACTTGTTAGAACCAACAAGTATAGGGTCTAACCAAAATCATAAATAGTGAATTAATTAGTTTTTTTTAGCGAACAGTGAACATAGGCTAGGTTCAGAGTTCTTATTATTCACTTATTTGGAGATATAGCAATACTGTTTAACATGTAAATTAAACGCATTAATGGCCTACTAAAGAGTTCAAAATAAGTCTTAATGTTCATTTTAGTTTACCTCCGTCCAAAGTGGTAAGTACGTAAAAAGTCATTTAAGGGGCCCGGGATTGCTCAGCCTCTGGGCCCGCGACCGCTCTCGCCGGCCCTCAGAATATTTATAAAACAAGAATGCCCTTCTGATAAGGATTGTGAACAGGGACGTACTCAGGGGGTGGGTCTTGGGGGTCCGGATCCCCCTGAAATTTCGACTTTTGTATAAATTTAGCCTAAGTTTAGGGGCAATTTTAGGAATTTTGATATAAAATACTCTCATTTTGAGTTTGGACCCCCCCCCGAAATAAATTCCTATGTACGGTACGCTACTGATTGTGAATTATGCCACCACCCCCGCCTACTTTACAATTTGCTTTCAAGCTCTTTACTTCTTTCGCATAGGCAAAGTATCAAAATACTTATAGTCTTTACTGATGAGTGATAAACATAACAGTGATATACTTGATAAAAGAAAGACAGAATTTTTATGCTGAAGACGTCCAGTTGATAGAAAAGCCATCAACATTTAGGGTATTCGGTGCACTAAATTACAAATCAAAATCTTAAACTAACAACTTATCTAAAAATTTAATTAAAAATCTACCCAAGTAATGAATGAAAAATTAAGAAGAAAATTTTGTCAATAGTTTCAAAATTTACAAATGACATTTAACTTTGTTCGTTCCCTCCAGGCAGCTAAATTTTCGCCTCGATTTTTCTTCCTTCTTGCAGAAAGATAAAGGCCGCTCTTCTTCCTTTTCTGAGATGGCATTTTCCTAACGATTACTTTCTTCAAAGCTGCACAAACACAGTGCGGAAGCAAAACAAAAACACACTATGCGTTCGCCCTGGAATTCGGAGATTACAAACCTACCAACAGAGGAAAGGATTCCCGAACGTGACATAGGCAGCCGATTTCGAACGAACTGAACTCGTATTTCCCGCCTCCAAGAAGTTGACTGAGGCAGACTGCAAGGAATAGTATCACTCCGCGCTGACGTCAGAAAGTGGGTGGGTCTATGCTTGCAGCAAACGCCGCCTATGCTGGCTAGATTTTTTTTAACGTACCATTTTCTTTTTTACGTAATAGTTTTGCTAATATGCATTCAAAATAGATTTTGATTTCAGGAACGTTTAGCAAAAGGTACAATCTACAAATCCCTGTTTTTACTTTTTCTTTTACGCAACAATTTGTTTCTCTGTTGAAGAGTAATTGATAGACAAGCTGTCAATTCGATATTTTAATTATACTTTTATTAATTAAAGTTATTTTACCATGCTTATTGGAGGAAAGAACTACAGACAACTGTTACATACAATTTAATCTATCTAACAAAAAAAAGAGCACAACGATATCTCACATGATAAGAGAATTAGAGCGAAAATAGATTACCATGGATTTAAATGGCAATAGCGAACTTGGACAGAATGCAATAACTCCTCTTAAGGAACTGGAGCATGTTTTGGAGGAACAATGGTACAAAATTTTACACACCACGATTCAGGAGCTGTATACGTCCATTCCACGTCGGATCCAAGCTATTTGGACGCAATAGGAGGCTCCATAGCATACTAGGTATGATTTTCACACTTTTGCAAACGTTTTAGATTTTTTTTGTCCAATCCCTGTATACCATGATTTCACCGTTTTTGCAGCGTGACAGGGTGCCAAATCATCTTGGTAGATACCATCACCATCAGGGAACAATATTGTTACATAATATATTGTTACTTAATAAAAAAAAGTATTTGTAGTGTGTAGGCCTTTCAGTGCGATTGCTCTTTGCCTCCCCTTCAGTGTTCATAATGGGGTAGCATACTTAAAATCGTAACCTTTAAGATTTGTTGTTTCTGGAGAAGGGGAACGGCAAATTACCTAGGGCCGGTCCTGTAACATGTATTTTCCTAGTACTTAGAAAAATTAAATAAATTAGGTTCTTAGTTAAGATAAAAAATAATAAAAACGTTATTAAAACTATATCTCTGTCAAGTTGCCCTCTATAATCGGCTTACAATTAGTAAGTTGTTAAAGAAGTTCTTGGTAGTGTACTGGTGCACTTAGCACAAGAATTATATCAATGTGAATAATGAAAGTAATTTTGTAATGATGAATTCTGAAATCGAGTGAAATTTCCATTAAGAAATAATTAGATGTCGTTGCCTACAATTTATCGTTTAAACTGCAGTGAAAACAACATACTTGTAGATCAGGGAAGTGGTCAGTTCAGAACAGGGTGCAGAGGCACGAGCTCCTTCGATGCAAAATTTAACACTTCGTGTATTATTTTAGTGAGATGACCTTGAAACAGGGTTTTTGCTATCAAAATGCTAGACCAATAATCTGCTGTCAGTTAATTGTTATTGCAAACTACGTAATATCCATAAGACTTACAGCGGGTAATATTTTGCGGTCCTCCAACCCTTTTCATACTTTTGCCAAGAATGAAAAGAAAGAAACTTTTTGAGTCCGAAGGTCTAACTTGTGCATATATTGTCCCTCTCGAGACAAAAGGGCGTATCTCACTTTCTTAACTTTTTAATGAGACAAGTTTAAACCTTTTCTCATTATTTATTCTATCGTTTTCTGTTAAAATTTAATTTGATCTCGTAAGTTACATACCGGTACCTGACACGAAGGATATCAACCTAAATTTTAAAAGAAGACGATAAAATAAATAATGAGAAAAGTTTAAACTAGTCTCCTGGAAAAGTTAAGAAAATGAGATACGTCCCTTTGTCTCGGGGGAAACGATGTATACGAAGAATTATTTGACTTATTTTTTTTTTTTTTGAGTGATGCGCCTCATCATTGTAGCACTAAAGTGAAAGAATATTTAAAAAATGAGGCTACCTAGATATAGTCTATATAGTTCAATTGAAAAAAATATAAGCAACCAACTTCAAATTGAATTATACAAAGGTTTCATACAAGCGGTAGAACGGGAGTTAAAATATAGTAAGTTAAAATAATGATGAAATGTGCAATTTTCTCCAGTTACCTTCTTTCAAAATTCCTGGCGCCGCTCGTGTATCAGTAGAGATATGTAGCTAAAAACAATTCTGAGAAATTAAGAGCCTACAATCCATTTATTCCGCAGTGTGTTGAAAATACTTTTCCTTTCAGAAAACAACGAAATGAGACATATCTGTTCACAAACAATAACTTAATAAAGGATCAAAGAAATGGACTTAGTAGCATGAAGATAAATATGATGCATGCATACATACATACATACATACATACACCCCCACCCCACCCCCCCACACACATATATATATAATATTCGTAGATCTTCATCTCTCACTCAACGAAGTTCTGGATCTGCCACTGGTTATTTATGACCTTTAACAGCTATAATTTTGTAAAAGATCATATCTTCAACGGATCTATTAAGCCAGTTTTCAGATTTAATAAACTGATTTCAAAGTTAAGAAAAATTGCTTATAAGTTTAATATAATTTTGAAAATATGAACAAAGGTAATAAGTTACCAGACTAAACATAATTTCCACTTTTCTTTTAAAGATACGAAGAAAAGAAATAACATTATAAACGTTCCGTAATTTGCATGCCACGCCTATACCCCTTAATCTGTTCTTCGATATATGAAGAGGATAAATAACTTCAAACATAAACCATGAAACAAGAAACAAAACATATTTAATTCAATCTATTACTTTGATTATTAAAAAAAAAAAATACAAAGTTATACAAATTTAAGTCTTCTTATATACACATACATATTGAGTACAAATACAAAGTTTATATGAACACATAGCGAAGTTTCGTACTATGTCATTTAGACAAATTTGTTACAATCGAAACATTCGTGTATCATATGTATACAAAATTAATTCGCTGACACTAAAAAAATAATACATAACCATATTCTTACAAATGACAAAAATCTCTAACTTCTATAATAAAATCGTAGTTACAGATTGTAACAGTGACGTGAGATGTTGAAAAGACGAAATAAATCTCGATAGTTTTGCCTTGAAATATTTCTTAATTCGTTTTAATGTAAACTTTGAATCTGTCAAACACTGAGGTGAATCCATGTTTACAGGTAAGTTACTTCCTCTGAAATGTCAATTATTATTAGTACAGTACATTTCTTTCCTGTGCATAAAAGACACACACTTTTCTCCGTGATGTAGTGAAACTTATCTCTTTCCCTCTTATAGTACACAAAACATGCTATTGTATGGTTTTCTCTTGTGCTATTCAAATCTGTCCCAATTTTACATACATACAGTCTTATTTCTGGTATAAGCTCTATTTTCACTTCTTTGGAATACTCTACATTCTAGCCATGTATGCACGCAGTTACAGTCAATATTTACAAAACTGAATTTTTGGTCAAAATACAGAATAATAGTAATGATAATAACTAAAAGTTTTTAGAAACCGTATTTCAGTTTCTCAAATGTTAAAATTACGTACTAGAATTTGTAGGCTGGAAAGACCTTCCTTTCATATACCGATTTGAACTACTTTATCGTGTTACTTAAGCTTTATAGGCATTCCGGAATTCTGAGAACAATTCTATTATAGGTATTGTCATAACAGTAAATATTATTTGTATTTATATCTCTTTTTACTAAGAAATGCAATGCGTTTTGAATCAATCACATGGTTCCACCCCCCTAAAACTATTAGGTTATTAAATCAAATTTTTGTTACAAGAATAGCGTTGGCTAAATGATACTATTTTTCCTTATTCACAATATATTTTAGTTCTATCTTCGGCGACTCTAATTATTGAATACATGATGTTTTGATTCCTTTAAGTTGGAAATTAATTATATATTGTCCACCATATATATCTCAAGATTATTATTATTATTTATTTACTTTCTTTTAACGGTAATATATATAAATTTGCGAATCATCGCTAACTACTAGCATAATTTGACCATTTAAGTAACGATGCTTTCCGCTGAATGTATAATGGATTACTGTTGTACAACAGATTTCAGATGAGAAGCGGCATGGCCTTGAGTTGGCTTTACGCGGCGTCCAATTGGCTTTGAGCGGTGTTGACAATTCGCGACAAGCAGTTCTGCACGCTGACTTCTCGCGCTACTGCGAATCTTGACAATAGCAGAGGCGCTTATTAGAAATATTGTATTAGCACATTAACTGCTCACTTTACGAAGTAGAGGAAAGAATTACGAACACATACGTGAAAACTACATCTTTTTATGATAACTGGTTGTCATGATACACGCTTTGAAAGGTTTCCATATAAAACAATTAGTAAAACGAGCGTTGAGTCCCGTCTAATTTCCAGTGGATTTTTCTTCGATTTGGAAATGGAACTCAACTTTTATTAAAGGATAATCAGGGGTGTAACCATCAGGTTGTTCTAGGGGAACATTACTTTCAGGGGGAGGAAAGCTTTTCACACATTAAAAACAGAACAAATGACCTCTTTCAGAATATGAAAGCATTTTAACTCACCATGTATACTATACACATATTATGTTTCCTCGATGCTACCTTAACAAAAGACGGATCTTAACAGTACTGAAGTTGAAAAGCGGATTGTAAGAGATAAATCAATAAGCTATTCATAAGAAAACAAATGCTGTTTCTAGCAGTCTGTTTATCCGACTTTGTGTTTATGTAGGTTAAAATACTAAAAGGAAAAAACTCGAAAAAATATCAACTCAGATATTATTATGCAATAATATAGTAGTGAGAGATCCTGGGGGGACTGAGGGAGCCAGGGCCCCTCATTTTATTTGTAAATGTGCAATATTAGGCATAATTTGAATGCAATTTGTCTTAAGATCATCATATATGCTTTCTGCATCTGAATGCATCCCCCCCCCCAATTTACAGAGAAATCAGCGTCCTTGTAATTAGGTACAGAAACTGTATTGATGATGTTTTCTTTTTTCTTTTTTCTTTTTTTAAAAATCTTATTTTATTATAAACGTTCCTAATTTGCATTAATTATTAAATAAGTTTACTAAACATATACTAGATGAACCTCATTTCGGGGCTGGAAATAGTTTGGAAAGTCAAGGCCCGCTTTTCCCCCGTTTCTACACCCTTGAGAACAGTAAGCGATCGAATTAAATAACAAGCCTCTGCAATTTGATTCATATATATATATATATATATATATATATATATATATATATATATATATATTCGATTCCCGGCGGGAGCTCATGTGGAAGAACAGAAGGTATGGGACATTCGTAATATTGTTTTGAAATTGCCTTCATGCAAGATTCTTCCTTATTCGACAGAAGAAACACAGTATGATTTTTTTTCTTCGTTTCAATACCTTACGTATGTGTGGCCAATTACGTACTCCTTCTTTACTCCTCTAGCAGGGACGCAAAAGCACCAGGCGTCTGAGTGGTGTCATAAATTATTGTAACCCAAAACAAACTCGACCATATCGTGTTGCTTACGAATCAGATGGATTGTTGTTGTGAGACCTACATCAAGTATAAGAGTATGTTATTACATGGAAGCAAAGGAGCTGATTGTGTGTGTAGGAACGCAACTTCTCTTCTTCTAGCATAAACAGAATTCATCAGTGTCTAGGTTGCTTTCTTTCGTGGTAGTTCATTTGTTCTCCAAAATTATAGTTGACAATGTCTTTAAGGAAACCGAGTACAAGTGCGGAATTTTCTTTAAAAAAAAAAAAAAAAAAAAAAAAAAAAAATGCTACGAAGTGAAGCTCGAAGAATTATTTTTCGTGTTTACAATTTTTGGAACTCATAATAAAAAATTTACAAGAGTCAGATTCAGACAATGGCGAAATATTAATTGACATAGACGATAGTGAAAGTAGTGTTGAAGACGAACGTTTAGCAGTTCCACTGGAATAAGTTAATAGGTAGGTTATTCAGTTGCTATATATACTTCTAGGATACACAGCCAAAATCTTTGAGTTTGCTGGAATAGTATATTTACATTGTGAATAATGTTGTATGTGTAATAATCTCAACTAGAGGAAGAGCGAGAAGGGAAAGGGGAGTCCGAAATCCGGCAACACCGCGCGGAATATCGCACAGCATTGGCTACTGTCCGTGATGCTTTACATCTGAAAAACACAATAGTTACAAATATACATCTATTTTAAAATGTTACAAGGTAAATTAGTAACTGCGACACACATACCAGAATCAATTATTTACGTGCGTTTAAAATGCGACTGACTTCACTTATAATGCACTAGTGGTTGGATTAAACTATTGTGCATTGCATGTCAACAACCAAAGTATCTGCAGAGAATGGAGTTCTGACAATTCCATTTCTCAAATTTAAGAGCATTTTAATGACTCGTAAAGTTTATAAAGATACTGTACATGCTGTTGCTCCGTTGGTGTTGTGGACATCGTTACAAATTTTACAATCAGGGTTGCTAACAAAATATCTAGATACGGAACTAGATTTAAAACAAAAGTAAGCCTTTAAATAGGTGTGTGACATTTTTTAACAATAGGAAGAGAAAGAAAATATTTCTCTTGAAACTATGGTCAAAATTGGGTATTGACAAAAATTAGTAATTTACGAATTGTAAGTTTCGTGAAAGTTCCATATGTTCCATTGTAGATCCAGTTTTCGCAGGAACTTGAATTTTAAAGGTATGGACGAAAAAACTCTAAAACCATATATCATCAAAATCAATACAATAAAAATGTTAAATTACTAATTGAGATTATTATATAATATTTGATTTGTACAGTAAATAATAAAGCCGTACATACATATGAAGTTATAATTTCCCTATATTATATAAACATGTCGCACATATTACAAATTTTATTGTATAATTTTATATTACATTGTTTTATGATTTTTGAGTATGATTGATTTTCGTTACTGCTGATACTGTGTGTTGAATTTCTACGTTCAGGTCTAAGTATTTATCTTCAGAAAAAATACATAGTATCCATTGTTGTAAACTGTGTAAAATTGCTGTACAATTATGTACAATACGAAACAGGCTAATCAGTTGTTACTGATCACTCCTTTGATCTTGAATCATATCAAACTATACTATTACTGCAGATAACGTTTAACTACCAACAAATCATCACTGCGCCATGACTAGTAGAACGTGGCAATCTCACAATACTTGCAGTTCACAGCATAAAAATAAGTTGCAGCTTGAAATAATATTTCATTCTTCATGGTTCTGGGGAAAATGTATAGAAATTAAGGGGAGGGCAGTTCTAATCTATGAAACCACCTTTGAAGGAGTCTGAAAATAGTCGTTTCTAAATATTTCGTTTAGAATACCTCCGATAACAATTCTGACGCTCTGGGGAGCAAATGAAGTGAACCAATACTGGAAAAGAAAATAGTTTATTAGTTTACATATAATATAATCTCAATTAACGTGTTTGATAAACCAATATAATAAAGAAAAATAAGCACACCGGACAAAATATTCACCCCTAACTTAGAACTTTAACATCGGGTAAGACCACCTATGCTTTGGACAACTGTTTAGAAATAACTACGAGATGTTGCAGGTATGTCACGACGATGTGAATTCACTAGAACCTCAGTAGATCTCATAGTTCTAGTAAAGTATTGGTATTATAGGGAGCTAGCTTGTTTACCAGCGGGGGCTGAGGTGGAGGGGGAAAATTTTCAACATTTTTTCTGCCTGACTCTTGCGACACTCCCTTACCCTTCTTCTATATCAGAGTTGCCAGGCGTAAAAAAATTGTCACATGAATGTAATTCTGAAGAGTTATTTGATTATTTGTTGGGTGTTGTTGTGGTCGCGGTTTTGTTGCTTATTATTCATTTGACAATGGCTTCACAGCGTAAGAGAGGGCAAACTATACACAGCGAAGCTTGAGAAGTAATAAGAAAGGTCATAGTGCAGTGCGACGCTTTCTTTCTTTCTTTCGTGCTTTCTTTAAGAAGCGAGGGAGAAAAAAAAACTGAAGCATCTGTTATCACAGTCTAATTTGCGTGTGTCCACGTATACACGTTTCTATATTCTTTGAACATTATTTATGACTTAATTTTTTTAAAATTGTATTGAGTATTTATCTTCATTGTTTTCAGTTACATTTTAGTGCCTATTTTACTGCCTATTTTGTAAATTTTAAGTGCCCACCTATTTCCCAGGTTTTAATGCCTAAACATCTGCCGCCTTATGCAGAGTCGTTTTGACATATGATTAGGATCATACTAAAAGCCTGACTACAGCAGGAAACATATGTTAGTCGAACTTATTAGTATAGCACTAATCAAACGTCAGAACGACTCTGCATAAGGCCCCTGGTATCTAGTGATAATGATTAATCGAACTTAAACATAACGCATAGCGGTATATTCTTCATTGCACTTCTAAAGTGTTAATAGGAAATTATGTATATAATTTATATATTTCAAGTGTTATGTATAAGCTCTGTAATTAGATTGTAAATAAATGTATCATACGAAGACAATGCTATTTTTAGAGCCAACAAAATTTCTTCGAAAGAGTGGAATATTCTTAGATATTATTAATAAGAATTAATATTTATTATTATTATTATTATTATTATTATTGTTATTATTATTATTATTATTATTAAGAATTAACGCTCTAAACGAGCTTAGAAGCTTTTAAATGTGGGACCTACATTTTTCTTATATAAAGCGGGATTTGAACCATTGCATTCAACTATCCCCAGCGGAATTGACTCTTTATGTTGCAATCGAAGACTAAAATGCTAGACCGCTCCGCCACGCGGGTGATTATAAAATATAGAAGGTGAGTAATATGCAAAATGTATTCAAATACGGTAACTGCTTATGTAAATTTTAAAAAAATCTTTCGCTGGGATTGCACAGTTTGCATAAACTCTTTGAATTAAGTGAGTATTAAGTGATTTTTTTACAGCGCACTGGCAACCCTGCCCAGGACCATCGAGTGACCGTTTCTTGATGACGGGGGTGGGGTACCTGTCAATCAACTCTGAATTCACTTATTTCTGAGTTTCAGTCGGTGTTCCAAATAGCTCAACACATTTTCAATTGGATTTAAATCTGCAGAATTTACTGACTTGTCCAGGTACGACAGGCGCACAAATGTTTCTCCTACCATCTACAGATCTATGGAGACTGCAGTTGAGACCTTATGGACGCTGCAGTTGTCACCTTGGAAAAGAGGAGTGTCCACTGCATATTCATCATAAGGATGTTGGAGCAATGGGACATCTGGTTACATACAATGTCCAAATGGGTGCTGTGGGTCATGTTCATATTGATGCCTTTCATCATTAGAATTAAAAAAAAAAAGCATCAGACCACGGTACACATTTCAAGCCGACTACAGGCCAGTTTGTGTTATTGAGCTCATTGAAGACTTGCAGCTTTATCCACTTTAGTGATGAGTGGTATTTTTCGTGGTACTTGACTCAAAATACCCATTGCATGAATTTCTTCTTTCAGAAATTGGTTAGAATAAGCTTGCATTCATGGACTCCAGTGATTCCTGTTGAGTTTGATATTGTTTTTCTTGACCAGGCGTAAAACTCGTTGGCGTGTAGGATCTTTTTGTGACCACAGTTTTAACGTAGTTTTGTGTTCGCATGTTCTTTAGATCTTACATTGGATTTAACCGTTTAATTTGACGCACCAAGAACTCGGCCAAATTTATTTACTGTGTGCCCATGGGAAAGCCCAAACATCTTTTTTTTTCATTCTGTCACCTCATCACTTGAGCCCATCTTGAGTAGTTGTTTCCATATAAGCAATTGACACATTCACCACAGTTAATATGAATGGTCACGTGGTATCAGTGAAACGACATCTAAAACAATAAAAATTCGTAAGAGGGGTGACTAATTTTATCATGTGTGTCTATATAAAATCATCTAAATAATATTTTATATTTTAGAATGCTCTAAATAATTTTTTAAATAATTTAACATGGGACATTTTCGTGTTCGAAATGAAATTAATTCTCTTTCGGTTTGATCAACCTATAGTACTATCTGCGTTTGTTACATTGACTGATTATTTTAACTCTGTCAACAGCTGGACTATTATTTTAATCTCAATGTCAATAATTGGATTACTATTTGACTTCTAAATTCTTTTTAACGAAGGTTTCAAAATTCAAGAGAAGTGAACATAACGAAATAAAAATGAACAAAATAAACAAAAAGCAGATTCGTCGTAGAAGAGAGTGACACGCCAATTTGCCCTCTATGGGTGACATTTTCTACATTATTCCAGCCACAGTGTTCTATAGTTTGCAGTCAAAGGGAGTCGTAGCATAGTTCCCCAACACTCCAGACAATATGCGGCGCCAATAGTTTGGTAATGTGGGTGCAAACTAGGAAGAGACAACACATCTTAACATTGTTGCCAGAACGCTCTGAAATATTGAGCCTTTTAAGATCTCAAAAACAATCCGTAAGTTTTACTTAAAAATAGAAGAAAAACTAGAAAAACACTGTATGATAGCAAGTAACTTATGAGAGACTTAAGAAGTCACTCAAATATACACTATCAAAACATAGGAAGCAAGAAATATACAAAACAGAAAGGATTATTGTAGGAAATCTGAAAATCGAAGTTAATGTGGGTGCACCTGCACCCACTACACCCACTGTGGCGCCACCTATGCTCCAAACTACGCTGAACCGTACCTGCTGTGCAACACTTCCGAGCAGATGTCGGAAAAAGAAGATTTTAAGTAAAACTTTCCAAGTTTCAAACTGACAAACTGACGGCAAACAACTTGGCTTGAATATTGTTGTCCAAAGTCGTGTCATTACACCACTTTCATCAATTTGTTACACTATCTGAAACTGTGGCCAAATTGACAACAATATTTACAGAAACTTCATGAATACATATACATAGTCTTTGGAGATCTGGAAATGGTTTCTCGTGGGATATGAAGCTGATCCCGACTTTAAACAGCAATTTTATTCACCTACCAGCGTATACCCTTGCGTGTTACCGCGAACAATATATTTACATAAGATGTTAATGAACTATACCGACAAACTATAAGAGGTGATTCATCATATTAAAGTAAGAGATAAAGTTCATATGAACCAGTGGGGAAAAGGACATAGTTTCAAAGCCATGGCTGTCCAGAATCGTCGTAAAGCTAAATTTTAACACGTGCTATTTCTAAATCGAGAAACTATGAAGTGGCGCTCCATATTAGCTTAAAGGAAGTCATGCATACGAAATCAAAAAATGCATATTTCATCAATGTACACTAAGTGTGTAAAGGATTCTGTACAGGATATAATTCTCAGACATGACCTCATCAGAATTGAAGTGCTTAGAAAATAAAAGTGTCATGTTATTTCTCGAGAAAATGAGTTCTGATGGTAGATGAAAGTGTTGTGTGTTATTCTTGCTCTACAACACTCCATTTCAGTGAGCCCTTCTCTGAATGAGATTGGAGAACGATGAAGGAGATATTACACAGACAAACGAGTTTGTTTGTGAAAGAAAGTGTCATGTAACAAATGTGTGCTCATAACACATTTGTCCACTTACATCGATGTAAAACTAGGTAAACACGTTGTGGTATCGAAAAAAGTGTTGCTCTTTTTTGTTTTCTCAAGAGATATCACTAATGCCCTTTTAGTTTATCCTAGCTTCGTTGAAAATCACAGGACTGATTTTCCACGAAGTTAAAAGCCTAAGAGTTCGTTTCGGCAGTGGTTGGTTTACTTTGTGTCATCCGTAGATATTATTTCACTCTGTACTTCCACGATGGAGGGAGCCTATGGAATTCTGAAGCTAACTCGTGCTACTGCTCAACAAGAAGTTGTTTATTGGTGAATATAATCTATCTTCTGCTCGTCCCAAAAGCGGCACTTGTAGCACTTGTGATGGTGGACAGCATACCGAAGAGCATATTGATTTCTACAAAGTTGTTTTCAATACACCAAAACGTGATAGAGAAATAGGAAGGTCTATATGCATTATCATGGATCTGCAGCAAACTACTGCTCTTCCAAAACTGAGTACTTCAAAAGCATTTTATAAAAGACAAATGATGTTGGGGTTTACATATCATCTCTCAAGATAGAATTCAGCTGTATTGTGCAAATGGGCAGAATATATTGCTTTTCGTGGAAGTTGTAAGTTCACTACTAACCGTCATAGAGCTAGATCAAGGCTTGTAGGGAAAAAGACAATTAAAGTACTATGCTGCGCCCGCTTTTCGGTAAGTAGTTGTTCGAATCCTTTGCCCTGATAATCGTTTTAACAGCATTTTTAATTTCTGTATCTCTCCAACCATTTGTTTAGCATCTTTTATTTGTATGAAGTATTGTTACTTAGATCACCGTCATCAAATGATATTTAAAGTTAGAACTTGGTTTACAAGTGTTATCAACTACTTTTATATGATGTTAAATTATGCTATGGGTGGTTGTGTAATTGCGGGTATTAAAGTTGGTGATAATGTGAAACTGACAAATGACAATACTCATGTATACAACATCATCAGCTTAATAAACCAATAATTAGATATTTTCTATCAAAACCTGTTTTTTCTCTTATCCGTACTTCAATCAGGATTCCAATACCCCAGCTCCTTCTATAAAGTTCGTTGCGCCGGTACGACCTACCTCTGAAACATGGCCATTTCGATAGATAGTGTACTAGTTCCTCTGATATTTCTTTAACCGCCTTTAATATGTCTTACAGTTTTCGAGCTAGGCATCCTAAAATTTACACTTTCATTGTTTTCAGCATCGTGTAATTTTGAAGCAACGCGGTTTTGAGCCTATGTTCATATATTTTTTTAATTGTTTCGATATGACCATTGGATTTTGGATACATAATAAATCAACACCACACACACACACACACACACACACACACACACACACACACACACACACATATATATATATATATATATATATATATATATATATATATATATATATATATATATATATATAGGGTGGTAGGAAACTCCGCCAAAAAACTTTTCGAAGCGGTTCCTTATACGAAATGAAAGAAAAAAGTTCTAATAAACATGGGTCGAAAAACGTCTCCTTTCAGAGTTATGAACTACCGAAAATTCGAAATATCACGTTTCAAAGCATACTAGCTTAGCAACTATAGGGCCTATCCCAAGCGGTTTAAGGAGTTACACAGGAACTGGTATACGCTCTATCTAAATATCCATGTTTCAGAATTCACCGGTACCAGCGAAACGAACGCACCATTAGTACTTAAAGAGTATCCCTATACTTTAACTTCCTTTTCACAGTTCCTTTCACCGATAACGGAAGATGGTAAAACATGGATATTTATATAGAGAACATACTAGTTCCTGTGTAATTCCTTAAACCGCTTGGGATAGGTCCTATAGTTTCTAAGTTAGGGAGTTTTGAAAAATGACTTTTCGAATTTTCAATGGATCATAACTTTGAAAGGAGGCATTTTTCGGCCCATGTTTATTAAAACTTTTTTCTTTCATTTCGTATAAGGAATCGCCTCCCAAAGTTTGTCGTGGAGTTACCCACCACCCTGTATATATATATATAATATTTATTATAAGCTTTCTGTTTAAAATTCTTTTAAATTTAATGGTAGATAAAATCTTAGTGGGCTATTTTGAGTTAAAGTACCATTTATAACAAACTTCTTATGCACTACTGGTACGTTAAAATAACTTTTGCATAAATGAAGAATCTATTATTTAATGATTTCGCTTTAACAAAGGAAGATCAAAAAATAACTAAGTTCATTACCAAATATAGCCTACATATTACTCAAATTAATTGTAGTTGCAAAAGTGACAAGTTTAAAACAAACATTCTCAGTTTGACAATTTGAATGAACTTCATGGCGGACATTGTCTCTTTATAGTTTTTTTTTCTATAGTTACTTGGTGATAGCAATACTTCTTAACATGAACTCACAATGAATCGTGCGAGATTAATCTTACCTGTATGCCATGAGTCCAATATCCAGTCGAATGCCTGACAACACCCAAAGTCTTTACTGCACTCTTGGAATATCCTACAGCATCCGGAACAAAGAAACTGCTGTGTAGCAATCTCTTACTGAAAGAGTTCATTTTGGTTGAGACGAAAAATGGAGAGAGATGTTGAACGGTGATCCCAGTATTCCTCGTTTCGTACTGCAGAGCTTCTGTAAAATTCTTAACATATACCTGTATTAAAAATAGGAAATTATTACATGCTTCTCAAGGATAGTTTCTAAACTGAGGATTTCAATGTGAATGCAGAACACTTCCCGAGAAAATATTAATGTTGCTAAGAAGTCGAATTCTAAAGAGGATTCTCAAATTTTACCAAGAAGTTTTATTGTATTGGTTTTGAGTGAAGGCTTGGTAATAACATAAAAGCTATATCTACCTGATCCAATTTTACAAATTAATGAAAGAAAGCGTTCATGTTTTAGGCATGGTATTATATTTCTAATATAGACTGGCTTCAGTATATTGCAGAATTACGAAAGTACAACTTTCCATTACAAACTTTTCATTTTTTCTGTAATCTCAAACTATGAAATTTAATAAAATTGTAAGTTTGACTAGTACAGTTACATTCCTAATGCTGATAAATGAAAACAGATTACAATGAAACAGTGCATGCAGTGATTATTTCAGTAAAAATGAAAGTACTTAAGTACTTAAGAAATCTCTTCAGTCAATATGCTGTATTTAATATCTAGAGAATCATAAAGTGACATGAGCCTGGTGTTAGACTCCCCTTCAGGATATTCTCTGTACGCCACTGCTGTCATGTAATGTGCAGATACTTACAAATGCACTCCTATCTATGTAAAAAGCATTTGTCTTTATTAATAGAAAGGATCCTCTGATTTTTCACAGAAATACGTATAAATGGCATGTGATATTACGAAACAGAAGCTGAGAGAATGAAGTATAAAGTATTACTGTATTCCACTAACAAACTACCACACATTTGTGTATATAAATTTCTTCGTGAAACACAAGGTATTCCAAAACAAAGGTTTAGTCAATACTCCATTCTCGAATGTCGTTGCTTTCCAGTATATACCTGTCCTCAGGAACTAAATTTAGAGCCTTGCAAATCGTTGGCAGCCCCCCCCCCGACACACACACACACAAATACTGTTTTGAATTAAGTATCCTAATTCAAAATCAACTAATCTTCACGGCAAAACCCTCTGAAGGTATGGAAGGAAAATTGGTCATATGAGATTCGAATCCCTATATAGGCTAATTTACCAAAAACCTAGTAGGAGCACGGAAAGTTTTCCACTATGAATTTACTAAAGTCTTGAAAATGGTTAAATTAACAGTTTGGAAACATAAAATTCCTATTGCACGAACATAAATTAAAGAAACAAAGTGTATTAAACAAAAGAAAAGGCCTTTTTTTAATTCTTGAGTTTGGGACAAACAATAAATAAATAAAATAAAAGATTTCAGATGCTATATATCCAAACTTACCAGATTTTATTACTTATGAGTCACGAAATTAATGAGAATACTTAACTTTGTTGCAGCATAAACTGTCATTAGCGGTAAGGGTTGCATTTCAGCTCCTGATGACACGTTGACAATTGCTCCTTTACCTCTTTCCTTCATTTGGGGCAAAATCATGTGTGTCATCATTGTTGTAGCTCCTACATTCACGTTAATGATATTCCATAATTCATGTTCAGGAAGTTCATGTACATACATCGGGTACGTATATTGAACACCAACATTGTTTACTGGAAAGAGAATAATAAAACTCTGGAGAGTAATTTCCAATTCCATACTTACAGTTCGACCGCATGCGTCATAAGTGTATTGGTCTCCGGATAATGGAAAAGAAGGCAAAACTGCTGTATGTGAACTATTCCAAGGGATTTCTCAAGGCTATATAATTAGTGCACGTACCTTCAGCTCGGGGAAACCTTGTTTAACTTACGGCAGCATCTCATGTGGTTCGAATCCAACATTAAGCTGTAGGTCCATATCTCCTATAGCCTCGGTGCTGGAAGGGAGTTTAATTCCTATCAAAACAAATGAACTACCTAAATGGTGTTTACACGATATATTTCTAAATTCTTAAATTCTTCCAGCATGATAAGAGCAGATTGTGTGATTATTTTCAAATCTATTTGTAATATCGTATATTTCTGAAAACAGTACAAGTTCTTGTGCCGCAATTTCATGCCCAAAGATATTGGATCGCCTTGCTTTCTTGACATATGATGTGGAGTTTTTTCTCTATTGAACAGAATCACGAGTTTGCACTAAGCCCTAACTTTACACTCATCCGCACTTGCTGCTTTAGCCTTTAATGTTTGCAGATTCAATGGACTCTTCCAGTCAAGAAGAGAAAGGGGGAGGGTGTCTGAATATTATTTAATGTTTAGTGTCGTTTTATAGTAAGTTTTGAAAATATGCCCAGTAAGGTACTTGCGGCAAATAAGCCTCTCCTAAGCTTAAATATTTTCCATAAGTAGAAGCTTTGTTTGTATATACTTAAACACAAACTAACTATTTGCTGAGCAAAACAATATATACACATAAAAAACTACATACGTGTTACAGTTTCGCCAACTAACATTTTGGCTTCATTAGACACTATGAGATATGAGAAACGTGCAGTCTTATATACACACAAGAGCTGCTTCTGATTGGCTCCTGGCAGCAGCCAATCCCCTTCAAGTATTCTAATTTGTATTTCCCTATACCGAGGCTTCCTACCTGTTGTAAATTGCACACACACATAAACAGGACGATCTTAGCACAACTAATCTAAACTAACAAATAATTGACATAAATAATTAAATAATTATATAAATATATATAAATACACATAAATAAATATATAAATAAACAGATAAACACACAATTACGCATACGCTTAAAAAGACGACACACGCATACAGTATATACACATATACTATACAACCACATATATATATCTATATATAAATATACCATTATATATATATATATATATATATATATATATATATATATATATATATATATATATACATATATACACATGCGTATATAGAGATAACTAATATGGACTAATAAATACATAAACACGTGTGAGACAATCAATATATATGCATCAACCATAATAGATATGTGTATTCAAATCTTATATTTTAAGCTTTTTTAACAACCTATTCCACTGTTGGTCGATGATCAGTCCTGAGTTCCAGTTCATAGCTTTATTACCCTCCATTTCTATAAACCGTGCCTCCTTCCATTTCCTAACTATGCTTCTTTCTTCCTGGCCTAGAATTTTTACTTCATTCCAATTAACTGAATGTCCCGTGTCCCTTACGTGTTTGTAGACCGCATTTTTGTTCCTTTCTAGCCTAACGTCATCTTTATGTTGTCTTATACGCTCTCTTAGTCTCTTTCCAGTTTCCCCAATATAACACATATCACACTCGCAGCACTGAATTTTATAAATCACTCCTTTTTTCTCCATCATTACCCCTTGTTCTTCTTCTGTCTTCTTCCTTCTTTTTTCCCTTATTACTTCCAGAAGCCTCTTGCTCCCTTTTCTGTAAGTTGAGATGCCCCTCCATCTTCTTAAGCATTCTTTTAATGATTTCTGTTTCTTCTCCCAAACTTTCTATCCCCCACCACATTTTTCTTCTTTCTTCTATTCCTCCTTGAATTTGCTCTCCTTCTCGGCTTCTTTCTTCGTTTTTTTTCCTTCTCCCATCTCCTTCTGTATTTTAGCCTCTTTCTATTGTATCCGTTATTCTCCAGCTGCTTATGAAATGACTGTATAGTCTGTTCCGCCTTGTCTCTTTCACTGATTATTTGCTTAATTCTATTCTCCATGTTAATGATGAAATTCCTCTTGCTCGAGTAATCTACATCACTTCTGGCGTGGCAATAGTTTCCCGACGCGCAACTTTTTTGATACCATTCTGTGTATATCACTCCTTGTTTCCTCCTTATTCTCATATCCAGGAAAACTATAACCTCTTCCTTTTCTACCTCTAGCTCCAGTTGTATGCCTTTCTCTATATCCTCAATATCTTTTACAAACTTTTCCAATTGCTGTACAGTTCCTTTCCAAGTCCGCAAACAATCGTCAACATATCTAGCAAAAAACATTAATCTTTCACTTCCTTTCATCCTTACTTTCTTCTCCCAGTCGTTCATAGTAATTTCTGCTAGCACTGGACTCAACCTGGAACCTATGCTAAGGAGAAACGCTAAGTTGATTGTGGAAAGTGGCATAAAGAAGCCAAAGGGGAACCTTTCATAACACGAGTACAGTGTGTTGAAGGATATAAAGAAGCGAAAAGACATATGTGTGCAACAAGCGGACAAAGGTGGTGCCATTGTGGTAATGGGAAAACAATGGTACAAAGAAAAAATGGAATGATATCTGTGATGATACTTACGAGGTGATAGGTGAAAGATCTGTGTGTGAGGAAATTAAAGAAAAAGGTTTAGTATCACTAACAAAAGCAGGTTTTGAAAGAGGTCTTAATAAAGAAGGTAGGATACTGGTAATGAAAGGTTTTCCAAAAGTTCATAAGGAGGAGGTAAAACTGAGACCAGTATTAGATTGCCGGGGAAATATATTTGAACCATTGGAGGAGGAGTTAAAGAAGTTTGTGGAAATGTTAAGGAGGCAACAAGACAGTAGCAGTGTGAAAAACTCGGTTGAGTTAAGAAGAAGGTTGGAGGAAGTAGGACAGAGCAAAGCTAAAACAATCATGTTCAGTGTTGATGTGAAGGTTATGTTTCCAAGTCTAAGAAGAAACAGCATTGTTAAAGTCATCACTGAATTGATGAAGGATAGGAAGATCAATGGTTGGAGTGGAGAAGGACTGAAGGAGGCCCTGAAGACTAACAGCCTCCTGGTTAGTGGAATAACAGTTATTGTGTTATAGGTGATAAGTTAGTAAAGATCAAGGAAGGACTAATCATAGGTTGCAGGTTGAGTCCAGTGCTAGCAGAAATTACTATGAACGACTGGGAGAAGAAAGTAAAAATGAAAGGAAGTGACAGATTAATGTTTTTTGCTAGATATGTTGACGATTGCTTGGGGGCTTGGAAAGGAACTGTACGGCAATTGGAAAAGTTTGTAAAAGATATTGAGGATATAGAGAAAGGCATACAACTGGAGCTAGAGGTAGAAAAGGAAGAGGTTATAGTTTTCCTGGATATGAGAATAAGGAGGAAACAATTAGTGATATACACAGAATGGTATCAAAAAAGTTGCGCGTCGGGAAACTATTGCCACGCCAGAAGTGATGTAGATTACTCGAGCAAGAGGAATTTCATCATTAACATGGAGAATAGAATTAAGCAAAAAAACAGTGAAAGAGACAAGGCGGAACAGACTATACAGTCATTCCATAAGCAGCTGGAGAATAATGGATACGATAGAAAGAGGCTAAAATACAGAAGGAGATGGGAGAAGGAAAAAAACGAAGAAAGAAGCCGAGAAGGAGAGCAAATTGAAGGAGGAATAGAAGAAAGAAGAAAAATGTGGTGGGGGATAGAAAGTTTGGGAGAAGAAACAGAAATCATTAAAAGAATGCTTAAAAATATGGGGGGACATCTCAACTTACATGAAAGGGAGCAAGAGGCTTCTAGAAGTAATAAGGGAAAAAAGAAGGAAGAAGACAGAAGAAGAACAAGGGGTAATGATGGAGAAAAAAGGAGTGATTTATAAAATTCAGTGCTGCGAGTGTGATATGTGTTATATTGGGGAAACTGGAAAGAGACTAAGAGAGCGTATAAGACAACATAAAGATGACGTTAGGCTAGAAAGGAACAAAAATGCGGTCTACAAACACGTAAGGGACACGGGACATTCAGTTAATTGGAATGAAGTAAAAATTCTAGGCCAGGAAGAAAGAAGCATAGTTAGGAAATGGAAGGAGGCACGGTTTATAGAAATGGAGGGTAATAAAGCTATGAACTGGAACTCAGGACTGATCATCGACCAACAGTGGAATAGGTTGTTAAAAAAGCTTAAAATATAAGATTTGAATACACATATCTATTATGGTTGATGTATATATATTGATTGTCTCACACGTGTTTATGTATTTATTAGTCAATATTAGTTATCTCTATATACGTGTATGTATATATGTATATATATAATGGTATATTTATATATAGATATATATATGGTTGTATAGTATATGTGTATATACTGTATGCGTGTGTCGTCTTTTTAAGTGTATGCGTAATTGTGTGTTTATCTGTTTATTTATATATTTATTTATGTGTATTTATATATATTTATATAATTATTTAATTATTTATGTCAATTATTTGTTAGTTTAGATTAGTTGTGCTAAGATCGTCCTGTTTATGTGTGTGTGCAATTTACAACAGGTAGGAAGCCTCGGTATAGGGAAATACAAATTAGAATACTTGAAGGGGATTGGCTGCTGCCAGGAGCCAATCAGAAGCAGCTCTTGTGTGTATATAAGACTGCACGTTTCTCATATCTCATAGTGTCTAATGAAGCCAAAATGTTAGTTGGCGAAACTGTAACACGTATGTAGTTTTTTATGTGAATATATTGTTTTGCTTAGCAAATAGTTTGTTTGTGTTTAAATTCTATATCCATTTTATTTGTCAATGTTTTATCTATCTAATGTTATGTTTATTTTAACTTAAACATTGAGTTAAATGTATGAAAAACGTATTGAAAGAGAAACATACAAAATGATCTTATTACCCCTACGGTAGGTAAATAAGGCCCATTGTTTGAAAAGTAAAATTTTGCGACCTGAGAGACCACTGGATCCAAATTAATACCTAACGTTTTCACGGCACTTCAAATATTATTAATAAAAGAATATTTAGTAACAATATGGAGAACTGGGATCGAAATAAAATTATCCAGTTGCTCTAACTCATTGATAGTACACTTACAAGTGATGCACGTGACCTCTAACGCTTAGAACTGCACGGAAATTTGCTTAGAATATACAAAGCTTATCCCAAAAACTTGAGCTTTTGGGCTCATTCCCCCGACTCCGACTCGCGAACGATACTTTAGGGTATGAATGAATACACACATACGAATGTGTGCATAATGAGGCCAAAGGTATGAGCCATTCACATGCATTAAAAATAGAGATTTACATTATGAAAAGGGCCAATGCAGAACTCGAACCTGGGAACCCCCATAGTTAACAGCTAGGCCCAAAAACGACAGATTGCACCGGCCAAAAAAGAATAACAAACTGACAAACATTCAAATTGCCAGTTTCTCAGTATTTAACAACGCACACACTTTTATTAGGGTAATCAGGGCCAATAGAGTTTCGATGGGCCTTATTAACGACCATGTACACATTATTTTATGTATCATTATTTACAAATACGCTTCGGACTTAAACGAAGTTACTATTATCCCAAATACTAAACACTATAGTCATCACAAATATACGAGATATTTCGCGTAAGCTTTATTCTACACAGAAAAAAATGAACTTATTTTGCCTCCGTAAATTATATCAGCACATGGAAACTGGCTTGTCGATGCTTCTATACTGCAAGCATTCCGTCTAACCATGCACAGGAAGACGAGCTCTCTCAAGTAATCATTGTGTAAGTAATCACTACTTTTGATGTTGCCAGATTTCACTTACAGTGTTTCTAACTTACAAAATTTCGCAGGGTCATATTTCCTTCCGGGCCTTATTTGCCGACAGTACCTTATATGCTGTAGATGTATTCTTTTATCCATTGTTTTAAAAAATGGGCAGTCTCGTGGATTTGGAGTTGTCTTGGGTTCAGAATTATACGATATCTACAAAATTATTGATGGATATATTAGAACATTAATAATGATGAAGCGTTACATTACAACTTATGAACTAAATCTTACTAGTCACTGAAGAGATGGATGATGACTAAAATCTCAATATAACAAGTATAAGATAGGTAATACTTAAATTACATTTTGTCAATCTCAAACGGCACATCATATCACGGATCAAAAGGGCAGATTTCTTGTATGGCAGAAAGGACATGGCTATAATGGATTAATCAGCCACGTCCTGAAAGTAGCGAACGAAGTTCTGGATTGTTTATTATCAACAAGTGTCTTCATAAACAGTTTCACGTTGTCTGGGGATGGCATATTTGCACGGTTCCCATTGCTGCAACTCGCTTAAACTTGACACATCATAGGCGTGTGCAACTATAATAGAACTGCGAACATCACGCATCGAGAGTCGAATGGCACGACATCCTCCTCTTGGACAAATTCCGCTTGTCTGCAGCTTCATGAAGGTTACATACGAATACCATGATAGCTGGTTGAGTGACACCTGCAATCTTCTTCGTCACACTGGTCCAGAAACATGTGTTGTGCTTTGGTTTGCCATTGGATCTCGTGTTCCTTTGCGTCTTGGTGGGTCTTTGATCAGACAACAAAACATTGATATGATGTTGGACTCGGTTGTGGCTCTTTACTGCA
Source organism: Thermobia domestica (assembly GCF_964235325.1). NCBI lineage: Eukaryota > Metazoa > Arthropoda > Insecta > Zygentoma > Lepismatidae > Thermobia > Thermobia domestica. The sequence goes on from NC_137459.1 coordinate 246,559,015, forward strand.
GTTCCTGCATTAAATTAGTCTGGGCGCGTGTGATATTTCATGTCTTACATTTCCAGGATGGATGTTTCACTGCGTCCTTGGCCGGCGCATTCATCTATCCGTGAACGATTGAAAACACTTGGTCCAATATTGCACAACGCCTCGCATACAAGAACTCCCCTAGGTACCGGTGATCAGCTTTGGCAATATGGCTTGGGATACCAGACTATGATATCCAGGGTCTCATCTTCTCTGTGCCTTGTTATGTCACAGCTATTCTGGATGTCCATAGTGGAGTCACATACTCTGGTCTCTGAATTTGCTGCTAGGAACTTGCAGTGCAGTGCATTACGCAGAGCGTTAAATGTAATCATTTCAAACTCTTACCTTGAGCTATTTGGGGCACTTGTAGTACAAGAGAATTAAGACTAATTAACACATTTGTGAGAAAAAGAGAAAAAAATTATACGGTATGCTTAAGTATACGGAAAAGTTAACACTATATTTGTTACATTGCAAGATTTATTTACAATATCGGTATATGAATGTTTTAAGCTCCGAAAGTAGCATCAGATATAAGTCTTAAAGATGAAATATGTCCAAAATGATCAAAAGTGGACTTGGTTCCCTTTTCGCTGAAGACACCATTTGTCTGCAACATTTGGGTTTGTTTCCTCTTTTCCTTTTTGTTTGTATAAAATTTAGATTAATTTGTCCATTAAAAATGTTAGCAATATAAAATAGAGATATAATGTAGTGAAATGAGTGTTCTCTTTCACATAATTAGCATCATTGGTAAGAGTAACGTCTAAAATGTGTACTCTTAGAAAAACTGAAAAAAGAAAAAGATGGTAATTAAATACACGTAAGGGGTCTAAAAGTATCAATCATCATTCACAAATAATAACATAATATACTAATATTTATTCAATTTCACATTTGTTTATTCCTTTTAAACTTAGCATCTAAATCGTTTTACTAAAGCATGTATCAATTATGTCTTGCTCAGGTTTTTTCTTAAATATCTGACTTTTTTTTTTAATATTTAGTTTCACTACTATTTAATAGCACACTAAGAATATAATGACTAACATTTCTACCATCATTGAAATCTGATCAATATTATGTATTATATCAGGTAAATCCTATATTTTGAATTGTGAAATAATAATATCATATACACTGGTCAGCCAAAATATTATGACCTCCTACCTAATTGCTGCCATATCCACCTTTGGCTCACAAGACAGCAGCAATGAAATTTGACATGGAAACAATGAGACCTTGACAGACCTTATTCCCGTAAATTCTCCATAGGGTTCGATGAGCTAGGATCCGATGTTCTATGACATCTCAGAGGTGTTCAATTTGATTACCGTAAGTTTGGGGGCCATTGCAGAAATTAAAATTCAATGTTGTGCTCTTGGAACCACTGCAGCAAAACGTTGGCCTTGCGACAATGTGACAAGGAGCGTTGTCCTGCTGAAAGATGCCATTTCCACCTGCACATCTGGTCAACATGAATGGGTGTACATTGTTAGCAATGACTCACCGATAGCTAGGAGCTGTCGTGGATTTCTCCACACGCACTACCGGGGCCATGGATGACCATGTGAAGGTCCCTCAAATCACAATGGAGCCACCAGCGACCTGTGGTCACCCTACTATCTACGTCTCGAGCAGCTATTAGAAGACGACGGATTCTGACCCGGTCATCGGTGTGATGTATCGTGTTTCATCGGACCGTACAACATTATTCCATTGCTCGGTGACGATGGGGATGTACTCATTCCAATCGAAATCGACGATGCAGTGTCGGATGTTGGCTGCGAAGGCTCATACCTAATAGTGTACGGTGAACTGTGTGCTCACACACACTCCACTATTAAAGTATGTTAAAGTTTACTGTTAATTGGGCCACAATATGTGCCCTATTCTGTTATAATTACTAATATATACAACGTCCAAAATCTTTAACGATGTGTGACCGCCCCTCGTCTTGTGGTTTGATGCTGATTTCAGTGTCCTTTTTCCACCTTCGGAAGACACTAGGTACGGCAGCTCGAGAACACTTGTCAAGTCGCACTGTTTCTGAGATGCTCGCTCCTAGCAGTATAGCCACCACAATCTGGCCCCTATCAAACCCTCTGATATATCGTCGACCCTTCAAATTCTACGCACAAGAATCACACTAATTGGTCAGGTGAGATTCCTGCCATCGTCTGGCGAGCGGTTCTACTGTGCTCCATGCTTCTTACGTCAGCCCAACGACTTCGTTCAAAAAGTAGTGGGTGATCATAATGCTTTGGCTGGTGAGTGTAGATATGAGAACGTAAGTTTACATTTCGCTTTCATTACATAGCAAAGTGTGATATTACCATTTTAAAAAAAAACAAGAAAGAAAGATTGATACTGAAGAACATGTCATGTTCGCAATTGAAACAGCTCTCCTATAAAGCTTAGAAAATGTAACCATACAATCTTTCTATGCACACTTCAGTTTTCATTACTTTTCCTTATTTGAAACTCAAAAATGTTAGAGGAGTTGTTTCTGTATATGACTCTTATTCAAAAGAAGCAATAATCTATGATGCTGTACTTTTGAATCATGATTTGTGTTAATGTTCTTACCCAAGATTCCTACTTCAATATCTTTTAGTTCCTTCTTTATATTTTCGTATACGGTTTGACCTTTACTGAAGTCGGCTTGAATAATTTTCACTTGAACTGGATATCTGGCAGCTAAGAAAAATAAAAAATAACATGAAAATTAAAAAAAAATAATTAATTTTATGTAGGTAGTTAACAATATTAAATAGAACTAACTAGGTAAGGAAAGAACTTTTGATTAAACTTCATTTAACAAATTAGGTTTAAATGAATTTCTAAACACACAAACCAGCTTCCAAACTGCCAAAATTAGCTGGTAAAAATCGTTAATAGTAAGGTAGTACGGAAAGAACCAAGTACAGACTTGGAAAAGGTCAAAGTAGTGAGTAACTTTTTTTTTTTTAAACGTACACAGTGCCAAAGGCTAGTTTCAATTATAAAGATGTTTAAGTATGTGAACAAAATATGTTACTTGATATTGACAAGAAAGTGTGACTTGTGTGCAGTTTTAATTTGTTTTATATACTGTTTTTCAGGTTTATAGTAGCAAGAATGTATAAAAAAGTCGAAACTTCAATCATGATATTTACAAGTTTTGGAAAGCAATTGAATCGTATGAAGGTGGGTCACTATAAACACCCCGGACAAAATAGTATGCATATGAAGTGTGAGCATTCTAGAACATTTCTGTAAAGTAGCCTGGCATAGCAATATGTTTGTAGGTACCACTAATGTATGTTATTTGTGGTGATTTGCGGCTGTTAAAACGTGTGCTGATGCAGTATTGTTTCATTACAGCTCGAACCATGGGCCAAGAAAGGGATGTAGCCGAGTGGCAAAAAAGAGCCATTGTCACTGAACTTACCAGTGTCATACGGAACAGTGTTCCTGTAAATAATTAAAGAATTAAGTGTACGTAAGCTAGATGTTTAAAGAAGAAACAAATCAGACATTGGGGTGCAGTCAGGTGAAATAACTATTGTGACCGGAACAAAAAATAACTCTTTGTTTATGTTATCTTTGTTTGTTAAATTTTACGTCCCATGATTATGCCGGGTAGACTAAAGGAGACGGTGATGATGAGAAAAAAATAAAACGATGAAATGAAGAAAGTGGGAGAACCCCGAGAAAACCCTCGCATACGGTGTTTGTCCACCACAAAGTTCACTTGGCGCGAGCTGGGATCGAACCAAGAACGCCATGAACCAGAGGTGAACGCTCTACCACTGAGCCACCGCGACCCAACGAAAAACTGAACTCAGTATGTACAAAACTAAAATAATAAATTTACATATTAAATTAAAAGAATTGGAAAGCAAATATAATTAAAAAGTAATTTCTAAAATATCATATTGTGATCGTTTCAATAGAGTGGTTAATAATCGGGTGGTGGATATATTACGAAAAAGTTTTATACCGGACCAAGTAAATATGCTAATAAATGGCAAGGAAAAACTAATATGGACTGATTAAGATATCATTCGTGCACTAACACAACACACCTCAGTGATAAATTATACAATCATCTGCGGTTACAAGTTCGAATCTCTGTACCCAATGTGCCGACACTTCGATGTTGTATAGAAAAATTAGAGTTTTCTCCTCGTATTCTTACCCCAGTTTTGAAAATTTTGAGGTACCAAGGGCAATGCTTAAAGAGTGTGGAGAAATTTTCAGTGCTTACCTTTGATGAAATGAATGTTAATGAGTGCATGTGTTATAACGAAGAGGTTTATTTAATTTTGGGACCATACAAAAATGTCCAGATGGTAATGATTCGAGGATTGATACGAGTAGATGTGTGGAAACCGCCAGTGTATTATGATTTCTATAAGACTATGAGTAAAAACTTACTCTTATGTCGAAAGTTGAAGTCGTAGGATTCAAGATATTTCAAGTTGAATGGTGGCAATATGAGGCTATGTGGTGGTCTCGTTTCACCTTCTTCCGGGTGGATGGAAGCAGAGATGGAGTGGCTCGGTGGGTCAGTGGGTCAAGTTTTCTGAGTGGGTCGTAGGTCAACAGCATGTGATCCACTGTGACCCACCACCCACCGTGACCCTCTGCGACCCACCACCCATCATGACCCACTGCCACCCACCAACTCAGTATGATCTATCAACCCACTCTGCTTACTGCATTGTAGACAGTATCTTCTGAAGACTGGTAAATTTGTCTTTGTTTTACTTTCAAGACCTTCATTTCCCTTCCTTTTTCATTTGTTTCTGTCTACTTACCTGAGGTGAGTATATCTAACCAAGTGAAAAAAGAACTTCAGGCACTTTTGGATATTGATATTTGTAATTGTAATAATAGCAATAGGGCTTATACTACTACTTGGCTTTCGAGACCTGTGGTTTCGAGAGAGTTTTTAGAGGAGCTAACTACTGGAAAAAATACTGATCATCACGGTAAAATTGCAAAGTCAAATGAAATAACATTTGGTATATAGTTAGGCCTTAATCCAAAGTGGGGTGTTATATTGCTTTCATTATAATGCATAATATCCTAAGGAGGTAGTGAGGATCCGAATTTTTGCGAAAAAAAATAGTATCTCGCACGCCGTTAAACTTACGGAGAGTGTATTAACTCTTTATTGAAAATAATCAGAATGTGACCTAGCATTTTTTTTAAAACTTTCCTTTATGGAGGGGGCACTTTCTATATATGGAAAATTGGTAGTGAGTTGGTTTGTAAAAATGATCGAAAACGATCGATATTAGTTAAGACAAAAAATCAGAAACAAAAAATACAGTGGTTTGCTTCATGTATCCATTGCTTTCTACTATAATAATTACTGAAGCTTATGTTTATTATATGGAGCGCTTACAGTACAGGGGAATCAACGCACAAAGTTGTGAGAAAAATAGACATAAAATTTGTACTGTAAGCTTAATTACACGGAAATTTTAAGTTTGGATTATACGCATAATTATTTACTTCTTTATGGAAAATCTTACTCCTTTTTTCCCCCTTTACGTTGGTCTACTTACCTTGATTTGGGACTTTCAAATTTCATCCTTTTTCCACTGAAAAGTATCGATAATTTATCAAGAAAATAATTATACTATGATAATTTAATTGAAATTCATCGTAATTTGGCCCATGGCAAACAGCAGTGTTATAATTCCCATTCACCTCTGAACAGTTTCCAGGAACCTCGTTCCCTTTCGCTTTCTAGAGGGGGAAGGAAACTTGGTAATGGCTTCAATCCTTCATGTGTAATTACAAAAATTAAATTTATAAACAAATAAGAAATCATCAGTTTATCAGGCTTTAATTGATAATTTATGCACAAGATTCCCTATCGAAGGTGTGGTAGATGAAGTTCTGTTCTCCATGAGTTGACATTGCCAACTGACATAGTCGATATGGAAAAGATGTTGTGTGGTGATAGAGAGACGATACTTCTTGCTGAGTATTTCAAAACTGACCGAGAAAAATCGTTATCAGACAAGCCTAACAAGCAGATTGTCGATGAGGAGTTGCAGAATCGGGTAGAAGTATTATCAATTTTCACGACAGAGTGCGAACGGGGATTTCTCCTTATGAATTTACAGATGACTGATATTAGAAATAGACTAAGTGCTCAAACGTTGTCCAACTTGTTGTTCATCAATGTAATGGCCCACCGCTAGACAAGCTCAAAGTAGACGAGCTAGTTATTTCTTGGCAGAAGGATGGACACCATTCCGCTGCGGATGATTTATCACGAAAAAGTTCTGGAGGCCAACAGGAAATAAACACGATTTCAGATTTGTTTTAAGGTTGCAGATTACGAGTTATAGAAAATGTATAGCGGAAAGTTGTACAAAATGGGGACCCTTATATATTTTAGTACATAAAACCAAAACTATCAATGATAAAATTGCTAGATGTAAATCAAAAGATTCAGTGGAATGTTGGCTACCATGAAACAGGCCTTTTTGTATCATAAGAACGTTTAACAGAAATAAGGGAAACTGAAAAAGGGTGAAAGTCCCCGTTTTATACTACTAGTCGGGTAAAATGGGGTTGCCTTTAAAAACTTACCAAATACTTTCAAAACTTACAAATATCTTGCTTAAAACTTTTTACATCTTGTTTATATCTTCTACACATATCTAGTTTACAAATATCTTGTTTATAATTAGTCAAAAAAGAAATAAAAATGAGATTTTCGTACTAAATAAAACTAATTAGAAATAAAATACTTTTGTCTAGTAAGCAACAATTTAAACTTTACGTGCTACAAAAGTCACAAACAGATATATCATCCTTTTCATCCACGTTAGGACAGACATCGTGTGCCCACCCATTGCAGCCAGAACACTTAATCCATCCTTCTTTTGCTTTTGAATGACTATAGAGTCCGTTACAAAAAACACAAGCCACATCAGAATTATCTTCCTCTTCCGACGATGACGATAGTATTGCTTTCGTCTTGAGTTTAATTTTCTTTGATTTCGGACCTCTAAGAGTATAATCCTTATCAGACAAGATCTCAATTTTCATTCCAATACGCTTGTTCCCTTTTCGTTCTTTACTATTAGATCCTAGGATTAGCCTTATTTAGCAAACTTTCTGTAGATCTTTCTTATTTTCTTCTTTTCGTTTTTCTTCTGCTTCTAATTCAACTTTGTACGGTGAGGAAGTGAGAACTACTGTCTTACCCCTTCTTTTATTATTTTTATGTTTCTTAACTCTGTTCAGCTCCTTAGATGAAGGTATGAGCAATTTTGATGAAATGCAAAAACTTGAAAAACTTTCCACCGGATCCCAATTAATTCCAGATATTGAAGGTTGAGAAGGTTTAACATTTTTATGTCGGAGAAGTGGCAGCCGCATACGTGGAGTATTGGGATAGTTCTGCAGCTGGTGGCAGGAAACAAATGGGCTCAGAGGTAGAAAGTTGAGAAAGCTCAGCAGTTGTTGTCGATCCGCATGGTCTTTCGGACTTCTCAGAGTGAATAAGTGATCAGTAAATGCATCTCTGTTTAAGGAGTATATTCCAGTTTTCCTAAAGCAATTTACTGCCGTTTGCACTGAAGTTGCTTTACAAAAGCTACATTGAAGAGTTTTCCCGACTTGATAACATTAAATGGTTACTTTTCGGCCAGGATGATTTATCAACCATTTCCTTACTTCTCCAGAATAGTAGTTACTTAGAGGTGCCATGAAACTAACATCCAAAGGTTGTAATCTATGGGATGTGTAGTGGAAAGCAGAACAAAATTACATTCCTCTTCTTTGCTAGATTTGATCAGTTATAAGCTCTTGACATGTTAATTGTGACCGACTAATAGAAGTAGCATGCGAACTCTAAATATTTATTAAACCAAATCAAAAATTTTCCTTATTTATCCAGCCACTCTCGTGATACACAACAAATAAACCAAGTGAGCATCATCCATCAACATATGATTTTCCCTTTTCCTGGAAAAAACAAACATGGCAGGCACAGAATTACCAGTCGCGTTTATACATATTTTTGTAGTCACTAAAACCCCTTTTTCAGATGATATCAAAGCACCTACTTTTTTTTTTTTTTTTTTTTTTTTTTTTTTTTTTACAAAGAGCGCAAGCACTTTAGACGGCTTATTGGGTATCATCCTGATGACTGTCTCGTTAACATTATAAATATAATTCGGAGTGAAATGATATTGTTCATAAAAAGACTCCAATAGATCAAAAACTTTGACAGTCTCACGCAAAGAAAGGTTAGGGTGCCTCAGAGAAAACCGTAAACCAGTGTTTTCCAGCATTCTTCTTGTCCCTGTTAAACGACTGGGAAATACGGTTCGCTTCAGTTAACTCGAACGCAAGAGAACGTAAATCTGTTAGTGTCAGGCAAAAAGACTTTCTTCTAGTGTTAGTATGTGCTGGACTGTAATACGCGAACTACAAATAAATTGTAATGATGTTACATGTCGTCTAAAATGGGGGCGTCCCCAATTTGTACTACCTTCTATGTCTCCGTTTTGGCAGAATGTGACATACATGGAAAAACATGACTTCTCTATGCTCATAGGTTATATAACCAAATAAGTGAAATGTGTAAACACTAGCTTAAATCTAATGAATACATTAGTGTATTTACCAATTTTATTTCTACATGTAATCAGGGAATAAGTCAAATAATAGAACTGCGACACATCGAAAAATATTTCTGTACAGTGATGATTTTATTCCTGGCCAAAATGGTGTAATCGTTGTCTTGAACAATAATACATAGCCTTGCCGCTGTAAGCAGCGCCAATCATGTAGAAACACCATGTCCCCGTTTGAACCGCCGTCCCCGTTTTATACAACTCTCCCCTACTTGTATTACTAATGACTTATTTGTGTTATTCAACTTTGTACCTAATTTTTAATAAGTTTCTACTTTGCTTTAAGTAAACTACTTTGAATAAATATTCATAATAATTGCAATTATGCATATTTGTAACTTAAATTTAACGTGGCGTTTTAGTGATTACACAAATTACAATTATGAGCATACTTTATGGAGATGCTCTCACAGAGGGTACCTGAGTACCTTTGTATACTATGAAAAACTTATTTTTCAAGTCTTTTGTGAGAAAAATACTGTGAACTGAGAAACCATAACCTTTTCCATATTGTACAGGGGTATTTTCCTGTGAATACAAGTTTCTTTTGGAATGCGTTGAGAAATTAACACTTGCAAGAATACTTTCTTAGCACAAGCATATTTTAAGCACACACTAATTTTCCCCCACCTCGAAGTGCTTCAATTTCGTCACTGACAAACCTAGTGCAATCGTTAGTGCTTCCAGAAAACACTAACAGTTTCGTTAGTGCTTCACAATTAGTGTGGCTATGGCCAGTTATATGTCACGAAATTCCCATAAGGAATACATAGGAAATTTTTAATTGGTTCAAATTCCCGCCAAATTCAAAAGCGCTAATGACCTCTTCTAGTGCAATCGTTACTGGTTCGTTAGTGCTTCTGAGAACACCAACTCCCAACATTAGTGCTTCAATAGTTTGGACGCTAGAAGCAAAAAACTTTGGGGGGGGGCAACTTCACGTTAGCCCCCCAGAAAGCACTGATGATTAAACCTAGTGCAATCGTTAGTGCATCGTTAGTGCTTCTAGAAAACACTAATAGTTTCGTTAGTGCTTCATTATTAGTTTAGATATGGCAAATTGTATGTGACGAAACTCACGTAAGAAAAACATTGGGAATTTTTTATTGGGTCAAATTCCCACCAAATTAAAAAGCGCTAATGATATCTTCTAGTGCAATCGTTAGTGCTTCTTAGAACACCAACTCCCAACATTAGTGCTTCAATAGTTTGGACGCTAGAAGCAAAAAACTTTGGGGGGCAATTTCACTTTAGCTCCCTCAGAAAGCACTAACGATTAAACCTAGTGCAATCGTTAGTGCATCGTTAGTGCTTCCAGAAAACACTAATAGTTTCGTTAGTGCTTCACAATTAGTGTGACTATGGCGAATTACACGTCACGAAACGCCCGTAAGGAATACATGGGGAATTTTTCATTGGGACAAATTCCCGCCAAATTCAAAAGCGCTAATGATCTCTTTTAGTGCAATCGTTAGTGCTTTGTTAGTGCTTCTTAGAATACCGAGTCGAAACATTAGTGCTGCAATAGTTTGGACGTTAGAACCAAAAAACTTTTGGAGTGCAACTTCACGTTAGACCCCAGGAAACACTAACGATTAAACCTGGTGCAATCGTTAGTGCATCTTTAGTGCTTCCAGGAAACACTAATGGTTTTGTTTTGCTTTACTATTATTGTAGGTCTTCCCACTTATATGTCACAAAGATGTCCAAACTCACGAGGTCGGCGCTCACGAGTTCGAAACTTGCGCTCACTCGACCTCAGCATCACGAAGTGAGCAAGAGATAAGGCTGGTGATGTGAGCGTGAGGTTGAGTGAGCTGTAGGTGAGACTGGTGAGACTGGTGAGGTGAGCGTGAGGTCAGACTGGTGATGTGAGCGTGAGGTTGAAATGAGTTTGTGAGTTCATGTGAAAATTAGTTTTTGAGCGTGAGATTGAGTGAGGTTAGGTCAAACTGGTCACCTCTGGTTACGAAACTCTCATAAATACACGGGGAATATTTCACTGGGACAAATTCCCGACAAATTCAAAACAGCTAATGATTTCTTTAATACAGTCGTTAGTGCTTCGTTAATACTTCCTAGAGCACTGACTCTTAACACTAGTGCTGCAATAGTTTGGACACTAAAAGCAAAAAACTTTGAAGGACAAACGTAAAGTTAGCGCCCCAGGAAGCACTAACAATCAAAGCTAGTGCAATTGACAGTACATTGTTGGTGGTCCTAGAAAACACTAAGGGTGGAAAAGAATGTGAATAATGAGTGTTTATTCACACATACTCTCTCTTCCACTCTTCTCCAAAACCCATTACAGAGATTGGAGCTCTTAAAAGTATCTCTAAGTAGGAGTATTACAAACCACCGAGCCCCCAGAAGTCCATCGTAGATCCGCCTCTGGACAAGAGAATGGGAAACACTTATTATTCATAATCAGTTTGCACATCTCAACAAACAAACAATATTTTCATTCACTTCCATCTACTACTGCATTCTACTGAACTGTAACGCCTTTTTATGTTTAAAAATAATTATTCATTTTTCAATAATTGTAAATGTTTAAGTTCAGTAATTCACCATGAATAGAGTCAACTAGAAGTGTTTTTGTAACGAAGAAATAGCATGAACTGTGAAATATCTTTCAACAAACTGTCGAGGGTTGAGAGTCGACAAACTTTACTCTCTCGTTTACCGATTACCTCGAAAGCGCGGTAGCCAGAATTAGCCCAGGATAGGGGACTTATATTAAGAAAATGAAAATCTCAGGAAAATGCAGAAGTCTTTTAGTCTTGTAGCTCTTAGTCCGTATGAAAGTACTGATAGAAATATGGCCAATGAATTATGACTATTTTGTTGAACATTCCACTTTAATATAACAGGAAATTCATCTTCTGGCTTGCTTGGTTGTGAAAAGTTATAGAATGTATTGGTATACTGTGTAAAGTATGTGTACTGTCGCTGATTTGTGATAACAATCAGAAACAGAAGTAAAAGGTAATTTACAGTAATAGTTTTCTCTTAATAGTTTTGTATTGAAGGGGAAACGGAAAACCTACTTTTATCTTAACACTTTCTGTCTTAAAATTTCTATTCGGGTTCACACCCTTCCCCCTCGACACTGAATACGGAAATGGAGAACTTATTTAGAATTTGATTGTTTATTCCAGTATATTTCAAGCATCACTTCTCGGACCTAGGCCTGTGTTATGTCGATAACGCTATCGTCGATATCTATATTATCATATATCAACATTCGATATCGCAAATATATGGACATGAATATATAATTCTAAATTTTCGATATCGATATTCGGGGGGGCGACGAGGTATAAGGAGCCCCTAAGACTTTAGATGGATGAAGAAATTAAACTTACTTTTTACAATCATTATATCTTTATTACCACAAATTGCAATTAAAATACATCCACTTGCAAATTTGTAATATTATATGATATAATTTCTTAGACGCCAGAACGTTTCTGTTCCCTGAAAAAAAAGAAACAAAAAATCACGTCCAAAAGCAAGTGCTTCGAACTTTGAACTAGAATTTACCATAAGAAAGATTTTTTTATTTCTCTCTTATTAGCAGTTTACCACACTGATATATTTCTGACAAAATTGAGGTTTAGTCCAACGCCTTTCGAAGTTGCAACCAACCCAACCGCCGAGCTGTTTGGGTTGCCTGCTATTTTAGGAAAAGGAGAATTGCAGGTGGTAATGCACTTTTGGGGTCGTGTATACATATCACCGTTGAGTTGATACATTTATAATTATTGAAGTATGCCTTTTTTGTTTGTATTTGGTTTGTGTATATTGAATAATTAGTAGTACACTGTATGGTATTAAATTTCGTATGTTGCTGGTAACCATGTTAACAATTTGTATTTAACGTAGGAGATGTCTGATAGGGTAACCGGGGTGACAACAGGAATCTCTTTAGAAGAATTGTTCAAGAAAAAGGTTAATCAATAACAGTTACTTCACATTAATTAATTACTCCACATTAATTAACTGTAAAGACACTTACATTGTTTTAATTACAGCCTGATTAGCATTTTCATCTTTGTATACAACTTTGAATCATGAAGCCTAAAGTTCAGAAATAAATAATATATTGTAAAAGATCAATTAACGTTGTTCCAAAACCCGTAAACACCATTTTACATACTCAACAAACAGAATTAAACATACTAAAATTAGCAAAGGATTGTAGTTAATTTTTATCGTATCGTAAAGCAATGCAGAAGAAAAAATAATAAAATGACTGTTTATATATGAACCAAGCAAAAAAGATTACATTTTCATACGAAAAGATTAGAAACATAATGAAATTCATCTCCCAAAACAGAACTAATAGAGAAACAAACAAAACTATTACTGTTTTCTAGAAGTCCTCACGATCCACTATGGATTGCACTAGATTTTGTCGTTAGTGCTTTCTGGGGAACCAACCATGGTCATGTACTCATGACCATCAAACTTTTCACCAGCCCAGAAATTTCTAAAACGTAGCCCATTTTGGTACTTTAATACGTCAATTTTACGTGAGCCCGAATATGAAGCTCTGATACATGCTGAATGGGAAGGCCTCCTTCATATGAAACAACGCTACAAAGATTCTCTTATGCAGTTTTGGGAAAACCATCTTAAACGAATTCTTTGCTCTGTGACCAAACAATATTGCCGAACTCGAAACGCCGATCATCATCAGCAATATCAGTACTATACTGGTCTATTGAGAGATTACATGATAGAATAACAACGCGGTGGTCAAGTATGACTTCAAATTCAGCAGATCAAAGCTCATTTATTAACGCTACATAAACGACGTATGCTAGGTTTTATGTAGGCTAGTATCCTCCAAATACGCAAGGAGCGCACACGGGGTAAACAAAAATTGATTTCTAAAATTAAGGGTAAAGATGGCTGTGTGTATGAGGGTGTAAACGTCATGACTTGTTTTTGATTATTATTAACAATTATATGATCAACCTTCTATTTGTTGTACTGATTTTTCTACCTAGGTATACTAGAGTATATTCCATCTGTTTTAACGGATGATGATCGAGAATGTCTATCGGTCCATTCACAATAGACGATTTCAAACAGTCCATACGATTAGGCAAACTTGCAAAATCCACAGGCAATGATTCTCTACCACTAGAATTCTATGTTACATTTATGGATATTTTAGCTCCCTTTCTCACCGACCTTTTTAATGAATTTCGCACACATTTTGTTTTAGGCCAGTCTTTCAGCATTACTGTTTTAGTCCTCGAACATTTATCAGCAGCTAGTATTACGAATTTCAGGCCAATAGGTCTCTCGTGCACGGACCTAAAACTATTAACTCGTAGTATGACGATCAGAATGAAAACATAAATTGAGAAGCTGATAAGTCCTTCCAATGCGGTCTTGGCCACAATAACCCTATTTATAAGGCCTTATCAAATCTCAGAGATTTTATTTCCTTTCATGAACCTGCCGATCCTTCTTTTGTAGCAATTTTATCCACAGATTATTCCAAGGCCTTTGACAGAATTAATCACAATTATCTCTTCCAAGTTTTTAGCTAAATATGGATTTGGTGACATTTTCACTTCTCTTATAAAAGGAATATATTCGAAACGAATTACAAGGTTAAAACAAAATGGAGGTTTAAGTGCTCCCATCTCTGTTTGTAATGGTATTCTACAAGGGGACACAATGTCTAGTATTTTATTTAGTTTAGTTATTATCTTTAGCACCTCTTGTATATGCGGCACACTACCTACTCCCTGGTGTTTCTGTGTTTAACAACAGTCTAGCGGTGCAATCATTCATTGATGGTACCCACTATATGTTACGCAATGACGCAGATCTGGAATATATACAGAAGCTACTAAGCCTATATCAACACGCCTCTTGCGTGCATACTTAATAAAGCAAAAACAAAAATATTGTATTTACATAAAAAATATCCGTCTCTGTATAGTAGTACGTTTGAAACTGTTCCATCAATCAAAATACTTGGTATTGTATAGTATCCTATTTTACAACAGACTATCACGAAAACATATGATGTCATAGCTTCTAAGATCGGAAGTCTTTTAATGACACATACATCATGTAATCTTAGTCTTTTCAGTAGAAATTTGTTTCTTAAAACTACTGTGTTCAGCTTACTATGGCATTCTGAACAGATTTTCCCGTTACCAAAGCCTATCTATAAGTCTTTAAACAGTCAGGCGTTGTTTCTTCTCTGGCATAATAAAGCATTGCGAGTAGCTCAAACACAGGTACGTTTGCCTGCAGCAATAGGAGAAATAGAGTTTATGGATATTGGAATTCAGTCGCGTGCTCTGCTTGTGTAGAAGTTGTCACTCGTATGGTTTGTTTCTATCCCGATTCGATCACTGCTACGGTTTTCAATGTCTATTTTCAGTGTCTTGACCTTGTGCTTCCGACTTTTATCTTTCCTTGGGCGATTAAATTCCCTCAGCTTCGCGATGTAGTACTTGATTTGCTGTATGCAATAGTAGCCCGTACGCGCCTTTGGCATGGAAGGCCCCGGTTCGATTCCCGGAGGGAGCTCATGTGGTTCGGATTCCACGTTAATCAGTAGGTCCACGTCTCATATAGTTTCGCTGTTGAAAAGGGACGTTAAACTCGAAATCAGCTCAGCAATAGTAGCTCGACAGCAGATCGAAACTAGGTCAGTCCAAGAAATATACTGGCATTATCAGAGCACGTACTTACCTGTTACATCTCACATAATGATTCACGTGTCATGCAAAAACTGGAGTAATATTTAAAAAAAACAAAAAAAACTGAACTGCCTAGTTTCTAACTCTCAAATAAAGAAATATGGTATTTTATTGTTAATAATGTATGTGAAAGGTCTGATACGCTCTTTAATCTAGGAATCACATCTACAAATGTATGCTATTATTGTAATCAGATAGATACTCTTGAACATAGATTCCATAACTGTTTAGACATACCATCCATTTGGAAGAATTTTAGCACTATACTTAGTAGAATATGTTATATTTCACCCAATCATTTTAGTGTGCATAATGTAATATTATTTCCAGATTTTTTTTTGCTTTCCTAGCTATAAACATAATGCTGTGATCTGGTTTACTGTAAAAAATTATCATGGTTATTCTTGTAACAGCACGACCATTGTGTATTCAAGTGTATGAAATGTATTTAACATATCGTGCTATGAAGCTCTCTCCTGCATGTAAACGAAAGTATTTTGCCAACTACTTATCTGCAATAGCCCTCACACTTCCTTATGACGTAACAAACACACAAAAATGAACTGAACAAGTGAGCTTTTCTTGAATACTGTTTTACAGTTTCAGTGACGCTGTGAATTGTAAGTACCCTTGTTACTTTCTCTGTATTTCAATGTCAATAAAGTTCTTTGAACACACAAACATCTGATTAATAGACTATTGACTATTGACATTTTTTAAACTTTGTAGCAAATCTCTGTTTTTACCTTCTTCAAAGTGTGTTCCGTTTTTCATCAGAAGACTAAGAACATTTCTTTGAATAACTTTCTGGCAACTACTTTTCTTTCAAGTTCGATTAGAAGAGAACATTATATGAATTGTAAATCTAAAATCCATAGCTGAAAACAAAACATTAAGTTTGTTCAATATTCCATTATTATTCTCTGATTTGTAATGAAAAACTATTGATAAGCAGTGATGATCTCAGAAGATTCTCCCCAAGGGTGAAATTTCTTAGGTAGACAGGGTCTCAAATTCTCCCTCAGGTTATCCCTTGAAATTATCACTGTTTGGAAGGTTTTCTTAACTAACAGAACATTACATTTATTTCTCGTTCTACGGTTTGAAATGGCAAAATCATAACTTAAAGAGAATTATAATATGTTAAAGCATAAAGAATTATAGTACTAATGAAGTAAATATTATTGTGTAAATTATCGATTTCCAGTCGGATTAAAACTCAATATTCGTTTGGATTGCAGTTTAAAATAAGTCTTTTATACATAATCGTTACTGAAAAGGCATGTTTAACCCTAATTACTTAATCAATATTTTTACGAATATAATTTTATTGTACTATCTTTACTATTCAATGTTGTATACACTTCCTTTTCCAAAGCAAAATCTCAGAAATGTATATTGCACTAGTGAATATTCGCAAAAGAATATCATTTAGTTTACATAAATGATGCATCACCTCATTTTAAACTTCGTACTTTAACTATTATTATTATGGTTGTATCTTTATCTGAAAACTTTAGTCAGTGAGTTCAACGAAATCATATGCTACTTATGCTTTCTATAGATACCGATAGGAGTACAAAGAGAAAATTCGAGAACTGGTAAAAAAAAAATACCACGTTGGGACTCTAACTAACCTTTAAGAGTGCTTTACGATTTACGAAGCAAATGCCTTAGACCATTTGTTTTCTTTCCTTTAAGGTAAGTGAGTCACCGAACGTATCTCAATAACTTCTCTCTATTTTGTTCTCGGTTATACGTATTACAGTTATTTTCAGTAACCTTGAACGACAGGGACACGAACACAAAAAAGACGAGTACAGTTATAATTGCAAAGGCTCTTCCACCGGGAATCAATCCGGGACCCCATGCCACAAAGGCGTACGTTATAGCCACTAAACCGGCGAGAAGAGCAACTGAAAGATATTTTGTATTGTCTGAAGTTTAAGCCTATTTCACCTCATGTAATATGCCTATTGATTTTTTATGTATACTATATTCGTTACTTGACGAATGGTAAATGTTATTGATATAGATTCTTTTATATATTCGTTCGTAAATATTATACAAATTACCAGAATTATATGTGATCTGTCATGGAAATTCACTGGTGCATGGACAGTAGACAGAGTGTGCAATTGGAAGAAGAGTTCAACATCCATCATGTCTATCGCCAAAAGTATTTCATATCTATCTAGAAGAGATAGCGAACAAAAGTCTACCTAATGAAGATGGAATTTCGGTAGGAAGTAGAATGATTAGATGTACACAATTTGGAGATGATATGGCAATTGTTGCAGAATCCGAAAAGAAAATCAATAAGATGTAGAAAACTTGAGAAAGGCTTGCAAAGAATATGGGGTGAAAATAAATGTTACAAAGACAAAATCCATGGTGGTTGGAACTAAGCGGTCGATGTCAAATATAGAAGTAGGAGGGGAGAAAGTAGAGCAGGTGACTTGTTTTCGACATCTGAGTAGTAATAATAGTGATAATGTAGCATGCGAACGTGAAATAAAAGCAAGGACAGGAATAGCGAAAGAAGCCATTAGGAGAAAGAAAGTACTATTTTGTGGGGCCTTGAATAAAGAATTTGAAGAAAGACTCATAAAATACTTCGTGTATTGTATTTTACCGTGCTATACAGGCAGAAATATGGACATTAGCGAAAAGGATGAGTAGCAATAGAAGGTTTTAAAATTTGGGTGTGGAGAAGAATGGAGAGAATTAACCAGGTCGAGAGGAAAACGAATGAAAAGGTGTTATAAATGGTAGAAGAAAAAAATCAGATATTATTAAGAAAAGGAAGAGAGACTGATTGCAACATTGGTTAAGAAGGAACTGTATCGAGGGACGTGCTAGAGGGTGTATGATGGCAGGGAAGACAGGGAGGGAACTAATTATAATATATCAAAACAGAATTACGCTATCGGCGATATCAAAAAAGAAAAAAAATCGCATTTGAAGATGAAGAGGTTAATGTAGGAGCATTGAGCATGGAAGCTTCTGTTGCGGCAAGTAACCTGCCAATAATATCGGAATACTTGTAATGATAATGATGCTGATGATGCACAGTAGAAATATCCACTTTACTGAAATTGCTTATACGAATCACAGTGCAAAGTTCTACAGGCTGTCAAAATTCCTCGCTCTAAAGGCTGTAGAGTACAACTATATGTTACTCTGCGAGAGGAAATCGTAAGTGGAGTAACAACGGGGTGACCTGTCCCCCACATCGCTAGGAATCTGGACTGCGAGAAGAAAACAAGGAAGGAATGCATTCAGCGACTTGAAGAAGGTGGTTAATAGTTCACTTCTCAGCCAAGAAGTGGGAGACAAATAATAATAACATTTATAATCTCAGGAATTTATATTTATTTCCAGAAAGACTTTTGCATGCCCTCCTAGTACAGTATTATTTTTTTATAAATGGTGATTATAAAATGGTCATATCAATTTTAAAGGGTCATTATAAGTGGTGCTTTATTCATTTCACAGTTCATTTCTGCCAGTAGCTCTCATCTCCTTACTCGATCTTCACGCCTCCCTAGCAGGAAGCTGCGTGCCTCAGGTTGGAAACCACTACTTTCCACTGAGGCATTCTGACAGCATGCTACAAATTTTCATTCTGCTTCGTATCAGTAACTGGATCTTTGTTTCTACTGCGCATGCACTAGTGAATTTGTAGCATGCTGTAGCTTAGCTTAACTTCAGACACTACAAAATACATTTCAGTTGCTCTCCCCGCCGGTCTACTGGCTAGGATGTGAGCCTTTGGGGCGTAGGGTCCTGGGTTCGATTCCCGGTGGAAGAGCCTTTGCAATTTTAACTCTCATTAGTTTCACAGGATGCTTGTTATTACACATTTATGTTAGTCTTCTTTGATACAAAAAAGTTTATATTATGAAGAAAATGATCTACGGATCTCTGCTTAGTTGTAGTAGATGCTGTCTGTTATTAGTTGTAGTAGTTGCTTTGATTTTAGCGTCTCGTTCAGCAGTGAGGCTATATGAGACATGAACCTACAGTTTAACGTGGCATCCGAACCACATGAGCTCCTGCCGGGAATTGAACTCCGCTTTTAGAACAAAGTATCTTACCATAGTCAGTTCTTACCCGTTGGGGTTGGAACAACCTAGTATTATATTTAGTATTGGGAAACTATGGTGAAACTGGTTTAGAATTTCCTGACTTGGAGGCAGTCAGACCCGTGACCCGATAGGACCGGAACAAACCTGGAGACGACGGAAACGAAAATTTGTATGACACAGTCAAAGTAGTCTTAAACGTTCCTGCTGGTCTAGTGGCTAGCGTGGGCGCCTGTGATTCTCGTAGTCTCAGATTCGATTTCCGTTAGGAGGTCGTTAAATCTTTACTTTAACTAGCATTTATTTTCATTGATGATCCGTCTCCTTTAGCTTAAAGGACTTAATCGTGAACGTTAACCTAATTTTTCATAAATATTCATTTCATTTTAGATGTAATCCTAACAACACGATTCTCCCCTCTCTTCTCACTAAATTTATAATTGTCTTTCTCAATGTGTGCGTCTGTGTGTGTGTCAAAACATTGCACTGAAAGATAACTATATGGTCAATAAGAGTATAAACGCTTGAGAATTAAATAAAAGATAAGTTATACGATTTTAAGGGATTGTCAAAATTCAATCAAACGAGCCAGTAAAATTTGTTGTGTAGAATGTAGATTGTTGCGAAAGGAGGGGTAATGCCTACATGATCCTAATATCACATTTTCTAGTTATCAAATGGTCAAAGCAAGAAAGCAGTTTAACTGTTAAAAATGAATTTTAAACATAGTTAGCACGTAGATTGACTTGGATAGTTTTATCATTCACTTTTGGGGGGGGGGGGAGAAGGGCCTAAATACTTCACAAGTAACAATTTCATAAACTTATTCTTCTCGTGCGAAGAAGGGGGATTTTAACTAGTTGTTTGTTAATTTTTAAAATGATGTGAACAGTGAAAACGTGCTTTGAAACTCCAGACTAAGGTAACTATGTGTCTAATTATTTTTACATACGTATTTTTTTAAACCCTGGATTTAAAGTTTTTCCCAGTCAATATTTTTAAAGGAATTATTGATTCTATTTCATGAGTTTTAGAATATATGTAACTACTTTTCCAAGCTTATATTAGGAAGCTATAAGCACAATTTTTGGAAGCTAGAAATCTGATTTAATTATAAGTCACAATGCTTCAGCAAGAGATCAATTTTTATACCCAGCTTTGTGATCCTACTTTTGGCTTTTTAGATTCATTGCAACCCATCACGGATCATAAATCAATCACCTCACAATCTTGTGATCTCTAAGACTGATGAGTTGGATGGTTAGGGGTTGTAACCGAGACTATATGAGAGGTGGGCCTCTAGCCTAACGTGGGATCTCGAATCAGATAAATTCTTTCTGGCAATCGAGCCCAGGTCTTCCGCACCGAACACTAAGACAGAGTATACTTCCATTTTCCCATTTATCGTTGCAACAATTATATGTAAGTTTATGATCAGTTTGTCATTGTCTTCTTTAGCCTAAATGTCATAATCATAAAATGTTACATTAAAAGTTACTTTTCTTCTGGATCTGACACGAACTCTTTCAGATATAATATAAAGTTCCAGGACACATACTGTCTTTCCACTCGATAATAACGGTAGCTTATTGACCATATTTTGATTAAATACTGGATATAGTTTATTTAACCAACATACTTAAAGATCTAATAGAGTGACGCGGATAGCTCATTTTTTTCTTTCCGCTCTTCTTTGTTTTCACAGACAGAGCAAAATTACATTGACATACTGTGTATCAGAAATTCGTTTTAGAAGTAAAGTGCCTTCACTTCACAGGTAAAACAGAGGAAAGACACACATTTCAAACAACGCTTCAGGCAATATTGTATTTCTTTCTTTGCCTACAGCGTTTAGTGATGACTCGCTGAATAAGTAGTTGCTTACTACTGAAGAAAATTTCAATGGGTTAACAATTTCACACCATAAAAAAAAAAAAAAAAAGATCCACACTCATCATATTCTTTTGTTCAAAAATAGAAAAAATACATAGTTACAATTATATTTATATTTGCGGGTAGTAATGTGCTTCTTTACAAAAATAATAATACCCACAATGAACATGATTCAATAAATAAATCAACACATAATATTACTGTGGTATACGCTTTCACATTCATTCATTCTGTGGAGTATTTCGTTTGCGATTCATTTAGTATCAGCAAAAATGCATAGAACTACTGTCGTCGGTTTCAACTACAGCCATTGGGAATGAGTGGGATACCCTAAAGAAAGCATGTGCTACGTTTTATCGAATTCAAATCATGTTTATGCGGTTTCTACCAGAAAATGATTTTATGTATGTGAAAACCTACAGTACGGAGAGGATTTTATTCCCCTTTGCTCCCTTATTTTGGTAATCTTGCAACATCAAACAATAAAGTTATTTTCAAAGATTGGAGGAAGGCATATACCAAGTTTAATTAAAATGTGAGTTTTACGAGAGTTATGGTGAAACAGACAAACAGATAGACGAACATAAACACAAATTCTGGTTGAGTCAGCTGGCAGACACTTTCTATTTCATTTACTTGTGATTTATTTTCGGATGAAAGTTCCTTTTTATATTTTATTAATGAAAAGAAATCTAGAACACCCTTACTTTTGATCTGCATAGGTAGAATCATACCTGCATCCTTATATTATTACCTTAAGAAAGATTAAGAACAAATCTAACAGAATGACACCATATATAAATCTCTAATACAAGTAATGGCTGTTCATTCGACGAAAAGAAAAGGAGTGTAATTGACGAAGATTCTAACATGGATCAGCTGATGTTCGTAAGTTATAACGTTACTCAGTACCCCACATATTCAGATGGTCATTTTTTTTGCTATATACTTTAAACATTCAGCCTGTGATTTTTGTTTCTGGCGTCTTACCATATAACAGTTTCTCAGTTTTCCTTGCCTTTCACATTGTACGTGCTATTTATTGTGTAAATTGCATTTGGAAACATAATATATTTTGTTGTTTTACCAGAATCCACAGGTTTAGAAGTTTGTAAGCTCAATTACATTGTTAAGCGAACTAATTTTATCATATCTTCCATCGTTTCACGGGGCAAGAAGTACTATCCTGCCAAATAACATACGTTCTTTTATGTGACAGCAGGGGCGTAATTTAGGGGGGATCAATTGTCCCCCCAAGGGTTTGAGGTTTATGTATACTTTAATCGATTGTCTACTAATATATTAGTACAAACGTTGGAAGTCTTACATCAGAGATTCTCTTGCCTCCCTCAAGCGAAGACTGAAATGATGCTCCTGTGTGACAGACAATACGACTGAGTTTGCGGTGAATATTTGGGCGTTACAGGTCTTGCTATGTATAAAACTATTTTCCGAATAAATCACATTCAATTTTACTTCCTAATAACTTACATGAAACACTTTGAATATTAGAAATGATTGTAGTTAGAGCGGTCTTATATGTTTTCATAGTTATGAGTCTGGATAAGCAAACCCGCGTAGTATGGAGATTTATTTCTACTTATGTGAAATATGGTACTGTATAGATCCTTCATCGCATAGGCCCTGGTGCCTTCAAAAGGTTAAATAACTACGTAATTTGAGTCCTTCTAAAACATATCCCATCGAAAAGAGTGAAACTGTCACAAAGTAAGCCAAGTACCTTAAAGGATAGCCTATAAAGATGAAATTACCTTATTTGAGTAGTACTACTTTTCTACTACCTCATCTGCGGTTTGCAAAGTGTTTATGACTTCATAAAAGAGCAAAGCACGTGGCTGACTTATTTGATTTCAGTGATTTTCGTGGTGGTCGCTTGGCTAGCGTTTTGACAGGTCCACTGTTTTTGATGGGATATCACTCCTTTTTTGTAAGCTTGCATCGGCAGTTTGTTGGTTTTCATGTTTATGTAAAGCCATCTTCCAAACCGAAAGGCAATGAATGCTTAGATCGTTTCTAGAGAAGCAAGATGATCCACCGTGTGTATCGGTTTTGAATGCGCAGTACTTCAGTTGCAAATTAGATCAGTGGTAGAATGGTCGGTTCCCGTTCCAGGGGTTCCTGGTTCGACTCACGGTCACATCCTTTCTGTACGAGTGTAATAAACGCGCCGTATTTGATTCAAAATAAAGGAGTTTTGTATTTTGTTTTAAGAAAATCTCTAATGTTGATAATTTAGTGAATACTCTCCGAGTTCTCAATTACATATTCCTGTTTTCTGCCAATCAATTTGACTATTAAGAAGCAATTGTTTTGAACGAATTGAAAATTCACTTTATTAGGCAAGCCAGAATAAGTAACGCTTTAGATGAGAGGTTAGCGTTGTGGTTTCCTAATCTCGCATCCCGTGTTCAATTCTCCCCCTCGCCCTTTACACTTTTTAAAATGTTTTATTTACAAGGCTGGGCTCCAGTTGGATGCTGCTGAATGAAAGATAATCTCCAGTAGGGAAATTCAGTGATGATGTAATCCTAGTAATGAAGAAAAATGAATGGAGAAACTGAGTTGCATAGTTAATTCTATCAATGATTCTATATTTGATATTAGCCGTTAATTTTGTGCATTTTTAAGTTGTTATTTATTGACACTATATTCTCTCCCTTTCTCTTTATGTCTCAATATGTAAATTTTCACAAATATTATACAAATCATGAATCTCAGTTACATTTGCAAGCTAACGGGAAATACGTTAATACGGACAAGATCTCCAACTTGTTTGAGTGTTATCGAATATCGCATTTTTAATATTTACAAATAAATTACCAATAATTAGTATTTTCAAAAATTTTTTAACGAATAATGTAATCAAAAATTTCTTCTTTTGAAGTAATATTACGTATCAATCAGCAGCGCCGGAACCTAGGAGCTCACGCCCTGTTAGATCCCCAAAATTTTCATTGGGGGTTGGGTTCTTCCCCCAAATGATTCATCCATACTTTTAATTGATTTGCAGGTAGGACTACTGTTAATAGTTTCAAAACTCAGCGAAAGCTTTGAGTTAGTTAAAAAGATAACCTACCATATGTACCGCATAATCTATCCGTATATTATTTGATACGCGGATATATATATATATATATAGTTATTTGAATCGAGTAAACTTGTTTATATAATCCTCATTTGAGTTAATTATAAGATTAACTAAGTCCCCCGACTGTTATCTTCTCATCGGCGTCTCTGGTATGCGTATATTTTTTTCAAGTGGCTCTGTATAATTTTACGTGTGTATCATACAAACAAGAGGTACTGTGAATACAAGTATCCAAAGACCCCCTTTTGTCATTTCGTCAGCCAGCATTTCGCCCCCAGTCCTACACAAAAACACTCTTACCGATTTGTGCTTTTAACAGTTTGAGGGCAACTTCATGTTGCTGTTCTAGCTACTATCAGGCGTAATTAAGCGGGCGTTAGTTGGGTTGCCTATCTCACTGATTTTATACCTCAAGAATTTATATGGCCCACTGTACACATATTCAGTCGCGTTGCTAGGTACGCTCCAGGCTGACTGCCATACAGAAGAAAATCGCCTGTCGTGGGTGAAGGAACACTGCCACTGGATTGGAGACCAGTGGTAACGCATCCTCTGGTCAGGCGAATACCGGTTCTGCCTCTATTCCGATGACGGTCGCTTTAGGATAATATGGCGGGTCGGAGAATCCTAAAGGCTGTTTGTGTTCAAAGTGCTGTACAGAAAGGGGTGGTAATGTCGGGCTATGGGGGTGTATTTCAATGCTGGTTTGGGTCCTTTGATAGAGACATCCAATCACATGACGGCTATGGATTATGAGGTGTTGCCATTTGTCCAGTTTCTGTGAAAGGGTCACATCCCAGAATACCAATACCAAGAAACAACTGCACCGTTCACTGAGCCAGAATTGTGTGGGAATGTTTGCTGAACATGAGAAGGTCATTCCACATGTCATCTGGCTCGCGAATTTGCCTGATTTCAACGTTATCGAGAAAATTTGAGACAGGTTGGAATGTGTCGTGAAGAGGAGACATCAACATCCTCCCACGATTTCCGCTCTACGGGACCAGTTGTTCCAGGAATGGGTCAAACTGGATTTGGACGTCACCCTATCGGATAGGTGCTGATTGCCACGGGTGCTGACTGCCACAGCCAATTATCAGTGCTGATTGCCACGATTGTCGCTGATTGCAAATATCAAGGTGCTGACTGCCACGACGGCGTGCTGGTTCCCACGAGCTTGGGAGAAACTGTATTTGGTAAGAGAGGAATTAATCCCTCATACTAAATTTATGATTATTTATTAATTTAGTAGGGATTAATTTAGTAATCATCACAGCAAATCTATGTGGCATCCTATAAGTCACAAAGTTGCTCACTAAGTGGAACGACATACACTTGGATGTTTATAAAGGGATTCTCTTTTCTGTTATATGTACAATTTGCACATTTCATTGTTTATATTAATTGTTTTATTGTATTATTTAATGGATATGATGGTCTGAAGCCAGCTGACAAGGAAAGTTCAGGAGAAAGCACTCGCCTGCGGAGGAATAAGCATGTCATTTGAAGGACCAATTCATGCTGATTACAACAGGTAATAAAACTCCTGTGCGTTGAGAACTGTTCGATATATTCAGCTTGGAAGTTTATATGAAAAAATGAGTGGATGCACGTTTCAACGCGTTAAGTATTCTCTTCCATGGCGAAGCCTGATGGTTTGAACTTGCTATTGCTTGATCACTGGGGTCCATTCACAGACAAATTGTCCATTACAAGTTGCATGACGGATGGCAAAAACGTAATTGTTGAGAAGTGTACCTTGTTGAGAAGATACAACACGATTTGTTCAACCATTTGATGTGTTTTGATTCCGATCAACCAAAGATTATGGCAGGAGATTTGTACATAGTATGAAACTTCTTCATCCGGACGTTATAATGTACCAACGAAACAATCAAATAAAGTTCGTGTCCATACGAATCACTTCCGATCACCGGGATACATTGGATTGTTTCAGTTTGCGTTCTACAAGACAGGTTACGAAATAAATTATAGGCCTATTACTTTTGAACCACTTGACGAAATTGCTTTTTGCTTTGGTTTTGCGAACTGTTCCCTTGACTGATGCAACGCAATTGCACATATAAAATGTTCATGGTGCAAGGGAGTCTTTTGCCTGCGTCATTTCTTCATAAAACAGAAGAACAACAGTGATCAATTTTCATCTCTAACTTATGATTATTGTGAACAATTTAATGACTAATTGTATCTAACAAACCCGTTAGTTATTGCGAAATACTTTTTTCTGTTACTTCGGATAGCTTTCAATTCGTATGTCAATATTCGTTACTAATTATGTTGTACTTAACGCGTATAAATGCGCATATCCTCATTTTCTCATATAAACTTCCAAGTTTAATATCTCGAACCGTTCTCAACCGTACAGGAATTTTATGCTGATTACAACAAGCTAATGAATTGGGGCTTCAAATGGCATGCTTAGTTTCTCTGCAGGAGAGTGCTTTATTCTGAACTTCCCTTGTGAGGGACAGCCAGCAGTGCTTTTTTTGATGGAACTTTCAAGAGCTGCTCGAAACAATTTGCGCAGCTGTACACAGTTCATGCTGACATAGGAAGTTCAAGTGAGAACACACAAATCGTACCAATTTTGTACGCACCGCTCCCTGACAAAACTGAAAGTACACTCATGTCCAAAATTACTGTCGCATATCTATAACTGTCTTCTTGTAAGAATATAATTTGATAATGATTTTGCAGAGTACTTTTAATACTGATACTATGTGTATAATCAGGAAATGTATATTTGTGGTAAATTTCATAGGAAAACAATTATAAATACGAAAATCATAATGAGTAAAATAAAATGTAACTAAATGGACAAGAAAATTTTATTTTCCTTTCATTGTTCTTATTTACTGCTCATTTGACATGAAATTTACCACATACTTGTCTTTGCCGATTATACACATACTAACATTATAAGAAATACCGGGCGAATTCGTTATCAAATTATATTACTAGAACAACATATTTATAGTCATGCTTAATTTTGGACATGAGTGTACATACAGAGACCTGTTTACCTTTGTTAGGAGTTGGTCTGAACAACATGATCCTAAGGTTCATCACGTTTCTTTCATACTTCTTGGCGTCCGGTAATGTTACGTCTAGCAACTTTCTCTCAGGCTCGTGGCAGTTAGCACGCCATCGTGGCAATCAGCACCTTGATAATGGCAATCAGCGCCAGTCGTGGCAATCAGCACCAATAATTGGCTGTGGCAGTCAGCACCCCACCACCCTATCCCACATTGACAGAATGCCACAGAAAATCGAGGCTGTAATCTGTGTCCGGGTGCCGTAACGGCTTATTGACCAATAAAGTACGCAATTCGTAATTACTTGTCAGTGGTGTTTATATACTTTTTGAAGTCGTTGAACGAGGCCCCTGTACTTCTGTACTTCAGCTAGAACTTTTGTCGTATGGAATGAGTTTTATTTATTTAAAAGTACAATGATCTTATATTATTTCTTATTTAAAATGGCGAAGTTAAGGCATAACCTTTTCTTCCACTCAACCATTTACCTTTTTCTTTTACAGTAAGATCTCATAATAGTTTTTTTTACAACGAGAATAAAAAGGATATGCACTTAGGCACGTTAAAGAGTTACAGATATACAGAACAATACATAAAATAAAACATGAAAAGTAAAAATGAAACTTATTACATATAATATAAACACTAAAATAAACAAGCGACAATGCTGAAGACATGTTGAACTATACAAGGAAAGAGAAACAAAGAAATCAATCTTGAATATATATATAACATATAAAATACATTCCTTTGATTGACTATGTATAGATAGAATGATGCTCATACTTAAGTGATTGTGTATAATATATACGTTCATACACGTGTATCAAAAAGGAATAGAAAATAAAATAAAAAGAAATAGTATATATATATATATATATGAGTGTGTGTGTGTAAAGTTTCATTCGAGTATATTACGAATAATAAGCTTGAATAGAATATACCACAACATAGTATTTAGTATATAGAGAAATTCAATTGCCTGCGGATAGTTGTATATGGCATCATAATATTGCTAGCCTCTGAAATTTCTCTACTGTAGGAAATATCTTGAAAATAAGTTTATTTAGTAGTGAAATTAATAGCATATTGTAAATGACAAAGGACGTAATTTTCAAATTATCATTACTATACTGTTTTTTTTAAAGTTTAATGTTCACAATTATGCACCAAGCCTAAGGAGAACGGTGATGATCAGATGAAAGATAATGCTGGAATGACGCTAATGGGAGGACTCGGGAGAACCCTGATTAAATAAAAAGTAAAAAGTGGATTATTTCTCAATTTATTATTATTATAATTATATTAATTTGTTTTGTTATTAGCGAACACTCAGGTGAAGTATGAGGAGTGTTAGTTAAACAGTCACAATACTTGATAAATATGAGAAAAACCGAGCCATGTGTGACAATACAAATAAATGAATAAACAAGGAAGAAAACTAAAGAGAGAGAATGAATGAATGAATGAAAGTAAGTTGGAAAAAAGTTATACCTTAATGTAGTTGATAGTTTTACAATTTTGAAAAATTTACATAAAAAACTTGTTGGCTAATGGATGAGGACAACGAGTGAAAGAACATTTAATTACTAATTTAATTTAACATTGGACACTAGGTAAGCTATGCAGCTCTGAATTTATGTCAATTTGTTTTGAAATTAAAGTGTGATGTTTCCGAGTAATTTCTGTTTGATTTTCAAAATTAGTATTGTTTTAGTATATACTTTCAGTCCGTTAATATTACTATAACAGGTATTGGCTATTAATTTAATACATATTTTACAAAAAAATAATGAATGTTAAAATAAGATAACAACATACACATAGTAATAAATAACTCTTTTGTGAAAGAGTGCTTTTCTCTTAAATCCATTTAGGCATGACTAAAGAGAAGAGCATGAGAAGCGCTCTCATATAAATTTATAATATACAATGAATTTGTAATATAATAATATAAGAGCACTACCTATGCCTTTTCTTTTAGTGGTGCATAAATAGATTATTTTTTTGTTTATAACATAATTATTTTTTACTTCTTGTACGATTTGTTTTATTTTCAACTTTTTAATGCAATCTGTTTTATTATTTTTAAGAAAGCATAATTTTTCTTTTTATTAAAAATATTTTCTCGTTTTTAGTCATAATTAAATACATTTTCTATCATTGTAGCATTTTCTTTGTTTCCTTTTCTACACGTTTGCCGAGGCTCGGTATCATCTGACACTATAGTCTACCTGAGGAAGTTCTTTTTTCTAATGCAAAAAAGATTTTTGTGTGTGTGTGTGTGGGGGGGGGGGAGTAAAATGAATAAATTTGACTAAGATGAAAAACACATGAATTTACAATATGCAATGAATTTATAATATAAGTATGTGATTGCGCTTCGCATACCTTTCCTTCTCACCTCATGTTGATGGGGTTGAACTTGGACCTAAACGGCATCGAGAATGCCACAATTCATCTGACCCCGATAATTATGGATTAGACAGTAATATCGGTTGTTCTCGATTATTTTTTACATCTTCATGTTTCCAACACTCCCTCATGAAGATGGGCGATGAATTTGGACTTAAACGGCATTAAGAGTGTCACTATTCATCTCTGCTCTGTGTGATGAACCAATATCTCCGGAACTGTTCGGCGAAAAACTTTGAAATTTTGTACAAGTGTTTTCTTTGTATTTTAAGCTGTAGATTAGATGGGACCTTTTGAAATGCAGCACATGAGGGGATAACGGGTTTTGAATGACTTTTTGCAGCTTTATACATCTCCGAAACTATTAGGTATAAAATCTTGAAATCTATATACATATATAAAGGAGTAAATCCACTGACTCGCTCACTCGCTGATTCACTTCTCAACAAATCTCCAAAACTATTAGGCTTCTAGGCTCCAGATAAGACGGGATTTTTTGTACTGCAGTCCCTAATTTAAGATAAATTGATTTGAATACATACTTCGCTAGATCTCTGAAACTATTAGGCATACGATCTCGAAACTTTGTATTAGCACAAAGGAGGATCAGAAATTAAGGTTACAAGACCGATACTTCTGGAGTTTCGTCTGTTATAGGGAAATGAGGAATGTTTGGTAACTTTACTACATAGAGCTGGCAACTCTGCAGAGTTTACCTACATCTAGCGCAGTAAGTAGTGGGTGGATGAAACACAAAATTTATGGCAACTCGTTTGGGAAACTGATGTCGAAAAATAACCTAATGTATGTACTATCGGTTTTTTTTTTGTATTGGTTGTATGAAATAGTATATACACGTTTCACTGCAGGCTTTGTAAACTTAGTTTCTGATCACTCCTCGTATTCTCTTTTAACTCTATTCTGTAGGTAAGCTAATAATTTGCGAAATATGGTTCTAAAAGGACGATAAGAAGACCTGAATAATAATAATAATAATAATAATAATAATAATAATAATAATAATAATAATAATAATTTGCCGATCGCCGAGTATCCGAAACTATTAGATGTAGTATCTTAATTTTTTTAAAATACGTCTTCTTCCTACCCTCTAGGCTGTAAATAAGATTTTCATTTCTTCCTCCCTTCCTTTCAATCTATGTATCTATCTTTTTCTTTGAAATGCAGTCGTATAAGGAGAAACGAGGCTTGAATGTTTTGCCGTTATCCAGATCTCAGAAACTAGTAGACATAGAACCTAGAAATTTTGTGTATACTATAAACATTTCCCATGTATTCTAGACTGAGGAAGTAAAGAAGGTTTACAGGTCAAAATGTAATCTTGAACAGTTTCGTCGACTTTTACTGGGTCTTCGGAGCTGTTAGGTACTAGAACTTCAAATTTTGTACAAATATTCTCTTAAGCCTTATGGCAAGGATGATGTACAGTGTTACGGAATGGCACTCCTACAGGGAAGAAAGGAGCCTTAAAGCTTTCCTTCAACTTCTATCAGATTTTTGAAACTCTTTCGTGTTGAACTTGAAATTCTGCACAAATTTTCTCATTGAATCCCAAGCTGAGTGTAGGATGGAGTTTTACGAAAAGTTAATCTAAGGCAGGAAAGTGGGCTTGGACTGTTCTTCGCTATTCACCAGATTTCCAAAACAGTTGGGCATAGGTAATTGAAATTTACTAAGAATGTTTTTTTCAGAGTCTTAGGTTACGGATGATATAGGAATTTCTAAAATTCGTGATCTAAGAAAGCGGAAAAGGGGGACAGATGTATTCTTGGTCTAGGAAGTTGAAATTTTCTAAGACGGAGCTTCGAGTAATTTTACTTCGACGCGTACATAGGTTTATTGAAATGTTTTACATTATTATTACGGGTTTCTTTTGAAACGTTGAGCATACAGCTAAGAGATATATAAAGTATATATTTTGGCATGCAATATGAATATCTCATACAAGAAGACAATTTGCCAATTACCGACACTGGAAAAAGACATAAGATTGGCTTTTGGATAATCCAATTTGAAGAATATAAATTTTGAGTAACAGTTTGCACGAAACGGAGATTTTCTGATTTCGACCGTTTTAAAATATAGATATAAGGAGAAAATGAAATGAAATCTTTAAGTTTTACGTCCCACGGTTATGCCGGCTAGGTTAAAGAAGCCGGTGATGATGAGAAATGAAGGAATATTGTGGAATAAAGAAAGTGGGAGGAAACGGGAGAGCCCTGAGAAAACCCACCCGCACGGTTTTTGTCCACCACAAAGTTCACTTGGCAAAATATATAAGGAATGATGGAAATTAACTAGAATTTTACATAAAGATTTCTATGAATTTGAGTCAGTGCACTCTTTCAAATTGCAAGAGAACGACTTGAGTCGGTCTTGATGTGGTGAAAAATGATTTAGGAGCAATTTTGTTGGCACTTGTGAGGATAGTTTCAGCAAAATCAAACTTGCATTAACAAATATTTGAAACCAGAAAACTGTTGTATGTAACTTTCAAATATTTTCCATAAATCTTATTCTTCCCGTGCAAATAACGGGCATTCAGTTGGTATCAATATTAAAGCAATTCATATAGTATTTTGTACAAAGGGGAGACAATTTTCTTTACAAGCAACAATGGATAAATATATTACAGTGATATGTAATTCAAAGCAATGAAACACGATGTTCACAATGCAATGGAATCGTTTCCCATTAAATATGTATATTCATTTAAGAATTGAAAGAAATTATACACAGAACATTGTTGGAGATGAAGACATTCGGATGCTAATAAAAGAGTCATGAAATCGTAAGGGCAAATACTGCTAAAAATATAATTGGTCATTGCTGTGTAGAAAGCCTTCGTACACACAGACACAACCAAACGATCTCTCCTACAAATTTGATAATGTTCGTTATTGTGTTTTTCAGATGTAAAGCATCACGGGCAGTAGCCAATGCTGTGCGATATTCCGCGCGGTGTTGCCGGATTTCGGACTCCCCTTTCCCTTCTCGCTCTTCCTCTAGTTGAAATTATTACACATACATTGGCAACATTATTCACAATGTAAATATACTATTCCAGCAAACTCAAAGATTTTGGCTGTGTATCCTAGAAGTATATATAGCAACTGAATAACCTACCTATTAACTTATTCCAGTGGAACTGCTAAACGTTCGTCTTCAACACTACTTTCACTATCGTCTATGTCAATTAATATTTCGCCATTGTCTGAATCTGACTCTTGTAAATTTTTTATTATGAGTTCCAAAAATTGTAAACACAAAAAATAATTCTTCGAGCTTCACTTCGTAGCACTTTTTTTTTTTTTTTTTTTTTTAAGAAAATTCCGCACTTGTACTCGGTTTCCTTAAAGACATTGTCAACTATAATTTTGGAGAACAAATGAACTACCACGAAAGAAAGCAACCTAGATACTGATGAATTCTGTTTATGCTAGAAGAAGAGAAGTTGCGTTCCTACACACACAATCAGCTCCTTTGCTTCCATGTCTGTTCCTATAATAACATACTCTTATACTTGATGTAGGTCTCACAACAACAATCCATCTGATTCGTAAGCAACACGATATGGTCGAGTTTGTTTTGGGTTACAATAATTTATGACACCACTCAGACGCCTGGTGCTTTTGCATCCCTGCTAGAGGAGTAAAGAAGGAGTACGTAATTGGCCACACATACGTAAGGTATTGAAACGAAGAAAAAAAAATCATACTGCGTTTCTTCTGTCGAATAAGGAAGAATCTTGCATGAAGGCAATTTCAAAACAATATTACGAATGTTCCATACCTTCTGTTCTTCCTCATGAGCTCCCGCCGGGAATCGAATATATATATATATATATATATATATATATATAATATGAATCAAATTGCAGAAGCTTGTTATTTAATTCGATCGCTTACTATTCTCAAGGGTGTAGAAACGGGGGAAAAGAGGGCCTTGACTTTCCAAACTATTTCCAGCCCCGAAATGAGGTTCATCTAGTATATGTTTAGTAAACTTATTTAACCCTTTATCGACTGTCGGGACTTGTAAGTCCTGATGTTTCAAGGTTACGTTTCCTATTACGTAATAGCCCTTGTGTTGCCAGCAACCTGTCGGGACTAACAAGTCTTTCTTCAAACACTTCAAGGAACGATCACAAGATGGTACAAGCTGTTTGTGAGCGTTGCTGTGTATGTGTGACACACATAATTTCGCGCGTTTGAACCAAGCTGTTTATTTGTGAGCCATAGTCGAATGTGTTCTGATTTAGTCTAGTTTTTGTGTAGTATTTGGAGCTTCAGACGTTCGTGGATTTTTTTGTTACTTGATCAGGTATAGTATAAATAATACAAATATAAATTTTAACAGTTTTTGTATTATTGCGCGTATTATGGGGTAAAATTACAGGTGGACCCAGAAGTCCCGTCAGGCTTGTAGGCAGAGGCGGCATCAGGATTTACCTTTTCGGGCTATAAGTGGTGTGCTCTATTTACAGTGAAATTTGCTTTCGGTAATATCTAAATAAGAAAAATGTTTTGTAAATACTTAATATTCCTCATTTCGTTGCCGCGGATATTCCAGGACGGGCATCCAAGCCCCTTGTATCACCTGGTGTCGCGTTGCCTTTAGTGTTTTTTTCAATGTAGGAAAATATTACAATGTGCGGAAATTGCGTAACAATGTTTTTCGGTTCCTTTGTAGGAATAATGTCTAGAATACTCGACGATAAAGAAATAGAAGATATTCTTCTAGAGGATATTCCGTCAGATGTTGAAATAGATACTCCATTTGAAGACAGTAGCAGTGATGAGGTAGAGGAGGAAACTGTCAATTCCTTGGAAACTGTTTCAGAAAATCCAGGTTCTTCAGCGTTGCCTCCGACAGTTCCATTTACAGAAGGTGAAATTAGTGATGATGATGGTGATGATGATGTGGCAAGTGCAAAGACAGTAAGAAACTTTCAAAAACAGGATAGTG
Organism: Thermobia domestica; assembly: GCF_964235325.1. Lineage (NCBI taxonomy): Eukaryota > Metazoa > Arthropoda > Insecta > Zygentoma > Lepismatidae > Thermobia > Thermobia domestica. Next base: position 246,593,983 of record NC_137459.1, read on the forward strand.
TAACGACTGTTCCAATATTTTCGTTATCTCGGGGTGTAGTTCGTAACTACTTTTTGCCGGATTCTTCTCCGACAGACGTTTTTCTGAACATTTTTTCAAGCGAAATTGTTAATAATGTTGTTTTTCAAATCAACTTGTACATTCAACAACGCAACAGGAAAGTGAAACCAATCACAGAAGAAGAAATGTATGGTTTTATTGGTCTGCAGTTTTTGTTTGGTTATCACAGGTTACCGCAAACGTGTCATTATTGGAGTACCGACCAAGATCTAACAGTGCCGATTGTGTCTCAGACAATGACAAGAGAAAGATACAAACAAATACTGTCCAATGTGCACGTGAACGACAATTTGGCTATTCCAACTGATAACAAAGACAAATTATACAAACTTAGACCATTAATTACATCATTGAATGCAAATTTCCAAAAACTAAGGCTGCCAGATCAGTACCAATGTATTGATGAGAGCATGATCCGTTTCAAGGGCCGATCAAGTCTCAAACAATACAACCCAATGAAACCTGTGAAAAGAGGTTACAAGTGTTGGTGTAGAGCAGATATGTCTGGATATATCTACGAATTCGACGTATATCAGGGTAAAAGTGAGAATGAAGATAAAGAAGAAAAGAAGCGTTTTGGTCTTGGAGGATCCGTAGTAAAGAAACTAACATCATCCCTGCAAAACAACAATTTCATTGTTATGATGGACAATTATTTCACTTCTTTGGAACTGTTCGAGTATTTGAAATCGCAGAATATTTACGCATGTGGGACAGTTCGTCCTCAACGCAGCGGGCTTCCACTTCTGGCAAAAGATAAAGATCTGAAACGCGGCGAATACGATCATCGAACTACAGACCAAGGAATAACGTACTTCAAGTGGAAAGATAACAAGTGTGTCCACTTCTTGTCAACTTATCATGGTACTGAAACCATAACTGTAGAACGTAAGACGAAAGATGGTTCAAAGATAAACATTCAAGCTCCTTTAGTCGTCAAAGACTATAATAATCACATGGGTGGTTTAGATAAGGCAGATATGCTTCGCTCCCTTTACGATCGTGATAGAAGAGCAAAAAAATGGTGGCACCGACTTTTCTTTGCATTTCTTGAAATTGTATTGGTAAACGCATTTATAATCTTTTGCGACCTCTATGGGAGAATGCCTTTTCTGTTATTCAAACGTCAGGTGACTCAAGGACTACTCACTAAAGGACGCAAACACTGTCAGAAGCGTGGTAGACCAAAGCAGGATTCATCATCAAGCGTGGCACCAATCAAGAGAAGAAAATCCAAATTTTCCGTAAGCAATGATATTAGGCTTCAAAATCGAGGTGCACATTGGCCACAATTCGTAAAAGAGAGAGCTAGATGTGAACTTTGTTCTTTCAAGAAGATTGAATCGAGACCACACTCCAAATGTGGACTGTGTAATGTGTTTTTATGTGTGAATGAAAAGAAGAATTGCTTCTTTGAATTTCATCATATGTGAGTAAATCAACGTAGACTGCTTCGAAAATTTGGATGTAACTAAACTCAAAAATGTTGATACTATTAGTACTCAAATATCATTTACAGTTCTGTTATATATACACATACGTAATGTTAGTTATCAATAAACCTCCTCTGTAGTTTTCAACTAATTCGTGCTGTATGTTGCATTATCATTCAATATTGTACTGAAATTTTATTCAGTTATTATTTCTATGCTTATTTACATAATTGAAGGAGAAAAATCAGAAATTGTATGTAAAGATACAAACAATAAATCATGATTGCAGTAATATCAATTGCTTCTAATTATATCCCTAAGACAGTAAAATTTATGATTATAAAGATGTCCGAACTAAAAATATATTATAATTATTATTTTAACTCGTTTTTGCCTGACGGGACTTTAAAGTCCCATAAGCGTAAACACGTGGCCCATGATGATAATCATCAAATCGATCGATTTAATGGTTACTTGTACGCATTTAGAACCCAAATACGAAAAAATTATATTAAAATTCAAATTAATATTTAATTCGGGTCATAAAGGGTTAATAGTTAATGCAAATTAGGAACGTTTATAATAAAATAAGATTTTTAAAAAAAGAAAAAAGAAAACATCATCAATACAGTTACTGTATCTAATTACAAGGACGCTGTTTTCTCTGTAAATTGGGGGGGGGTGCATTCAGATGCAGAAAGCATATATGATGATTTTAAGACAAATTGCATTCAAATTATGCCTAATATTGCACATTTACAAATAAAATGAGGGGCCCTGGCTCCCTCAGTCCCCCCAGGATCTCTCACTACTATATTAATGCATAATAATATCTGAGTTGATATTTTTTCGAGTTTTTTCCTTTTAGTATTTTAACCTACATAAACACAAAGTCGGATAAACAGACTGCTAGAAACAGCATTTGTTTTCTTATGAATAGCTTATTGATTTATCTCTTACAATCCGCTTTACAACTTCAGTACTGTCAAGATCCGTCTTTTGTTAAGGTAGCATCGAGAAAACATAATATGTGTATAGTATACATGGTGAGTTAAAATGCTTTCATATTCTGAAAGAGGTCATTTGTTCTGTTTTTAATGTGTGAAAAGCTTTCCTCCCCCTGAAAGTAATGTTCCCCTAGAACAACCTGTTGGTTACACCCCTGATTATCCTTTAATAAAAGTTGAGTTCCATTTCCAAATCGAAGAAAAATCCACTGGAAATTAGACGAGACTCAACGCTCATTTTACTAATTGTTTTATATGGAAACCTTTCAAAGCGTGTATCATGACAACCAGTTGTCATAAAAAGATGTAGTTTTCACGTATGTGTTCGTAATTCTTTTCTCTACTTCGTAAAGTGAGCAGTTAATGTGCTAATACAATATTTCTAATAAGCGCCTCTGCTATTGTCAAGATTCGCAGTAGCGCGAGAAGTCAGCGTGCAGAACTGCTTGTCGCGAATTGTCAACACCGCTCAAAGCCAATTGGACGCCGCGTAAAGCCAACTCAAGGCCATGCCGCTTCTCATCTGAAATCTGCTGTAGATGAATATTCCTATTGATAGGGTAAGTTTTATAACATATCTCATAAATTTATTTTACAGGTGCTCATGTTGCAGAAGTGAACTTGTACCATGTTATAGTGAACTCCATTTCCCAATCTAAAGACATTTGCAGGGTCGTTTGTGATTTATAAATGATTACTTATTCTTAATAGTAAGATGAAATTATTTTCTTCCACTCTTGAAATTATTTTCAACCAATCTTTTGGTTGGTATACCTTATTATTCTAACATTCTAGTGGACTCCACATATGCGTATAATATATCCGAGTAGACCTATATCTCAAAAGCACGCACACAAGTTTGTATGATGTTTATAATTTACAAAAACCAGTTACCCCTGCTCAATTGAAGCACTTCTCTTACATTACTTGTATAAACATCTACCATAATAAACCTGTGCAAAAAACACTTCTCTAATCCACATTCTTCAAATTATAATCTCACTGACATTTTTTTCTAACGTCTCATTATTAAATAAAATTGCTCTTTTTTCTCCAACGTAACCATACCCCAAAAAGATCAACACTCCATCATAATATATATATATACTTAGTCAAAAACGTATCAGCCTATCAATTGCAGAAAAAGAAGACCAGTTTACAAGTTCCTAACACCTGCTGTCCTCATACCTAAAATTTAGTAATAACTTCCAACAATTCCATCGGAAGTTGGTATATTTCAGCGAATACTCTTTTTTTTTTATCTTGCAACTTGTATTGCTCGCAAGAGAGAACACTCGTAGGTTGAGATACCATTGTTTAGATATTGTACTGTCTTTTTCTCTTTAATAATATTTTTGCTCTATATTGCTGACGTTAGCGTATTAAATTTATATTAAAATCGAACTTACCAATTTCACTAGCCACTTGCTGCAACTTTTCCAATGTTCTGCTTATTAGGATTATATTAATTCCTCGTTTGGCTAGTTCCAAAGCGTATACTTTTCCAATACCATCGGTTGAACCAGTAACAACTGTGGAAGGGAGAAAAAACAATAATTAATTACATTAATTAATATTAAAAGAAAAGCTCTTTTGATGTATATAAATCTTTTCCCACTTTTAATAAGCATGGTTTTATCCTTGGTTAACCAATTTTGATGAAACTGGGATATTAATCGACTCAATTACTTCAGGTTTTTCTCTGACATACATTTTCTTTAGAGATACAACACGGAACGCAACTTTAGTGAGAAATAAGAGCCAAGATGGCAGACTGGTATTAAAAGACCTGTGGTATGCTTGTATAGGTGACAGAGGGTAAAAAACGAAATCCATGCAATACTGGATGCTAAAATAGTTAGACTGGTTCGAATTTGGTCAAAAACGCTTTTTCCTGGTGTGGGACCTGGACCAAGGTACCCGTGACCAAAATTTGGTAACTCTCGGTCAACTTGTCTGGTCCCTAGGCCGGTCCCGGAAAACCCCTGAGACCCCCTTACTTCGAAATTTGAAAAGAAAAACTCTTCGTCTTGATCTGGGGCCTAGACCAAGCTACCCGTGACCAAATTTTGAAAAGTTTCGGTCCACTCGTCTGGTCCACAGGCCACACAAAGATAGACAGACAGACACAAACAAACTCTTTATTTTATTTATATTAGAAATGTCAGATCCGCCGTTATTGTAATAGAGCAGTGCTTGAGCGATTGATCGTAGAAATTTAAACTCCGATCAGTGATAATTTCAAAGGCTTGTTTTACTACAAGTTTAAACTCTTTAGTCAGTAGAGAAGAGGGCGTGGATCATAAGTCAGAGTTGATGACAATAAGCTTTGGTGGTTCTGTGGGTCACAGTGGGTGAGAGTGGTTCATGATGGGTGGTGGGTCAGAGTGGATCACGATGGGTCGTAGGTCACGATGGGTGGTGAGTCAATTGGTCGTGGCTAAAGTTTTCATTGCCCCACGCCCTCTCTGAACTACAGTGTTGAAAATTAATCAGTGAAAATCAATTGCAATTGATCAATCAATTGAAAGTAATTGCTGTGGAAATCAATTGCAATTGATTGAATTAATTGCCAATTAATTTCAATTGCAATTGAATGACTGAATTCAATTGCAATTACTTTCCACTATAATTACTTTCAAGCAATTGATTAATTGCAATTGATTTTAAATTATTAATGGCCAACTGCAATTAACAATTAACCTTTACTTACTTCAATTGTTAATTGCAATTAACAATTAAATTTACAGATTAATTGTTAATTGTTAATTCAATTGAAATTTGCCCAACACTGCATGTTGGTAATAACCTGCGAGCATTTTCGCCGATCCAAAGAGATTCAGCCAAAACATGGCTCAAGTAGCATTCTTATTGGCCACGTACCGATGACGTCACCTACTATTATTATTATTATTATTACTACTACTGCTTTTGCTATGGGTCTGTATAGTACAAGGGCAAACTTATTTTAATGAAAGAAGTTTAATGGAAATTTTAAAATATAATCGTTAAATCACGTTGGATCTGAATAGTACAAGGGCAAACTTATTTTAATGAAAGAAGTTTAATGATTTTTTATTAAAAAAATAATCGTTAAATCACTTTCTGAATATTATTTTTAATATTATTTTAACAAAAGAAGTGTTATAAAAATTTTAAAAATAATAAAAAACCCTTAGGCAGGAGGCTGGGTTTGAACCCACGCCAAAAACGTTTTTCCTTACTAGCATATTGCGATAGCCCACTCGGTAACCGGCCAATAGCAACTTGCCTTTACTTTGTGCTATATATATATGTCATGACTCGTGTTGTCATATCTGTATCAGCCAATCAGATCAGAGGATATCTGAAGCTCTTGGCATCCGCGAAAATGCAACCTGCGAGGGAGACAGGCCTCAGCGCTTATCGATTTCCCTTTCTACTTAAAGCGTTTCTCTCGAGACCTTCGATTTCGATTCGATTTTTCAAACAAATAAAGAGCAAGAGAACGTAGGGCCCCATTCCTTACCAACTTTGCTTAATTTTGCGGACTCGAACGCAACGCAAAAGCTAGAGCAAGCAATTTTAAAGATGCTACGCCTATTATCGCAAACTAATGCCCCTTTATTCCGTTACGTTGGCGAAAGCCTGTTCGAAATATGACTCGTTGAGTTCATTAGAATTGAGTAGAGAGTGTGCGTTTTTGAGATATTGTAAGTGACATTTTTTTTCTTACATTCGCAAAAGTGAATGAGAGAAAATGTCAGTAAGTAGTGAATATGAACATAATATAATCCCTACTAAAGAATCTTCTATGTCAATGGTATTTTGAAAATTAATGTGTTATTAAGGAACGAAGACCAACGCCTGTGTTGAAAATAGAACAAACAGAGGGCAACAGAGTTCTGCATGCTTTGGTTCAAAAAAATATTTGGGGTTGTTGACATATAAAGAGACATGTATGGAAAAATATTTAAGTATGATTCTGCTTTTAAAGGGGAATTAAGTGACACAAAGATGACTTATTGAATGTTTGTCATGTTTTTCAACAATACAATTAAAGACGAAATTTTACAAGCAGAATTTGTTTCAGTAGAAGTACACTAAACAACATCCGCCTCATGCAGAGTCGTTTTGACGTATGATTAGCGTCATACTAAAGGCCTGACTACTACAGGAAACATATGTTAGTCGAACTCTTTAGTATGGCACTAATCACGCGTCAGAACGACTTTGCATAAGGTCCCATATGTTTCTTGTGAAGATAAGATAATATGATAGTTCATTTTCCCCACCCGATCACGCCAAACTAAAGCAGTTAAATTGAATTACGGCGAATTAAGATCAGCTATGAGTCACCTACGTGAATTTCATGATGAAAATTGAGATCTGGTTCGAATAAGTGCTGTTGATGGGCTACAATTACGTTAAATTTATGTGAATTTGTCTTGTGTTTCTGTAGTAAAATATTTGACTAATCTGGGCTTAAGTTTAGAGTTGCCCCCTACAGTTTCAAATCTACAAAGAAAGCTGGTAAAACATTAAAAATTGTTAGGTTAGGCTAGGTTATGTTAGCTTAAGTTAGTTTAGGTTAGGTTAAGTTAGTTTAGGTTCGGTTTGGTTAGTTAGGTTAGGTTACCCGATAAGACTTTAGTTAGAACAGTGACTGGAATCGACTCTCACAGAAGCTTCAATTATCACTTTAACTCAGTAATCCGTGGTTCTCATAAAAATTTAATCGGTTCTCTTCATTATTCTTATGTAATTCTGTAAAACTCAATGCGGAAATATCACATTCAACGCGCTGACTTGCCATCCTATACGACTACTGCGCTGCTGAATCATCGAAACCCTCCGCGTCTTGCAAATAGTACCCACTTATACACATCCTTTCTCGTATTAAACGTAACTCTACACTGCCAAACTTCCGCACCTAAACATCACATAAGAACCCCAAATCATCATTCCTTACCTCATTTCTGCTCTAAGTGTTCCTAATTTTTATAAAAGACGGAGGGGCAACTCTAAACTTAACCCCTAATCTGTTTTATTATTATTATTATTATTATTATTATTATTATTATTATTATTATTATTATTATTATTATTATTATTATTATTAGTAGTAGTAGTAGTAGTAGTAGTAGTAGTAGAAGTAGAACATTGTGCCTACGCTCTTGAAACTATCATCCTTCGCCACTGAAAATGATATTTTGAAAACCAATATTAAATATGAAGAATTACAATATTATTATTTCTGAGGTTACGTTTACGGATTAAAGTAGGACAAGTGAAATACGTATAGTTGTAAAAAATCGTCCTCCATTAGATTTTTATTTTTTTCTGTCCAAAACTGATCTTTCATTGCTACTTAAACGGTATTTATTATGTTTTCGCTGTATCCAATGATTTACAAATTTGATTTTGTTTAGCTGTGGGAACTCGGTGCCTGCACAACGAAAAATTTCGCACGCCAATAAACAGATTAAGATCTACCACTATGCCAAATTTGAGTTCGATCGGATGAGTTCGGTGTATGCGCTTTTGTTTTGGAATCATAGCACAAAGTTTTGTCCCGATCAGGTGTGTGGGATTTTGTTTTCGAAAATGTGACGAAAAGTGTTAATGCCGATAACCCGGGAACCATAAGCCTGCACACCATGATATTTCATATGCACATTGCCATCATGGCAAATTTGATACTGATCGAGTGTGAGTTTTTGTTTTTGAAAATATGACACAAACCTTGGCAGCCCATAACTCGCAAACTGTAAGCCTACACAACATAATATTTCACATGTTTTTTGTAGTAGGTAAAGTTCTATCACCATGTCAAATTTGGTCTCGATCGGATGAGTCTGGTGTTTGTTTTTTTGCTCTCGAAAGTATGGCACAAATAATTTTATCGCACATAACTCGAGATGAGTTCGGTATGTGTCGTAATATTTCATATGCCACACGAACCACAATAACATAATATTTTATATGCTTATGTAGCTGATCAAGATAGTATCATGACATATTTGATTTTTGTCGGATCACTCACATAGACCCTATATTGTAGGTTTCTTGTGTTTGATAATATGAAGCAAAATTTGACTTCCTATAGCTCTAAATCCGTAGGCCTGTATAACATATTATTTCACATTCTTATATAGCAAGTACAGTTCTACCGTCATACCAAGTTTGGTTGCTGTCGATTAAGTTCGACTGAGCTCGTACGACATACAGTGTCCTTAGATTTTTCGGGGAAAACCAAATGAAGGACAAACAGTATATAGAAGTAATCTAAAGCTATTACTCGCTACCTCTTACTGTTTTTGCTCTATGGAGATTAACATTAAAACCGAAAGTGGTAATTAATATACGTATATCATTTCCGTTTGTAATAAAAAGAATGAATAAAATCGGAGATGAAACATATTCTTGGTGCCGAATCCATATCAAATACCTGCTTGTCATTAATTAATTCTATTTTATCCATTGTGCAATCTGGTTTCAATAGAGGGTTAATGAAGTAGATGGAATCTCTTTTTGGAATAGTGAATCAATTGCAGAAAACTGCATCTTGATATCTTTTCCCAATTTTGCTCTGTGAAAATCAATATCGAAACCGAAAGTATTATTAAATTTGAACCAATTCCTCTTTTGATAGAGTGTTCAGAATAGTCATAGTACGTTTCCTTAAGACGCTAAATCGTTTGAACAAAAAAATAAAGAAAAACTTTTCGCTATTTGTCACTGTTTTGTTTCTATGGCGATAAACATTGAAACCGGAAATTTCTAATTTAAACTACTTTTAGTTTTAATAGAGAGTTAACAGAGAAGATGAACCCTCACAGAGGACCCTCTTATTGGGATGCTGAATCGATTTCAGAAATCTCCATTTCGACATCTCTCCCCGTTTTTGCTCTGCGGAAATCACTATTAGAACCTAAAGTAATATTAAACTTAAACCACTTTTGTTTTTGGTAGTGTTCGGGATAGTCATGGTACGTTCTTTCTAGTCGCTGAATCGTTTGCAAACAACCTTTTCAGTTTATCTGTTGCTGTTTTTGTTTTATGGTGATAAACGTTGAAACCGGAAACAACTAATTTGAGCCATTTCCGGTTTGATTAGAGAGTTAGCTGAGGAGATGGAACATATCCTTAGAAGATTGAATCGATTGCAAAAAAGAACATCTTGATATGTCTTACGGTTTTTGCTCTGATAACTGTTGACAAATAGATGGACGGAGAAAGCCGTTGTATGACTTCAGATACTTATGCATAGCAGAGTTTGGAAGTCTAAAAATTCACAAGGGGTATATAAGAATTGCGGGACAACGGACCTTAGATTCAAAATCAGCATTCTTTATGTTTCTAATGTTATGACCTGTTTGTCACCATCTGGAACATATTTTGTAGAGACGGTTTTAGGTTGAGTGGCAAAATAAATCTTTGCAATGAGAGTAGCCCTCTAAATGGATTCCGCGGAATAACGCCCTCCACTGGTAACTTGTGAGCGAAGACACTCCATAATTATTTGTTGTCAGTGTTATGAAAAAATTGCTCAAATATTACCTATCTCGATTATTTTCAATATTTTACGAATATTTTAAAGTATTTTAGCTAGTTGTGAAATATTTTGCATTTTGCTATAGGAGAAAAAAAATGCTGTTACAGCTTAAACCCTGCTATTAGGTTTAGGAAGAAAGTAAATTAAATATTTAAGTTTCGAAAGAATGTTTGTTGGTTTATCAACATGAAACGCTCTCCTGGGTGGTCTAGTGGCTGGAGTGCGGGGTTCACGTGGTCCCAAGTTCGATTTACGGTGGAAATGTATTGAACGCAGTACGAGAGTTTGTACGTATTCCGTTGGAAAACCTACAAGGGGCAGTTTAATTTTGGGGATGAGATTTTCTTCTGATTTTCTCAGAAACGACTTAGACAAATTTGTTTGTAATTTATAAACAAACGTTTCTATAGAAATCCTACACTGTAGCGTTAGTAATTTTGGGTTCCATTTCAAACTGTAAATCCACGTCTCGTGTAGCCTAGATGCTGAAACGGAGCACTAAACTTGAACAAATATAACACCGTTGAAGGATGAAACAGGTTTGGATTGGAAGTTCGATCAGAAATCAGAAACATACAATCTGTTGAGGAATAATCTCTTGAGACAGATTCAATGGAAGTTTATAGCATCCTACGTACGGCATTTATATTTTCGATGTGTTTTGTCGTTGAAAATGATAGACTTAATGATATTGTTTATAATGTACTGATATGTGTACATAAAGTTTATTATAATAATGCAGATATATGAAATAATTGTAAGAATTGTGCTATTAATGATAGAAGCATGACATTCAGGGCAAATATAGAACGTATATAAAGATTTAATTTTGCACATGATCCCATCTAAGATTTCTCTTATTACAATGATGGCGGACATTCAAAGTGGTCGTCTCTGAATATTTTTGTGGTCCTTTTTATTATTATTTGATTACGCTAATAGCGCATTATTATACGTAATTTTGCATGAATTGATGCACGAAATATTGAAGAATTGTGGATTTCTTTTGAAGTGGAAAAGAACTACGATTTTTGCTGCGCATGATTTAGCAAGATCCTTGGGTCATGATCGTTGCACTGTCTTACCATTTTCTCACTCAATATCTGAAAGGAACACTGTATCATTCTTTGGAGGAAGAGGCAAAAGGAATGCATGGGACACCTGGAATGCATATCAGAATACCACCACTACTTTCCGTGAATTGGCTAAAAGCTACTCAGCAAACTGTACAAGATATGCTGAAACTATTTGAGATATTTGTGTCTGCTATATGACCATACTGGCAGGGACGAATGTGTTGAGGACGTTCAGAAATACCAGTTCACTCAGGAAGGTAGAGTAATTGAGAATCTGTCTCCTTCGCAAGATGCTCTTATTCAGCATACAAAGAGAGGCACCTACCAGGCTGGTTACTGCTGGATCCAAATGATGGCCGAAACCCCAGTGCTCTCGTCACCAGGTGATCGGGATTGGAAGAAAAATGTTAAAAGTGGATGAGAAATATCTTGGACAACTCTACGAGAGGCGTCGCAAGCATGCAGGAAACTTGTACGATGCGGCTGCAAGAAAGGCTGCACACGTCAGTATAAATGTAGGAAGGCTACCCTACAGAATACCGCTCTTTGTAATTGTGGTGCTCTTTGTACTGAGTTATAAATGGAATATAAATAAGTATCTTATAAATAAAACATGGTTTATAATATTAAAAATAAAAAAAAACTACATGCACAAAGTAACAATTACTCGTCATTGCTTTAATAGCTGTCATTTAACCATTAAATAACATTTAAAGGGAACACACAAAAGATATTCAAATGCTCCCATTTTGAATGTTTGCCATGACAACAATAAGCAAAATCTGAGACAGCTTCCCAAAAATTAGATATTCATGTGTGTAGTATGTGTGCCCCAAGTTGTATGCTTCTATCATTACAGGTACGATTGTTTCACCTATGCGCTCCACTGAGCGGTTTAGAGATCTTTTTTAAGAAGATAGTTACTTGGAAATAGTAAATAAAGCCTAACACAGTGTGTCGGTGTTTACCTTGGCAATGTGCATTAGCAACATTGACCTAGGTATGTTACTCGAATAATATAATATGGGATACATTTGGAAGTAAGGCATGAATTTAAATAATACATAATGATAGGGACCAATCTTAAATCAAAATTTAAATTTCTACCGAAACAAACGTCAATATGAAGTAAACACGATAAAGTCAAAACTTTAATAGGAATGTGAAAGTAGGATTATTTTCATTTTTTACTTTTTTCAAATAGATTAATAAGTACTTTAAAATAAGTGAATATGAACAAGTAACTTACTGCGGTTTTCGTTTAAACTTTTTATTACCAACCCAAGAGTCATAACTGCCATAGTAAACATGTACACATACATATAAAAACACAATTTACAGCTGATAATCATCTTTGTTAGTTCATTCATTTGTGTTGACTTAACGGGAAAAGAGAAAACAAAGAACTGGAAGGCTTTTTTTTTTTTTTTGCTGTGTTTTAGTTCGTGGGTGGGGAATTATTTACAGTAGCCACTTCTGTATTTACTGTAGTAGCACTTGACCTCTCTTCAAGAAATATTCATCCAGGATGTTGAGTAATTTGTATCCAGATTTAAAAGTCTATAATATTATTATGCTGAAGCCATACTCAACAGCAGAAAATGTTAGTAGCTTGCATCTTACAAGAGTAACGTGAAAGAAAAAGTTCAATGTACTATTTGCTTAGTTTCTTAAAACCACGCTAAGACACTTTCTTTTCTTATGTTTTTAGAAGTTACACCACTCAAGAAATCAAGAACCTTTTCTGCTAAACTTGCAGATTACCTTAGCATAACGTCTACAGTTACATAATTGAAGTGCTAAAGCTAATTAATATATGGTTCTAAGGATAATTTGATCTTACTTTGTCGTTTCAAACGGAGCTTTCATTTTTTGTATAAACAAGAGCCAGCTAAACAGTAAAGTGAGGTTGGGACTTCAGTTTTGATCTTCTGTTTCCCTTATGACAAACAAGACATAGAATACATGCATTGAGTATCATGTGCAGCTACTGGGTCAAGGAATGTTATTGTCTTCACGACCTAAATATTTATGTCTTTTGCTAGCTCATGTACCCTTCTCTTTCTCCAAAAAATAATTTGTTCTCTCTTTTGGGAGTAAGTTTGTTCATTCGTTCGCATTTTGGACAGATAGATTGCATCACGAGTACTTTGTTAGATTTCTTTCATTTATTTTCTCACCTGGAATACGTAAAACTAATGATGTTCTTTGTATATATATATATATATATATATATATATATATATATATATATATATATATATAAGATTTATTTGATTTTAAATTGCAAGTCATGAAAGTACCAACACCATACACCTTTTCCTTGCTCTTTTCCTTTATAGATTCTCTACTTTCTCAAATTCTTTTGGCTCGCGGGATGACAAAGCAATCACGCATGGAAATATTTTTGTTTGATACGATAATTGCCCGTGGAAATCATTTCAAGTAATTTAACTGTACACAAAATTAGTTACACGATATACAGGAGAAAATCGTAAATAATTTCAGATACGTTACAATTTATTTCTTTGACATGTTATAAATTACCAATTTATACTGAAGTAGATACACAAATTGTTAGAATTGGCAAAACCATTTCAGTACATACAAAAAAATTATTTTTATAAGTACCTCCTAATAGGTATTCTTACAAAATTTAATACACATGGATGTCGTTAAATTAAACAAGATAATTCTGTGTCTCATATAATCTAACTACCGAAACTGCGAGACGTTGTTGCTGTCGATATGGCACCAATGTAGTCAGGTATTATAAGAAGTTTTCCAGACTTATGTGGCAAATCGACAGCTTTATCACAGAGAGGTCGAGAATGCATCAACGCGTATCAATGGTGGTAACAAAATATACTAAATCTACCTAAAAAAAAGTTACCCATACTGTACGTTAACAGTATGACTAAGAAGATTAATTTTATTGTGATAGTAGAATAGTACAAGAAGGAGTACTGTAGACTTAGGGCAGAAGTACAGAAAGGGAAAATGCCCGTTGCTGTCGTGAGTTCTTGCGAGCCAGGCGAGAGGAAGATGTTCCATAGAAGGAAAAATATAATTAAATGTTTAAAAAATTATAATTCATTACAGATAATGTTATAATTAATTTATCTGTAATGAATAATTAAAACTTTATTACAGACAAATTCACTTGCACACGTCATTTAATATTCCTCCGAAACAGGGCAGCCTGACTTCCTTTACTATTAGGAAACTATAGACCCTATCTTCCACAGAGGTACTACTTATTGTAATTCACTTTACAATTTACTGTGCTTTCAGAAGCCCACTACAACAGGGGCGTCACTTCAGACTTTGAGGGGGGCAAGAGCACCACTGATGTAAGACTTTCACGTTTTGTACTAATATATTAGTAGACAATCGATTAAAGTATACGTAAACCTCAAACTCTTAGGGGGCAATTGCCCCTTCTTGCCCCCCCTAAATGACGCCCCTGCTCTACAAGACAAAAGCTAAATAAAAATGTGTTACTCATAGTTTCTTTTTTAAAGTTAATGAGGTTCATTACCATCTTTCGTCTGCACTTCTCTCCGAAAACTATCAGGTTTATAGTAACCTTCACTTTTTACATCTATTCTGCTTTGTGAATATTTAAATAATAATCTATTCTTTCGAGCCTGTAATGTGGTAACTATGCATACCAAACCAAAATGCCCAAAATACTTTCCGCACAGAGAAATGTGACAGGTAGTAGTACTTGCTATATCTGCATGAGTGGTGTCCTTGCACGCTAACATGAAAGCTCTTATAAGAACAACAAGAGAAGCTCCTTTGAAAAGTCACCGTAAAGCGCTAAAAAGAGACTGACCGCTATAAAGAGTAAAGATCTTTTGTTTTTATACAGCTCCTTCGTAGCACTTAAGAGATTAGGCAGCTGCTATATGTTTCCATGACCTCAGATTCGATCTTGTCACTGGCATCTGTCTCGGAATTAAAAATAGAGATGGCCAAAACGGTTTCATGTCCGGATCTCAGATTTGCATATCGAATTCAGGTTTGTCTCTGAAATGTTAGATGAAAGTGACATGTATCCAAATCAGGAGTGATCCTACTGTGGTTTATTCAGCTATCACGAGAATAATTGTTTTCTGTCCTGCAAGGTGTGCATTTGATATGTATTATAGACAATGGAACACTAACACTCACAAACTGGTCATTTTTGTCTCGTTTCCTTCTTTCATACCAGTTTCCCTGATATTAGACTTAATGAAGTGTAAATACACGATTTTGGCATATATCAACAGTGACATGACTCAAGTGTCGGGAAGTGGTGACTATTAAATACATTCTGAATTAATTGACTCGGACTTTGCATACAGGTTCGAACTTGTATCATGGTACTAGAGCCAAACCTCGGATCCAATTTCGGAACTAGATCCAGATCCCAAAAAGATCTTCGGATCTGATGAAATCTGGATCCGGCCGTCCCAAATCTCCACACGACTTAGTGTATTATTTAACTTTAGTACATTCATAGTGCATGGAATATAATCCTAGCAGTAGAACACGCTCAGATATGTTTCAACAGCAAAATACAGGATAATGAATTTTAATGCCCCCACTTTAAATTAGAACGTTCTGCATTGTTCGTGTGTAAGCACATTTCAATATTTTCAGCAAAAGTTGTTTCCCTTCAACGTCATCTATTCATTTAAAAAAAATACTATCACACAATCTGCTTGAATTGAATAGATTTGCTTTTAAAATATAAGCCAGTTCAGTTTTTAGTAGAAATTATTTTATTTCTCCAGATTTAAGTTAAAACGATTACATCTACATTTATAAAAATATTTCGCAATAGAATCGAAAATTCATCAAATTATTTCCTTACTTTCTAATTACGTTTACAACTTGTGTTTTATCCCTAAACAAATTATTTACTTCGTTACAAAATAATGTAATTATTTTCATGTTCCACGTTAAAGTGAATATTTTAATCCACCAGTCTGGATTCCCTATCAGTTTTGACTTCATCTTAAGTTGTAATATTATTAACATTTTCTCTTTTATCCAGTTGTCCCTAGTTGTTTTGGAAGAGTGTTGTCACTAACATTTTGAATTTGTCCTCTCTTGAAGTTTATAAGTTTATACAACCTGAGAGAATTTCGTATGTATATGTATGTATTGCTCATTCTCTAGCTACCTTCATCAGGTTTGCTTTTCTTCTTTTGTCTCTAAGATTTCAATGACTTCAATATTATCTTAGGCCAATGACAGGTATTTTACGTCGAAAATGGCCTGAAACAAGAAGATGCGTTGTCGCCATTATTATTTAACTCTGTTCTGGAATACGTTATAATCAAAATCAAAGATAGCAACCAGGGCCTAGAGTTGAACGGTATTCACCAGGTTATGGCATATGGTGATTATGTAAATTTAATAGGGGATGATAGGAGAACAATAGAAAAACATGCAGAGACCTTATTAGACGCTTTCAGGGACATGGGTTTAGAAGTAAATGCAGAGAAAACTAAATACATGGAAGTGTGTCGGGACAGTAATACGGCAAATTATGGATGCTTTAAAATATTAAATAATACTTTTGATAAAGTGGATTCTTTCAGATATCTAGGATCAATATTAACAGACGAAAATCATATTCACGAAGAAATTAAATGTCGACTAAAAGCAGGGAATTCGTATTACTATTCGATTCAAAATCTCTTGTTGTCGCGAATTCTGTCGAGGAATTTGAAGCTTAAAATATATAAGACGATAATCATGCCTGTTGTTCTGTATGGTTACGAAACATGGTCGCTTACTCTGAGGGAAGAACATAGACTGAAAGTATTTGAGAACAAGATCCTGAGACGGATATTCGGACCCAAGAGGAACGGGAATGGGGAATGGCGGAAACTTCATAACGAGGAACTACATAATTTATACGGTTTACCCAACATTGTTAGAGTCGTCAAGTCTAGGATGCTTAGGTGGGCAGGTAATGTAGCTAGAATGGAAGAAATAGGAACACTTTCAAAGTCTTGACTGGAAGACCAATCGGAAAACGGCCATTAGGAAGACCTGGGCGCAGATGGGAGGACAATATTAAGATGGATCTCGTGGAGATATGAATACAATGTAGAAACTGGATCCAATTGGCTAAGGATAGAAGTCAGTGGAGAGCTTTTGTGAACGCGGCATTGAACCTTCGGGTCCCATAGGCCATAGAGTTAGTTAGTTAGCTAATTTTTCACAACCAATTTCAGTTCCGAATTTTCCACTTTTAGTACTATTGTTAGTTATTCATTAACTTTTATTGTGACAGGTCATTAACTACTATCTTTATTTTTAGAATTTTTCTTTTTACTTTTGGAAAGAAAGTATTTTTCTCGGAACGGCGTATATTATCTTTAATTTATATATTTGCGGGAGTTTAACATAACTCCCATTCATTTGTTTCTTCAGATTAATATGCTTATTTCTCGACATTTCTTTACTATTTTTGCTTTACAGGTGTCATGCTTCTACCACTATTTCCTTTGTTCTAATTTACGAATATTCCTTCCTGTTTTTAAATGGAAACATAAAAGAAGTTACCACGATTACCTGCATAAGAAGTCGCTTCCTTGGAACGATGTGTAAGTAATACGTGCCACATAAATCGAACATTTTTTGTGTAAATAGCAACTTAAGAGCAATTATAAATACAACAAGCTCTTATTGGTATGATGGCGAAAGAAGAATGCCGGCATCTTAAACATCATTTGTAGCTTGTTTCAGAACTCGGATCTTTGGCATTTATCGTTCATGTGAAGTTTCATCTCACACCTATCATGCATCTTTATCTTCGACTGATTTCTATTCAGCTCTACTTTTCTTTCTCTTACACAACTAAGATTACCGCATTTTTTATTTAGTAATAAACTCACTTGTAGCAGGCTAACTTGCACCAAGCTAACTCACTTATGTTGGGAAGTTTGTAGTAATTTAAAGTGCTTCTCTATTGCATTATAAATGTAATCAAGGAAGTTCTGTCGCTTTTTCACCCATCACTTTCGAACATCAATATGTCACCTAAGACGTACCTGGAAGATCAAAAATAGTCCCCAGTATAAGCATCGACGACTTTGTGCCAACGTTCTGGAAGGCCATGGATTCCATCGCGGTAGAATTTGGTGGGACGTGAAACCAAGAATGTATCAAGTGCATTTTGTACCTCTACTAAGAATTTGAACTGGCGTCCTCTATGGTGATTGTCCAAGGAATGGAGCAGGTGATAATCGGACGGTACAATGTCCGGGGAATATGGTGGATACAATAATGTTTCCCATCCAAGGAGTAGAATGGTGACCCGGGTCATCCTAGCCACGTGGTACTTAGCGTTGTCTTGTAACAGGAGGACTCATTGCAATCCAGAAGTGCTGGCTCCAGAGTTTTGAGTTTTTCTTGAATACGGATCAACTGCTAACAGTACACAGTTGCATTGATGTCCGACTAGCTGGTAGCAGTTCCCTATGCATGATGCCACGAGCAGTCCACCAAACACAGAACAGGACCTTCTTCTGGTGCAGTGCTGGTTTTGGCTGTTTTGGAACTGGTCTACGGGATGCTAACCAATGATGACGGCGCCATGGAGCTTCGTACGGGACGCATTTCTCACATGTCAACACCCTGTCCAGAAATTTCTTCTTCCTTGGACGAGACAGCAAAGAAACACAGGTGTCGGCTCGTGTTCTCTTCTGGTTCGGAGTCAAATCATGTGGGACCCATCGACCCAACTTATAGTGCTTCCTAAGTTGATGGTGGTGCTGCCGGATGGATTCTCCACTTACACTAAATTGTAGTCCCAGTTCCTCACACGTCTGGTCATTGTTCGCCTCAATTGTTGCCTGAAAATCTTCATTTTGTACATGTGTTGGTGTTGCGGCACGTGGTGCGTCTTCGAGTGTTTCGTCACCGTCCTTAAACTTGTTAAACCACCGCTGCACCGTCCACGTAGTCACGACACTATCACCAACTGCCTGGCATATCTTCCGCTCCGCTGCAGCGGCGTTTAACCCCAGTTTGAAGTCGTACAGCATATACGCCCTTATGACGCTCTGTCGAGGTCCCATGTTCACTCTATCCTTACGCAAGTTCACTGTGTAACTGAACTGTCACAACCAGGTAGTATGTTGGATATACCCACACCTACAACTGACCTTCGTCTTATCTCCTTTCGCATCCAACTCACGGCGTGAGGGCCAATTGAACACAGACCTCTACTAAAAGCGACAGAACTTTCTTGGTTACCTTTATAATATATATTTTCTATTTACATAAATGTCTCAAACCTATAATTGTCTATCAAATATTATGATATTTTCATAACTTCTGTATATTTTATTTACCGACTTAAAGAAAAAAAGAGGTTTTCAATTAGACCGGTATATATTCTCATTCATATATATGAATGAGAATATATACCGGTCTAATTGAAAACCTCTTTTTTTCTTTAAGTCGGTAAATAAAATGTACAGAAGTTATGAAAATATCATAATATTTGATATATATAGTGTCTATGTTCACGCATAAATTCAACACAAATGCGTAGATTTTGATTATTCTTTTTCATTTGAAAGACCATACTTTTCTGGTGATCCCATATAAACTTCATCAGAATATAATAATAGTTCTTGTAGCTAAACCATGAGACACCTCAAGGGTACAGTCTGAAATTCGTAATTAACCAACTTTAATATGCATATGTTCACGCATAACTTCAATAAAGGTGCACCGATTTTAATGATTCGTTTTTGTTGTTTGTATCTAGTGGTTCTTTATAAACTTCAATATTTTCTCAGAATAGTTTACGGAGCTAAACCATGAAACTCCTCAATAACTGACAGTGTTCATGCCATAATTGCATATACATATGATCACGCAAGTTTATGTGGTAATTTCATATAGATTTCATGAGGATATAATAATAGTTGTTGGAACTAGATCATGAAACTCTTCAAGGACTGACAGTGTTAATATCGTATGTATGTTCATGTATAATTCGGTAACTTGTAGACCAATTATATACATTTGTGGCTTGGGTCTAAAAGAGCCTATGTCACTTTTTGGTCAAAAAAAAGATTTTCAGCAATTTGAATGTCTCTATATATGTATTTTCTTGTGTTAAAAGGGCAAGTGTCAACATGGAATAGTTTTAGAATAATGTTCCAAATAATGTTGTAGGCTCTTGCTGACGATCAAGTATTCCTGTGTTTAAAAAAGGCCAAAGTATACATTGACCTTTCTTCAATCTACTAAAAATAAACGTAAACATTGTGTATTAGGGCCTAAATGAACATTGAGATATTTGATCCAATATTGTTAATATTTTGACGCGACCAAAGTGAGAATTGGACTTTTTTGATCTAGTGTATTGGAGACTCTTTTGAGGCCAATGTTTAAACATTGTACTTATTTGTTTGACTTCAAAGGCTGCGTCTTTTGTGTGACACGTAAAGGAAAATAAGGTAATAATGTTGTGCTTTTGTGTCTGTGAGTGTAAATCCGACAACAATCTGGTTCATACCGACCAATTATGGTTAAAAGTGTATATTTTGTTAACACTGCATAGGGTTGCCAATTCAGCCACTTTATGGCTAGATTTGGCCATTTTGAGAACCTGGCTAGCCACAAATTTTCAAAAAAGCCACTAGCAGCTTTTCTCGCTACGTGCTTTTTGCTTTTAGCCATTTCTAGGCATTTTCTGAGTTCAACCACTTTTTGATATAGGCTATTTATCGTTAACAAGTGTCTAGCGTTTTTTTTGGGGGGGGGGGATTTGTAATACAATAAGGAAACACTTGTTGTAATTTCACTTACATGCTTAATGTTTCACTTCAAGCAGAGGATTAACTATATAATTTTCATGGCAATTGCATATTACAGCGGAATGTGTTAAGCTCAAAGTATAAACTTTAAATACAAAAAATGAAATGAAATCTTTGAGTTTTATGTCCCACGGTTATGCCGGTTAGGCTAAAGGAGACGGTGATGATGAGGAATGAAAGCAATGGTGGAATGAAGAAAGTGGGATTAAACTGGAGAACCCCAAGAAATCCCACACACACGGTGTTTGTCCACCATAAAGTTCACTTGGCGGGGGCTAGGATCGAACCCGGGACCCCAAGCATCAAAGGTGAACGCTCTACCACTGAGCCACCGCGGCCTTTACTTTCAATAAAGGGCTAATGTCATCATATCTGCTAAAAAAAGCTAGTAGAATTTCAAGATCAAAAGGGCCAATGTTAAGAGATATCTCAGAGATAAGCTGAGATATATTCATGAAAATGCAAGTATCTGATAGGGCATTAATTAGTCATCCGGACAGTGGTATATTGTACAAATATACGAAATCCTTATGTGTACTACAGGAATCAGTACGGAGCATACGTTATCTATATGCTACATACGCACTGCCCTTAGATATTACATCATGCCGTTGCAGATTTCTGACATCTAATAGTCTTTCGTATATTACATACGTATACGTATGTTACACGCGTCAGGTATATGTTACATACGTCTATCTGTATGCGAAGTCCTGACCATCTATATACAGTTTTTTCGTTCGTACGGAAAGTACGCTTGTTGGGAACACTTATACGAGAAGTGCGTATAAAATATACTTTTTCAGTTATACGTTTGCTGTACGTTAAGTCCAAAAACTACAGGGTTTACTCGTAACTTACGTTTTTACGTACGCCACGTACGATTTTTTCCTCAGTGTACTAGTACTAATAATAAAGCGCTTAAAATCAGAAAATAAATTAATTACTATTATCTATAAAAATTTCTGAAGTTTGTCTAAGCCAAAGAACGCATCATAAAATTACAATCCAAATTAATTTTATATTAGGCACTATTATTTTCTGATTTTTATCACTTTTGTTGAAGTCAGTTAATACTGCTTCTCTCTCTCTCTCTCTCCCTCTTTTTTTTTAAAGAAAATATTTTGTATTGTGATCACCATATAGGACCTAACTGCAGAAATTATCATAAATTAAAGCAAGGGCTCTCTAGTGGCTATATGGTTAGTGTATGAGCCTTAGGAATGGGTGTACCAGTTTGCTTCAGGTGGGAGCTCATGGTGCTTGGATCTCACGTTAAACTGTAGGTCTACGTCTTATATATCCTCAGTACTAAAAGGGACGCTAAACTTGAAAACAATAAGAGGTGTGCTCAAAAAGTATCGAACCTTATTTTTCCCGCGTAAACCAATGAAGCGCGGGTAACTTTCTTCACTGTAGATGTAGAGGGGACACTCATGGGCAGTCGTGAATTCCCCTCCTCCGCAGCAAGCGTCAGTCGCTGGTAGTCGGCCAATGTGTGAAGACGTGTAGTGAGCGGTCGTCGGGTTTCAATTCTTTGTAAAATGAGCCATTGAGTAAGTGAACAGCGAGCAAAGAAACTTGAGCAGTGAAATTGCATCAAATTTTGCTGAAATCTTGCTGATGTCTAAGCGGAAACCATTCAACCGGACTGATACATTCAATTTTGAACGAGAATTGGAGCATGAGAAGAGTGTCCACGAAATTTGATTCAGACTTTCATCACCAAATACAACATTCCATTGTTTCGGCGGACTCTCTATTCACCCGATATAGTTTCGTGTGACTTTTGGTTATTTCCCAAGCTGAAAATGCTCCTAAAAGAGACCCGGTTTGAGTAAAGAAAAGACATCATGAGGAATGCGACGGCATGGTTGCTCATCATTCCAAAAACTGCGTTCGAGAAGTGTTTGCAACAATGGTGCGAGCGCTGGAAGAAGTGTGTGCATTAGCAAGGAGACTACTTTGAAGGGGATTAGTGTTTCGGATTTTCAAATCAATAAATGCATTTTTCCCAACCAAAGGTTCGATACTTTTTGAACATGCCTCATATATCTATGCAATAATATATATATATATATATATATATATATATATATATATATATATATATATATATATATATATATATATATATATATATATATATATATATATATATATATATATATAATCTTGAGAATCAAGAAAAATAGAGTAGATCTAACGGGAAATTGATATTGCTTTCGTTGTAGGTTCAGGAAACTCTGCTGAAATTTCGGTCATTTTTCTTGATTTGCCTTTAATGTTAAACTGTAGATTGAAGCAGCAGTGAAAATCTGTTTTCAATATTGGGGGGGGGGAATAAGACCGTTCCCATTTTTTTTAAAGCGACGTTCAAAATATTTATGAAGTTGAAAACGATGCTGTGGAGGATCAGGGAAGCAGAGTTGTCTTCAACATTGTGAGGCGGGCAGATTTGAGGCTTATTCTGGGAGAACATCAATTTAATCCCACTTTCCCTTGTGGCAGTCGGGCACAAATCATCACATTTCTCTCCAAAAACACATTCCAAATCGGATTATTGAGGGAGACAGTCATAGGCGGAGCTAGAAATTGTCTGCTGGGGTCAGTGAGGGGCAGACCTTTTGACCGGCCTCAGAGGTCTTGACAGGTGGCCATCTTATAGGTGGCATTTTTATTTTTTGTCAAAAAGTTGGGGGCAATGACCCCATTCCCCCCTAATTCCGCCTGTGTCCCAGTTCCAAGATTGAGTCCCCCACATCCCCCGGGATTTGAGCCAGTGGATCGAAGTCACAAGTAGCCTTCGTGCCGAAACAGAAATAAGAGATATAAGGTCCAAATAAACAAATAGTATTCTCAGAATGGAGCACTGGCAGTTTCTTATGAGAAACTTGCGAATGAATATTCTGAAGGTTGGTAAGATGGCATACTTTCATCAAGAAACTTCCACTGAGATAAAAATGGAATATACGAAACCTTGATGCTTTACGAGCTAAGAAAATAAATCTAATACGTTCTGATGAATTCATCAATTACAATGCTGCTGATGTGTAGTATTGTTTTTAAGAATACTAATTTATGATGTAAATACAAGTTACTTACGTTATTGAACGCATCTGTTGTGATTTTGTTGTTGTTTATAATGATGATGATGAAGATTATGAACAAAAAATCTAACCATCGATTTAAAAAGGAAATTGCATTCTAAGTATTGCGAAATCCAATTTGAAAATAGTGACGAGCAAAACTTTTTATACTACACGATTTCTCTCTTAACAGAGAGAACTTTTTTCATGATTGTTACATGGCCTTCAAGATTTGCCTTCACAACAATTGAAAGAGAAAAGTATTGCCTTAACTACAATATTGCTCCCTTGACCTTAACTTCCTCCGTATAAAATACAGTATCATGTGCTTTATTGCATTACCTTTTATTTAAACATTAAATTATTCACGGGTACTATTCTTTGTTTCCTTCATAGTATGTGTTGAAATTCCATATGTGCGCACGTAGTTCTTACATCAGTTCATCATGCATAAGTAATTGTGCATTTAGTGTCTAGAAACCTTGACAAGAATTGACATTTTAGTTGTGTTATAAGGCAAAATACATTAGATTTTTAACAGTTTCTCACATTTATTTCTCGTGGTCATGCAAAGTACTGGATAAACGTAATTTCACTTTTTGGTGATCTTTTAATATCTTTTCCCTCCAAAACGAGTGAGTTTTGTTTCACGGCTTGAAAATACGACAGACTCTCAAACTATGAAAATTCAATACTGAAATCGTAAAAGTATTAAATCAACAATTTATGTTTCTAACGCTAGAATAAGACGAAAGATAAAACATGTTCCTCAGATACTGAATCCATAGAGCCCATCGAAAAGCCATTACTCGCTCTGTTTTCGCTCTATGAAGATCAATACTGAAACCGAAAGTAGTAGTAAATTTCTGCCAGGGTAGTATGAGGTTAAATTCCAAAGTTGGTCATCAGTTTGTAGCAAAAGTTTGAAAAACTACTGATAGGAAACGGATAATTTGCTCGTTTGTATGATTGATAATATATAAGGAGAGAGGAAGTTGCGTTTATTTTCTTTTATAAGCGGTTATTAACATGGAATTATTTGGCAACCGGAGGGACTACTTGGCGCAAGATTACCGCATGGTTGGATTGTGGAAGAATAACAAACATTTGTATTCTGAACATAGCTGCAGGTGTACAGAGACGTTACCCTGGATGTGAGTTGACAGTAATTCAGTTTGTGAAACAACACGATGATAATGAGGAAAACCTTTCATAAATCTAACAACAAGCTGAGGGTGGAAAAAGTTATACTTTTCAATATAATGGTAAGTCAAATGATGAAAAGTGCAACTGGCGGAGGGCAGAAACAAAGGGGACAGTTTTGAGCATGTTCATTTATGCGTAGCCTAACCTAACCTAATGTAACCTAACCTTACACTTTTTGTCGTAACCTAACTTCGGAATAAATGCCGAGCTTATCAAAATGCCATTTTACTCGCTCTGTTTTCATTCTATGAAGATCAATTCTGAAACCGGAAGTAGTAATAAATTTCTGTTACTTTCACTTTTAGTAGAGAGATGTTGGTAAAAATGCTGCTTGTTCCTATCTCTTATCGTTTTTCCCTATGACGATCAACATTGGAACTGGAAATTGGTAATTTCTGTCGCTTTCGGTTTGAATAGGGGTTTAACGTAATACACGGAATCTGTTATTAAGACGCTGAATCAATTTTAAAAGAGAAACGCCCGTTTGTTATCTGTTACCGTTTTCCCCTATGAAGATCAATGCAGAAAATGACTACCATTTCTGGTTTTACTAGAGAAATCCAGGTGAGGATAGTATCTTTTCTTCAGTCGCTCAATTGACTAAAAACAATCCTGTCACTATCTGTTACCGTGTTTGTTCTATGACGATCAAAATTGAAACCGGAAAATGATAATCTCCACCACAGGTATAGGAGCAAAAACGATAAGAGCTATGAAGAAGCAGTTTCTCGTAACCGATTTAGAATCCAAAGAATAGGCTCCGTCTTATCTGTTTATTCTCAAATAAGGACCCCATTTGATTTTTATATATTTTGTAAACTGGACCAAAATGAGCAATAATCTGAAGGAATTTTGACATTCCGACTTCTCGAACTCGAGATACTAGAACTTACACAGTAGTTTTATATAGTATTATAAAAGGCACGAAGAAAGTTCTGTCGCTTTTTGACCTATCATCTTAGAGCATCTATATGTCTCCTAAGACCTACCTGGAAGATCAAAAATAGTACCCATTAGTATCAATGACCTGCCAACGTTCGGGATGGGCATGGGTTTCTTCGCGGTAGAACTTGGATTGCCGTGAAGCGAAGAAGGTATCAAGTGCATTTTGCACCTCTACATAGAGAGTTGGACCACAAAGGCATAGAATGGTGTCCCGGGTCATTCTAGCCATGTGAGACTTAGCGTTCTTGAACACGGCTCAACTACTAACAGTAGACAGTTGCATTGATGTTCTGCTCTGACAAGCCGGTAGCAGTTCCCAATGCTCGATGTCGCAGTCCACCAAACACACAGGAGGACTTTCTGCTGCATTACTGGTTTCAGCTGTTTAGAAACCGGTTCATGGAATTTTAATCAATGATGATGACACCGTGGAGCTTCGTACAGGACCCACTTCTCATCACATGTCAACATCCTATCCAGAAATGGCTCCTTTCTAAAACGAGACAGCAAGGAAACACAGGTGTCTACTCGCGTAGCCTTCTGGCCCGGAGTCAAATCATGTGGACCCAACGACCCAACTTGTAGTGCTTCCCAAGTTGATCCCAGACAGCACAATGCACGTACAGTATCCGTATAGTACATGTACAATTGCACGGATGCAACATGTGCATCATCTGTATAAATGCACGCCTGTACATATGATGCACATATACGTCCTATTCAACATCTTCACGTGCACAGAACATGTGCAATGCACACGTACACGTCCTGCACAAGTGATTTACACCTACCGCGCAGGTGATTTACAAGTAGCACGTATTCGACTTACATGTAGTTCACAGGTGATTTACATGTAGGACAACGGTGATTTACACGTAGCACACAGGTGATTTACATGTAGCATACATGTGATTTACACGTAGTAACCAGGTGATTTACATGCAGGACAGAGATGATTTATACGTAACACACAGGTGATTTGCACGCTGTACCCAGGTGATTTACACGTAACACATAGGTGATTTACACGCAGTACCCAGATGATTTACACGTAACACACAGGTGATTTACATGTAGGACAGAGGTGATTTACACGCAGTACCCAGATGACTTACATGTAGGGCACAGGTGATTTCCTCGTAGTACAGAGGTGATGTAAAAGCATATTCGAGATGCAACGAAAAAGAAGAGTTTATATACTTGATGTCTTATGCAATAACACCATCTATAACAGCATTTTTTTAAACAAGAGTTACATTCCCATCCAATGGATGGGCGGGTCGTAGAAGGCAACATCTTCTCTGTGGCCAGAGATATTTTCAACTTTTTTGATGTAGATGACATGGAGAATGATTTCAGGCTATATAATAATGTGGATTGAAGTAAGGAACTAATAGCAAATCAAGTTGAAGAGGATGTGCCAGAGTTGGCTATTGTGTTAAAATGTTTCTTGAGTACATGTACGGAGGTTATGGGCAATATATATGTGGATTTCAGTGGTAGATACGGCGGTCAGGATTATACTGATCTATGGCTTCGGTGCATTCGTATATTGCTAAGAGATGATCCAGTGGTGGGTAGGCATAGCGTGGTACAGTAGGAACTTGGTCTAACAGCTCATGGACGATGGGATGTGCCAATTGGATTTGTGTCGCTATGTAGCGTTGGCGTAGATGGTAGAGGTGTGGCAAAATGGTTGGAAATTGCGCACGACGATATACTTGAGCAGTGGGAGTATCGAAAGCGAGAGAGTAGACCAGACGTAAGGCGTGTCTTTCGAGAACTTTCAGACGTTCATAGTAAGTTGGTGCTGCTGATAACCAGGCAAGATGTCCATACGTGAGTGCTGGGAGTACAAAGACTGCAAGTGCACAGCAAGTCGGCAGCAAGTTAGTGCACATTTGACGCAAGTCTCTGCAAGGATACCACTTGCACTGCATGTCTACAGCAAGTTTGTAGTAAGTCTTCTACAAGTATATAGTTGCATTGCAAGTCTACAAGAGGTCGTCAACAAGTGAGTGTAGTCAGTCTTCTGCAAGTATATACTTGCATTGCATTCCATGCTTTTTACAAACCGAACATTTACTGTATACGAACAACCACACAGTATATTTTTCTCAACAACTTTGTCAAACAATACACGTTTAAAATATAAATTAGCTCTACATACTGGATACTTACGTAATTATCTTAATTATCCACTTGTTTTAATGCTTCACACACTTCGCACCTACCACAAATGGCGGCCTGCCGGAGAGATTTTTAAGATTAGATTTTTGTGCCACCTGTTGGTAGAAACTAGAATTGACACACTTGCTGCAAAGTTGCAGCAAACCTCCGAGGCAAGTAAAATCTAGCAAGTGAAAATCAAATTACGACATTTGCTGGTAACTCTTTCAAAACGCCTGCAGCAGGTATACAGTGCACGGAAAGTCTAACAAGTTAAAATGAAATATAGTGAAAGACTTGCTGCAAACCAACATGCTATTAGGGTGAAGGCGTGAATAATTCAAGTATGTTTGTCACAACATCCACAAACGAATATTCATTCGTATAGAACCTCCAAATACATTACATTAAAAACACACGAACTACACAGAAAACATCGTAGATTAGAGCAGATATCTTATTAGCAAATGGCCCTGCACACGCGCACTGTTCAGATGGCCCACAGCCTGAGCCTGAGCGCGAGTCCAAATTTAACTCAATCGCGATTGAGATTATCAGAGGTGTAGCGGTTTACGTTGAATATACCAACATTTTATCAACTAAGTCGTCTTAGATTTATCTCCAATCCCAAAAAGCGGGTGGTTTTTCGTGATGAAGATATGTTTAAGCGGGGGACAAATATAGAACCTCAAAATCGGGCGGTACCCACTAAAATCGGGTAATATGGCAACAGTAAGCTAAATAGAAAATAAGGTGTATTCCTATTTAGGATCACTACACATGCGATTCATGAAATTCAATTTGAAATCTCATCCATTTAGACTGAGATCGTTTATATTATTATCACTCTTTCCACTTTCCCCTTCCTGCCACTCTTTTTTTTGTTAACATAAAAACACCACCTCCCTTTTTTTAAAAAAAAAGAAAGACAGAAAAGAAAATCTAGATCGCAATACATAATTTTATTATTGATTTGTTGCCACTCCGATAAATGTGAATGATTTGGTTTTGCATGTGTTGACTGGTTTCTTATTGCAATTCCCAGATTGCAATAGTTTATACGTAAAGGAAACATGGATTATATTTTAATCTCTATCTTTTTACTTCCCAATAACGATAGCCGTGCCTCTCTGTGAGAAACTGCAACTTATTTTTTTTTATTCTGCCAATTGTAAAAGTATACTCAACAAGAATTTCCCTACACTTTAAGACATTTTAAGAAAAAAATACCTTCTTTCCCCTCTGTAAATTTTGAGCAATTTTTCCCTATGCCGAGGGAAACCCCTCCGTCTGGCAACTGTGAGCCAAAGTGGGGAGAGATTCTTTGCTGTTTTCTCGACGTTACTTGATAGTGCTGTCGAATTTTTGTGATATTTCCGGTTTTCGGTTTTTTGGGAAACCGGTTTTCTGAAAACCGAAAACCGCAAGTGCGATTTTCAAAACGGAAACCGCAAATGCAGTTTTCAAAACTGAAACCGCAAAAGCGGTTTTCAAAACCGAAACCGCCAGTGCGGTTTTCAAAACCGGCATTTCGGTTTTATGAAATTTCACATTTTTCAAAAACCTATTTCGACAGCACTAGTTTTAACTCATTTTGAAATCGTGCCCTGATTAGACTGGTAAGTGAAAGCCATGAGAAATGTAAGTATTCATGTGGAATACTTTTAGTGTTGCCCACTACAAGGAACAAGACGACCTCAAAAGCCTCAAATATCGTGAACACCAATATAAGTATGTACTGTAGTTCTTACAATCAAGGCTGTCGAATTTTTGAGCCCAAGCAGAATCCCAACTTGGATAGTGATGTTAACCTTCTTGGCTCGGTTCAACTGAGCAAACAGCTCGAGCCAGCTCGGTTGGGATGAACCACTGACTCGGCTCAGGTGACAATCAACTGGAGCCAGCTCAGTTGAAACGAGTATATCGGCTCGGTTTGACTCGGCTCAACTAAGCTAATAGCTCGAACAGGCTCGGTTGGGTGAGTCATCAGCCCGGTTGGGTCCGATTCGAATAAGCCATCAGCTAGAGCCGGCACGGTTGGGTGAGCTGTTGGCTCTGCTTACTTCTCGGTCTGACTTGATAGTGAATGAGCTGTGAGCGGAGCCGATCGAGCCGTTCACAACCCCAAACACGGGCCGACCAGTTTTGAACATATTTGGCCAGCGCCCTATAACTTATACCAAGTTTCGGCTCGAGCCAGCCCGAATACTTGTTCCTCCGGAAACTGAAACCCAAAACTCGAGAACTATGTCCTTGCCTCCTGAACACTTCTCGACGACCGAGATCGGCAGTGAACTACTTTTTAGTATTGAGATACAAAACGCCTATCTTTCATGGTTATACACGGTGTTGTAATAATAATAATAATAATAATAATAATAATAATAATAATAATAATAATAATAATAATAATAATAATAATAATAATAATAATAATAATAATTTTCGAGCCGAGTTGTCGAGTCGAGCTGAAAGATGTCTGTTTTCAATCGAGTCGAGTTTCAAAGAAAACTCGCTCGAACTCACTCGAACTCGCTCATGCCCATACCTAAACAGAAGTGTCTGATTTACTTGTACTTTCGGTTTTAGTATTGATTTGAATAGAGCAAAAACGGTTAGATATATTGAGAAGCGATTTATTCAAATTGATCCAAAGTTCCAGTAATAGATTCCATCTGCTTCGATAACCCTTTATTCAAACTGAAAGTGGTATAAACCAACCGGTTTCATCTTCAACATTGATAGCTATAGAATGGAAAACATAATAGATACATTCCGAGGGCCAACAATGTGGTTATGCGTATACAAGTTGACATAGGGAGGAATTTAATATTATTCTGTTATCTAGGGTTCATTAATAATATAATTTATTTGGGTGTTTTGCCCCAACTCCCAGCTTTTTGGGTAGTGATGTCATAAAAATTACACATTCTAAAAAGGAAGCATGTATGTTACTTCTCATTCATGTCTTCTTAATAGTAAAAGATCACTTAATTTTGTGCTTGGTAGATTATCCTCCTGATTTCGAGAACTCTCTCATGACTAAGTGGTTAGCATAGTGACAACTTTGCCCCTACAAGTTTCAAAGAATAGAGTTCCAAATTTCGGAGGAGAATGCTTCTGAGTAGTTGAAGGTATCTAATTTGTAAAGAACCTTGAATTTCTATTATTTAATTATTGAAATTTCTGCCTGGGGGCACTTTGACTGAATAGTAAAGTATTTATCTCTGGTATGTGGGATCCCTGGCCAAGTAAGTTTGTAGTGGACAACATCGTGTCCGTGGGTTTTCTTGAGGTACTCCCGTTTCCTCACACATTCTCATTCTACCAAGTCTTCTATGATTATTCACGTGCCTTAATCCTCTGTCTCCCTTAGCCTAAATTGCATAATCTTGAGACGTTAAATTAAAAGTTGAAACGATTTCAATAACGAATAAAATGGAAATTCAAAATCTTGCACGGATAGATACCTACAACCAATCATTAACTTTTTTTTATTTTTTTTGTGAAATTTTGAGCTCGATATGTTTAGTACTGATATCTAGTGTTAAAAATCGTCGTTTTGCATTAACCTTAATGCAATGTATATTTATCCGTAAGGAATTGCGTAAAGATTTGTCACACGAAAAAAAAGTCAGAAAAAACGACAACAGTCTGAAAACATTCAAGTATTATGTAAGAAACACATATTAGAAACACACTTGCAACATGGTCATTATCATTACCTTTTTATTAATGTAGTTTGAAAGAAACCCTCATTAACAAAATATACTTCCAAGACGGTGACGACCATTACTTTTAAGACTTCCAAACTATGCTATGTGTGTGTTGGAAGTCTTATAGAACGGTAATGTCCGTTCGTCCGTCTGTCTGTTGACAGGCGTCACAGCAAAAACGGTAAGATATATCAAGAAATGATTTTTTAATCGATTCAACGTCCCAATAATAGGTTCTACGACCTCCATTAACCCTTTATTTAAATTACAAGTGGTTAAGATTAACGGATAGAGAGATGCGTTTCTTTTTGCACGATTCAACTTCTCACAAGGGAGGGTCACGAAGTAGCTCCGCTGAGATCCGAACGAAACTACTGTGTTTGCGTGTGCTATATTACAAATAGACGAATTCCAAAGTTAAACGTGCCACCGGGCGGAATGTCGTGAGTTACAACATATTTTGTAATGTAAAAGCTACAAAGCTGGCATAATAGTTTGAACCGGATCATTTGTTCGGAAACGGTTGGGTAAATGGAAAGTTCGGCGAACAAGTATCCCATCACTTTTAAGGACACACTTTTTGGGGTATAAAACTTTGCCCCAGGGTCCCAGAAGGGGTCCAACTCAAAATTTTCAAATGGCAAGGGGGGTTAACTAGCACATCATTTGAAAGTTACTGTAAAATGAAAGAAAATGGAGCAAGTCTCGACTCTCTATGACAACCCTGCGCAAAATGACGGCGGGTCAAAATGTAAACAAAAATAATTGGAAAATCCATGGCCACCCCTTTAAATAGGAAACGATGAGACAAATGTGTAAACAGGAAAGGAAGTGTGGTATTACTTTCAAAGTAGAACGATTTAGGTTAAAACGTCTTGTCCCGGGGTTCCACAAGGTCCCAGGTGGGGTCACACTAAAAAGTTTCAAATGACAAGAGGGTTTAAGTAACACATCGTTTCAAAGCTGTTGTTAAACAAAAGAAGATGGAACAAGTATAGACTTTCTACGACAACCCTGTGCAAAATGGTGGCGGGTCAAAATGTAAACAAAAGATTATTGAAAATCTATGGCCACCTTGTCTTCAAGATGGCCGCTTAAAACCTATGTCATTCATAACAGTACAAATTTAAATGTCTATTCTTCTTTATTATGTATTTAAAAACAATAGGAAGGCTAAAGAACAATTGAATTTCGATTCACTTCAACTATTATTTCATTCCCTAACAACACATGTAGAATGATTTAAGTTAAAACGTCTTGTCCCGGGGTTCCACAAGGTCCCAGGTGGGGTCACACTAAAAAGTTTCAAATGGCAAGAGGGTTTAAGTAACACATCGTTTCAAAGCTGTTGTTAAACAAAAGAAGATGGAGCAAGTATAGACTTTCTACGACAACCCTGTGCAAAATGGTGGCGGGTCAAAATGTAAACAAAAGATTATTGAAAATCTATGGCCACCTTGTCTTCAAGTTGGCCGCTTAAAACCTATGTCATTCATAACAGTACAAATCTAAATGTCTATTCTTCTTTATTATGTATTTAAAAACAATAGGAAGGCCAAAGAACAATTGAATTTCGATTCACTTCAACTATTATTTCATTCCCTAACAACACATGTATGTTTTGTTCCTAAAGCGCGTTCATCACGGTTCTCTCGATATCTTTTACGTAAATATAACGAATATGCAATGAACACACAACTCATTTGCATATCATCCTGTTTCCTATTCCTATGATTTCCTATTCATGCAGCATTAGCAGCATGATGACTTCCTATTCATGCTGCTAAACAAAAGTTGAATACCTGCGGGTATTTTTCTAGTTTTGCCATACGTAGTTCATATATAAAGGACTTGCTGCACTAGTTTGTAACGTATTCGTGATGGTTATATTTGTGTGCCATTCGTTGGATTGATCGCAATATTTGAAGCAATACCAATATCGCAAACAGTAGCAAACCACGTGAAAATCATTTCAATGCATCGAGCTGCGCAAACTTTGTTCGTTTGCCACAATATTCCAAGAAATAGCATATTTATATACAAACTCATTTTTCTCGCTAGCAGCCATATTGGATTACAGATACTCTTCGATATTTTGAGGATATCTGCTATTAACCATAAACGTAAATACCACATTTCGCTTCTGCAATACCAGTGGTTTGAGCTGGACATGCCTTCGATACATAGTGCGATATTTTGAACTCAAGATGTCGCGTTTTTAAATATTTCGCATCTTTTCATCACCTACTTATCAACATTCATGCCAAATTTGGTTCTCCTAGCTTCAGCAGTTTAGTATGCCTATCCTTTCGATATGGGTTTTAAGCGGCCATCCTGGATTCAAGGTGGCCATAGATTTTCAATTAAGCTTTTGTTTTCATTTTGACCCGCCACCATTTTGCACAGGATTGTCACAGAAAGTCTAGACTTGCTTCATCTTCTTTCTTTTATCAACAGCTTTCAAACAATGTGTTACTTAACCCCTCTTGCCATTTGAAACTTTTCAGTTGAACCCCACCTTGAACCCTGTGGGAGCCCTGGGAAAAGACGTTTTAACTTAAATCATTGTACTTTGAAAATAATACCACACCTTCTTTCCTGTTTTCACATTTGCCTCATCGTTTCCGGTTTAAAGGGGTGGCCATGGACTTTTCAATTAAGTTTTTGTTTACATTTTGATCCGCCGCCATTTTGCGCAGGGTTGTCGTAGAGAGTAGAGACTTGCTCCATTTTCTTCCATTTTACAACAGCTTTCAAACGATTTGCTACTTAATCCCCTTGCCATTTGAAAATTTTCAGTTGGATTCCTTCTGGGACCCTGCGGTGGACCCTGGGACAATTTATTTTACCCCAAAACTTGTGTCCTTGAAAATGATGGGATATGTATTCACCGAGTTTTCATTTACAAAACCGTTTCAAAACAAATTACCTGATTCAAACTATTCTGCCAGGTAATTTGTTTGTAGCTTTTACATTACAAAATATGTTGTAACTCACGATATCCCGCCTGGTGGCACGTATAACTTTGGGATTCGTCTAGTTATAACATATCAAATGCAAACACAATTGTTTCGTTCGGATCTCATAGGAGCAACTTCGTGACCCTCTCTTGTCAGAATGACGTATCATGACCATCCCCAACATTCTGCCAAAACCGGAAATTGTTCAAATTTCTTATTACTTACTGTTTTAATACTGTTTCCCATAGAGCAAGAACAATAGAAGATATCAAGAAACGGTTTTTCCCAATCGAAATCATATAAATCAATCATTTCAGCGTTTTTTCGCCGTAGAAAGGAAATGATAGCATATGTAAAAAAAAAAAAAACTTTTTTTGTAGACGATTCAGAATGTCGGGCAACATATCATGATTACCTTCAGCACTCTGTCAAAACTAAAGTGCTTCAAATTTAATATTACTTCCGGTTTCAATACTGATATCCATAGAATAAAAGCATTGGAAGAAATTCGAGGAGAGGTGTTCCTACAATCCATTTGGCATCGCAAGAGTAAGCAACAACTCCACTTTTAACTGGTATTCAGACCGGAAGTGGTAGTAATCAACCATTTTCCGTTTCGTTTTCCCCGTAGAACGAAAACGGTAACAAATATCTAGAAGGGTTATATTTTTTATTTTTATTTATTTATTTATTTATTTATTATTATTATTATTATTATTATTATTATTATTATTATTATTATTATTATTATTATTTTGCGAACGGTTCAGCGTCGTAAAACAAGATGCCATAACTACCCACAACATTCTATCAAAACCGTAGGCGGTTCACATTTACTATTACTACCAGTTGCAATGTTGATTTCCATAGAGCTAAAGTTATAGAAGGTATTAACAAGCTGTTTTTTGTAATCAGTTCAGCACCACGTCAAGAGTAGATTTAGTTCCCTCAATTAACCGTCTATTTAAACTGGGAGTGGGACAATTAGCCAATTCCGGCTTCAACGTTTATCGCCATAGAACAAAAATAGTACTAAGAAGAGATTTATTTTCGCAATCGATTCCCTGTCTTGAGAGTATATGTCATTGCAACTAGCAATACTTTACCAGAAGTGGGTGAAATTTACTTGCACTTTCAAGTTCGATACATATTTCCGTAGAACAAAAACAGTAAAAGTTATCGAGAAGCGACTTTTTGCAATCGATTTAGCGTTTCAAGAATATATTGCATCTCCTATGTTAGCTCTGTATTCAAACCGGAAGTGTTAGAAATCATCCGTTTCCGATTTCAACGTTGTTCACCATAGAACGAAAACCGTAATATATAGAGAGAAGTGTGTGCGTGTTTTTTTTTGATCGAATCAGCGTCTCAGGAGAGAATACCACTACCAGCGATAAAATCTACCAAACCGGAAGTGATTGAAATTTACTAGTATTTTCGGTTTCAATACTTATTTTCATAGAGCAAAAACAGTAAGAGATAGCGAATAATGGCTTTTGGATATGAATTAAGCGCCCGAGGAATAGGTTTTATCTTTCATCTTATTCTCCTGTTCAAAAGTTATAGATGCACTACTACAAGTTTGAGTTTTGAATTCGCATAGTTTGGAAGTCTACCGTAGTTTCATATTGTGAAACGATAAGTAGTTGTTTATTAAAGTATTATGTAGGAAACCTGTATTAAAAAGGTACACTTGCAACATGGTGACTCCCTTTACTTTTTGTTGATTAACGTAGCTATTATATAAGAAGCACACATTAAACAAATTACTCTTGCAACATGGCGACCATCATTACTTTCTGTCGAATGGAATTCTGTAACCAATAGCCTCATTATTACACAGAACAACCAACACGAAACTTTCGTTTTCGTACATTTACAGTATGGTGTACATTTCACGCAAGTACATGCTTTAACATCTGATGGAAAAGGAACAACTAATTTACTTGTAATAATGATATTATATGAAATTTCAAACCCGGACTGGGCAGGATTTTAAAATGTTACATCATCCAAACAATGTATTTTGCAGATATTTGTAGCAAAGTTCTCGCAACAAGTGATTTCTGATGAACCTGCTAGTTGGTAAAAGCTACACAATACTTGAGTTGAGTTGATTTTAATGCCTCTTTCATCAGCATGGCTATATGAGACGGCACCTACTGATTAACGTGGAATCCGAACCACATGAGCTCTCGCCGGCAATCGAACCCGGGCCTCCCACGCCAAAGGCGCGTATGCTCCACAATACTTGTGCAGGTAAAGCCACAGTCTTAATTCATCAATAGTCTTACATGGAGAACTTCGCTTTATCATTTGCACAAGGTACTCTTCCGCTCGTTCCATAGTCATGAATGATATTTTTACCCGGCAACTCACCAAAGTTCATCAGGTATCAGATTTGAAATGTTGCTTTCTTGGTTCCAATCTTACTTGCATAATCTATTTTCGTTAATAAATGAAATAATGGAAGTGTACTACATAAATTATATCCTGGTGCATTTGCTATAATGTGGACAGGGTGATTACTTTGTAATTCATCTTGACAGGTAGTGCACTTAGAGAAGATATCATGAGCAGACCCTGAAAATGCGCTGAATGCAACAATCTTTATGATAGAATTCTTATTCAAAGCCGTTGTTAGCAAATTTAAAATACATTTTTGCAAAAATAATTTGTTCCTTGCTAAAGACAGAATTAGCTCATTTGAACTTTATATCTACGGTAATTGTAGACACTTCAATAACCCTACTACTACGCTGTCTCAATCGATGTTCAGAATTCTTAGGAGAAAATTAGCTCGATAGCAGTACGTGGAAATTCCAAATCATTCATACTTAAGTTAAACAGTCCCTTGTTGAACTTAACAAAAATAGGTGGCATTGCAATATTAAGTTAAAATCTGTAAACTCTGAGCGTTATCTTACTTATCTTGTATGCCGCAGTGCCAGAAAATGAACGTATTCTGAAATAGGGCCACAACTTCTAACTACCTGAGCAAGTTCTTCAACTGGCAGGATAGAGGGGAAATATTTCGGGGTTATTTTTGTGCGCATGTTTCGAAAATGATATTTCGGGGCCAAAATGATTCTGAAACGTTCCTGTTTTAAACTTTGCATCACCGAATTAATTTTATCTTGAATGTAACTGATCGTGAGTCAAAACCTGTGACCTTTTAGCCTCCCAATGGAAAAAAAATATGGGAATTGAACTAGATCGTTTGATCGTCATTTGATCAAAAACAAATTGTTTGATCGCCACACGTAGTGGCGTAATATCTGTAATTTTTAAGGGGAGTTACAAAGTTAACCTGTAAGAACCATGAAGGAAAAATTGAACAGAATTGATCTAGATCGTTTGATCATGTTTGATCGACAACAATCAGAGTTTGACCGCCACGCGTAGTGAAGTAATACGCATATTTTGTGGGGAAGTTAACAAGTTAACCTATTCGCCCCCATAGAAAATAAAACTGATCGGAATTGAGCCAGATTCACTGATCCCGTTTGGTTGCCAACAATTATCGTTTGATCACCACGCGTAATGACGTAATTTGAATAATTTGGTAGGAGAGTTAACAAGTTAACCTGTTAGATTCATGGAAGAAAATTTGAATGAAATTAGTCCAGATCGTTCTATCGTCGTTCGATCGCAAACAATCAGCGTTTGATCACCAAACGTAGTGACATAATACGCATAATTTTGTAGGAGAGCTAACAAATTAATCTTGTTAGACTTCCATGGAAGCAAGATTGATCGAATTATGGCCAAATTTTTGATCACATTTGATTGCCACGTGTATTGACGTAATAATTTGTATGACCGTGTGCCCGTCCGTCTGCTTGGAATTAGTCCTAGAAGCGGCAGTTCTATTAGCGACAGGAACTGTTATCTATCTTACGAGCGGCCGATTCAAATACATCGTAAAATCTGTTTGCTTCTAGCGTTATTAGCGTCCAAACAACTTTACTATGAAAACTGTACTTGCCAGTGATACTGTTCCTCAAATGCAAATAAAACTTACCTTAATTTTGAGTTAGATTTGACATAAAGCATATCAAATAACTTCACGAGTCATCAGGAACATTTCGAAGAAAGGTATACTCTTATGAAAATACTTATTGAAAATGCAGTTGTAATATCCAATTTCTTCAAAAGCACTGCTTTCTGTGCTTAATTCAATTCATATCTAATTGCTCACTAAGCAAAGCAATATATTTTACTTTGGAAAACATAATGTGTGACTGTTTCACCAACTCTCTACTTTTTAGACTTCCTGACACTCTATTGTTGAGGATCCGGCCTTGGGCTCGATTTCCGTTGGACCCACACCGAAAGAAAGCTCTATTTTTTATTTTTTAAATTATGTCCTTAAAGTATGAATCCTTCTGTTGTTCCTCCTTAAGAGCATCATCAAGTTGAACCATAAACACTTGTGGATCCTGAAGGTTCTTCTCTTCATCCATTACATCTCTCTCGCAGTTTACATTCCTTGACATCGCATCTGCCAGAAAATTCATTTTCCCGCGCACATGTGAAATTGTGAATTGATATTGCTCTAATTCAGAAATAATACGAGGAAACTTCGCTACATTCTTCGTCTGACGGAGGAAGGTTATCGAATGACAGTCATTTTTTAGATAAAAGTGTCTACCCAACAAAAAAATACTTAAAACGACGCAACGTAAAGATAATAGCTGCGAGTTGCAGATGGTATGGGTGATATTTTCTCTCATGTGGTCCAAGCGCACGGCTGAAGAAGGCAATAGGTACCATGGTGCATCTTCTTTATCTATTTCTGGCTGTAAAATCGCTCCGCTCAACCTATGCAAACTAGCATCACAAAAAACGTACACATCCTTTTTGGGATCATACTTCACCAATGTGGGAGCGGAAATAATGGCCTCCTTCATCTTCTAGAATGCCTGCTGTTGGGCAACAGACCACTTATAAGGAACATCCTTTTTGATCAACTTTAATAAAGTACTTAAGTGCTATCGTAGAAAAGTCCTTAACGTACGGTCGTACAAAGGAACACAACCCCAGAAAACTCCTAAGCTGCTTTTGCGTCTTCGGTTTTTTATAATTCCGTATAGAATCGGTAATGCGGTCTGAGATAGAAATTCCTTGTTGAGAGACTACATGACCCAAAAGTTCAAGTGAATAGTGACCTAGTTTAGTTTTTTCCCGGTAGTAGCTTTAACCCACGTTCTCTAAGCCTTTGAAACAGTTTTCGTTGAGTTGTTAAGACTTCTTCAAATGAATCCGAACGCCAAACAACATCGTCTAAATAATAGTAAACTGAATCCTTCTCTAGACCTTCAAGTGTCAACTTCATAACGTCATTAAGAGCGCTAGGGCTCGTAACCAAACCAATAGGAAGGACCTTAAAACAATATTGTCTCTCTCCTGGCAATGAAAAAGCAGTAATAGGTTGACTCCTGTCCGTGAATCTGATTTGATAAAACACAGACATCAAATCGGTACTATTTATGAATCTATGGCCGCTAGATCGCTCTAAAATGTCCTGCATAGACTTAACTGAAAAGCTGGATGAGATCACATGACTATTGACCGTTCTGAGATCAACGATCAGCGGATAAGATCCACTCTTCTTACGTACCAAAGTTGTTGTAGAATTCCAGGGTGAGTGGCAAGGCCGAATCGTGTCTTGCTTTAATAATAACCAAATTTTTAAATTCACAGCATCATGAAGTTGGAGCGGTATGGGGTACGGCTTGACTGACACAGGCTCTGGACCCTTAAGCTGAATATTATGCTCGTTACCAAGGGCTTGCGAAAAATTATCAGGTGACCAACTAAATAAACTATATACATCTTTAAACTCTGTAATTAGATCATACAGTTGACGTTTCTCACTATCACTAAGGTCAGGGTTTACATTAACACGAGTATAGTCACATCCGGAAGTTTCAGAAAATTGAGGACCATTCTCTTGCGTCACATTCGTACACAAATGTTCTAAATCTTTCTCTACAGCTTGTCCCACGACCTTATTCTTCCACAATAAATACTTCTTATTGGTAGGGTTCGTCACCCAGATAAAGGAATTAACCTTGAGATCACATGACTATTGACCGTTCTGAGTTCAACGATTAGCCGATAAGATCCACTCTTCTTACATACCAAAGTTATTGGAGAATTCCAGGGCGAGTGACAAGGCCGAATCGCGTCTTGCTTTAATAATAACCAAATTTTTAAATTCACAGCATCATGAAGTTGGAGCGGTATGGGGCACGGCTTGACTGATACAGGCTCTGGATCCTTA
Organism: Thermobia domestica; assembly: GCF_964235325.1. Classification (NCBI taxonomy): domain Eukaryota; kingdom Metazoa; phylum Arthropoda; class Insecta; order Zygentoma; family Lepismatidae; genus Thermobia; species Thermobia domestica. The sequence goes on from NC_137459.1 coordinate 246,635,312, forward strand.
AGCTGAATGTCATGCTCGTAACCAAGGGCTTGCGAAAAATCATCAGGTGACCAACTAAATAAACTAAATACATCTTTAAACTCTGTAATTAGATCATACAGTTGACGTTTCTCAGTATCACTAAGGTCAGGGTTTACATTAACACGAGTATAGTCAAATCCGGAAGTTTCAGAAAATTGAGGACCATTCTCTTGCGTCACATTCGTACACAAATGTTCTAAATCTTTCTCTACAGCTTGTCCCACGACCTTATTCTTCCACAATAAATACTTCTTATTGGTAGGGTTCGTCACCCAGATAAAGGAATTAACCTTGTCAATAAACGTTTCTTGAATTAAAAGGTAATCACCCCAGGTACAAACTTAGAGGACTGTAACCAATCCCTGGGCCCCAACAAATCATAAATTTTGCGAACAGGAACTCGAACCTTCGAGCGAGGCGGTAACCAATAAATGCCAAAATTTTAAACACAGGTTTGACAAGGGTTACAAACTGCTGATACATTACACATATGGCTAGATTGCGGCAAGGTAGCAGAAGGTATTTTCCCAAATCTGAAGATAGCTAACGAACACTCTATCTGGTTCAGATCGGCCTCATGCGGTAAAAGAAAATCTTACCCTAACAGAGGGGAGTGAGGATAGCTCGGTATAACTCTAAAAGTATGGCAAAAATATTCAGATCCCACCCGGAATCGAACAAGAGCTATTTTACTTACAGGTAGAGTCCTACCCGTAACTCCTCTCAAAACACTGGATGTAGAAAAATTCTTCGCCTTATGAGGAACCATCTGAGATGAAATACACGATATTTGTGAGCCACTATCGAGAAGAATAGGGCTATCTCTACCATTAATTCTGACTACGATATGTGGAAGAGCTCTCTCTATCAGAGCAGGGACTTTTAAACGCTTTAGAGTTGATGGCCCATCATCATCAACCCTCTAAACTAATTTAAAGGTCTAAGACTGTGGACAGCACGATGATGCTCTTTTCCGCATTTAAAACAGATAATAGACTTCTTATTATTATTCTACCCATTGCTACTCTGATTATTGTTGCTACTATCATGCCATGGCTGCTGTCTAAACTGCTGACCATTGTTTTGGCGTGAGGAAAAATTATCAAAAATTATTATTATTATTATTATTATTATTATTATTATTATTATTATTATTATTATTATTATTATTATTATGGCGGTAATTATTATTTTGATTTGTATTCTTCTTTTGTATGCTGTCCTCGCAGTGACAACTGAGTCAACTGCTTCCGAATTTTAGCTAACTGGTCCTTGAACTCGTCAGTGGACACTTTCAGAGCGGATGCTTCAGAGGATGAAGTCCGAGCTGATCGATCAACCTACTGACTCGGCACAACAGAATTCACACGACCTTCAATACTCTCTAGAGAATTTAGCTGAGCAAGCGCTTGAGTAATGAAAGTATTCTGCTTAACAAGTTTTTCAATCGCTTTCCGTTGTAGCAAATCTCGTGCATTCCCCTCATCCAATAAATCTTGAACTAATTCCTCTATCGTAGCATACGTCTTTTTAATCGCAATTCGCATATATTCTGGAATCAGCCCGTCAATTATTAATTGAATCTGTTTCTGAACAAGTGCATCCTTATCATTGCGGAAAATCAAATTTCGCTTCGCATAAACGTAAGATAAAACAGACTCATTAGACGCTTGCTCCCTCGAACGCATTTCATATTCTGTTAGCTGCGGTAATAGGGCATTCTTAAAAGCATCCTTAAATTTATTCTTAAACTGTTCATAAGTCATATCTGGAAAGTCCGGTTGCTTAGAAATCGTGTGAAAACAATACGACGCCAGGCCTTCCAAAAGGAACCAAGTATCCATTTTTTCTTCAACTCTCACCAATTGTTTACCTGCGCTAAAACCTCAAACTGATCAATATAATGTGCCGCATCGTATCACATGCGTCCATAAAACGGCCCCGGTCTTAAAATGTGACTAAGGACACTAAGATTGTCCTGCTGACCACCGACCGCCATATCAGATTGCAAACTAGAAGATAGAGTACTAGACGGTGACTCAATATCCGAAATAGATTGTGAGAAAAGTAAATTTCGTCTTAAGCGATCGAAGCACTGCCTCGTATATTGAACTCTTCCCTGAGAAGATGTTACTATAGATTCGAAATATTCAGTAAGATCTAAATCATTACAAACATAATCAAAAACATCACAATCTTGGGCAAATTGAGGCAGCATAAAACTCTTAAGGTACACACAAGTAAAATAAAAATAAACACACTTAAAGAAAAAGCAATTCAAACTTTAATACCAATCATAATATGAGCCAAATCAAGGGTGGATGGGCGGGGGAAAACTAAAAATTCTGGTGGGTGGTCAAATCTACTGTAAAAAGAAACAAGAAGTACTACAGATAACCGTAATACAACACATCTCCACCATGAAACGTGACTGGAATCTGGCATTTCCAGCTAGGTTTTGTGGCTAAGATTCTAATATTGCCACGGGATGAATGTCGTATAGGTACTTGAAGTACAGACAATTCCTGCTAAACAGTTATGAATATTACTCATAATAGATAAATTCCATGCTAAACCGTAATTCTATAACATTAGTCAACATTTCAATTAATCTTAACCAATTACGTTTCAAGTTTGAAATAAAACTTTTAATTCTGGGTAGCTCAGCAAACTTAGAAAGGTTATGGTGGAGCAAAACATAAAGGGTTATAAGGGATGTGCTTATGCTGCCTGGTGTATAAGTACTGTCTTGCCGAAGAGGTACATTACCTTCAGCTGTTGCGAATAATCCATGTTCTCCTCTAAAGACTAGCCGAACGAATATCAAAGTTGTAACCTCCACGTTGGTCTTGTCTCCTTCCTCCTCGAGAAGCCTCGGCTCCCCAGTTTTGTTCAAGTTGCGTTTTTCCGGGTTCCACCTTCTCCTCGTATGATCCTCCAAATATGGTCAAAGACGTTCACCTAGAGGCCTCCCACGTCTTACACATCAAACTGACGTCACACTCGATGTCTACGGTGCAGATTGTCCTCTTCCGTGGCGATGTCCTCAAGATCCCCACTAATCAAAATCGAACCCGACAAAAACTCGATGTTCAGGCAGAAAACAGAAAACTTCTTACTCTTGAAGAAAACACGGAAGATACATGCCTAAGTAAAATGTTATCTTCCTCGTTGCTGATCACGGAAGCAATCGTCTTCAGGCAGAATTCAGCATTTCTTCATGTTTGTCAATGAACAGCAAAATAAATCATAAGCGGAAATTAAAAGGGAAAAGGTAAGGGACTTATAGGACGTTTGCTTTATGTTGCAAGTTTAATGACAGGAAGAAGAAAATTATACAAAAATGCTCTAAGAGCCTTGATAGTACATTGATGTAATTAAAAAAGTAGAGTTTTCATTCGGTGTGGATCCAACGGGGATCGAACCCAAGGCCGGATCCTCAACACTATGAATAAAATGAGAAAAACATTTCAAAAATAAAAGCCAGCTTTTGAGATTCCTTGTTAATTTTTAAGGGTGTATGTTTTTTGTAATTGTGAAACAGCTCGAAAAAATGAGACCTCTAGGAACGTAAATTTTTCATAGCACATTTTGTTAGGTTCTAAATCACACTAGCGTAAAACAAGTTAAAGAAGAGTGAACCTTATCATCTTCCATTATCTTAGTATGAACGAATTGGTGACTCATGCCAGTTAACAGATCGAATCGGTCGCTCATAGCACAGTTAATAGTTCATGTCGCATATAAGACTGTCGCAAGTACGCTGACACCCTCTGGGGCTCAAAAATCTCCAAGAACCACTTGATGAATCACCATCTATTTTCGGCAGGATAATTTTATAGATGTATAAAAAGTTAACCAGCTTGTTCATGGAAGCAAAATTGATCGAAATTGGGCCAAATCGTTTCATAGCAATTGATTGCCATGACGTAATACACATATTTTGTAAGGAGAGTTAACAAGTTAACCTGTTCGCCTCGATGGGAGCAAAATTGATTCGAATTGAGATAGATTATTTGATGATCGTTTCATTGAGTTCGATGGCAAAAATCAGAGTTTGATCACCATATGTAATGACGTAATACGCATAATTTTGTAAGGAGCTAACTAGTTATTTACTAGTCATGGAAGTAAAATTGATCGGAATTGTAGCAGATTGTTTGATCGTCGATTGATCGCCAACAAACGACCGTTTGATCGAAACTTCTAGTGACGTAGTAAGCATAATTTTGTAAGTGGGTTAAAAATTAACCTATTAGCCCACCCATGGAACCAAAATTGATCAGAATTGAGCCTGATTGTTTGACTATTGTTTAATCGCGATGGATCGCCAACAATTAGCTTTTGATTGTAACACGTAGTGACGTCATACACACAACTTTATAGGTGGCCTACAAGTTAATGTGTTATCTCCGATGAAAGGAAATTTGATCGGGATTGGGGAAGATTATTTGAGTGCCATTTCATCTCGTTTAATCGACAACAATCAGCGACTAAAATCAATCAAGAATAAGCGAGGGATTAGACCCTATTTATGAAAGACGGGTTACCGCTCCCCAGAATAAAAGAAACATATTCCGTGATAAGTTCCGCTGAAACAAATGTGAGATTTTAATGCAACTTGGCGTATATATTTTGACAAGGGATGATTGCCAATTGCGTAACAAAATCAAACCAATGTTGATAGTGTTCTTCGATTGCCGAGGCAATACAAGAAAGGCATACAGATACAAAGGACTTCTCTTCAGAATTTTCCCATCGTCTATGTGACGCTCTTTGTTCGAAATGGCCAGATCTGTGGACTTCAGTGCCCTGAAGACTACACCAGAATAATTCGCCTCGGCATTCCATTCATGCAGCTCATGTGGTTGTCCTTTTCACCATAGCACAAGATTTCGATGTTTCGTCAAGCACTCTCTGAGTATATTCTCATGAGACTTTTACCTCTTCCCAAAAATCAAAAGTACAGTAGTACAAAAGAAGAAAACACGCTTTCGCATCCGAGAGGAGATCTAATGCAGCTTGACGGCTGCTCTCGTAGTACCTCCTGATGAGGGGCTCTAAACTGTTTCCAGCAGTAGAAAGGCTATTAAACTCGGTGCGTGGAAGCAGGAGGGTACTAGTTTGAAGAGGATTGGGACGAAGAAAATGTTATGTGAGTGTATTGGTTTTCCGGGACATGGTCGGATATTTTATGACAGGGATCGTATTCTCGCACTACGCATAGCAATCAAATTCTAATGGTTAGGAAACAAACATGATCAAACGATCTGGCTCAATTCCAATCAATTTTGCTTTTAAAAGGGATTACCAGAATAAGTTTTTAGTTCCCTAGAAAATTATGCATATTGTGTCACCACGTATGGCAATCAAACGATCTGGCTCAATTCCGATGAATTTTGCTTCCATGAGCCCAAAAAGCCTCCCTTGCAAATTATACGTATTACGTCACTACGTATGGCGATAAAATGCTTAATATTGGTGATCAAATGCTAATTGTTGGCGATCTGGCCCAACTCCGATCTCTTTTCCTATAATGGGAGATTAACAGGTTAACTTGCTAGTCCGCTACTAAATTGTGCGTATTACGTCACTACTTGTGGCGCTCAAATGATGATTGTTGGTGAGCAAAGAACTATCAAGGGATGTGCCGCACAATTTTAATCAATTTTGCTTTCCATGAGGCAGCTGGTGAGGCTATAGCGACAAACATTTTGTTCTTTGCAATCGATACAGCGTTTGAAGTATATATATATACAGGGTGTTACAAAACTTCAAGGTAACACCGACAACGTTCGGGAGATGACTCCTGACACCAAGATAAGACAAAAAGTATAGAGCAACCTAGGTGCACAAATGCTTCCTTTCGGAGTTATAGGTTGCTGAACACATGGAAAAATGAACTTTAAAGGTCAATAATTCCAAAAATATGGAACTTACCAGAGTCGGATCAAGACTTTGCTTAGGAACTAATGTGTGCGTTATTCAAAAATAAATGTTCCAGAATCCTAAAATACTCATATTGAAGGAGTTTTCTACGGGGATATAATTTGAAGTACTCACCAACTACCTCTATAAAAATTGTTGCGGAAGTACCGCAAGATTCTGAAACATGGATATTTGAATAGACCACATACTAGTTCCTAAGTGAAGTTTTGACCCGACTACGGTAAGTTCCATAGGTTTGGAGCTATGGACCTTTAAAGTTCTTTTTTTTTTCATGTTTTCGGCTGCATATAACTCCGAAAGGAAGTATTTTGTGCACCCAGGGTGGTTTATACTTTTCGTTTTATCTTGGTGTCAGGAATGACCGCCCAAACGTTGTCGGTGTTGCTTTGAAACAAAGTCGCAACACTCCATCGGAACCGGAATTCGTGGAATTTACTAGTACTTCTGATTTGAAAAGAGACTTCATTGAGCAATAACTGTAAGAGATATTGAGAAGCGGTTTCTTGCAATCGATTCAGCGTCACAAAGATCGTCTACTGCTTCCATAACCCTCTATTCAAATCGAAGTGATTCAAATTAACGATTTTTGATTTTGACCTTTATCTCCTAAGAATAAAAACAATAAGAGATAGCGAGTATTTGGTTTCTGATGTGGATTCAGCGTCCGAGGAACAGGCTCTATTTTTCATCTTATTATTCTATTGCAGTCAGTAGTTACAGATGTACTACTTCAAGTTTGACTATTGTATTCAGATCATTTGCAACACTACCATAGTTTCACACTGTTAAAGCAAGCTCATTTGTTTCCTTTGGATATGACGCACCTTGAGCGAACATTAAATTCGCAGGAACCTAATACTATAACTGTTCATTTCAAATATTTTTTTTTGTGAGTAGTACAGTAATTTATTTTACAATGAATGTGTCACGTTACAATAGGACATTGTTCATTCAAAAATCCATTGTTTATAAAATAGATTTACTCTACCATCGATGAGCGTTGGATTCACCAACAAATTCTCATTTTTATTATTTTAAATTTGTGGTATCTATTAGGTTCGATGACGCATTACATTCGCGCTTGATTTAGCGAGTTTGTTGAGTCATAAGTCAAAAGTTTGAATACTTATAAAATGTTATCTATTAATATTATCTGTTAACGAACGAGAAATAAACTTTCTGGCTCTTGAAATATAATACCCATACTACTCTTTCGGTTATAGTTAAAGTGAGGCGATAGAGCAGGAACTTCCGTACTTTTTTTTTACTAGCTGTACGTATGTTTTATTTATAACTAAAATAAATATGCTTACGTCAATTTCAACTCAGTCTCATTAAATATGCAGTTCGTTAACAATGATGTTGTAAATTACTTTTGTTTTCATGCATTATGACCTAGAATATATTAAAAACATGTAGGCAACTGACAGCTTCATTTCATTTAGTCATTCGTTAATGATAGATATAATGAGAGAGACTTTAGATATCTACAACATTATTAATGCCAAACTAAAAGAGTCCAAAACAAAACGTATATCAATCGATAGATATTATTAACGTCAAGAAAATGATATATGCTAGTATGAAACCTGGTGCGTAGTTTACGGGAAAATGGAGAGAAACAAACTTTTTTGTAAACGTAAAAATTGAGGATTTAGAACAGTGGTCGCCAAACTTATTAAGCTTCTGAGCTACCGTACCGTTTTTAAATCCTACTGTGAGCTATCAACTTTTTTTTTAAACTTACATTTGTTTATTGCCTATAAACTTACATTTGTACTAAATACGAAATCTTAATTAAATTGTATTTAACAAAAAGAAACTGAAGTTGAATTGTACGTAAGAAAGAAATTGAAATGTAGTTAGTAATAAGTAACAAATTCGATAACAGATTTTTTTTTATCAGATTTGTTAACTTTAATGAGAAGGATGGAACTCTTTTTTGTAATCAACAACTTATTCTGGAAATCGAATCCCCTAGACTTAGCCACTTTTACCCCGAATTGGCAACGCTGATCAAGATTAGCCAACAGAGGCGTTAACGCGATCTACAGAAAGTGTCTGAGCGAGCTACTAGTAGTAGCTCGCGACCGACAGTTTCGTGATCTCTGCTCTACAAGAACCGCGCTACCTATTAAGATGAGCCTGATACTAAAGTATGTATACCGTCATCACCCCCTTCATTATGACGCTAGCAGGAGCAAACTATATAGTATGACTGATGACATAAAGCCCAAAATTGTCATTGAATATGTTAAAATGTTGTGCAATCATGCAATATATACATGCCAGTCGATAGATCGCATCAAACTGAATAATATGGCATGCTTGAAGATGGACTCTTATGCATAGGTTTCGAAAATGAATTGTTATGGCGTTAAATAGTATGACGTTCGTTTCGAATCTAATGTAGGGGCTCAGTGGTAGAGCATTCACCTCTAATGCATGGGGTCCCGGGTTCAAACCCTGCTCCCGCCAAGTGAAACTTGTGGTGGACAAAGACCGTGTGCGTGGGTTTAATTGGGTTCTCACGTTTCCTCCCACTTTCTTCATTCCACCATTTCATTTAGATAATCACCATCTCCTTTAGCCTAACCGGCATAAGCGTGGGACGTAAAGCTCAAAAGTTTCATTTCATTTCGAATCTAATGTAGTTGATAGTTGTTTTATTCTGTTTGATTAGATTATTTATGTATTTATTTGTGTACTGTATATAAAAATAAACCTGTTAACTAGCAGATTGTATCTATTATTGTTTGATTACTCCTAACAATGGCCTATTGCGTTTTTAATTTCTATAGAAATTCATGCAATATAAGGTTACCTGAGATAATGGTCCATAAAATCAAACCAAGCCAAATCAGTTGGCGTGATAGGTCTTTGTGGGCATGAGCCGCTCGAACGCCCTCTGTTAGCGACTGACTGAACTACATAAGGCCTAATGACTTACAAGTGGTCAGGCGTTGCGACGCCCTGTCTTCAACAGGAGTATCAGGAGCTTTCTGAATCTAGTAGCCGTCACGTCTTTTATTCACGCGACTCCTTAGTTTGTTTCACGACGCTAGGTGGCGCCGAAAATTGGGAAGCACTGGCTCGGAATCGAACCACTCTACGTTGTAACCACTAGACTGCGGTGTCCCCAATTAGTCAATAAAACAAAGATCAATACATTGTTAATAAACAGCAAGTAGGTTAATTGCGGTTTAAATAAAGACCTCAACAGTGAGGATATTTGTCAGATAGATATTAAGACCTTCTAATTATGGTATGCTTAATGATCGGAAGACTTGTGGAACGACTATGTTCGCCTATCCGTCCGTCCGTCTATTTGTTTGTCAAAAAATACGAGAACAAAAACAGTAAGATATATCAAAAATTGGTTTCTTGGAATCGATTTAGCATCCCAAGAATATGCGTAATCTCCTCTGTTTACCCTCTATTCAAACCAAAAGTGATACAAATCAACCAGTTCCGGTTTCAACAATGATCGCTGTAGAAAAATGTGTTAGAGAGCGGCAAGCTGTTTTCGGAATCGTTTTAGCTTCTAAAGAAAGTATTTCCACACGCATCACTCTAGTAATTCAAAAGTGGTAGAAAATTTCTAGTAATTCCGGTTTCAACATTAATCTCCATAGTACAAAAATGGTACTATGTATGATATATCCAGAAACAATTTCCTAGAATCGATTTGGTGTTCAAAGAACATGTTCGATCTCCTTCGTTAACCCTAAATTCAAGCCGAAAGTGTTGAAAATGAACCAATACGGGTTTCAATGTTGATCAGCAATGAATAAAAGTGGTAGTAGATAACGAGTTTTTTTCAATTGATTTTGTGTCTCAAGAAAACATACTATTTTCACCTATATCACTCTACTAACAAGGCAGGGTACCCCTGTGTAACACACCGATTGTGATAAGATTGCACAGATATAGAGAGCATCGAAAAAGAAGCGACACGTATTTTTTATATATATCAGCAAACAAGCACACTGAAAGGGTCAAATAGGGGCATAAAATGGGCTCAAAATGAGATTATGTGGAATATAGCAAGAACGGGAGGAGATATCGGAAAATGTTAAATCTACAAAATACTACGGCGCAAGGCAATGAGGTAGCACAGACCCATGCGAAGAAAGGAGAAGATCCCTAAATGGACCAATCACATGTGCAACATTGTCACAATGTGTTACGGAAATGAGCGAAAAGTGTGGTAAGGAGCAGGAAGAAAGAAGAAACGAAAACAAAAAATACGTGTTTTTGTTTTTCGTGCATACGTCGCCCGTATGCGAAAGAGACGCAGATTCATCTCAATGCACGAAGATGGGGGAACATGCAGGAAAGATGCTAACGCCATTCGTCGCCTTGCGTCGGCTATGGGTAGTATTTCGTACATTTAATCTTTTCCGATATTCCACATAATCTCATTTTGACCCCATTTTTATGCCCCTATTTGGCCCTTTCAATGTGCTTGTTGGCCGATATATATATATACTTGTCGCTTCTTTTCCGATGTTCTCTGTGTCTGCGCAATCTTATCACAATTGATGTGTTACACCAGGATACCCTTCCTTGTTAGAACAAAAGTGATAGATATCTAGTAGTGCTTCCGATTTCAATATTGATCTCCATAGAGAAAACGTAATGGAAATTTAGAAGCGTTTCTTCGGAATCTATTTAGCGTCCCAAGAATAGATTCCATCTTCTCTGTTAACCTTCTCTTCAAACTGGAAGTTGTAGAAATCAACCATTTTCGATTTCAACGCTAGAACAGAAACAGCAATAAATAGTGGCAAGCTGTTTTCTTTTTCTTTCCTTCTTTCTTCCTTTTTGACTCAATTCAGCATCTCAAGAAAAGGTAACATCTCTATCAATCTACTAAAGTTAAAAATGGTAGAAACGTGCTACTGGTTTTATCATTGATCTTCATAGAGCAAAAAGGCTGACATGTAGAGGGTAAGACATATGGTTTCTCGGGATTGATTCAGTGCCCCAACAAGTTTATCTCCTTTGTTAACCCTCTATTCGGAATGGAAGTGGTAGAAACCAACCATTTTCGTTTTCAACGTTGATCACCATAGAAACAAAACGGTAATGGACAAGAACAAACAGTTTGTCGGAATTGACCAGCGTCTCAAAGAAAGATATCATATTTAGCCAAATCACTCTGCTAAAACTAAAAATGGTGAACATTTCTAGTACTTCCTCTTTCAATATTGATTTCCGTAGAGAGAAAGGTAAGCTATATCAGGAAGTTCCTTTCGGAATTATTTGTTCGTCCCAAGAAATAAAAATATCTCTGTATGTCAGCTAGAAATAGTACAAAAATCTACGATTTTAGGTTTCGATGCTGATCACTATATTGAAAACGGTACTATATCGGAGATGGGAACTTTTTCTTGTGGTACTGAGTCCATATCAGAAACCAGATTCTGCTAATTTACTACACTATTGTAGCCGAAAAGAGTACACATCTACTGATACTTCTTGTTCTTATGTTGATTCCCATAGAGAGAAATGTAAGAGAAAGCAACAAAGGAATTTTATGTAGATTCAGTATCCGAAGAATAGCTTTCACGTGAGTTTTATTCTTGTACTGAAACTGGATGTAGTAAGAAGTACTAGACCTTATTGGGCTTCAATATTGATTTCTATATAGTAAGTAATATACTGTATATAAGAGATAGCGAGGAACTGTTTTTGATATGGATTCACCGTCAGATGAGCAGGTTCCATCTCTCACATTATTCTTCTATTGCAGCTGCAAGTTACAGATCTATTTCCTTTTCAATATTGAATTCGCACAGTTTGGTAGTCTACCATAGTTTCACAAATGTGAAACGAAACTCGTTTCTTTCTTTTTATTCCGGATATTACTTCAGCTTGATTATTGCTTTTCTATTTTGTTTCAGAAATGTTAATTATAAGTTTCTACCTTCGTACATTTTATTGACGATCTTACCCGATAATAATATGAAACAGTCATCCATATACATGCGGCCACTTTAGAAAGTAAGATATTACGTCTTTTTTCATACAAACATGTTTATATTTGATACATTATCGTTTATCATATGAGATTATTTTCTAACAAATTTTATGAAAAGGTAAAAGTCAGAACATTTAATTACCCAGTGCTCTTACGTGCATTTTTCTGATATCAGTATATTCAAAAATGATTAACAATTAGCTGGTTATAGAGCTTAGATCAACTACCAGCTTATGGCTGTGTGTAGGTCACGCTAGCTCAAACTTTTAAATGTGTTCAGTTAGGTCTAATTTAATAAAGAGTGGTCCTATTAATTAATGTGTTTAAATGCTGAATTCTTTCGCTAGTAGATGGTACAGGTGGTATCGCATAATGTCGTTCAATGATTGTGATATTTTGACGAGTAGGTGTTATACACTTGGGGTGTGCGGCCGTCGTCATCAAGCAAAATATGCAGAAGAGACAATTTAAAAGCCTTCATCCAGCTTATGCTGCACTCGCCTAATACGTTCTGTTCCTCTACTCAACTTGGCATGAACAGAAAGGTTCTAGTAATTGAAGCATTCCTCTTCGAATAACAGTGCATGGCATATTTTGGAATTTACTGAATTTCCAGTGGAATTATTCTCTACAGATCATAACTGACATAGACTGATATGGTCTAGTACGCTGGGAAATTCTGCGTATATGCAAGCATACTACAGATATACATTGCCGTATATGCAAGCATACTACAAATTCGGTTGTTTTTTCTTGGTTTCACTGAAATGTGCCACATAGCTTATTCGGGGCAATGCTTCAATTGCTGAAACATTATAAGGAAATTCTATGTTCTACTGAAAATCCCAGTTTTTCTCAAGCTTGAGATTGTCTGATGTTCGGCCCAACACCTCAATTTACGCATAAATAGAAATTCTTTGTGTTCAGTGTTTACCTAGTGTGTGAAATATAAACCAACTAATTCTATGGCTTAAGAAACCCGAAGATTCATTTTCGCAGAAACAAAACTTCTGCATTTGATTCTGTTCTATCCTCAGTCAATTTTTAGTGGATTGTTAATGCCAACCAACCCAAGATCCTGCTTTTATTATACTCCCACCTTCTTCTTGGTCTACCGAATGACCGAATGGCTTAACAAGTAAGATTGTGTGTACTTAGCACATATTATTCATGTAAGTGTTTTCTGTCTTAAAAATCTAGACTTTATTATGCATATGATAGTTGATAACCTGTAGTTATTGCTAAACTGAGCATTTTCTACCTATTTAAATTTACTGGTTTGTTTATCTCTCTTTGTCCCAAATATTAAGCTGATTATTCAAGAATAAGCTTTATTATGTAGCTACTACCTGTTCACTCACAATTTGTTTCGAGTTGTTTTTCTTGGTGTCTAAAAGGCACGTAATAATTAGAAGTGCGTGAATTGTGAATTTGTCAACAACTTGAGTTGTTTAAATACTTGTATTGCTCAGTGCTCGGTGTATTTTAACTCAAAGAGACAACTGTCAATATGAACATTAAAATAAACTTTCTGTGTAGAAGCCAGAATGTTTGAAAGGGAAAGTGAATTAAATAAATTCTTTTACGTCTCTCATCATTGAAAAACGCGAAGAAATATTCTGTGAAAGTTTCGATTTAATGCTTCCTACTATATGAATCTGCATTGACTTTTATTATACAATTTGTTTAGATACAGAGAAGCCTGTGTGTTTAGTACTCTTCATATTCCTTGAGAGAAAGTGGTAAACACAATGTTAAAAGTCTGCAAGAAAGACTTTATTGAAATTTCTTTACAATGGAATTTTTCTGCACATGGGAACAATAATGCATATAAAGCTGGTAAAATTTAAAAAAGAAACTACTGAACATTAATGAAACTCATAACAAAGTTTCATTTAGTCTACAGAACAAAGCAAATTAATTAATTAATATAGGATGCATATTTTTCAGTCCTATGTGTTTCAAAAATTTTGTCAATTTACCAAACGTCATATTAACAATTCCTATGTATTTAAGATTGTTATTATTTATTTGTAGTGTTATAATATAGTGTTGCGTTATCTCACTGTAGTCTGACTGTGAGCTGAAACACCTGAATTTTTTGACAATTCTTAATTGTGGATATTATTTTAATTTACATACACATTACGTTGTGTTTTCTAGGTAAAAAATTGTAGGGATATTGTCCAACTCACACACCAACACATTCCACTCTCTGAAAATTGTCATTTTCAAGATCACCTTTTAAAAAAGGAAGGAAAAGTCAGGAATAATTTTTCGATTATAATAAAAATGAACATAATTCAGATACATATGTAAATGTGCCTCAAATGTTTCTTTTGTGTAGATGGATTGATGTTAGGACAGGTGCAATGCTCGAAACTTCATCGGAAAGCAAACATTCACAATTTTTTGAAGAAATTTAAAATCTGGTAATATTATACAATTTCAAGTTAGTTGATACTAACAAGGACGTATGCGAATCGTGACAGTTAGATATTTATGAAAATTGGTACCCTGACTAATTGTGGATCGCTAATCATCGTGGTAATAGTCACTCAGTGCGGAAGTGCCTTGTTTACCCGCTACGTATAACACATATACCAAGCAGTGGCAGGGTGAGGCTGTGCCAAGTTATACCCCAAAAACGCCGGGAAAAGGCTGAAAGATGTGTGCAGGTAACCTGATACCTATGGAAGGGGCACATATGACCAAGAACACGGCAGTAGTGTCACACAAGCACTGTTGTCACCCCAACACAAAATTATAATTTTTCAAATAGAACGAATATTATTTTATGGCATTAAAATAATTGGCATAAAACGTGAAAGAAAATAAGCAAACGGCGGGTTATCAGTGTTGTCAATTAAGGGAGATATGAGGCTCTAAAGCTGAGAAATTATGGAGCCCGTGAAAAGAAACGAACAAATGTACAACAACAATAAGTCTACGGAAGGAACTAATGTATATTAGGGAGTAAACCATAGCATTCACAGCATCTAGTAACTAACGGACTTGATGTTTCATATCGAATGTGGTGCTAGGGCGAGAAATGTACATATTTTGCCATACTATCTATAGTTTTCTGTTGTGTGTATTGGTGTATTATGTTAAAATATTTTACGCCTGTATATTACTGTTAACCTGAATACAGTGTGTTTTGTTTTCATTGTTGTCTCATGTCGCAGTGCCCCTCAGGGCCACCTTTCATGGGGCCCAGGCCAACTTAGAAATTTGAAACGAAAATATAGATCAAGTGATACCTCGTTCGATAGATCATCATATACTAAATAGCGTTGGGCAAAAGATTGTTGATATGGGTCACTGTTTTCAAAATGGCCGCCAAGACATGGTGTCTGTACCACATAAAACGCCCAGTACCACTGGTATCTAAACGGTAGATGAACGGATGAACAGAATAACACTCCTATAGGTAATCACAGAGGGTATTTATCATTTCATGGCTCGAAAATGTTACAACAGAGGAGAAGATGATTAGAGTAAAACTGCCATAATGCAAAGGAGGAAATCTAATTCCTAGAAAATCATCGTTCCAACGTCCTCCTTAAGTGGGTGAAGCGAGACGGGAAGGCTCTGGTGTCTCTGGCATGTAACATTTTTTGGGGGGGTTTCAAAGAAAGTGATTTAAATGGTGCCACCTAGCCCAACCTTTTATTATCTTTTATTTCTTTTGTTTCCTTTTGGCTTACCCCCACGGACCCCCTAAGGTATATCAAGATCTCTGTTATAATTATTTCACAGCCTGAATATTACATCCCAAATAAATATAATTATTAGACTATTATTTA
This sequence comes from Thermobia domestica, assembly GCF_964235325.1. Lineage (NCBI taxonomy): Eukaryota > Metazoa > Arthropoda > Insecta > Zygentoma > Lepismatidae > Thermobia > Thermobia domestica. Next base: position 246,651,077 of record NC_137459.1, read on the forward strand.
TATGTTATTCTGTCGTTAGTAAATAAATTAAATTAGAATACAATGTTGAATATCTTGTACTTCTAAATATTGAGGGGACGCGTCCCCCTCGTCCCCCCTGCCAGAGACGCCCATGCGGAAAGGAACGGTGAAATTGCAAATGATAACCTTAGCTTTTCCAAATTGTATCTACTCAACAAAATTATCTGAAATATGTTTTTATAAGAGATAGTTGTCTGTAATGGAGACAGTAGGTAAAATTCTTGTTAAATAGTACCTTCCATTTTGATTGCAGGCAATGATTTGTGCAAAAATGAATCAACTGAAATGCGAAACCAATTTGTTGAAAAATGCAATTTTAGAACAATGTGTACAAACGTTGGTTTGATTCAAAAGTCGTCTGCACAATATCAGTTCATTACAGTACCAGTCACTTGTACACCCAAGTGTTTCAGACAAACCATACCTATTGCAAGTAAAAGTGGGGTTGTCATTTGAGATTTTACCATTCATTCCCACTTCACCCACTTACGGAGGGAGATCTGAAAGACAATTTTCTAACAATTAGATTTCCTCTTTAGCATTATGTCACTTATACTTTAATAATCTTTTTCTCCGTTGGATTATTCTCGAGGCGTAATGATAAATACCCTCTGTGGTTTCCTGTACGAGTTTTATCCTGTTCATTTATCTCCAAACGTTTTCATATTGGTGGTACAAGACGCTTTATCTGATCAAGGTACCATATTTTGGCGGCCATTTTGACCGATATGAAAAATCTTTTGCCACATCGCTTTTTAGTTTTTAAAGCTCCATCGAACGAGGTGTCACTCGCCCTATGTTTCTATTTAAAATTTTAAAGCTGGCCCCGGGCTCCCTTGAAGAGCGGCCCTGGGGACACCGCGACATTACCATTCGATTTGCCCCATGGTATTTCCTATTTGAGTTTTTGTTCAGTTCATTTATGTTCAACCGTTTTTGAGATATTTCCTTGGATAGATTAAAATGGGCCACCCTGTAATATATATATAAAAAAAGAAAAAGAAAGAAGAATGCCAGGAGCATTTTTATTGACCGAGAGAAAGGACATATAGATCTGTCTTTGTCCCCAGGTGGGCTCCTTCATCATGTTTCCATTCCAATTCAACCTTATTTCTTTCATTCTGTTCATCAAACAGCTATTGATGGCCTGAACTACACAAGACATACTGTAAATGATTGGATAGAAAAGTAACTATCTTTAATCAATATATATTCTCAAAGATGTTTAAAAGAAAGTAACGTAATTCTTTTGTTCTACAGACAGCATGTGTGTCACCGTTAGGAGACAAATAACAATAAATATAATTTGCTCGTAAACAGAATATTTCTTTTACATATACAATTCATAAATAAACAAATCATCTGTTCCAGCAGAATGATAATTATCAATAATTAATGAAAAAGAATGGTGTATCTCTTAGTAACATAAAAACTAGTTTTCTCCATTTTGAATTCTGTTCTGTTGAAATTATAGTTTGAATTACTGGTGCTCCTACGCAAAAAAAAAAAAAAAAAAAAATATCAAGGTCAATTTTAACTGAAAAGGTTCGTAAATATTTGAATTTTGTATCAAGTGAAAAATGTTGAGGAGGAAAATTTCAGGTTCAGGAGAGAGAGGAGCAAAAAAAGATGCAATTGGATTATTAAGGATGATAGGTGAAAGATTTATAGAAAAAGGGAAAGAGGTGTATGTTGTATTTATAAATCTAGAAAAAGCTTTTGACCGTGTGAATTGAGAACTGTTATTGGGAGTTCTGTTGGAATGGAGAGATCGAAGACTCATAAGAAACTTATAAATGAACCAATAAGTAAGTATTGGGATAGGTGGAAAACAATAGAGGAGAGTACAATTGGAAGGGGAGTTCGACAGGGATGCTGTCTCTAGTCAACATTACTTAATATCTATAAAGGTAACCAATAAACCTCTGTCGCTTTTCCTGGAGGTCTGTGTTCAATTGACCCTCACACCATGAGTTAAATGCGAATGAAGATAAGGTGAAGGCCAATTGTTGGTATGGGTATATCCAACATACTACCTGTTTGTGACAGTTCAGTTACACAGTGAACTTGCGTAAGCACAAAGTGAACATGGGACATTCACAGAGCGTCATGATAGCGTGTATGCTGTACGAGTTCAAACTGGGGTCAAATGCTACTGCAGCGGGCCGAAAGATGTGCCACTCCATTGGTGAGGGTGTCGTGACTATTTTAAGAACGGTTGCGAAACACTCGAAGGCGCACCACATGCCGCAAGACCAACACATGTATAAAATGAAAATCTTCAGGCAGCAGTTGAGGCGAACAGTGGCCAGATATGTAAGGAACTGGGACTACAATTCGGTGCGAGTGGAGAAACCATTCGGCAGCACCTTCATCAACTTGGGAGGCACTACAAGTTGGGTCGTTGGGTCCCACATGATTTGACTCCGGGCCAGAAGACAACGCGAGCAGACACCTTTGTTTCTTTGCTGTTTCGTCTGAGAAATGAACCATTTCTGGACAGGATTTTGACATGTGATGAGAAGTGGGTCCTGCACGAAGCTCCGTGGCGCCGTCATCATTGGTTAGCATCCCATGAACCGGTTCCAAATCTATAAAAATAAATAAAAATAACTCTTGAACCACCAGACCGATCTTGATCAAACTTTCAGCATAGATAAGGTTCGGGCCTGGGATGTTTTCGTCATTTCACTTTACGGTGCAACCTAAAGGAAGAGGAGGGGAGGAATATATATATATATATATATATATATATATATATATATATATATATATATATATATATATATATATGTGTGTGTGTGTGTGTGTGTGTAAAAAGAATAAAAATAAAAGTAATTTTCATTGTGACTTCTTCACGCTTAAACCACCCGACCAAGCTTAATCAAATTTCAGTATGAATGATGTTCGAACCTGGGGTTGTTTCTATCATATCACTTTGGCGGTAGAACTTAGGGGAGGGGACAGATATATAAAAATAAATAAAACTTAATAACTCTTGAACCACCCGACCGATCTCGATCAAATTTACGACATAGATGAGGTTCGGGCCTGTAATTTTTAAAATATATTTTCAGTTTGACGTTAGAACCTAGGAAAAGGAGAAGGGGAGATTTATATATAAACATAAATAAAACTTAACTCTTGAACCACCCAACCGATCTCGATCAAATTTTCAACATGGATGACGTTCGGATATTTTATCATTTAAATTTGATGATGCAACATAGGAGAGGGGGAGGCGGATATATATATAAAATAAAATGAAAGTGACTGTCTTTGTGACTTCACTCTTGAACCACTTGACCGATCTCGATCAAATTTTAACATAGTGAGTTTCGGGTCTGGGATGGTATTTATCTATTCACTTTGACGAAAGAACTTAAGTGAGGGGGAGGAAGGAGTTGAAAAACAATTAAAAATTAATAACTCTTGAACCGAACGATCAATCTCAATCAAATTTTTAACGTAGATGAGGTTCGGGCCTGAGATGTTTTCTATTCTTTCACTTTGACGGTAAAACTTAGGGAAGGGAAAGGAGGAAATATATATATATCAATATATACAAAACTTAAATCTTGAACCACAGAACCAATCTCGATCAAATTTTTAACCTAGATGAAGTTCGAACATGAGATGATTTTTGTCGTATCACTTTGAGGACGTAACTTAAAGGAGGGTGGAGGACATTTACAAATGATCGAAAATGACCAACATTAGTGTCGAATCTATAGTTTTTGAGGTTACTGAGATGAACAGTGACACTTCTGATGCCTTTTAAATCCAAATTCAGCCTCGCAAATTGTGGGAGGGGAGGGGAGATATATATAAAAAATAATCGAAAATGACCAATATTAAGGAGCGCGTTAGTAGTAGTAAAAGTGACTGACTAACAAAATATATTACTATTTTTTCTTAATTTAACCCAGCGAAGCTGGTAATTGATGCTAGTTATTGATAATATGAAGTGTGAACGTGAAATAAAAGCAACGATGTAAAAGGAGAAAGAGGACGAAGAAAAATTTATTTTTTGGAGCCTTGAATAAAGAGTTGAGAAAAAGACTCAAAATGCTTCGTGTAGAGCATTCTACTGTATGGGTCAGAAACACAGACATTACGCAAGAATGATAAAAACAACTAAAAGCTTTCGAAATGTGGGTGTGGAGAGCAATGTAGAGAATTAGTTGGGTCGAGCGGAAAACGAGTGAAAGGGTGTTATAAATGGAGGTGAAGAAAAGAACAGTTTTATATATCATTGAGAAGGGAAAGAAAAACTGGTTGGAACATTGGCTAAGGACTTGCTAGAAGTTATGATGCCAGAAAAGAGAGGGAGGGGCGACGGAGGCTACAATTGATGGAAAATATCAAAAAAGAGAAAGAAGACGAAGAGTTTAGTGGAAGACCATGGAGTATGAAAGCTTCTCAGTTGCGGCTGGTGAACTGCCAATAATGGCAGAATACCTATGAAGACGATTGTATCAAAATTTTAATTATTTTCTTGAGATAAATTTTATAACTAAAGTCACTTCAAAATACAATTGTTCTACTGTTCTATTTGGAAATAAATGTAAAATTTTGAAATATTAAATAATGGAATTTTCCACAATCCCAACTGTTTTTTTAATGTCCGCTTTAGTTTGGGGGGAGGGATTTATCCCCACAATGAGGAAATATTAATCAACACTGTTGCTTACGTTTCGCACAATTCCTTGAAACTTGGAGAGCAGCACCATAATTTTCAGTAATGTATCATGTTTCTTCAGTTTCCTTCTCCATTTTTTTTTTTTTTTGAGTTACAGTATGTATGAAACCTTCGTAGGAAAACAAGTTAATTTCTGATTCTTCAATAATGAAAGATAGAATGCCTTGTTGAAACTTTGTCTCTCAACTGTGTTTCCTCACATAATCCTTACACAAATGTATGACCACTATGCATTATGATCTTGAATAAGTATCTAGATATGGTTTTCACAATTTTGAATAGCAGAACATTCCGAACTTTCATATCGACCTTTGTCTTATTTCATTTGCAAATAGTTGTGCAGGTGATAATCATCCCATATCTTGTGATCTTGCGGTGGTCAACATGATGATATTCCCGTTACTTCCATTATTTTAATTTCACATATCATTTCACGATCACTCACTTTCATTCATTATCTATCTTCTGGAAAAGGATCAATGTACGGATCAGAGGTTTCTGGATTTCCGAAAGGTAATAAAGAATCAGCCACTTTAAAAGCGAATATCAATCCCAGACACTACAGACGAAGGACTGTGACTAGGTGATGTGGGGCAGTATATCGACCCCTGTCAATATTATTTCTCTGCAAAACAGTTTAGTATATCTTATTCAGATCACTCCCCAGTTGCTTCATGATGATGAATCAACAACGAAAAATCTGAGCCTCGCCGAGAATTTAACTTGGTATTATGTGCATGAAAGTAATACGTTGTAGCCATTCGAAAATCGCAGTACGAAATATTTTCCCTGAGTATGAAGTTTTGAAAACGAAAAAAAAAAAAAAATGAAATCTTTCAGTTTTATGTCTCAGAGTAGACTATGTCGGTTAGGCTAAACGAGACGGTAATGATGAGAAATGAATGAAATTGTGGACTAAAACAAAGTGAGAGGAAACGGGAGAACCCCCAGAAAACCCATACACACTTTATTTGTCCACCACAAAGCTCACTTATGAAGTTTTGTTTCACGTAGATTGCTTTACAAATGCTATTGTTTAAGAAGCCAAGATTACAGTGACAAAAATAAAAGTCTATGATTATACCCTGTTTTAATTTAAGTTAATCCAACCAGAATTTTGTTTCTTGATTTATTGAAGTTTACCGTCTCATTTCAGCACCAAGGCCATATGGACCTACCCTACAGTTTAAGGTGGAACACGAGCCACGAAATGCGTTAAGGCTTCAATGGTCTCCTACTGGAAATGGAACCCGGGGACGAATGGACCCCAGCCAGTATTGTTATAGTAATAATAATTAAAAACATTCATTTACGGATACTATGACCAAGTTTGCTAAGATATCAAAGGCCATACTCCTTTTCATTAGAATTTTTAATAAACTTTTCGAATGAACAATTGATACAGAAGAAATATTTAATATGTAAATTGGGAGATTTTCTCTTTGTATTAAATTGTCTGTGGTTTAAATTGATATTTAGTAAAATTAATAAGATCTTACCACCAAGACGAAAAGATCCCAAGGAAATTGAAGGTCTAAATATTACATGGAATTTTGAAATAATGTTACCCTTGTTTACCACGATGGTTAGCTAACAGTTAAAAATGATAGAACTTGACAACCAGTTAAGTAATTCGTTTTTGACAAAAGTTACGTTCAAACAATCAGCCACCACTTCTTTGCAAACTGGAATATTTTATCATTGCTGAGAAATGTTATCACCTTGTCGGTCAGAGTTGACCCTACAGGAATTAGAATTAAAATTGTCGTAAACTGGAATATATTAACCCATTTAATACGATCTCTTGGCAAATTAATGACATAAAAACACACAACACAATTAATATATTCATTTATGTAGGGGGTCTAATATGAATCGTTACTTTCAAGATTTACTTTGCCATTTTGATTGCCAATTTTGGTGATCTATTTTGTCACAACTGCCGGTTTATAAACAATATGAACTTAGTAGAAAAGAAGGAAATAAAAGAGAGGAAATAAAGAAAATAGAAGAAGGAAAAGGAAGAAGAAAAGTTTTCAAAAACAAAAAAAGTTTTCTTAGTCGTTTTTTGTGATTCACAATTTTCAAAAATAATTTCTTCATTGGTTGCACCACAGTGTAATTATTTCAAATCTACTATATAATAAAAGTAAATGTGAGTTTCTGTGTGATTGCATCATGCAATAAGCACTGTTCCTATTAAAATGATACTTGGTACAATTATAACCTTAGGCCTTCCAAAAATCATATGGTATTAAACTTACATAAATGCATATCATAAAAGAAGGAGCAGGGGAAGTTCATAATTTATGCAAGAATTAAGTATGTTATGAGTTCATCAAATTAGGAACATGAAATTCGGTACATGAACTCTAAATAAAATACAGTGTTTCAAAATGAATTTCTGGGTTTTAAGGCTTTGTAGTATTTATAATATATTTAACGTACAATTATAAATAATGCATCAAATGAAAGAGCAACTCAAAAGAGTTTTTGCTATAATTGTTCAATGTGAGCCCCGTTCGTCACACGGCACACATCGAGTCGATAGGCGAGAAAGTCCCATAAACTTGGCACCGGGGTATTGCACAAAACATATTCAATTTAAGAGAGTTTCGTTTCAACTGTACCATCTCGTGGGGATTAGCTGACCCCAGATATTAACATAATGAGTGTTCACATCGCCATTTACGGTTAGTGAAATGTCAATTCATCACTGAAGACATGGGCGTCGCCAGAAACTTTCGCAGGGGGCGTCAAGAACAAACGCTAATAACACACACACACACACACACACACATATATATATATATATATATATATATATATATATATATATATATATATATATATATATATATATATATTAAACAAAATCACAATATTAGTCTATAATTAGGAAGTCATGCAAGTACATATACTATGTTGACTTTAGAAGAACTTTCCGAAGACAGAATCGTATGTTCCCCCCTTAATACTTCATAATAATTCCTATTTCCAACATCTCAAACGTTGAAAGAATCAAGGAGATTGAGAGAGAGAGAGGGAGAATGCATGTTCGTGACTATGTTGCTACCGTACGTGCCTTTGGTGTGGGAGATTCGAGTTAGATTCCCGGTAGAAGTTGAGCTCATGAAGAGAGAGTTTCTCTAAACTGTTTGCATCTAGATTTCTGTGTTTCCATAAATCGTACCAGCATTCAGCTTGAGGAAGGAAATTGTCAAATTCATAAATTTCATTTATTTCATCCATCATCTTCATGAATTGAAGTTTGAGGTGTTTTTTTATTTCACGGGGATGCAGTGTGAAGAGTGAAAAGCCTGGACTATGTTCTTCCGAAAATCTATTATTTAGCGACTGTAACAAAGAATCTATGTACGGTATAAATATGGTTTGCCGATAGTATTCTTCCCCATTTGTGTATGGAAGATTAGCACGATGAACTTGTCGAGATGCAAGTCTAGGAACTGACAGCTGCATATTCAGTTCATCAGCAACACGAATACACTTTTCGAACATCGAATGAAACGTAACTTCAGCTGTATCTCTCTGTTCTTTGAACATACAAATCAACTCCGAAATCGTGTGATTTTGCCGCCATTAAGTTCAACTGAACTCGTTGCAAAATTTGTGCTACTGGCTCAAGGTACGAGGAATATTGACTGACAACTGACAAAGAAACAATAAAGGCTCATGTTGTTCCTGCACAAAAAAGAGGATAAGCATTGTTTCTAGTTTCAGAAACTGTAGAATTTATTGACAGGTCTTCGAACGCACACACTATTTCTATGAAATGTTCAGAAAATTTTCTGATGCTGCTGTCTTTGGAAGTCCAGCGGGTTTTAGAAAGAAGTGGGATATTTGGAATATTTTTTCTTCTTAATGGGCTCTCGCGAAAGAAAATTGTAATTACTTTGATAGTATCCACTGTGTTTCGTATGTAAGAAACGGAACATAGCTTATTAACGACAAGATTAGGCTTGTGTGATGCACAATGGTAAAAAAACGCTTTTGGGAATTGTCGTTTGATAATGATTTGTACACCGTTACTGCATCCAGCCATGGTGGAACAATCATCGAAACTCTGCCCTACAAGTTCACACTAAGATAATCCACGTTCTTCCAATGCTTTTAGAATTATTCTAGCAATATATGTGGCGTTTAACTCTCCTAATGGAATAAAACCTACGAAATCTTCTCGCATCTGATTTTCAACAGTGTCATGAAACCGAATACCTAGAAACAATTGTTCTACACCCCCAATATCAGCTGTCTCATCTGCAACCACACTATAATAGTGGGAAGAAACAATTTTAGGCTTTATATACTGTTCATATAAAGTGTTGTCTGCAACTGATATCAATTCATTTTGAGTCTGCACAGATAAGTATTTTGCATTTTGAGCAGCAGTTTCAAAGTGTTGCTTTAATGTTATATCTCCTGAATCTGCTTTAAATTGGAGAAGATCGTAGAAATTGCCAGATTTAGCATTCTTTCCTCGTAAAGACAAATCATATGTCGCACAAAACAATTGTCTCAGTGATTGATGACAGTTTTTTTTCGGTTTTCCTAAACTTGCTTCCGAGACGCTTCATCAATTTTCAAATCAACGGGCAAACTTTTCGTAGACATAACATTCGAAAATAACTGAGCACGTTCTGTGGACACCCGATGCCATTCAGATTGTTCGTGTTGTCGAGCATATGCAAAAATCATTGTATCTTCTAAACGGTGTTAGTATAAAAGACCCTAACTCTCAATACGATAATCTTTTTACACGAGATCGAAAAAGAACACACTGCTTGCACAATCCCCCTCGCAACTTTCTAGAATATGCTAGCCACGGAAATTCAACAAACCACTTATACAAAAGGGGCGTTTTCCTGGCATAACATCTTGTTTAAAATCATATGTTTCGGTCGGGTGTCACGGTGACATCAATCATATCGACCAGTGTCTTACAACCTTGACTGCAAATTTAAGTCTACATAATTGCCAATGTCTGTTGGGTCACAGGACGTCTCCTCACCTAATAATGTTGCACAAGGGGACATTTGGGGAGAAGGTACGCTAAGGAAATTGCCCTCCGGTAACTCTTTTTCTTCGCTCAAATTTTCAACACAGAATATCACGTTTGGTGTTTTCCAATTTTGAGGACACTTGCTGTTTTAGAAAAACATCGAGTTTCATTTGCTTATGCTTATGCATGATTAATTTTTAAAAAGCAATTCTTTCTAATTCACTCACCTACACATGAGATATTAAATAAATTATAAACTAAGGGGAAAACACCCACTAAACTCTGAAAGAGACCAGAGATAAAAAAACACACACACATTTATCACTTTCCGACACTTCCGAGCAACTTTGAAGTTTTGAAAACGAAAACCGCCTAACATTGTACTTTTAAACCGCGGGGTCTCATAGGAAAAAAAAGCTCAATTTCTTTCTGCTCAGAACGCTACTAAGAACAAGGAAGACAATGTTTGACAGCATTAGAATCATTGTCCCTGCTGCTCCATTTGCAGTTTTGTCTTCTCGACCCCTTCCCCTCTCTGTAATCCATCAAGATTCTTGATTTAAAAGGAGGCGGGGTCATTCAGGATCACCTTGCTACAGCCAGAGAGCAAACAGGTGCAGAAGAGTCGGTGACATTATTGCCTTCACAAACAAAATTCTTGGGTTATTTTTGACATCAATATGTGTCAAATGCTCATACTTTTCCGATTGTTGCAAAGGTCAGACAAATGAGTCAGAGAAACACTTTTATTCTGATTTACAAAGGAAACCTCTGCAGAAGTATTAAAAGATGTGGCTCTTCATTTTCTATGGAAACGATTGAGAATAACTTGCTTGATTCTTTCAACGTTTGAGATTTTGAAAACAGGAATTATCGTGAAGTGCTACGGAGGGAACATACGATCCTGTCTCTGGAAACTCCTTCTAAGTTCAATATATGTATTTGACTACTTCAAAATCAAGGTAATATTAACTAGATTTCCAGGGGAGTCGACCGACCCCTTCGACCCCCCTGCCGACGTCCATGACTGAAGACAACAGGATCCACAAAATCTTCATAATCATGCAGCAACATTTCATCTGCAAAGTTGGCACGTAAACTCTAGTCTGTAGGCTTGTAAACGATAAGGACATATTTGTAAGCGCCTTCTTAAAATTCTCCACACAGACAATTGCATTGTAACTACAAATTCAGTTTTTGCAAAATGTAAAACACAAAATGTTTTCTGCTCACTAGTCGCCATCTTTGCTACTAGCGCTTTCTAACATCGGACAGAGGAAACAGCGCACGTGCGTGCACAAAATTGTTTGAGTTGCTCTTTCCTTTGATGTATTATTTATAATTGTAAGTTAATTGCAATAACTACTACAAAGCCTTAAATCCCCGGTATTCATTTTTGAAAAACCCTATACAATCAGACTCGTGTTCCAGTATACTGAAAATTACAGTTTTAAGGGGGTACAAGGGTCATAGTTAAGTCTAAAAATTGAGTTGTGATATGTAAAAATAAGAATCGAAAATGATCAATATTAGTGTCAATCTAGTTTTCGGGGACATTGAAATGAATAGTGACATTTCTAATGCCTTTTAAGTCCAAATTCATCACCATTAGCATGAGTGTGAGGAGTTGTGGTGGGAAGGGGTAACATGTAAAAATAATCGAAAGCGATCGATACTTGTGTCAAATCCATAGTTTTGAGGTTCCTTGAGATGGGTAGGTAATCCTCGCAACGCTGTTGAAATTCAAATTTATTCGCAACTGGAATGTTGAGAGAGAAGCTGGGGTGGGGGAAGAATCACATAAAAATAACAACAACAAAAAAAATATCGATATTAATATCCAACACATAGTTTTCGTGGTCGCTGGAATTAATAATAACAATGCCATTCTCGTTTAAGATCAAATTCATCCCCGATCGGCATGGGGCCAAAGAGGTGAAAAGGGGTGAGGATGGTTGATGGGAAGTGGGTGGCATTACAGATGTTATCATTACATTTCCATTGTAATTCTAATCCTACCAGAGGAAGGATTCAAATAATTTTCCTAAACACATATTCCCCATTTGAAGAAGTAGCGTTTAAACTATTCCTTCCTTCCTTGTACTTTCAACAAGGGATAACTTTATACTTTGCAATTCATATATATGCGAGCATTAACTAAAGAAGTATTGAGCGTTTGGAGGAGAAGATTGAGGACATTTATTGCGATTTGAAAATAACATTAGGAAGCCACCTCTGTGCACAATTTTGATTGATGATCTTGTGCCATTTTTCTGGAAACACCATAATCCTGTCGCTATAGAACTTTTCTAGTCAAAAAATTGTGAAACGTGATTTTAACAGGCCTTTTTTGAAAATAATCCCACTGAAGGTATTCTATAAAGACCGAAATAAATGATAGTCTGATGGTGTTAGGTCCGGAATGCAGTGAATGCATTAAAATCTTCCTGCCAAGTTATCTCACTTTTCGGCGGCTTGTTGAAGATGTATGCGATCTGCCGTTTTAGCGTAGTATACCACACTTTTTCTGTTGACCAGTTCCGACCGTTTATTTTGAATTGCTATGTGTACTCGTGCTAGTTGTCGACAATACACGCCCAACTACGTCTAGCAAGATAGCCCCTCGACTTCGGAAAATTGAAACAATGACTAGGTCATTCGTTTGTACTACGTTTGTAACGTTTGTACCAAAAATATTTTCCTTTTTACCATTTTCCTTATAGGATTACTTGAGAGATCAACTGGAGGGAACTATCTTAGCGCCAAGATAGCCCCCCCTTCCTTATCACAGCGCAAAAAATTGAAATACACCATTCGAGAGCAAATCGTTTGTACCGTTTCTACCGAAAAAAGTTTTGTTTGTATTCTGATAGTTTTCGAGAAAGAGGGGATGACATTTGAGGAGCTATCTTGGCGCCAAGATAGCCCCCGTATCATAGCACAAAAATTAAAATACACCATTCGAGAGCAAATCGTTTGTACTGAAAAAAGTTTTGTTTGTACCGTGACAGTTTTCGAGAAAAAGGGTATGACATTTGGGGCCTATCTTGGCGCCAAGATAGCCCCCCGTATTACAGCACAAAAAATTGAAATACACCATTCGAGAGCAAATCGTTTGTACCGTTTGTACCGAAAAAAAGTTTTTTTGTACCCTGATAGTTTTCGAGAAAGAGGGGATGACGTTTGGGGGACTATCTCGTACGCAAGATAGGCCCCGTATGTGTACTTTTTTCATGCCCATTAATAAGTAGTATGTGTTTATTCATGTGAATTTATGTGTTGTACCGTTTGAACCGAAAAAAGTTTTTTGTACCCTGATAGTATTCGAGAAAGAGGGAATGACACTTGGCGCCAAGATAGACCCAAAATATCATCCCCTCTTTCTCGAAAACTATCAGGGTACAAACAAAACCTTTTTCGGTACAAACGGTACAAACGATTTGCTTTCGAATGGTGTATTTCAATTTTTTGTGCTTTGATACGGAGGGGGCTATCTTGGCGCCAAGATAGCCAACCGAAGACTATCAGGGTACAACTAATTTTTTTTCGGTACAAACGGTACAAACGATTTGCTTTCGAATTGTGTATTTCAATTTTTGTGCTGTTATACGGGGAGCTATCTTGGCGCCAAGATAGCCCCCCCCCCAGTTGACCTCTCAAGTAACCCTATAAGGTAAATTGTACAAACGAAATTATTTTCGGTACAAAGGCTACAAACGTTTTATACACAAAAAGGAAAGTATTTGACAGTTGACAAATTTTCTTTTGCCAATAACTCGAGAACAAATGAATTAATTTGGATCTTTTTGTTGTTATCTTTAGAATAGTTATAACTTGACAATTTGTTAAAGTCGGTAATCTAATAGGTTAATTTATTGTTGAGTTATTAGGGAAAGAAATTTAGTCACCTGAAGAATATTTTCCTTCGTGACTGTACAAACGAATGACCTAGTCATTGTTTCAATTTTCTAAAGTCGGGGGGCTATCTTGGCAGACGTGTCCGACTCTATCGTTCTATCGGCAGCAGTATCAATAATGTACGATGTCCTTCCAATCTCATCAAACGCACAGTATAATCTTCCTGAGCGTCAGTGTGGGATTTGTTACAGACTGTGGAGATTCTCACCACTTCGACCACGATCCTTTTTACACATTGTTGTCATACATTATTTACTTTCCATCATTCGTGAGCAACTGCTTCAGAATTGGCTCGAGTTCGTAGCATTTCACTAGAGGTTCACAGATAGAAGTTCGATAGAGTAAATGTTCCTGAGTAGGGTCATGTGGTACACAAGCACGAAACTTCTTTTCGTGCCCAGCTTTCTCCAAATGGTTTAACACGATTTGATGATGGATGTTTAGGTCTTTGGTGATGTCATGACTGCTCACATGGCGAATTTGCTCGACATTTGCAACAACATAATCCTTTTATTTTTATTTATTTATTTATTTTTTGGGTGATGAGTCATCCACTGCGAGGAGTATCTTGGACATTGAAATTTCCAGGAAAAAAGCTACTAAATCATCTTTTGGTTGTTGATTTTGATAACGTATTTGCTCATAAACAAGACAAATTTCTTTAAGGATCAGCGTGGTATTTGCATCTTTATTTTAACAAAATTTTAAAATATATCGCAGTATTGCGGAAAGCTCATTCATCTTCACGGCGCAACATCTTACGTCTGAATATAAATATTTGAACTCTTTTTCCGTATCTACCAGCCTCAATTGTCAGCTGTTAAATCACGTTAGGGCTGATCCGTAGCTAGTCACATACCCTGAGGTTTTGTATACTAGCGTCATCTCATGTGTAAAAGTAGAAAACAGGGGCGTCATTTAGGGGGCAATCCCCCCCCAAGAGTTTGATGAATACATATACTTTAATCGATTGTCTATTAATATACTAGTACAAAACGTATAAGTTTTATGTCAGTGGTGCTCTTGACCCCTTCCCCAAGCGAAGTCTGAAATGACGCCTTTGTTAGAAAATACCCTCACATATTACCACAAGCAATATTTTGCGTTTTTCCTTCTGCATCTTTCATATAAAATTGATCCAAACTCGAAGTCTTGCACTAAGTTCGAATGCCTCTTATGGACATCTTAGTGAATAACTCCTACCTCCTTTTCTTCCATTCTAGGTCGGTGTAACAGAAATTTGTATTGCTTCCTTTATTGCAGGGTAAAATGTGGAGCTAGATTGGTCCATCATGTCGAAAAGAGTGATTTTTTTTCAAATTAGCAATGTCTAGATTTCTATGTCTCCATAAAAGACCGTCCCACGGTTAGATGGTGACGGTGATGATGAGAAATGAATGGAATTGTGGAATGAAGAAAGTGGGAAGAAACGGGAGAACCTCGAGAAAACCCACACACACGGGGTTTTTCCACCACAAAGCTTACTTTGCTTTGTCTGAGATCGAACTAAGGACCCCATGCACCAGAAGTGAACGCTCTACCACTGAGCCACCGCGGCCCCTCTCTATAAATCGAACCAGCGTTCTGCCTGAACCTAAACCTGAACCAGCGTTTGCATAAATGTTATCCTTGCATCCTAGGCTCCAAACTAGGTGGTATTTCGCAAACGCAAACTCGAAAAAAAG
The DNA here is from genome assembly GCF_964235325.1 of Thermobia domestica. Classification (NCBI taxonomy): domain Eukaryota; kingdom Metazoa; phylum Arthropoda; class Insecta; order Zygentoma; family Lepismatidae; genus Thermobia; species Thermobia domestica. The sequence goes on from NC_137459.1 coordinate 246,666,423, forward strand.
TTAATGGAAGGTTTGTTTTTCTTTTTTGTTCTCCAAATCTCCGAAACTATTGAGTGCAGAACCATGAAATTGTTTCTATGCTATCCTCTTCCATTCAACACCAAAGAGGAAGGGGAGTGAAACACAGGAAGGGAAGAGATGAAAAAATATTGTATGCAGGAACACGCAGGACTTGTACGCTAGTATTTAAATAATTCAGACCACCGGACTCTCCTATTTTGAAGAAACGATAACGGCTCCAGGTTGGATAATATGGTCAAGAAAGAACGTATAGTGTGAGGTCAGTGTATGGAGCAAACATATCATTTATTTCTAATTATACGTTCGTTCTATGCCATAAGCTGTGCAATGACCAAAACCAGTTTGACCAGGTAGGTTACTCATATAGATCTCAGCGTAGGTGCTTCGTTGTCCTTGACATAAAACCGAGCAAGTTAAAACAGGTTTTGTCTGCCAAATTAAAATAATTATGCAAGTGAATATAATTTAATGCACTTGCAACCATTTTAAGATGCAGGTGCTATCATTCTTGATTTCACATTTTTCAAGTGTAAGAAAGAGCAAGTATTATTCGAAATTTTGTGCTATGAAAAAGTGCTATTTTCAGTATGTTTCATGTGAAATTTGTCAGCTTAATTTTTTTATTTATTTCTGGATTTTATTTTACTTTGTTCTTTAAATCTTTACGTCATAGTAATGTTAACCCTCTATGTAGAGGAAATGATTAGAGATTATGAATGTGGATATTTTTATAGGTCAACATGTTTTGGTAGGTCACACGTCCTAATAAGTGGAGAAAAAATGGGAGTACGGAAATAATAATTAATAGACTTTTGAAAAGCCTAGAGCCTTCGTAAATGAGATTAACTAATATCTTCGAAATTCCTAATAGAATTGTGAAATTGATAGAATCGTATCTTAGCAAAATAAGTATGCATACTAAAGATGCAAACACGAAGAAAATTGTTTAGTCCTTTCGGCATTTAACAGTTTGAAGTAAGGAGACGCCTTATTCTCTCTACTTTTACGTGCTGTAGGATACGCGATTACGAAACATAAAAACATCAAAAAAGAGCAAGCATTGAATGAATTGAAAAAAGCTACTTTTACTATAGAAACAGGAAATAATTTCTATTGTATATACTTGATTTTGAGTTTAGCATCCCTCCCAGCAGCGAGGCTATATTAGACGTGACCCTACAGCTTAATGTGGAATCCGAACTATATAACTGCCGTGTCGTGACAAAACGCTGTAACTTTGGCGAAGAAGTTTTGCGAAAATGAGCCTTAAAGTTTTCATCCGAAAATGTGATCTGTATTGTGTAGAAATAGTGTATCTTGACTTTGGAAACACGTGGTTACATGTAATGTTACGTAAATGCATGTTGTGTGATTAAATTTGGTGAAAATTGATTGGTTGACCATTATTGCCTAGTTACACTGGTTCTACACGATACAGATCACATTTTCGGATGAAAACTTTAAGACTCATTTTCGCAAAACTTCTTCGCCAAAGTTACAGCGTTTTGTCACGACACGGCAGATAAGCTCCTGCCGGGAGTCGAACCCGGGTCTTCCACGCCAAAGGCGCATACGCTAACCGCTCAGCCACAAGAGAGCTCGTATGCTTGTTAATGTGACTTATAGAGGTCAACTCTAGGAAAGCGAATATTTTTCTGACGGCGTGTAAGAAAACGGATCTGTAAGTAAGTGCCTGTAGATAAGACAAAGTGCATGAAACCGTGACTTGTGCAAGGAATAGGGTGAGTGAGCATACATCCCGATTAATAGGGATAGTCTCGCTTCGAGAGCACAAAATATTGTCCAGATTTTTAAAATTTTAACACTTTTCTTGTCTCTACAAAACACCATGGTTAGTTTCACTGCCTTATAATTACATGTTCATTGTATTATGTGTTCACTGCCTTATTATGTTTCCAACTATACAAACACTGTTTTGTTTCACAAATTCATTTTGTAATACTGTTTTATTGAGAAATTATTAATTTACTCCAAACTAAACTTTTGCTGCAATCTTTCTCTTAAGGCGTTCCACTTTTAGCTGTTGAAATTATGGTTACGCTTACAGGGAAGCACTGTAATTGACGATTTACTTAATAGATGAAGAAAAATCCTGGTACTAAAGCGTAGCGGTAAAAATAAATAAATAAATAAGTAAAATAAGAGCAACGTCAGCGTGGAAACATAAAATATAATATTTCTTGTATGTGCAAAAGATAAATTGTATTTTGCAATTTGTCTAATGAAGGAGACATTTCCTGCATAATTTATCTCTTAGGTTATAAATCAATGAATCAGTCCTAACCTCACTATGACATTCTGAACGTTTTTACTGCGTGGTACGAACATTTGTATTCATCCAAGCTACGTTGAGAACTGAGGGAAACACTTGGGAACGAGAAGAACTTAGAAAGTTACTAAGTCGTGTACGGTAATGGATGCTGAATCTGACACGATTAACAAAAAGAAAGTGATTGTCTGAATGCATCGCGGTTGGAAGAAAAAGATACGAGTCTTTCCCCGTAGAAGTTTGCAAAGTAACACTTTTGAAATTTTTCAATGGGATAGGCCGTAAAACAGATATTTATATACAGGACGACAATTCTTGTTACAACACAACGCAGTAAGTCTTTTTAGTGAAAGTAAGATGTCACTCAGGTCAGTTTAAGAACAAGCATTGGAAGAAGGAAATGTAGAATTGTACATAGACAATATCTTGCAAAAAATGATAATGGGCGCTTGCACTCCTAATGGACTATAAAACGCAACCAAAATTGCACTTAGAAGAATAGAAATGCTATACGTTAAACGTTTGAGTTGAATAATAATTTTTAGTGATGAACATGCAACGAGATTAATTAGTCTGACATTAAATTACAGAGTGCAAATGTTCCAAATATTATTAGGTGACCTAATCTATCCTTCAAGTTAGTAACCATATAAATAAAATTAATCTCATGTACCATAGACACTCCTATAATAGCTGTAACACTTCATCCAAGTGTCATTTGCTTCTCATGCAAGTCACGTGTGACACTAAATTCTACAGCACACACGATGTGACAACCCATATCACGACCGAACGATGAGTATATACTATATTCCCATTCATCTAAGTATTTTTTGCTAGCATATGAAGGAGTTCGTTTCATCTAAATTGAGTGCGTAGCCGTGTTCTACTCTAGAATTCTAAATATTTCCGAATCTATATTCACTATGTAGAAAAATATCTTACGTACAGAAAACGTTTATATTAAACAACAGTCTTACTTATAAAGTATCACACAGCTATATCAACACTGCTTCACAAATATACGTCCACATTAATAAGAGTCCAAGTTAGAGAAACAAATACACATATTTTAAATGAAAGCAATGAGCCTCAATAAAAATAAATAACAAATAAAATAAATTGCTTATAACTTCACTTTTAATTGGGGATCGAACTGAAAACAATCTTGTTTGTATCTAAAATCAATCTTCTTTAAGAAACTATAGATGTAAAGATATTTTTATAAAATTTATATAAAAATATTTTTCGAACATCTTTCTCAGGATTATTAAATCACTTTTCGGAATGGACTTTGAATTTTGAACTTTTGATTATCTATTTGCTAGAGGTACTTCAATAAGAACTTCTGTAAAAAAAAATCAATATGCTTTTTATTGCATTACGTATTGAGTGACGCTCATGAACAAATTTATTGGTGATATTAGTATACATTTTAATTAATAAAACAATAGCTTGCTGTGTGAATATGCGGAAAGACCACCTGGCCTCCCGCAGGCATAAGATATAGACCTCCCCTTGGTCCTGCTCTGTTAACTCTAGGAACTGAACTCTTTTTTTCGGCATCACTGCTATAATATATTTCCAAAGTTCACAATCAATTTGACATACCACGGTACGGAAAGCACTCGACCATTTTTTTACACGTTCCGTAAGAGCTTGGAGCTTCGAATACAAGTACAGTCAAAGCTCATTCACGTTTTCAACATTCGCGGGGAAAATAATTGTGAACAATTTCTTCATTTGAATGCAATTTATGCATTATTTGCGGTTCAAAATTATTTCAAACTCGCTCATCAATATCAATACATAAGTACATTTTTATTCTTTTAGTTAACCATATCATTACTGCAAGACAAAGCATTTGCTTTCTATCTACTTAAGATGTACTAGGTTATTGAAACACACTTGCCCTTTGATTTAACTCCGCCTTTGAGTGTTGATGAATACACGCCCACGCCACTTGGTTCTTTCATAAACGCCCCTTTCTCTTGTTTTAGCAAATTTCTTAGTTGTCGCAATATTTTCAAGTGATTAGCACGTATTCTTTCAGCCTTTTTGTTTTAAACGATTTATAAAAATATTATAATGTTGAGTAAAAGTGAAGAGAGAGAATAGTTTGAACCAAGAATAAAAGAATGTTTTGCAGCTTCAGATTAAAATGAAAATCTTGATCGTTTACGTTTAGTGAAACCCACATTGCCTTCTTTTAATAGGCTTATCCTATCAAAAATATAAATGTGAAAAATAGAGCCAAGTTCTCGTTCTCTGCCAGAAAAATAACAGATACCTGAAAGAATGTGAAGTCATTTTTGAAATTCGAAAATTGGATAATAAAATTTGCATCTTTAGCGACGAGAACAACTTGCCAGGCAAAAACCTCTCTAGTTGATGCTGTATAAAATTTGTCTTCAGCACTAAAGTTGCAAATTTTATTATCCAATTTTTGAATTTCAATAGAAAACATCGTTTGAGATTTTTCCTATGATATTTACAAATTCAGTTTGAAGTTTACCATAGTCCAAACCCTTTTTATATTATTTTTGACATAATTGGAAGCTTCTGTATAAGTATTGTGAAAAAAAAATGACGTAAATATAAGTAATTTTGACCTTGTCCCTTAATTTTTCCCATTGGACGGGAAAAATTCCAGTATTTTTTCCCTTTACTTGTATTACAAATTTTACATTCGTACGTAATTTCAAGTTTCCATGTCTACAGGAAATACCCTATATGTTTTCAAACAATTGACCTAACTATATGCAATTTTGCCCTTGCCCTCTAATAGTCTTCTTTGAACAAAGGAATTTGCAGTTCTTTTCGGTTTTTCCTCTTGCTTGTAACGTACATCCTACATTTGTGTCAAACATAAAGTTTCCATATATACAGGAAGTACCCTATATATACACAAGAATCAAGTAATGTAACTATATGTACATTTTACCCTTGTCCCCTAATTTGCCTCCTTGGAGGGGGAGGTTTCCGCTTTTCGAAAATTATTATTCTCGTTGTTATGAATATTGGCTAAATTATTTGGAACTCCAAACTCTGTTTGAAAGAAAAACATTAATTGATAAATCTTTTATTCAAATTGTTTTAAACAATATTGTAGCAAATATTGTTTGCAAAATGTAGGTATAATAATACTAAATTATATGTTAAGGAATCAATCGACACTGGTACCTTTACATTCGAAATCTGAGATGCTAAGAAGAGTTACAAAATGTTATAATGTAATATAACCATAATTATATATTTTAAAAAAAATCAGAGTATCTTCCACAAAATTAGCGAATATATTAAAATTGTCACAAAGAATTTCTGGTAATCTTTAATAAATTTGTTATATTTATCTCCAGTATACCTAGATATTTAACCATTATGACAATAAGGTGATATACTTTAGCTTAGTCGGGATGAACCTTTAAAAATTTTGATTATGTTATTTAAAATTAAACTTTAACTACATTGTTTCTAAAATGATATTTTTAGAAAATTGACCATTTTTATTTGACCTTGATCTTATAATCATTTTGAACTAAATAATTTGCCCATATTTTCTTTCTGACAAGGGTCATAACCTGTCAAGTTTACAACTGATTTACCCTAAAATAAGTAAGATCGTTGTAATGGTAATTCTTTCAATTTTAACGTCCCACGTTGTACCCTGTAGACTAAGTGACAGAACGATTAAGGAAAGTGAATGATGATAGAAGAATCGGTGGAATGAGAATGTGGGAGAAAACGGAAGTACCCGAGAAAATCCACAAACACGATATTGTCCACCGCAAACTTACTTGGCCGGGGATCGAACCAGGGACGCCACGAACCAGAGATAAGCACTTTACCACTGAGCCAACATGTCCTTTATAACGGTAAATTGACGATATGAATTGCGTATTTGGATAACTCCTGTTGTGCATGATGGATATTGGAATAACAGAATCATATTATTATTTTTCTTTATAGCTACTGTATCAGGTTCTATATTAACATCTTACAAGTGCTATATTTTTGCTTATGAGTTGTTGGTAGGAGCCAAAGTATTATTATTATTATTATTATTATTATTATTATTACTACAATAATAATAATAATAATAATAATAATAATAATAATAATAATAATAATAATAATAATAATAATAATAATAATAATAATAATAATAATAATAACATGTAGGTAGTTATAAACTATATCACTAATATTCTGACAAATATTTGTTATAAAAGTTTTAAAATTATATTTTTTATATTTGAACTTAAATTATTAATTTTAGAAGGAACCCTTCCCTTTTATACCAACTAGTATCAGTTTTATCCTTCATTGATTTCCCTTTGAAAAATCAAGGACGTTATGCATATAGTACGTGTTCAACCGAACTCATCCGGTCGGGGACAAACTTGGCATGTCATAGTTATTGACTTAGTATATAAACATGAAACATTATATTTCCATGCTTTTGGTTCTCGAGTTACAGGCAGTTAAATTTTGAGTCATATTGTTGAAAAAATAAAACACCGAATGCGACAGCTCGTGATCAACTTGGCATGGTGGCAGGTTTTGACTTGCTACTAAAGTATGTAAAATATGTTGATCAGGCTTATGGTTTCTGAGTTATGGCCGGTAATGTTTTGAGTCATATTTTCGAAAAAAAAAAATATACCAAACTCATTTGATCGGGATCGATGGTGGTAAATCTTAATCTGCTATACAGAGTGTGAAATACGTTGCGCAGACTTTGGGTGCAAGAGTTATGGGCAGTCAAAGTTCTAAATCAATTCGTTGAAGATAATAAAAACGTAACAAATAATATTTAAATAGCAATTAAAGATAACTTTTGGACTGAAAAGAAATAAAAACAGATGAAGGACAATCTTTTACAACGGTGTATTTCACTTGCCAAGCATATGCGTTGAATTTTAGGGAGTATGTCCGCATTTCACCATATACTGCAAAAACAAATAATTCTACAATATACACTTTAGTACTTCAATTTCTGTATTCTAAAACAGACAGTTTTTTTGGTAAATCCCCATAGTTGAGCAGTACGTCTCCAGTGCGTAAATGTTACGGCTAATTTACAAACGTTGATTTTTGCGCTCTTAAATGATATTAGGCGACTAATGTTTGTTTGTGGTTAAATGGTGAACATAGTAAAGGGGGAAACTTAAAATAGAAATTGATATCTCTTGATTTAAGCAAGATCATATAAATGTAACTTAATGTGCTGTCTATTATTTCTGGAAAATGTCTATAATATGGATGAATTAATGAACTGACGTTAGAAATTGCGTATCCCGGTAATATTTTTTTGTCTATGGTGGATATAAGAATCACGAAATCAATTACTTTCCCTTAATTGAATATAATATTTCAAGTTATATCTTTTATTCAAATACCGTCTGATATTATCCGGATATTTCAGTTTGCCCTTGTAAGTTTCTTGGAATATTAGCTTATATTGTTTCCTTTGTTTAACACCCCTTTGCACGTAGCATTGAGCAAATACTTGCATTGGTACTTGCATCTACAATTTGACTGCAACATACTTCCATAGAGAAGTGATCTTTCGTATCACGAGCTGAAACAATGTTTCGCGAATCAGAAGTTTCGTCATTAGTCTTAATTAAATAGTTAGTTAGCTAAGTGAAGTATTTTTAGCTTTCTTCAGTAAATGGAATAATTCGCTTTATATAACCTACGATGGAAGACGCTGATTTTGGCAGCTGAAAACATCCTTTAGTCCAAATAACGATATGCATATTCGTGTTTATTTTTCCTTTTAGGTTCATTACCTGACAGACAATTAGAGCTTATGACAATTTTGGGTGTACTAAAGGACTCATTTGAGGATTGTGTTTGTATGTACGGGTTGCAGTATATGTATACCATTAGTCGGTTATAAGGTGTTGTTAGCTTCCTTCAGAATTTTACTTGGTGGCGTGTTGTTTGCCACGACTCGATTTTGGTGTAGTTTGCCACGATTTTGCCAAAGTATTTGCATTCCGATTTATATCAGATCTCATTATCGTGAAGATTCAAACACACCTGGATAAAAAGGAAGGGTTGCCAGGCATCTCTGTTTACGATTCCCTGGATCAAGTGGTAAGTATTCTCGCTTTAGGGACGGGATAGGCTGAAAGAGAACATTAAGGTGCAAGCAAATGAACACAAAACATCATTAATATTACAATAGTTTAATAAATTGATGAAATTGCATTTTATCATTGATATAATTGATATATAATATATAACTCCAATTATATCAATTATATAGGCCTAATATATATATATATATATATATATATATATATATATATATATATAATTGAAATAATTGGAGTTCCTTATATCACCTCCTGTTACATAATGTTTTGCTTTTTGTTATACTACGCGACTATAGAACTGAATTTTATATATTTAAGAAAAATAAATGAAATATTTCAGTTTTACGTCCCACAGTTATGTCGTTTAAGGTAAGGGTCTAAGGGATATGATGATGATGAGAATGAATAAAAAATTCTGTATTGAAGAAAGTGTGAGGAAACCGAAGAACCCGAGAAAACTCACGCACACGTGTTTGTCCAATACAAAGCATTCTTATAGAGCGTGCCTAGGACTAAGAACCAGATATGATGTGAAGTTATAATCATCACTTTATTTGATGCTTGTGGGTGCATAAATTCTCTATAATATATTGACTCTACAGAAAGCTTGCTATGGGATATTAGAAACGGGTTAGAAATAGCAGAAGGGTTATATGGTATCAATTTCGAGCTTCCTAAATTAACAATTACGAAGAAGAGACCCTATCAAGGTATAAAACTGCTCTTCCAAAGGAGAGAAACGTTTTAAAATTTATATGTTGCCCACCAACCTATAGTTGAGGTGAGAAAGACGTGTTACAGTTGACATTTTGCAACGTGGCTCAGGGGTAAAGCATTCACCTCTGGTGCTAGGGGTCTCCGGTTAGATTCTAGCTCGAGCGCTAGGTGGCCTTTGCTTATTTCTCATTAGAAAATGAAATGTATCTTTCAGTTTTATGTCCAACAGTTATGCCGGCTATTCTAAAGGAGACGGTGATGATGAGAAAATAATGCAATAGTGGAATGAATAAAGTGGGGGAAACTGAAGAACACTGAAAAAGCTTCGCACTCGGTGTTTATCTATCATGAAGTCCATTTGGAGCGAGCTGGGATCGAACCAGGGCCCCAGCGCACCAGAGATAAACGCTCTACTACTGAGCCACCGCATATATCTTAATAAAATTAGCCTATACAAACTCATTAAAACGTAAATTAATAAGCGATCGAGTCCTGTCTAATATCAAAGGAGCTAAAATATAAATCCACTAAAATAGCTAGCGAACAAAATCAGAGGATACGAAATGGAACATTCACATATAATTTAAATTTTGAGAATAAACTAAAACATTCCTAAAATACCTTTGCAGAGAAATGTATAATGAATACTCAAAACTATAGTTACGGAATAGAAGCAGTAAACGTGTTTGGGGCCGTTTGTATCGTATGTATCCTGTTTATAAATATAATATATCTGATTGTTATAATATAGTCATCTGGCAACCCTCAGTTTATGAGTCGATTTTCTATAAATCTTCACGATTATGATGTAAGATAAATCAGAGAGAACAATACCGTGGTAAACAACACAAAAACCGAGTCGTGGCAAACAACACGTAATCTTTTACTTTTGGTTGTTTCCAATTACAGGGTTAATTTTTATCTCAAATGATCGAAGATCAAGTTTAGCTATACAACAGCCCGTTTTGCACATTGTACGTTTTAAATCAGTGGACCGAAAGTGTAAACATTTTCATAAACGACTAAACTGGTAGTTAACAAACACAATCAATATATATTCTATTTCGAAACAGACATCCGCCAACTGAGAAGTAAGTTTTCACATATTTAGCTTTAATTAGCTCCATTTCTTACCAATTGCGTAGGTTTGCGTCAACTTTTAGAATTATTAGAAACTTTATTTTTCAATCTTTTCCACTCGGAAGTATAATTAGGAGGGATTACTACTCTTTAGTGATGAAAAAATGGAGTTCAACACCTAGAATGTTATTTAAATCCGTCCCCATTCTTAAAAGAAGTTTCTACTTATGTGTTGGTTTATAGCCGATACTGTTGATATGTTGCTAAAACCGGGTAAAATAATGAATTGCACTGTTATTATGAAGAAATGAACTAACAACTTCACCAGAAGTAGCCGTAATACACAAACATATATAACGTTCCTATTTGTTATCAAAAACCCAGAGGACACTACCTGATTCGGGATATAAAATCATTCCTCACATACTATATGTAATTTTCCGAACTAATCATCGCCTCTTTTCCAAGTTACAACACCTTCTGTTGAGTAAATGCTTTCAGGGTAACAAAGGAATATATAATGTAATGTGTGAATTCTTAACATATTACAATTCCCTCAAGATGGTATTTAGACTTTGTCAAAATTTGAGAAAAATACTCTTTCTATCGTTATCTTTGAGTGAAATAGTGGTTACTTCTCAAATAAATACTTCCATTTATACTTTCAAATTAATACTATCATTGCAATTTTGTGAAATGTTAAGCAAATGCATATACAGTATGTTCTGGTACGAATATTTCTATCGAAGTACAAATCTTTATTTTTCTCTTTGTCTCTTTTCATTTTATTTTAAAACATTTCAATTTTTCTTTTTGAAATCGGATTGGATACTTTAAAATCTTAAACTTAGTAGTATTCTTTTATTATTGGTAAGTTCCAATAGTGAAATTGAGTTATTAGATAGAATGAACTGTGATCGGATGACGGAAGAGTGTGTAGGTAGTTTAATTTTGGAAATGTATATGCAGAAGGCAGGGAAATCTTGTTTGATACGTGTCATTGCATTGAACTGCATGGGAATATTCAACCTGCTTTTCCAGATTACTCGAAAGTTAGAAAATATGGCATACCATAATATTAATAAATGAGCTGAGTATCGACATAAAAAATCTCCTCCGATAAAATTTGACCTTTTATCACTACGCATATGCTTTTATTATCATCATCTTCTCTATGTACAAGTTGATTGTTGTTCCTTTCCTTACTTTTTATAGATTTATATATATTTGTCCTTACTTATTTCTACGTACTGATGTAATATTTCAACGCAAGAGTAAAATATTTTAATTACGAATGATGATCGGGAGAAAAGGTTACACACCATATAACATTTGTTTTGTTTATTGTAACTCAAAGAAAATTTATTGTATATTAATAACATGTTTGTCTCGTTGCAGAGGATTCCGGACGCTGACCATATATACGAAAAAAAAAGTGGATGTTTAAAATAATGAATCGTCTGGAAAATTGGTCGAGAGAAGTGAGGTCAGTGGTGCGACTCCTGTGGCCAAAAACATTACACCTGCTGACATTCATAGCCAGATTGTGGGGGAGGTGTACGGGAAGGCTCCATTTCCAGGTAACGTGTGGCGAAGTGGTATCGTGCCTTAAAAAAACTGACCTTTGTAACCTTTCTTTCAATCATCCTCCTATTTGCTTTAACGCGACTATTGAGTGGAAGAAAGGTATTAATCCAAGGTATTCATTCTTGAAGCTCAAAAAGTCAAAAGTATATTTTCTCCAACTCTCTACAGGTAACAACAAAAATGCGAATTGTGTTCAGAAATGGGTACAATTGTTTACCACTAAAAACTTGATTTTACGCTATGGTGGAATTATAAATTTCGGAATATCAAATTACCCGTTCTCGTTTCTTGGTCGACATTTTAAATATTGTACCAAGTATTTTATTTGTTTTCTTCTTTCTTTCTTTTATTTATTTATTTATTTATTTATTTATTTATTTATTTATTTATTTATTTATTTTGTATTTTTCTGCCAAAGTTGAGTGCAAGAGAACCAGAAGAGCAATCACTAGCTTGAGTACGAACGCTGAGACTTCTGTTTCCTAAAAGTATCACTCCTACAGTTTTGAGTTATATGTCAAGGAGATGAAAGAACGAATTCATTGTTGATAGGAGTGCAATTGCTGTAGGTGTCGACTGTGTAGAAAAGTTAATACATGGTAATTTGAGCAGACATAAAAGACTTTTGTTTGCTGTTACCTACTTTAACTTACTGCAGGTATTACCTGGAAAATGATTTTTCTTATTCAACGTCTAGTACAAAGATCTGTAGAGAAAACAAAATTGGCTACCACCTATCAGAGCCAGCTTTAAGAAGATGAGTGCCAACAGGATACTGAAAACATGAGTAGAATATCCTTTCTATAGTTTTGTCTATGTAATTATTATTTTGGAATCAGACAATTCAGCAAGGATATCAAAGGTAACCTTGTGAAGTAATAAAATCACAGTGTAGTCACAAAGAATCTAGCTTTAAGCATTCCATATTTATTAGTTTTTTTATTTTCCCTCAAAAATATGTTTATTTACTAGAAGCTTTAGTCCATGTTTTGTCTCATTTAATAAAAACTGACTACGTTCACAAAGTAGATAAATAAATAGGATTGTAAGGTACTATATATATATATATATATATATATATATATATATATATATATATATATATATATATATATTCGTTTATCCCTCCAGTTGGAGTAACACAGATTTTTTTTTTGTTTTAATTTACCATTAAAAAGATAGCAATTTTACTCTACCTTTGAGTATTTTTTTTCACACATAATAATGGGTTGTATTTATAAGCCTGTCTTGTTCCAACTTATATGGTTGTCAGCCAAAACATTTCCCAGTGTGAAATTTTACAAAATGATAATTACAAATGCCAAATCGGTCAACTAGTGCATTTCCTTACAGATTAGAAGCTCACAAATGTTGTTGCTGGAATGTAAGATCTTAAATTAACAAGTCTTCTTCCATCTCGAGGGCTGTAATAGTCGGTCACTGCCAATAAATAATCAACAAAGTTAAATGAGAATAGTATCAATTATCACCTTGATATTTTAACTAATAAATGTTTTGCAGTTTAATATTAATAGACTTGTGAAAGAACAGAAAATGCTTGTAAAATTGTCGTTTCTAGATGTTCTGATTCGAATCTTTCAAAATTTTTAAGTACGTCCTTTAAAAATATTTATGGTGGGTACCCAATGGGAAGGTGTACCGGGAGCTAAGAGTATCAGTACTATTGTAAACAGAATGCCTTATAATTGACATTTCAGTTCTGTTGTTGGAGATCTTAAGCCTCAGTTCTAACTATTTTAGAATATCACTTGGTGATTTTAAGTACTGTATAGCTTTCAGATTTTCTCGCAGATTCTCAACTTCCCTCCTTAAATGTGCAATGAGCAAATAATACCTAGGTATGTAGTGTTGTGTTATTTGTTACAACTTATGGAAGAAGTGGATTGTGGTATGAAGAACTTTCGTGCAGAAAGCATATGAGGAATTTTGAGCGCAAGAGATCTGAATGTTTCATTTTGCAAAAATTATGTTATAAAACCTATTTCGTCTACCAGTGATTTTTTTATTCTATTCGATGCCGCCTGAAATACGTACAACCACTCAACTGTTTTGTCAATATATCTGCTGACTAAATGTCTAATGTAATTATAGGAACATTCTTATATATTTGTATTCATATTTAGTTCAAAAGTTGAATAAACTCACTTTACTCTAATCAAATACAAAGTTATGAATGTTTATATTGTTTTGTGATAAATAATTTAGAACATAAAATGAACAGTAGAAAGCTAATAAATTAGGGATAGGAGTTGGCTACGGATTTGTGACAGTAAAGGTAAAATGGAAGTTATCAGATAACATCTTAAGAAAATGACTTAAAAAATTAGAATGGTTATAAGATAGAAATATACTCAGTAAGAATTAAAACGTTCAGGTAAGCGTTAAATTAAATCACGTAAAGTGCGAAGGGCATTTTGATTTAAATCTATGTGATGATCGAGATATCACGAAATTTGAATATACTTTACTGATTAAGATTATACACAGGGAAGTAGAGTATGACAACCACGTCCCATCAACTTATCAGGAAACTTTATATCAATTAATTTTGGACATGGCTTGCTTGAAGGCTAGATGCGCCGTTGTGTGGATACATGATATACGTTCTCTACTTAACAATGAATATATTCCAAATGGGAAGAGTGGAAAAAGTTGGAAAAACAATACTTCTTTTATTATTTCCTTAAAATGTTTTTTTTTTTAAATTTATATTAACGTTTTAAATACATCATCAGGCAGAATCGAGCATGAGAGAACAAGACATGTTCGTCCCCCTATAGTTTTCGAATCAATTTCTTAATAGATCAAAGTTGAAGGTGACAAAATTAACTTTGCTCATTCATGCCATTATTATTATTATTTATATTACTGACGGAGACTGTTGAAAGCAAGTAAATTCTTTGGAATCATTAACACACTTGAGAGGTTAGCGTGAAATAAAAAAAAAATACATTCATAAAGAAATTAATTTGTTTCAATTGCATTCAATACAATAGTAAATTTAATTACCGTATTATTTCTTATTTCTGCTTTATTAAAACGGCGCCATTCTCAATGAACTTGTTTCATATTATACATTAATTTTTATCTTGTCCTGATACTCGCCAAATACATGAGAGCAATAACAGAATTTAATTTTTTGAAACCAGTAGAAATATTTGGTTTTAGGGTTTTCGAATTTCAACCAGCTCAGATTGCCTATTATAACAGGATTTCCTTTCAAACAGTTTTTTAAAAGGAACGTTGAGATTGTATTGTTAATACGAAACAGACTTATACTAGTTATTAGTACTTTCTCTTTGGAATCAGAAGGTCCCTTAACCAGAAGCTACAGCTGATCATCCGAAATTATTTTTGCCAAGTAGCGCCAAAAAATGCCAATTATTTAGAAGAAACACTCTAAGCCTTGCTTGCTTGTTGGTTGATATGGCTCTGAAATTCCTTCGTTTCAAAAACTTCCATATTTGATCACTGAAAACTGATTTTGAACAGTCAACTGATATTGTTTTGTAAACAGTCTGATGATGATATATCGCAGTCAAAATAGTATTTTCTATCCTTGGTGGTCTAATGACTATGCACGTGTCCCTGTTAAATTAGATTCCGTTTTCTATTGTTCTTAAATTTCCTTTAAATATAGTCGCTGGCCGACTTCCTACCCTACCGTTGTTGTTACAGACTGTTAATAATTCCAGTTTAAATTGGTCCCAGGTTGTATCTTAAGTTCGTTAAATAAATTAATATAGAAATAATAAGCTTTCTAAACTTTTCCTCCTTCAGATATGCGTTCACTTAAAATTTTTCGCTTAAGTTTCAGTTAGTTCGTTATATGTCGCCCCTGTGTCCAATCGAAGACTGAGTTCCCATTTGAAAATAATAATAATAATAAAAAAACAAAGGATCACTGACATAGAAACAAAGTAAGGTAACTATTCTGCTACACAGGACCTTGTCAATATTTAGCACCTATATACGCATGATCTAATTAACTTAGCTACAAGAATAAAATAAATGAGTTCTGTTACAGAATACTTTATGTATAATTAAAAGGTTTCGTGTCATATCTTCTCATCCGCCTTCAAGGTTTGTTAACCATGTGGAAACGTTTTTCCAGGAACTCACCTTGCATTTCTAGACAGACGCTAAGAAAATAATATTCAATAAGTACTTAGGAATTCATACCCGATAAACACAACATTTTTTTAATATATATATGAAAACGAGCTTTTGGATACGAACTCCTAGTAGATACGTAACTAAACACGAAATTGAAAAGGAACCATTTGGACAGAAAATACATGTCAACATATTTAGAAATACATTATTATTCTTTACCTTGAAAAAGTCAAAGAAAACTTGTATGTTCCTAAAAGATTTGCTTAGAGAATGTTTTGCTCAGCCTAGCAAGAAGGGTAAACGTGAAGTGATTGATAAAACAGGAACAGGCATTTAGGGACGGAGAGCATCAATACCTCTATCTGATCCGGATGGGAAAGATATTATAGAATACTGTAATTCAGAAATTGAAAACCTAGGTGTGTTAGGCTGATTTTTAGGAGTATTTGGTAGAGCACAGTTGAGATGTTCAAAAAATAATAATCTGACTGCATATCTTACCTCTCCATCGTTGAGTTTATTTTCGACTTTTTGGTGTTAAAGAATGTTGGAGAAGAAGAATGTTGGAATTTGTGCTAGTGTTTTCTTGCATAATAATGAGGTAACGCACCTCGGTGAGAATCATCTTATTGGCGAATTTTTCGCTTGACTCAGGCTGTTAAGTTTTTGACTTGATTTGGTTGTGACAGAACATTGAGTACTGTATAAGGGAATAATAGAAGGTCCATATGTACATCTAGGTCGTCTCTGTTTATAATATTACGAATAACTTCATAGAGAGAGCTAGTTACTGATGACTGAGCACTTCTTAAAAAATCTTCTTAGTAAAGGTACAGAGGATTTTAATTTGACAATTAGACTGCAAAAGTTGGAAATCTGATTTTTTATGCTGTGATTATCATATTCAAATCCGTTTGATAATGAAGAATTATAATTAAGAAATTATTTATGTTTTGGAATCGAAGCTTATTTTTATTTTGGAGAGTTTGATGTCATATGATAATGTGGATGGCAATCTCTCTTTGATTAGCCAGTACTTTTTCACAAAGAGGTCAGTATTCATCATATGAATAACTGATTCTTCGTTGTTAGAAACTGACCTGTTTCCGACATTAGAAATGATTCCTTCAATATTACAACTCTTCTCTCAGGAAGCACGATCGCGGATTAAAGGATCCACGTGATCATAAATGTCGTCAAGCCTCTGCCAATTTTCTGCCACGCTGCCCAAAAGCAGTTGTGGATGCCTATTTTCGTTAAATGATGTCCGCCATTGTTGATCCAAGAAAGAATTTTGAACACTTAAACAATATAAAATTGTAAATCGATGTTCAAAATGACAATTTAACTATATATCACGTAACCTATAGATGTCGAAGAAGAAAATATAATAAGCGAGGATGGTAAAGGAGTACTATACTTTGGGACGAGTTTGAAAAGGCTATATCCGAGATGAGAAATGAAAAGACAACGAAGCTAGATAATATACCAATTTAATTCATTAAAAAATGTGGGGAAGAAATGTAAGGAAGAATTGCCCAGACTCTGTAATGAAATATATAAACCGAGTGAGTGAACAAAATACACTTTAAAGACGACAATGATACTATTTTCTAAGATAATCCAGAACTACAAACATTGCAGAACTGTGTCCTTTTAAAGTGTCTTCAACAGCCGTTAGAGCATAAAAGTAAAACATTCATACACGTTCTGTTCGTTTATTTAACTTTACATTTGAGTACTATAAATTAATGAATAATAATTGATTATTAATGATTAAGTAAGAGTAAACTAGAATACTCCAAGAAAAATATAATTTTGTGTAGTCGCATTACAAAGCTCGCATGGTATGTCCTGAAACAGAACTCAAAACCCTTCGTATCTCCAGACATGTATTAAGAAGATCCTAAAAAATAATTTTACTTTGAGCCTTTCATATAAAATGGTCATTGAAGAGCTATTATGACAACTTACCTATAATATTCGAATTTTAAGTTAAATCATAAACAAAGGAATGCATTTACAAAACTTTTGGTATTCTCCCCCCGAAAATCGATCCTGGGATTCAGTTTTTAAATATACAAATAAAGTTTAAGATTTATTTAGAATGTTGTTTTCTTATTTCATAAATTTGTATTTCGGGTGTTTGTGCAAAGATATTAAGTCACAAAACTTCATTTTTAGACTTCCAAACTATGCTATGCATAAATATCGAAGGTCTTATGAAATATCTATGTCCCTCCGTCTGTTCACAAGTATCAGAGAAAAAAAAATTCGAGATATCGAGAAGCAATTTTTTGCAAACGATTCAGCGTCCCAAGAATAGTTCCGTCTCCTCCGTTAACTTATAATCAAACCGGAATTGGTAGACATAAATCATTTCCAGTTTCAACGTGTGTCACCATTGAGCAAAAACAGTAACAGATAACAATAAGTATTTCTTTGCAATCGACTCTGCATCTTAAGGGAACATGCCATTATTACCCGCAATACTTTCAAAACCGGAAATGGCTGAAACTTACAATTATTCCTGGTTTCAATAACAATTTCCAATGAAAAAAACTGTTAGAGATACCGAGAAGCTGTTTTTCACAATCGATTCAGAGTTCCGAGAATAGATTTAATCTCCTCCAATATCTGTAATAAAACCGAAAGTGATAAAAAAAAAAACATTTCTGGTTTCTACGATTGTCACGATGAAACGAAAACGGTAAAATATAGCGGGTATCGTCGTTTTGCAATCAATTGAGTGTTCCAAGAATATATTCTATCTTCTCCGAAAATCCACTATTCAAACATAAAGTGGTAGAAATGAATCATTTTCGATGTCAATGTTGGTCGCCGTAAAACAAAAACGGTAACATATAGCGACAAAATTTTTGCGCTGAATTTATTATCTCGTGGAAACATATCACGTATCAGCCAAAACAGGAAGTGGTTAAATTTACTAATACTTCCGGTTTCAATACTAATTTTCATAGTGCAAAAGTGGTAAGAGATATCAAAAGTGTTGGTTTCTTTTTCTTTTCTTTTTTTGACAGATTTTGGGACCCAAGAGTAACTTTTGTTTTGACTTTTACCTATTTGTTCAAACAGGAATTCTTGAAAATTTACGATTTTCGGTTACAACACTGTTCGCATAATGGATAAAACAGAAATAGATAGCAACAAGTATTTTTTTTATATGGGTGCAGTACCGCAAGAATGTCCCGCCTCTGATATTATTCCTTTATTTCATCCAAAAGTGACAGACATCAATTGGCATTTCCGGTTTCAAATAGTAATCTTCAAAAGAAAAAAAAGTGTAAGAGATACCAAATAATAACTTTTAGATATGGATTCAGGAGGAACAGATTTTGTCTTTAATCTAATAGTAATAGATATCCTACTTCAAGTTTGATAATTGGATTCTTATTGTTTCGAAGTCTACCGTACTTTCACACCGTGAAACGAAACTCAGTTGTTGAGTTTTGTGTATCACTGGAAAGAGAAATTTCTCTCTACACGTGCATGTATGTGAAACTAAGTCAAATTCAAACTTGTACCTGTTATGAACTTGTGAATTCTGAGGTATCTCCAGAAACCCCAATATGATTAAACTTTCAATTTAATACATCCTCCGTATTTTTTGTTTTTTGACTTAACACTTTGCGCATGCACCCGAGAAATTTCACTGAAAAACCTAAAGTAAATTCTAACTATAGTATTACAAAATTTGACAACCAATCGCAATTTGTTGAGGGGGGAAAATATGAGAATCTGTATGTTTTACTACTAGAATTATCGATATCATTACGAGTTTTGGTTGAAGTTTAGCACAGCATATAGGATATATAAGACGTGTACCTACAGCTTAACTTGGAATCCAAGCCACACGAACTTTCCCCGAAAATTCAAACCGTGTCTCCCGCTAGCCATATAACCATTATGAAGCCCCAATACTGTTACGTATATGAAAAATAAAAGTTAGTGTCTTAAACCTTGCAGCTTTTGTAGTTTCCTGTCTCCAAATATGGTTAATTTTCTTCCTTAAATCGCGTTAGATCAGGAACTGTGACTTGTACCAACTTTAGATTCACTAGTCATACACATAGTCTACAGTATCTAATTATTAGAAAGGTACGGTAAATTGTACTGCGAATTTTAGAGTTTGCAACTGACTCATAATCCAAAAGCAAATGTAACTAAAATGTAATACTTATTATTATTTTTTTAATTTTAAATTTTTAGAACAATTTTTAATGGTTGCACAAGCCGATTGAAATTTTGAATACTATTGGTATATACACATTGTTATACATATGCACATATATTGTACATATTTTGTTATACACATTGTTATATACATATTACACAATGCTTACCAGATAATTTATTACATGTTTTGCACATTTTATGTAACAATGAGTATTGTAAAGAAACAGTTGTGGGAATATTGTTTGTTAATAAATATCTTGATCTCAATTATTTTTAATATTTACATAAGTTGTTTATATCTTATCTGATTAATAAAAATAAAAATTTTAAATTCTTTTAACAGATCCACAATAAAAAATGTGTTTAAAGATATTACTTATAATAATAATATAAGTTGTTTTTCATCGATTTTGTCAGAAGCTGCTTCGTTGGCATATTTTACCAAAAGCATGAATCCCTGGCTGTATTTTCCTTTTAAATAAGAGAGGTCTCCATGGCGTTTGAATTCATTTCTCACCATTACTATCCCCTCTCACCGTCTTATGACACCTTACTCTCCTTTCTAGTGAACATCATTTGGATTAAAAGAATTAATGTTCTTGGTACTTAGGCCGATCTTCGTTCTCAATGTCCCCTACAACTATTTAAGATAAAAAACTTCTTCCATAATAAGAGCAGAGGGGACTTATTTAAAAATAAAAGTCGTGTTTCCCCGCTGAATTGCTAAACTGAGTCTCTGTATTAAAAATTGTTTGCTCCGCGGATCCCCTGTTTTCACAACCAGATGTGAACCAATTTGTTTCACTAGATTCTTTGCCTCTCTGCTGAAAACACCCATCGTTTCAACAGCAAAGGGAATGAAAATATGGTCCTCTTTTAAGCATGTATATTTTAAATGTTTTCGTCTGCACGCTGTTTCTGCCGCACTTCCAGCTTCCTTAGATGTTGATACGATATGAGAAGCTGCAAAAGTATCAACACAAGTGGCATCCCATAGTAGACATTGCCCCTTTTCCCAGGGGATTAACGTGATGCCATCTGGTCTTTTCCCATCAGCCCTTGATAAACCTGATGATTCTAAAATTAAAGGCACGTCTATGCTGGCCAAAGCACGCTTTAGGATATCATTTAATTCAACAAGACGGGGCACTCTGCCTGCGCTTTTGGAACAGCTCAATGGATGCAAACACTTTTCATTGACTTGCTCCCGACAAATGCATGTAAATTTTTTACACGTGTTTATGCCAAGGCGTAGAGCAATACAAAGAGGAAAAGAATTGCTATCCATGAAAGTTCCAATATT
The DNA here is from genome assembly GCF_964235325.1 of Thermobia domestica. Classification (NCBI taxonomy): domain Eukaryota; kingdom Metazoa; phylum Arthropoda; class Insecta; order Zygentoma; family Lepismatidae; genus Thermobia; species Thermobia domestica. Next base: position 246,687,865 of record NC_137459.1, read on the forward strand.
CCTCGATGGAATTGATTGCAACCATGCGCCAGATTCTTTTTCTTGTAAGGCCTTAAAACGAGTTATATCAAATACATTATCCAAGAATAGCTGTTGTTCAATAATTTATTTTAAGATTATTTTGTCCCAGCTTTTCTGTACTTCCAATGTGGATGGTATATTCCACATTCCATATAAGAACATCCATACGTCAATTGCCTCTGTCAAGTGATGAATGACCACATCATCAACAGAAATGTTAAGAACGTTGGAAATGAGTGGACTCACCCCATAACAAGAGAAAACAAAAGCTGGAAGACTGAGGTCGGGGACTCTGCGGATGTTCAAACCTCCGAAACGAATTGGAAGACTAGCTTGTGTCCATTGTGTTTGATTCATGGATATATTTACAAAAGACTCTAATGCTCTTTTCAGGCAGGCATCCATTTGGAGAAGTATTATTATTATTATTATTATTATTATTATTATTATTATTATTATTATTATTATTATTATTATTATTATTATTATTATTATTGGCTTATTTCTTGAACAGGGAAACCAGCAGTTGAAATAGCTACTTTTATATTTGGCATTTAAAAGTAAAAATAAATTTGAAGGGACATAGTTTATATTGTCATCTAGTAGCACCAACGTATATCTGCAGAGATATTGTCTGTGGGCCATATTAGGGACCCGGGCCATAATCGGTACAGGTACCATAATATTTCTTTAAGGTACCATAGTTGTAGATGAGAGTGCATATAATTTGGAACAGAAACGGAACCTACTTGACAACATAGTGAAATTATGAAACAGAAATAAAGTTTAAGCAGGTTATTACTACCATATAGCATACATTTGTTTTCTATTTTCTCAATGGAATTAATCGAAAGAAGATTTCACTTATCGCTATTCCAGTCGTAGATTGCATAAATTCAAGTTTATTCTAAGTATATTCACCTCTGTTAATAATGTAACATTTGTTATATGTATTTGCATACAAACAATAAATAAATGTGGTAATAATATTATATGTGGTATTCTCATCGTACATCAGGAAGCCACAATGCATCATACTTAGATGTCAGTGCACTAGTATGACTACGCAATGTATGTAAATGATGTGGTTACAGAATATTTCTCATACTGACATTTGTAATTATTTATTACTCGAAGTAAAAATACAATAAATACAAAAGTAATTAGGAAAGAGGAGGAATACATTTGATGGTTGTGTGTAAGTAGATTGACAAACAAACAGATACATAATTATTTATCTTTTATTAAGCAAAAACGTAATATTTCACACTAATTCCACATGAGTTCACGGGAAACTACCAAAAATACTACTCAAGTATACTACTAAACATTATGAAATTCCTGCACATGATACTAAATTTCTAATAGAATTCACTAAGAAAAAGTTATCTTATGAATATATGGGGGGGGGGGAATTACTATTCTATATTTCTTCAACATAGCTTTCATAGCTCCAGTAAAAGGCACTCATGATTGGATATATTTCTAATTGCATTTTCTTAACTAATTTGAGGGTGCTAAATTCAATGGAACTATCTTTGAATGCATCCTCCCATGAAGTAAGACATTTTTTTAAAGTGGCGGATAAGTTTTGAAATGATTACTTTGTATTCAGTCTCCTCTATTTCCAAAACTGCAATTGCAATTAAAAATGTATCCAACCCTGGGCACTTTTTACTAATAGCATGGTTGGATGTTGTTCATTATAAATTTTACCCCGTGCATTCTATCACGAATTTTCTATCTTGTGCATGAGATTCATAACGATGATTTAATGCTGAATGTTTAGTAGCGCTCGTTTATAAGACAACACACACACACATACAAAGAATGTATGTTCATGCGTATGTAATAATTCAAAATGTAAACTAAAGTATATCTCGATCTTTAAACGTTTCTTCTTTCTCACTATTACTATTTAATATTAAAATTAAAGTTTTTTTTTCATATTTTTTCATTCTCCCAGTGTATATTGTCCTAATCCTAGGTGATCATTACATTCCTCTTCCAAACAACACTACTTTGGCCAATTCTGATAATGAATGACGCAGAATGTCTTTTTTTAATATTTTTTCATTCTCTCAGTGTATATTATCCTAATCCTAAGTAATCATTACAGTAGACCAACATGATTCTATTTAATTATATATTTTTAACTTAAAAATTCCATATAATACGTTTTCAGATACAATAGTTAAAATAACTATATTATAAAACAAATAACATTAGTAAGTGAAGTCAGTATTTAGAAACACTCCCTTTCGTATGTTGTGCAGACAGACTTTGTGATTTAGCGTGTTTTTCGTTCCTCAGTTATCATCTCTATAATTGAATACTTTGCACGTGTTCGGTGTCTTCACTCGCAGCTCCGCTTGTTTCGGCTTAACAGCGCTCAAACCGAGGAAGTGTTTAAATATGGAGATCCCTACTCTAAAGTGCTCATTATGACATCTCATACTATAAATACAATGCTCCCATATAATTAGAAATGCAATTGTGAATAAATCCAAAAAGAGAGTGAAAATGACTTGGCTAAATTTAGATATTAGAAATGAGTTGTTAAATGTTTCTGAAACAACAAACATAGTTGTTTGTAAGGAATACGCAAGACAGGGGTATGTTAAACAGGAATTTTAGTCCCTTCTGTATTTCTAGGGAGGTATGATTGAAAATGGGTGCTCTCTGGTAGAGTGTCAGTATGAAGAACGGGAATAGACCAAATAGGAAAACACAACATTGCATTAATTACAAAGGTATAGCAGTTGCTTGAAAGTGCATGATTAAATTGTAATAAGACTGCTAAAGCGTACTAAAATCTATATATATAAAAGAGAACGCACAAAATCCTTTGTCCGCTCATCACGCTAATACGGCTGAACCGATTTCTTTCATTTTTGGGGGGTTGTTAGGATTTGGACCCTAGATGGTTTTTATCATATCACTTTAATTTTCAATTACCAGTGTCTTGAGATAATTGACCATTCAGGTGTCCATACGTACAAATCCTTTGTTATTAGTTCATCATAGGTATAAAAATAAACGTATTTATATGCAACCCGCATGACCCTGTGACTCGGCGGGTTAACATACATGACAGGCGTTATAATGGTTTTTATCATATCACTTGAAAGCGAAAAAGTAAAAATTATCTAAGTAACAAAGTTTATTGCGTTCGGGGGTGACCGCAGCGAAGCGGGGCGGGTTAACATAAATGACAGGCGATATAATGTTAACATTTACTGCAATCTTCTATGGTTTTTATCATATCACTTGAAAGCGAAAAAGTAAAAATTATCTAAGTAACAAAGTTTATTGCGTTCCGGGGTGACCGCAGCGAAGCGGGGTGAACGCTGCTAGTATTAAATAATGCATATATGATAACAATGAACGAAATACTTTGAATTAGCTATATACTGTTCATAGATACATTAATACTCACGGTTGATTCTGACGTATATACTATATTTCTTCTGAGACAAAGATCTTCCTTCGGAAGCGATGAAAATGGTATGTGAGACTTACCTGTAAATATTTAAAATAGAACATAAGTAAGTAGTTATATACTTCAAATAAACTATATTACCTTTTATTTGACATATTAAGATAAAACAGAAATATGCATTTAAAAGCAATATACGTGAGCCACATGAATCTAGTCAGTGCCGTTTATTTGTTTGGAGTGGTTTATTCAGAACTATATTCCAAAGAAAGAGTGGCCAAACCTTTCTTAAAACAGTAGTTAAAATTTATGTTTTTAATTCTATGAATATTCTTCTTCAGATGTCTCAGTTATAATATAGTTGGTAATTTTTCCTTCTAAACACAGTTTTTATTTTAACTACTTTCTGACTATAATGGTTTGTGTACGGGTTATTGGTGCAGAAGGCCGGGACTCGATTCCAGATGGAAGCTAATATAGTTTGGATTTCACGTTTTGTATAGCCTCGGTGCTGAGCGGAACACTAAACTCCAAATCAACCAACCATTATATTTTTTTGTTTTATATTTCAGCCCCTCTTAAAATGTAGAAAAGTTAGTTGTAAGTTTATATGTCCCCGAAATCATCAACATTCTACAAACTATTAAGACTGCGGTACAAATATTTTTTTGACAACATGTTATTATGTGCTTGGTACCAGTAGTGTTCTCACGAGACGAGACGGGACGAGAAATAAAGTTTTATCGCCTCGTCTCGACTCTCGAAAAATTCTTTTTCGTCTCGGTTGAATTCTCGTAAAGCTTGTCTCGTGTCGTCTTTAATATTTTCTTACCTTATTTTATAAATATATACACACAATGTATGCTCCGATTTCATTCTTAATTTCATCTAGAGGTTATCAGAATCTTTCCGTGTCAGGGAAAGTCCATGACCGATGTGATATAACTACATTTAAACCATTTTTATTTTGGGAGTATTATGTATTGACTTGTGTATTTTTAAACGGCAAGAAATGATTTCCATTGTATTCGTACAATCACTTCATCAATTTGTAGCTTTTACGTATATATATGAATCATGTAACTATTTTGTTATTTATCAACGATCTTCCAGATCACATACCCAAAAGTGAGAAATTATTGCTCACTGAAGATCTCAAATTATACGCTAATATATCCGTGCATTACTGTCTTGATTTACAACACGACTTAGAGAGTATTGGAAAGTGGTGTTCAGTAAATAAACTTGGAGTAAGCATACACAAACGTAACGTATTATCATTCAACAGAAACAAAAGTGCCCTTAAATATGATTATAAGCTTAGTAATACTTCTATAAGTAGACCTGATACAGTTAAAGATCTAGGTGTCACATTTGACCCTAAATTAACGTTGATTAAACACATCGAAAATGTTGCTCATTATGCATTTAAATACACTTGACAACAAATTTTAACTCTTTTCATGCTTCGGAAAAGAAAAGTACATTTTCTTATGCAAATGAGGATGCTGAATACGAAAATAAAAATAAAAATGATGAATTGGTTCGAGTTTAAGTGTAATCGATAGAAATGTGTGTTATGTAGTGTTGACACTTAGATTCTTGAATTTTCTATTTGGTCTTTCACTTAAGTAGCTATTGCTTCAATTCTGTTCATCCGATTATCTTGGTTCATATGCAATTCACTTCAGAATAAACCAAGCTTGCAAATGGTACTATGCGCATGTGTACATGATGTATAAGAAGAGGGAAAATTAAGGTAAAATTGGGAATTTCTCGTCCAAAAATCCCTTTTTTCAAATGTAGCACGCCCTGGTACGGCCCCAACTAAAGGCACCCAAATATAATATACCTTTAAAACTACTGTAGTTTATAGGTAATACATGTGCCAAGTTTCATTGTAATACCTACAATAGTTGTGACGGAAAAAATATTTCTCATTTCTGATAGACAATACCAAATTTCATATAGGAAAAAGTGAGATGACTATAAAATCAAATGAATCCGAACAGTATTATTGATTTGAGTATCATGACTTATACGTTATTCTCTTCAGAATAATACAGGCTTTCAAATGGTATCATTATAATATATATATATATATATATATATATATATATATATATATATATATATATATATATATATATATATATATATATATATATGTGTGTGTGTGTGTGTATGTGTGTGTGCTGTACGAGGAAAGGAGAAATTGGGATAAAATTGGGAATTTTCCGTCCAACAACAATCGGCAAGAGCAGAGTTGCTCTAGTAACCCTGATATCATTTCTCCATCACAGATATAACTTCGTAGAAATGTTTCCCATGTTCATCAATGACCGCTCCGCAATTTTCTGGTAAAAAATCTATGTGGCAGTGCAACATATGCATTTTTAGTGATACTTTACATCCTATTGCTTGGTAGAAGGTATTAGGTGCACCTCTACTTCCTTATAGTTCTGAGAGTTCTGATCGTTTCCCAAAACATTCGTCACCCCTTTTCGGAAAGAATCTCATGCAATCCTCTCCTCATTTTCTAACACTGCACCAAATTCAGGATCATTGAGGAGTTAGCGAATTTGAGTGCCAATAAGGGTTCTTACCTGATTTTAGTTTCAGCAATTTGTGGAAGTTTACGCAAAATATATTTGAAAAACAGTTTTGATGCGGCTATGAATAGCCGCCATTCATCGAGATTATCGTCTACTCATAAGACCAGTTAGGGCTACATTGTTACAACGTAATATGTCACTTTCCACTGAAAATACTGTTTAAGGATTCTGACGTGTTCAAAACGCGAACACTTTTAGATCTTCAGAATAAGCTCCCCACTTCTTGAGTTTGAATGCCAGCAGTTCTGCGCCACTTTTTGACAACCCCAGGTAATTTAATTCAGGTTGAGTATCATATGGTGAATAGATAATAATATTTTAGTTTTGTAAAGTTAGGATCGGTGGAAGACAATGAATCTGCAGCAGAATTTGACAATGTGGGTCGACATTGTTCGCCTTTTGCTCTTCATCGGGTGAAACCTGGAGTAAGGTACGGGAAGTTGAACCTTTGGTTTGTGGCACAGTGACGAACATTTCAAGGAATATTTGAATAAGTAGCAGCCCACTTTTTTCTTATTTTGGATAGACCTTTAATTGGAAGAACTATGCAAAAATAGCAGTTTGAAGTATGATCTGTCGGTTCTCTCCATATCATTGGCACTGCAAATGGCACGCATATCCTTTTTCCGTGTAGCCAGTCCCGCAAATTTGTAGAACAAGTATTACAACATATATGTGGTGCTTACTTCTTGTCCACATCTCCCACTTTACAGCCAAAGTACAAGTGATAGGCTTTCTTTATGATAGGAGCGAAATTCCACTTTTCGCTTCACTTCGTTAAAAACAACAATTTGCTCTGCACTGCAAACATTTACGCGACATCTTTCTGCTTAGTATAGTCAGAGAACGATAAATAATAATAATAATAATAATAATAATAATAATAATAATAATAATAATAATAATAATAATAATAATAATAATAATAATAATCCACCCATCCACCCACCCACCCAATATCTCACCACGACTACGTACGAGATAGCAAATTATAACTACAAAAGAACGTTACACAACATGTTTTCTCTGGCAAACTCTTCAATACAAACTAAACCGTAAAGTGGTTGATATTCCTTTGTTAGCGATGAAGTGCGAGCAATATGGATAGCCAGAGACTACGCAGGAATTTATTTCAGGAGGGGTCCTAAGCTTTTCAGGGGTCCAAATTTGTAAAATTGCACCTGAAATTAGACTAAATTTACAAACAAGTCGGGATGTCAAGACCCGCAGGATCCACCCCTGAGGATAGCAATGAAACTAACCGTCAAACAATGGAAGTTTATTGAAATAAGTAGAAGCTCCTGTTGGCAAGAACCCTTAATTTGTCCAACAGAGCACATCGGGTGATATCGTATTTCTTTGAAACCCGAACCAATCTTCAAAAACTAATTTCATATTCGTTTTCAGCACCTAAAATTAGTAAGAATTGGTTAGTTTTACCTCCGAAGCATTTTCAGTGTTTAGCAGTATTATTAGGGTTCATAATTAGATGTTGTAAGTACTTCAGAAATATTGCAACACTCTTGAAAATGTATTATTCATATGTACGCACCAAGTTGGAATATGCTGTTGTGATTTGGAAAAGTTGAATCAAAATTTCTAAGTTATTTGATATACAAAATAACTGAAATTTATCCCTCACTTGAAAGCCATAGTACACTGGTAGGCAATTTTAATATTTACTCATTAGAACGAAGGTATAATATTGCCGATCTGGGATTCCTCCAAAAGCAGTTCAAAATGAATTCGATTGTTCAAACTTTATATCTTCATTATACTTCCATGTTCCTTCAGTTACAACTAGAAAAACAATACAGGTTTCTTTTGTTGCAAAAAGGCTAGGATCAACATAATTCTGAAGTCACCAATCTGTAGAACATGTTCTTTCTGTAACAAATTACGTCAAAAACATGATGAAGTTGATATTTGTAATGTCCTATACATCACTGAAAAAAAAAAACTTGTAGAAATGAATTATAATATTTCAACACTTTAATTGAGCATATGAGTGTTGTGTTGATAAATAAATGAATAAACAAATAACACTAAAACAGTGATTGCGATGTTAAACTTGGGTGAACTAGTGTTGTTCACGAGACTCACGAAATTTCACATCTCGTGTCATGGGCAGCACTAGCAGCCAGTGTGAATCCTAAACCTTAAACTTTACTTGCATATTTAAAAATTGAATCCCGGGTTCCATTCTCAGTGAAAGAGTACAAAACATTTAATTTTCTAATCATTAGCCTAAAGGCCGTAGCTGTCGGGCGTCAAACTAAAATTTCACTTCATTTTCGAAAACTGAAAATGGAACCACATCCTACCATATGTATATGATTTGCAATGCTGTTATTGACAGAAAAAAGTTTGACTTCTAAGACGTTCATTTTAATATCGAGTTTGAACGGATATTCCTTAAATATATTGCTTGTAGAACTTCAAGGTGTAAATACAGTGCAACGTGATGAAGTCTATCAGTCTATAAAATATGCTAATTAACATTCTACATCTGCTTGGAATTTGTACGAGTAAAAATGAGAACAGCAAATAAATTTTGGCACGTAACAACGCAACGTGAATCCAATATGAACATCATTGGCGCTTGTCTCTGGTTGGTTACCTTCACATTTCCACTCCGTTAATAATGTGGAACAATAGAAAGACGCATAGTTTTATTTCATAACTTTCACACCTTTGAACATGCGTCTTACACCACGAGAAATATGTTTTTTTCTTTAATGAAATAAACTAGAAGCTAGCTAATTTATTTCACAACGTAGAAAGACATTCTTACTACTTTGAGTTTTGCTTGAAATTCTACCTCTTTTGTTTAAAAGGAAATGGTTTGAACGTTATTGGGTTTTACTTCAAAATATCAATGAAGAGAGACGAGACGAAATGAGACGAGATGAAAATTAAGGTTTTACAGATACAGACGAGAAATAAGGTGAATTTTGTAGAATTCTCGTTTCATCTCGATTCTCGAAGGATGTTTCATTGTCTGGTCTTGATTCTAGTAAAGCATTAAATCGTCTCGTCTCGTTTTGTAAATTTATGTACTTGACTTTTGGAAGTACTCTTGGTAGAATTTTGCCCTTAGTAATAGACAATACTAACGCTATATAAGGATAACTGTTGAATAATTAGCAATATATATACAGGGTGTTAATAAACTATACCGACAAACTGTAAGAGGTGATTCCTCACATCAAAATAAGGGAAAAAATTAATATGGACCTATGGTGAGAAGTGCATAGTTTAAGGGCTAGGGCTGTCCAAAATCACGAAAAAGCTAAGTTTCAACAGGCCTCTATTTCAAATTGCAGAAAATGTGGATGGTGGTCGTTTTCAGCGTAAAGGAAGCCACGCATACTCAATCCAAAAGTGCATATTTCATCAGTTGTCAATAGATGTACAAAATATTTCCTACAGAGTGTAATTCTCAGATATGCTCTCAATAGAGTTTTCAGATATACCCTGATTTCAAGGAGGGTCCAAAGTAGGCAGGAAGTAAGCCTTGACAACAATGGACATCCAATGCTTTGGAATGGAGTCAGAAGTGTTAAGAACCGGCAGCTCCATGGTTTTGTGTGTGTGTGTGTGTGTGTGTTCGCAATAAAGTGTGATGTATTTCCTCATGGTATAACTCACGTTTTTTCCACTTATAAGCGAGAAAGAAAACATTCCAGCATGCTTTTTCCCGAGTACGAGAGACCGTGCTGCTGCTGATCCTTAACACTTCCGACATTGCGCCATATGATTTCGTGTTCACTGCTATCAAGGCTTATCATTTGCCTACTTTGGACCAATAATGAAGTCAGAGTCTATCTCAAAATACGGTTGATGGTATGTCTGGGAATTTCATCCTACAGGGAATACTCTGTACACCAATTGAACATTAATGAAATATGCATTTTTGGATTGCGTATGTGTGACTTCCTTTACGCTGATAAGGACCACTATCTACAGTCTCTCGAATTTGAAATAGGGCGTCTTGAAATTTGGGTTTTTCGCGATTTTGGACATCTTTAGCTCTGAAACTATGCACTTTTCCCCACAAGTCCATATGAACTTTTTCTCTTATCTTGATGTAAGGAATCAACTCTTACAGTTTGTCGATATAGTTCATTAACACCCTGTATATATACGCTTCCTTAATCAATTTCCATAACGAAACGGACATAAAAATCTTTACAGCACATCGGAGCTACTCTATTTCTAATGAATATTAACAAGGCAAATTTTCAGGGTGTATATGAAATGCAAAGACACTGACTAAACTTCTGTCTTCATACAAGTATAAGCAATATAACAGAAATAATAGTACACAATTAATCAGATATTAGCCAAAGAATTCCATTAAAATTTAATTTATGTAGAAAGTAAACTGTCTTACTTTTTGGATCAAAAGACCCAATATAGTTCAATCAAAAATCTTCTTGCACGCCTTATATCCGGAGAACTACATATAGTATAGCCAAACACAAACTATCACGTAACTCAGTATGATGTGCTTATTCTGTAGAAAATACGAAAACTCGATTTAGGGGCCGTTCAAATATTTTGTGGCCCCTGATCCAAAAACTAATTACTGGCCAACAAGGATCTTATAAAATATAGGATCTGCCCTTACAACAAAATCTTGAAGCTATACGTCACAGTTTTGCCACCCCTACTCTGCCCACTCCGTCCAATACGATCGCAATGTTTTGAGCCAACAATCATGGCGGAAACGAAAGTAGCCAATCAGACGATGGCAGGAACGAGAGTAGCCAATTAAACATGCCGATGCTCGGTTGCTTTTTGGCTTCACCGATTTAATAGGATGAAGATACATATGGAGATCCTCTATTTATAACATCCTTGCTGGCCAAGATCGCAATTTTCTGATCCATTTTTTGATCATTCCTAAAATTTTTGTTAACAAGGAAATTATTTTCTTAGTACGTCACTGAATATCGCATAAATAGTTTAATCAGTTTAATATTTAAATAATATTGTATAAACACTTCAAACGCAAACCATAAAATCGTGGAATGATATAGAAGACGAGGGTTTAGGGTATGACGAGAGTTAAACTATAAAACTTCATTATTTTTTTATCTAATTTGTTCAGAAAAAAGAAAATAAATATTGGGAATGCACTATGAATTCAGATTATGTTTAATCATATAGGAAATAGGGTGTGATTATAATGTTAAATTGTTAGATTTACATTTAAACCAAATTTATAATTGGGGTATATTGTATCATGACTTGCATATCTTTAAACATTGATAAATGCTGTTTCACTGTATTTATATTATCTTTATTCATTTATAGTTTTTATCCTACGAATCACGTAACACTAAACACTGGTTCAAATCTAAGAGTTGGGTGAGCTAGTGTTGCCCACGAGACCTGTGAAATTTCTCATCTAGCCTCGTAATTTTAAAAAGTATTTTTAGTCTTGACTCTTGTATCGTTTTCGTGACGAGAATAAAGACAAGGCGAGGAATTTTTGGTCTCAGGGGCAACACTAATGAAGGGACAGTAACTACAAATCCTATGTACCATAATCCACATCCATGTATATATCACACGAACTATCCAGTCTTAATGTTTGTTCCAGAGATATAAGGATCAAAAGTACGCCATATTGTTGAACCCTGAATCAAACTGATTTCTCCGTTCATTCTAGCTTCTGTCATGACCGAGTAATCATCACCATCACAATAAATATTCTATTATTAGGATAGATCAATTACCGCAAATCCAGAAATAATAATGCAGTATGGTCCCCAGTCAAGTATTAAGTGTTGAGTTAGAGGTCGTCATTTTATACCACCCATCAATTGCAGTATTTTCTGGGGGGGTGGCCTAGTGGTAGATCTTTTACCTATGGTGCGTGTGGTCCCTGGTTTAATTCCCGGGCTAGTAAGTTTGTGGTGGACAACATCGTGTCCTCAAGTTTTCTCAGGGTACTCCTGTTTCCTACCCACATATTTATTTCACTGATTCTTTTATCATCACTCACTTGCCATAATCATCCGCTTCCGTTAGCCTAACAGCATAATCGTAGGATGTTAAACTGAATAATTGCAGTATCCTGTTCCTCGTTTTCGTTCCAGTATATGCTCTATCATATTCCTTAGAATAGAATTTCTACGCGAAATCAATGTTCTAAACTGGTTCTTTCTATTAGAATGCTTTTGAATAAATTACCCTTTTTTTTTTTCAAAGTCAATTCTTTGAACTTCAATTTCACACACTTTCATACAAATTAGAGCTGTAAGATTTTTTAAGGTGCGCAAACGTGATGACAATTCAATATGTTTAACTTTAGCTGTAGATTATTGTTTAACTGTAAAATTAATTAAGTTATTAATGCCCTTCGCTAAAATTATCCGCACTTTCGTGAATTTTAATGAATTAAATACAATGAGGAATATAGAAAAAAATAGAAAATAGGGCAGGTACTGTTAGTACATGAACTAACAATTGTTTTCTAGAACACTCACATATTGTAAAAATTTAGGTCCTCAACTATTATGACGTCATAAACTAATATTTAAGGAAATGTTTGTGATATTTAGGGAAAGGTTTGCAAACAGTTTTAATAGCATTTTGGAAATACGTGGCTTCCCTCTTACATTTTTGTTATTCTTCATTGTCTTTGAGTTTATCACTAAAATGCAAATAAATGGGGCTGAGCTCAACAAAGAACCTTAATTGTTCTCCACTAACTATAGAAGGTGTACCAAAAATGTGACACGATATTTTGGGAACAGATTCCTCATATATATATATATATATATATATATATATATATATATATATATATATATATATATATATATATATATATATATATATATATATGGACCTGTGCTCCAAAGTGGATAGTTTCGGAGTTATAGGGTACCGAAAACGTGAAATAAGTGAACTTTAAAAGTTCATAGCTCCACTACTATGGAACCTATCGTAGTCGGGTCAAGACATCAGTGAGAAACTGGTATCTGAATTATCCAAATAACCATGTGTAAGAATGCTCAAGTACTTGCACACCAATTTCTAGAGAGGTAAGTGGAGAGTGAGGAAGTACTCCCAAACAGACTCTCTAAAGTGATTGTACAAGTACAGTATGTTTTGAAAATGGATATTTGGATAGATCGCATACTAATTCCTCAGTGACGTCTTGACCCGACTATCATGGATCCTATAGTAGTCGAACTATGAACTTTAAAGTTCATTTTTTTCACGTTTTCGGCACCCTCTAACTACGAAGCTATGCATTTTAACCACAGGTTACTATTAACTTTTTTCATACTTTGTTGTGAGTAATTATTCCCAAAATATTGTGACAAATTTTTGTAACACTCTGTATATCATATTTCAAAAATGTTGTGGAATTGGCATGTACAGTATAACATCCAAATGATATTCGTAAGTTAGTTCATTTCTTATTATGAAACTACCATAGAATTTAAGAAGTGAATGAGAAAACATAATAAAAGTAAAAATAGGCGCAAACAAATAAAAAAGCAACGCCTTTTAAGATACACTAGAAAGAAGAAAATTTTCTTCCTGAGCTAAAATAAAGAAATTGTAGTAACATTAAAATCATTGTGCGCGATTTATTCTCTTTTTTATTATATCTATTGTTCTTTTCTCACTTATTGCTCTTCCACACTTCTCGCTGGGTTTCCGTTTGACTACATATCCAATTCTTATTTTCAGAAAATTCATTCAACGTAGCTTCTCCAACTGCCTAAAACTTCACTTCGATTGTTTTCAGTCAGTTTCTAGACTTATATTTGTTCTTCTTAGCTATCACCCAAGTTTTATTAATTTAACTTCTCTATACCTTTCTTAGAATGCCCTGGCTAAATAACTAGCAAATTCTGTGATACAAAGACGTTGATTCATTTATATGAAGCCAAACTCAATGTGCAACTGCACCACGCATGCACAACCCATTGGCGTGAGATTGCCACGAGTCGAGCAACAGTATCTCAGTTAGTCACATAGTAGAGCAGTGTAGTCGACCGTAGTCTGATGAAGCCGAAACTAAGCAAATTATGGAAGGGGTTCATTGTGGCCCTTTCTGACATTCAGTTCACGGTTCAGTTAATAATTACTTATAGCACTATTGCATTCCGATGCGCAAATTTTGCGAAGACCGTTACATAATGAGGCCCATGGAGTTTTCATGTTAGGTTCATCAGGTCATGAGCTAATGTGGTTTGAATCTCAAGTTAAACTGTAGATAGATGTCTCATATAGCCTTGTTGTTGAACGGAAAGCTATACTCCAGTCAAAGCAAAAAAAAAATCTCCAGACTTCATTCGTTATGCAATGCAGTCGTTGGCTGAGCGATGTGAAAGATGTGTGGCCGCAGCTATGAAACTACTATGACCAACCAGCTATTGTAGTTTTCATTTTTCTAGCTGAGCTCCCTCGTGGCTGTTTTTTTAGCGTACCCGGCATGGGAGACCCGGGTTCGATACGTGGTGAACCTTATAACTCATGTAGTTCAGATACCACGTTAAGATCTAGAGCCATGTCTCATATAGAATCACTGCTGAAAGGCATGTTAAGCTCAAAATGAAATCAAATAAAATAATTTTCTTGGCCTTTAAAAGTGACACTCGTCAGATTTATATTTCAATCGCACCGAATCAACATAAGTCACTTGTATCTTTGTTCTTTAAATGAATAATTCCAGTTATGTCTATTTTTTTTTACTGATTTAAGTCCATATTGTCTTACTTTCTTACATTATCATTCTATCATACATTAGTCTACTTGAAGACATTCTTCGTCCGGAGGTTCAAAATTGATTATATTTTTCATTTGTAATTTTTACGCCCGGGATATGGTGGTTTTTCTTTTCCTTTCATTTACAACATTTTAGGAAATATATTATATTAGCTTCCTTTTACTTTTCTTGTAGCAGTATTTCAACCGTTAAAGTCACATTGACAGCAGCTGGAATTAACATCAACTTGGCATATAAATTACTCTGATACCAGCCAACTTTACTAATGGAGAAATTGCTACGTTTTTGAGGATATTCATCATCTCCATGTCTTTACCAATTGAGACCAATTCGAAAGACGTGCCTCTTCTGAAGTGGATACCGCCGAGTTAACTCTAAATTTTAGTGCAGTATGCAATCTTCCCTACATGACACACAATATAATGTACGGGCCACCTCACTAAGCTTTTCAACTCCAATTCCTTAAACTAAATAAACTTATGCTGCAATGATTAATAAAACATTTATTTATGAAATATGAACAGAATTAAGTTTTCGCAAACTTTTGTTCGAAGACAACTTGGCCCCAAAAGTAAACTACTCTTTGTCAACTTTTTCATGAGAAATGACTTATGCCCTACATTAGGGTTACTAATGAAATATTTGTTTCAGAGATATCAACAAAATCACATTAGACGTATTTGAAGAAATTGATAAAAGAAAAAAAAATCTGTTGTGGATATTTTCGTGAGGAGTGGTTAGTGTCTACATCTGAACAAGATCACGTGAGTCATATTTTAGAAAATCATCCCAAAATAAATTCACCCTTAACAGTAAACTACCAGTCGTAGATTTACTATTAATAAATAACAAGAGTTGCGACTTGATTAATGAAACAAAATATGAACAAAATGACTTTGGTCACTTTTGAGAAAATCTTTCTAAAAGAAACTGATTCCCAAGAGTAAACTACCCCGTGAGGATTTTTTGGGACAAATAAGTTATGTCATATTGTCAGATTATACGAAACAGTTATTTTTCAAATGTGAAAAAAAATAACTGAATTCTTTTTGAAAAAATCGTTCAAAAGAACTAGAAAGCAAAAATATCTACTTAAAGATGATATCTATCAAGTAGGTATCTATGAGTCGTTTTTTTTAATAAAATCATCCGAGAAACTTACCCCCCAAGAATAAACTACCCGTTGTGAATCTTTTCAGGACAAATTAGTTATCCTATATGATCTGGTTACTAATGAAACATTTATGTATGAAATATGAACAAAATCACCTGAGGTATTTCTGAGAAAATCGTTCAAAAGTGAACTCAGTCCTAAGGAGTAAGCTATTCCTTTCGAATTTTCATTAGAGAGACGACTGAAACCATATTATAGTGTTCTTCGAAGAGCATTTATTCTTAAAAAAATATGAACAACATTGTTAGAGCTGTTTTCGGGACAATCAAAAATTTAATTTTCACCCTTTCGTAAATTACAGTTATTTTTGGAAGTGAGGAGAGTAGGAAAAGAATTTTTAAAAAGTTGAGAATGTTAAGGAAGAAAATTCAAAAATACACCTAGAGAATGTTATAAAATCTTTAAATCTGAAATTTGGTCTCGATACGTTGAACGGTATGTCCCCTAGGCGAGTGAACATAGTTACATCAGGGCGAACAGACGGATGAACGAACAACGGCCAGAAATCCAGAAAGCTATTTTTTGTCACGTAGGGGACATGAGACGTGTAAATTCGTTGAAATCTTGAATTTGGCCCTCTTCCCCTGACTATCATACTTTCTTAACTTCTATCATCGTTCGAATGTAAAAACGTTTATGTAAATATACAGGGTGATTTCTTACAACTCACGGATTTCATTTGGGCCTAGAATTTCTAGCTGAAGTCCAATTTTAATACGGTTTGTGGCAAACAATCGAGGAAGAATGGGAGATTTATGAGACTGTGTTTAAATTCATCCGGGATAATATCGACCAAGCCTCAAGAAAAACAGTAAATATTCGCCAGTGTACCTTACAATTGAAATGAGGTTTGAATTTTTGAAGTGAAATTGAAATACAAATTAAATGTTAGAAAGAATACAAATTAAGTGTTAGTGGAAACACCCATAAATTAGGGCCTACATGTTGAATAACTATAGACGGTTTCTTGCGACAAACAGTGGACAGATTTCTTGGGCTACCTAAGGAGTCGATAACCGACACCTTCCACAACTACCACCTGCAGGGTTCGATGCTTCCCTGTCTCACTCAGAAGCGATCTTGTTTCTTCCAATTTATTCACTAGCGATCATATTATGTTCATGTCTGGGGTAGAAGGTGAGACAAATTTGTTTCTAAATGCCCTTTGCGTATCAACAACATATTCCGTTCTCTAAAAATTTTTAACGATAAACTTATGTTGATTCAAACTGTATGCTATTTTCACTGTGTCTTGATCATACTCTCCAGTAGCACAGAGCTGTACGGCACAATTCTCAATACAACGGCCCAGTTTTCTGTTTCTTATTGACCTTGGCGAGGTTGCCATCTAACGAAAAAACACTCAAATCTCCACACTGCACCACACCCCATTCCAATTGTAAGGTACACTGGTTAATATTTGCTGTTTTTCTTGAGACATGACCGATATTACCCCGGATGAATTTAAACCAGTAAACATAGTTCCATAACTCTTCCGTCCTTCCTTCATCCTTTGCCACAAACCGCATGAAAATCGGACTTTAGTTAGAAATTCTAGACCCAAATGAAACCCGTGAGTTTTTTAAAATCACCCTGAAGTATCTATCAAGTAGCTTGAAAAGAAAAAGAAAGTATAACTCTAAGGGATTTGTACGAATTTGCGTTGTAATTTAATTAATATAAGATTAATCATCACTACAAAAGAAGAAGTTCTACCAGCTCCGTCGTGGAATTTCATGAATTTAATTCTGAAGCTGCATGTAAATCTGCACTGCCACGTTTTTTAGTGGATAAATTCTAAACTTCTTTTTTGCATCTCATAACTACTAACATTTTCATATTTTAACTAACATACACCAAAGATAGTGATAGCAAATGACAGGGAAAAACATAAATTTCGAAATTATATTCAGAATTATTTCACTTTGAAATTTAAATATTCGTACTTGCCTCATTATCAGATTTGTTATCTACTGCGCATCATAGATATTAAAGAAAAAGAAAGGTGGGCAAATAATTGAAGGTAAATTTTGGTTATTTCCTCCGGATATCAGAGCCATTTCTTCTGAATTAAGTTGTTCATAAATTTCTCTCAATTATTCTAGGTCAACGGTAGAATGTGTCAACCTTTCTCATTATTACTTACGTGTTATTATTATTAATTATGTTATCATCTAGTAGATTTGTTAGATATTCCATTGTAAACTGGTGTTCAACTGTATCTGGAATTTGTTCGTAAAATAATAATAATAATAATAAAATAAAAAGTATGTTTTTCCGATATTCGTTTACCGTGCCTACAAAATTCGTTTCTGCATATGAAGGATTTTTTCCAAGTCTTCATATTCTGTGTATAAAGAGTTTGTTGTTTAACTTGGTTTTCTTTCTGTTAAATGGTTGAAACCATGGGCGCCCACAGAGGGGGGCAAGAGGGGGCAATTGTCCCTCCCTGAAAAAGGTTAACATTTATAGGCTCTTCTGGTGACAATAGTATAATTTTAAAATCAACATTCACTAAATGATTAGAGTAACAAAATTTAGTCAAACACATCCCTAAGATTTTAATCTACTTCTCCCCCCCATGTGATGTTTCATATTTTTTCAGTAATAATTATATTCAGCCTAATGCTGCATGCAATGCTAAGTATTTTGAATGATGGTATCCGTCAGCTGAGTTGAAAAGATAATTTCGCTCTTTGTTGTTTCTTTTGCTGACGTGGTGTTGATAGCAATGAAGTTTTGTTTTGTTGGGTTTCATTCTAGCAATTGTGTGTGTTTGTGTCTTGCCCTCCCTTGGAAAATATCCTGCGGGCGCCCATGGTTGAAACGTTACGAATAATGACAATAAACGATTCGATTTTAGTTATCAAGTTTTTCGCACACGTTGGTTTAGTTTTTAGGTCAGTTCCGTGTTGTAAAAAAAGTTGTAAAGTATAGGTAATATAACCACTGAGACATTTCATTGAAGACTTTACTGAAGGTTTCATTGAAATCCATTCAGTAGTTTCTGAACCAGTAGTCAAGTGAATATACACATAAGTACTATAAGCAAAACCCATAAGTTTTATAACGATATTAGGGTTTAGATATTTTTGTTACACGTAAACTTAAATGCTCGGTACTTCTCTTTCCAAATTCCTTGAGTTGTAAAGAATATTGACTGTGCTAAGGAGACATCCAAACACTGTACTACTGATAAACATACTAAATTAGCTCCACTTGCGGAAGAGATGAGTAGTCAGGGAAATGACCTAAGAAAGAATACATGATTTTGCCATTAGTTGATAGTGTATTGGCTTAGTTTGTTGAACATTCAAAAGGAAATGTCATTGTTCATCTCTGTTTTACGTTACGTGACTAAATGAAATAAATGCAGTTATTGTTTAAATAAGAACTACTTATTATTTTAGTAAAATAGTGTTGTTTTGTTAATGTCATAGGTAAACTTAAATATTTTAACGGACTGTCCTCATGGTTTAACTTTTAATGGTACCTTTCCATTGCTAGTGGAAATAAATTATTAAAAGTAATACGAATTGAATAAATCAAGGAACCATTCTAGTGTTCACCTAGAATAATTGAGAGAAATTTATGAACAACTTAATCCAGAAGGAATGACTGACAACCGGAGGAAATAACCAACCTCCCAATAAACAACCAACCTTTAATTCTTTGCCTACCCTTTTTTTTTTTTGATATCTATTCTACACAATTGATAACAAATCTGAAGCAAGTACAAAAATTTAAATTTAAATATCAAAGTGAGATAACTCTGAATAAAATTTCGAAATTTATTTTTTGCCGTATTATTTGCTATCACTATCACCGATGTATGCTTGTTAATGTCGATATGAGAATGTTAGTTCTAGAGATGGAAAAAAGCCGGCTATTTTGGGATGCAGTTTTTTTGGGGGGGGGAAGTGGAGTTTACAAAAAGGCGATCTTTTGAAGGCAAAACAGATTTGTTTTACTTTTAATGATTTTCTTGTTCAAGAATGACTTATGTTTCCTTGTAGAGGATTCCACAATATAAAACGTGTGTTTATAACACCCAGTACCTGTGAGTCCTGTGTTTTCAAACTGGCGTTGCAGTTGTTGCCAGCAACTGTAAGTTATGTAACCTCCATACCCCAAGAGTTGTTTTGTTTGCCTAACCATCTTATCAAGACCTGGAAATCATACATGTTTTACTGGGTGCCTAAACTGAATTTGGCAGGCAAGAAAAGTACTGTAAACCAAGAATCAGACACAAAATAATTTTGGTTTGGTATAAAACCTTACATCTTGTTTTTCATTCGAGAAACATTTTATCCTGAGCTTCAGAGAGTTCAGTTTACAAAATTAAAGCCATACACGACTATTTTAGGTATGATGTTAGGTTAATATCATTATTTATAGAGTTCTTTCTTTCCTTACTACTATATTGTATCATTTTTTTTAAAAAAATAAGAAACTTATGGATAATGTTTAAAAGGTCCTCTCCGTCGCATTTTATCGCCCTTAATTAATGTTATATAGTTATAATCAAGTTTTAGTATATTCATTTTTAAATACTTTTTTTTTTCACGAAATCAACTATATTTTCAGAATATTTATTAAACCAACATTTTAAAACCTATTACTAAAACAGTTTTGCCGTCGAACGTTAATTTAAAAGCTCTATAAACAGTTCGTTGGAACTAGAAATCTCACTGTGACCACTGATTCGCACTTCTTTATTATCGAAGTACCTGTTTTTCTTTTTAATTCCTGATTTTCTTCAAGATTTTCTCTTCAGATGCAGTAATGACATATCTTTCCACGTTATAATGGGAAAGGCGGAACACTTCACTAAAATTAAAATATTCACAAGAAGCCTAACTTTCTCAGGCGAAAAAGCGAAAGAAATTTATAAAAGAGAAAAAAGCTATTTTTAACCCTTGCATTTCTAGTTAGTACACGCATACACCTACTTTAATTATATCGTGTACTCCTCGTTTCCGAGAATTCGAAAATGCTCAATCAGTCTTGATGAATTCAGTTAATATTTTCGTAAAGTGTATTGTTGCATGGCTCTCCTCTCTACACAAAACAATTCTGAAGCAAATGACGCCTAATCTACATATATACAACAAACATGCACAAAATGTTTTATACAAAACAAAACAAATGTTAAAATGCCCTGCGCAATGGGAAATACGTAAAACTGTGCCCTTAAATACACTTCATTAGGTCATGGTGACTATGATGTAGCTCACTCGTTTATCTAGTATGTATTTCATTTCAGTGCATTACCTAGGAATATTTAAACATTAAGTATCTCAACGCTGTACTTAAGTTAAGAGAAGGGAAGTATATCATGCGATGCATATCGGTGCTTTACATATCTACTTGGTGAACTTATATGCAACAGGAATGGATTAAATTGAAAATTGATCATGGAAATGCGGTTGAAATAAGAAATGGAGAGACCGATGATAGTTCTTGAAATTCAACACAGACAGCAGCATGAAGTATTTGAGAATTTCACGAGCAACTCATGATAGAACTAGCCATTTCTTTTTACTCCTTTTAATAGTGTAATATCTTAAAAGTTTTAATAATGTTCCCTGAAGATGTACACTCATGTCCAAAATGATTGTCGCATATAACTGTCTGCTTGTAAGAACATAATTTGATAATGATTTTGCAGGGTACTTTTAATACTGAAACTATGTGTATAATCGGGAAATGTATATTTGTGATAAATTTCATAGGAAAATAATTATAAATACGGCAATTAGAATGAGTAAAACAAAATGTTGTTAAATGGATAAGAAAGTTTTAGTTTCGTTTTATTGTTATTATTTACTGCTCTTTTGACATGAAGTTTGCCACATATATGTCTTTGCCGATTATACACATATTAACATTATAAGTAATACCGGGCGAATTCGTTATCAAATTATATTCCTACAACAACATATTTATATACATGCGACAATAATTTTGGACATGAGTGTAAATTGACAAATTGCCTTTCTAATCCATGTAAAAGATATTCCAATCCGTCTGTTGTTTAGCATTATTAGTCTAATTTACGCTAGTAGCAATAGAAAATAAAAACACTACAATATAAGTTGCTTCTAATGTGTTTAAAAGCTGCCTAGAACTATTTTTTAATTCAAAAGCAATTTTTATTACTCTATTTTTTTCAAGCAAGGTAATGCTTATATCGTGCAAATTTTACGGAAGTTCCAAATTAAGAATTTTTAAGAAGTCTATGTTTCCATTAATAATTTCATGTTTAATCCTATATTTTTCCATGCATACGATACATATAAATTGCTATGTATTGTAGCCTTGATTTTTCACTTAGATAAACACCTACCCTTTGCACGTTCCTTGTGAAAAAATAAGAAAGCCCAAGGACAGAGTCAGACATGCCAGAAAATAAATTCTTATGTTGCTTATGGTGTCAAGAAGCTGATTCCAGGACATGATTTTCTACATCCGCTTACTTCAAAATAAACAAAGAAAAACATAACTTAATGAACCTATTAAAAGCATAACAAGAGTGAATTACACCCTTGGATGGTATATAGCGTAACTCACAACGCAGAGAATTAAGAGAAAAGTAATTAATTCTACCTACAATGAGTTTCTAATTTCAAGTATACTACAGTTTAGGAACTCTTAACATTCGTAGTGAGATCACATTAGGCGGCTCTCTCTAGTAAAAGGATTTCTCTTTTCTATTTGCATAAGATTTAAGTACTATAATGAAACAGGCGAAATAGATTGTGTTGCAATCAAACAAAATTTAATATTTTAATGAGTTATGGTACCTTAAATATATCCTTCAGGATTTTGATTTACCAATAATGATGGGTTTGCTTCATATCTTAGGGTCTGGTAATTTAGGCTTGTTGAAGTTTAACATCTTTTCTCAGCCCCAAAGGCTATATAAGAAGTGGATCTACAGTTCAAAATGGAATCAGAATCGATGCGTTGCGTTCAATACACTCCCATCAGGAAACAAATTCAGAACAACGTGAAAATAACGCACGCGCTAATCACTAGATCAATGGTTCCCAAACTTGTTTGTCTCGCAGCGCCTTTCGTAAACTCTGCATACTTCACACTCCCCGTCAGTCCAGCTCGTTCGTCGTACGTGCTTTTTGTCTGACTTATGCAATTTTGTGTGTAGCAACGAATTCGTAAATTATTATTATGTTTCATAATAATAATAATAATAATAATAATAATAATAATAATAATAATAATAATAATAACCATATTGTCACAATTTATTTCCAGCAAGAATTCTAGATACAATTGCAGTGTATTATTATTATTATTATTATTATTATTATTATTATTATTATTATTATTATTATTATTATTATTATTATTTATTTATTTATTTATTTATTTATTTTACCAGTTTTGTTCTTAATAAAATCATATTTCTACTTCAATGCAATGTAGGCAAAATAGTTCTTGCCGTTCGTGTCCACCGGAAACAGATAGATATACAGCATATGGTACCCAGTGTTAGGTCTCAAAATAATCTCCATCGGCATCCAGCACCCTTTGTCAACGTTTCTGTAGCCGAGTAATTTACTGGCGATAAAACTTAGGAGTATCGGACGCAAAGAAGTGCGTGAGCATGTGTTGCAGTCATGACACATTGTCAAAGTACTTCCCACCAAGTGGTTGTATGGGTTCAGTAAGTAACAGGTGGTAATTTAATGGCGCTAGGTTCACTAAGTATGGTGGATGGCTAGTGCCTTCCAGCCAATTCACAGAATAGTCTCCCTGCTAGTCATTGACAAGTGCGGTTTCACCTTGTCGATAGCATATTTGTGATTAACCAACGCTGGTTCCATCTGCTGCAATGCATGTTGCACTCTTTGAAATTGCTGCGAGTACAGGCCTTCAGTGATGTTGTCCTAGTCGTAGGAGCTCTTAATGCTCCACTTGGCGACTAGTTCACCAGACACAGAGCATGATCTTGCGTGGGTGTAAATATGATTTTGAGGCATCACGCGGTGACGATTAGTCTATTACACTAGGAACTATAATATTCGACCCCTTTGTTTACACTCGTGAGCACACTCGACAAAGTATGGGTGTGTTACGGTGTTAAAAACAGCAACAATATACAAATTCTCTATTTTGGCTGCCGATAATATGTGGGGTGACCGCTTGCTCAATTTGTACACCTTCCTATGCGGTTCAGGTAAAATCTTACTGTTTCCTCTGAAGCGTGGAAGTATTCGGCAAGTTCGCCACATGTTTCACTGCTGTCCTTCTCTATGTCCGCCTTCAATGTGTCATCATACAACACCTGTGGTTGCCCACTGCGGCGTTTATCACAAAGGTACAGATCTTCCGACCTGAACTCCTGGCGGTGCGTTTCTTCACAGCATCGTCCCCAAATACTTAAGTATTTGAGACTTGATGCTGTTGCTGACAGGTCCATCTTAATATATACAACAGGCAACCGCGAACTAGCTGCTTAGATACTTCCATTCTCTTCGACACTGGGCGGACACTTATTGATGTGTGCACGCAACATGCTATCTCGGCGCAGTTCAATAGTCACACTAAGCCCCCATCGCTATTCCGGTGCATTAGTCACTTCGTTTCTTCTCTATAAGCTCTTCATCAAATTGAACATCAAAAACAGCAAGAACATTTTTAATTATCTTGTATTTTGAATTTTTATGGTACATAATTTAACACCACTCCATTACAACATTCATATTTGTATGTTAAATAGCCATAATAAATAACGTAATTAAGTAAATATACATTCTTGGGTCCTTGCAAATCAGCTCTAAACTGTTTAAATGTTACATCTATACTTTCTCAGCAATTTCAACAACATCGACAACCCTTCCGACAATTAAAAGAAGAAAATGAAGTCAATGCTATTGTTAACAAAAATAAATGTACAGAGTATAAAAATAAATGTTAAAAGTAAAGAGTAAGAGTAATGTAGATACAGAGGAATATTTAGTAGTGAAACATGTAGCGTCTGGAAAGTTTGCTAAACCTAAATTGTATATACATGCTCGTTACAAGTGGTGCTTTATTCATAACTAGCATCAATTACCCGCTTCGCTGGGTTAAATTACGGAAAATAGTAATATGTTTCGTTAGTAAGTCACTATTTACTATTACGAAAACGCTCTTTGATATTGGTCATTTTCGATGATTTTTATATATCCCACTCCCCTTTCCAAGTTGCGGGGCTGAATTTGCATTTAAAAGCCATCAGAATTGTCACTGTTCATCTCAGAGACCCCAAAAACTATAGATTCGACACTAATATCGGTCATTTTCGATCATCATGTCTCTCTCCCTCCCCTAAGTTACACCGTCAACGTGACATGACAAAAGACATCTCAGATTCGAACTTCATCTAGGTTGAAAATTTGATCGAGATCGGTCTGGTAGTTTAAGAGTTATGCCGCCTTATGCAGAGTCGTTTTGAAGTATGATTACCGTCATACTAAAGGTCTGACTACTACAGGAACCTTATGTTAGTCGAACTCTTTAGTATGGCACTAATCATGCGTCAAAATGACTTTGCATACGGCCCATGAAGTTTTATTTTTTAACTTCTTCTCCCCTAAGTTCGACCGTCAAAATGAAATGATAAAAAAATCTCAGGCCCGAACCTCATCTTTATTATAAATTTCATCAAGATTGATCGTTTGGTTCAAGAGTTATTAAGTTTTATTTTTTAACTCCTCCTCCCTTTCTCCTAAGCTCCATCGTCCAAGTAAATAGATAATTAACAATTTCAGGCCCGAACCTCATCTATGTTGAAATGTTGACCGAGATCGATCGGGTGGTTCAAGAGTGATGAAGTCACAAACACAGTAACTCTCATTTTTATTTTTACATATATCCCTCCTTCCCCTCCCCTACGTTGCACCGTCAAAGTTAAATGACAAAAATTATCCTAGGCCTGAATTTAATCTATGTTGGAAATTTGGTCGAGATCGGTTGGGTGGTTCAAGAGTTAAGTTTTGTTTATGTTTATATATTAATCTTCCCTCTTTCTCCCCTCCTCTAGGTTCTACCATGAATGTGAAAATAAAAACAAACTTTGCAGGCCCGAACCTAATCTAAATTGAAAATTTGATCGAGATCGGTCGGGTGGTTGAAGAGTTATGTTTTATTTATTTTTATATATCTCTCCCCTGCCCTTCCCCTCCCGTAAGTTCTACCGATAAAAACCACTCCAGGTCCGAACATCATCTTTGTTGATAGTTTTATCGAGATCGGTTCGGTGGTTTAAGGGTGATGAAACACGAAAACAGTCACTTTTATTCTTTTTTTTTTACATATATGTCCCCCCTTCCCCTCCGTCAAAGTAAAATAACGAAAACATCCCAGGTCCAAACCTCATTTATGTTGAAAATTTGATCGAGATCAGTCGGGTGGTTCAAGAGTTATTACTCACGAACATGGGCACTTTTATTTTTATATTTATTGATTTTTGTATATCTTCCCCTCCTCGCCCTCCCCTATGTTGTTCCGTCAAAATGAAACGGTAAAATCTATTCCAGGCACGAACCTCATCTATGTTGAAAATTTGATCGAGATTGGTCGTT
This sequence comes from Thermobia domestica, assembly GCF_964235325.1. Lineage (NCBI taxonomy): Eukaryota > Metazoa > Arthropoda > Insecta > Zygentoma > Lepismatidae > Thermobia > Thermobia domestica. The sequence continues at coordinate 246,714,467 of NC_137459.1, forward strand.
TGGTTCCAGAGTTATTAAGTTTTATTTATTTGTTTATAATTCCCTTTCCTCTAAGTTCTACCGTTAAAGCGAATAGCTAAAACACTCAAGGCCAGAACTGCATTTACGTCAAAAATTTGATCGAGATCTATCGGGTGGTTCAAGAGATTAAGAGTCACAAACATAGTCACTTTCAATTTTAAATATAAATTTCATAGTTTATTTCTGTTAGTAGCTCGCACCCTCTTTGCTAGCTCTTTGCGCCATGTTGTAAGCTCTTCACCCTCCTCCACTTTGGGAATCATTGCAATAGACTAACTCGAATAACACTGATAATTAAGGAAGTAACATATTGAGGAGTTTATGACCATAAATATTGCAATGGAATTGTACGGGATCTTCCTTTTTTAGTATCTATCCAAACATTTTACCTTTAGGGTACTCATGGCGTAATTTCGGAATTCGGAAAAAGATATCTATCTATGTTGTCATTGGTAGTTAACTTTTGTTGGATGCTCATATTTCTGACTAATCACTATGATTATGAGGAAATTAAGGAAGGGAACAGGTATAAGAGTAGATACTCATATATAGTCAAAGCTAAGCATAGAAGTTACTGCGGTTACCTATGTATATTTATTTTTAACTTTACTCGATAATTTGTTTCGACTGAGATGTCAGTCTGGATCAGAGAGACTCTTCCAAGAGCACGTATTTTGATGAAAAGTCATCTGGTCAACGTTCAAGGATTACTGTACATACTGACCAACTTGAGAGCAACACGAAACAGTCACGCTAAAGTAAGTAGCTAAAAAAAAAAAAAAAAAAAAAAAAAAAAAAAAAAAAAAAAAAAACCTAAGATATCATAGGTTCAAGGACAGCACATTACAACTATCTCATATATCCATTCATCGCAAAATGAACATATCAGCAAGGAATAATCAATAATTTCCACGCTGAATTCAATAGTGCTTTAAGAGAATGTAAGTAATGGCGTAAAAGTAGTCCAAGATTGCATTTTAAAAATAATGTAGTACATAAGTTTGTTCGAATTAACTGTCCAAGCAAGATCCTCAGTGAAGGAAGCGTGCCTTTGTGAAAGTGAAAACTACCAAACAACATATTAATTCAAAATAAATGGTGTACGTACGAACTGCGTGTTCACCTTGACCTGAAATCTTCGGCAATAAAACCTTGTTTGACTTTTATAGAAGGTGCATGTTGCTCTTCCAGTTTTTTTTTTTTTTTTGCTTACTTCCATTTTCGTTTATTGACTTGTTGCAGACGTTTACTTTTTCTGTTCTTGTACACTGGAGCAAATCCCGGGGGTGACGAGGGGGACATGTTCCCCCAATCTTGGACCTAGGGGGACTGCCTCCCGAATAATCTGACGTGAAAAGTGCTTTTTGGAATTAGCGTAATGATTTCTGTCCGACTTCCACAAAGGAATGTAAGATGAAATTGATTTCTCTTGTATTTTCCATTTTTTTTTTTTTAAAGAATCGTATTATGTAGTATTATGGGCAGGTCATGTAGCTAGAATGGAAGAAAGTAGAAACGCTTTCAAAGTCTTGACTGGTAGACCCATAGGAAAACGACCATTAGGAAGACCTAGGCGCAGATGGGAGGATAATATTAAGATGGATCTCGCAGAGATAGGAATACAAAGTAGAAACTGGATGCAATTAGCTAAGGATAGAAGTCAGTGGAGAGCTTTTGTGAACGCGGCACTGAACCTCCGGGTTCCATAGGCCATAGAGTTAGTTAGTTAGTTAGTTATTATGTAGTATTTTAAACTGAACTTCGTGCTGTGGTACGTTTAGTAGTCTCATCAATATGTATTAATTCCACTTCCGCTACTTGGGCACAAATTGCAATAAATGCCAGAGGAGGATATGCCCCTTTCCTCATGCTGGAAAATTGTCTCAGCTGTAGGTACGGGTACAAATTCCGGGGAAATGGGGGACATGTCCCCCCAACATTGGAACTGGAGGCTCTATCAAGAATCCGATTTGAAAAGTGCTTTTCGCAGCCGACTGCCATAAAGGAAAGTGAGATGAAATTGGTTTCTCTTGGCTTTTCCATATTTAACGAAAATGAAGGTGTGCGACTGTGCGTGACGTAACCTGATGTGAAATCTTATCTCCTTCCCTCCCCTAGGCCCTAGCACACGAAGAGTATATAAACTACCTTATGTCAGTAGAACCCATCTTTTCAGTAAATGCGCATTTCATCTATTTGTAGTATCAGCCTAGGCATCTACTCATGCTTCATAAGCTAACTCTATGGCCTATGAAACCCGGAGGTTCAATGCCGCGTTCACAAGAGCTCTCCACTGACTTCTATCCTTAACTAACTGGATCCAGTTTCTACTTTGTATTCCTATTTCTGCGAGATCCATCTTAATATTGTCCTCCCATCTGAGCCTAGGTCTTCCCAATGATCGTTTTCCGATTGGTCTCCCAGTCAAGACTTTGAAAGTGTTTCTTCTTTCTTTCATCCTACATTACTTGCCCACCTAAACCTCCTAGACTTGATGACCCTAACAATGTTTGGTAATCCGTATAAATTATGTAGCTCCTCGTTCTGAAGTTCCCGCCATTCCCCATTCCCGTTCCTCTTGGGTCCGAATATTCGTCTCAGGATCTTGTTCTCAAATACTTTCAGTCTATGTTCTTTCCTCAGAGTAAGCAACCATGTTTCGCAACCATACAGGTGTTATCGTTTTTTATATTTTAAGCTTCAAATTCCTCGACAGAATTCGCGACAAGATATTTTGAACTGAATAATAACATGAATTCCCTGCCTTTAGTCGACATTTAATTTCTTCGTGAATATGATTTTCGTCTGTTAAAATTGATTTTCCTTATAGTGTACTCCAGGACAAAGGTGAATAATATTGGCCACAACGCATCTACTTGTTTCAGACCATTCTCGACGTGAAAGCTCGTGGACAAAAATTTTCCTACCCGGACTTTACTTTGGGATTCATTTAAACCTATCTTAATTAATCTAATTAGCTTTCTCGGTATTCCAAATTCTCTAAGAATGTTGTACAATGTTTCTCTCCTAACCGAGTCGTAAGCCTTTCTAAAATCAATAAATAGTTGATGTACCGGGATATTGTATTCCCACTTCTTTTAGAGTATTTTCGAATGGTAAATATTTGGTCGATAGTTGGTCGATTTCGTCTAGATCCGCACTGATGAAATGAAAAAAATGAAATGAAATTTTGAGTTTTACGTCCCACGGTTATGCCGGTTAGGCTAAAGGAGACGGTGATAATGAGTAATGAATGAAATGATGGAATGAAGAAAGTGGGAGGAAACGGGAGAACCCCGAGAAAACCCACGCACACGGTGTTTGTCCACCACAAAGTTCACTTGGCGGAAGCAGGGTTTGAACCCGAGACCCCTAGCACCAGAGGTGAACGCTCTACCACTAAGCCACCGCGGTCCCAAATCCGCACTGATAATCCCCAATAATTTCATCTGCGTATAGGGTCAATCTTGCTAATAGAATGTTTGAAATGATTTTATAAGATGTTGACAGAATAGAGATACCTCGATAATTATTTACAGTCAGTATTGTCGCCTTTCTTGTGGATTGGAACAATGATTGATTCTTTCCACTCTTGTGACAATTCTTCCTTGTTCCAGATAAGGAAGATCGTTTGTGTATCTTGTTCCACAATTTTTCGCCTCCAGCTAAAAGTAACTTAGCCGGAATTTCGTCTACACCCGAAGATTTGTGTTTCTTTAATTTCTTTATAGCGATTTCTACTTCTATTCGGTTGGGCTCTGGAATATACTGTTCTGCGATGTGTATCTCCCTTTCTCCACGCACATTAGTTTTTGGCTGCGTGTTAAGCAAATCGTCAAAGAAATTTTTCCATCTATTTAAAATGCTATCTGAATCAGTGAGAACTTTTCCGTCAGCTTTCTTTAATATATAAGCATGAGGTTGATAGCCTTTCTTAAATTCGTTGATCCCTTTATACATGTCCCGAATGTTTTTATGTTTACTATTATCTTCAAACTACTTAATTTTAGCTTTCAAAAAAACACGTTTCTTTGTTCTGAAACTTTAAGAAGTTTCCCGCCTGATGTCTACGAAATTTTGTGTAGTTATTTTATTTGGATTTTGTAGCCAACGTAATTTTGCTTGTTTTCTCATCTCTGCTAGTTTAATGCATTCCTGCGTATTTCCGCGTGTCCCAATTTTTCTTTTGAGAGATGATGCTTCGTAACCAAAAACAATAATTTAATTGTTGGAATATTTTTCTCCATAATCTTAAGGTTACATCTGTTAACTAAAGATTATATGGCATGCGTCAGATTTCTGTAACAATTCCTGTAATGCTATTGAGATTATCATCATTTTGCTCAAATAAGAGTATTGTTGCGTCATACATAATTGATTTTCTTTCTTCATAGTTTTGGTTAAGTCATTATTTATTTATTATTATATTATTATAAAACAATTTTAACGTGGATCTTTGTGGATGCCTAATGTGACACATACCAATTATAAACATGCATGTATTCAGATTTCATAATGTGTTCATGGCAGTGATTTGTAATACTGATATGTACTACTACTTCATCTACATATCCTAATATATAATATACTCTACAACAGTTTCACCTCAGAAATTAGATTCATCTACCGTAATGAGTTTCATCTCCCTTCCCTAGAATAAGCCTCAAATCTGCCACCTCACAATGCTGAAGACAACCAATGGCGTATTTAGGATTTTGTTTCGAGGGGCTATGCCCAACACAGGGAAGGAAGTGGGCAATTGCCGACCTGAGTTTGAGAATTAAATATATTTTAATTTATGCATAAATTGTAGTTATAATGACAAGAATTGCAGACCGATAAATCCTATATGATATGCTAGAAATATTTAGGAGTGAATCTAACCCTTTATTCTATTCATACAAGAAAAAGGAAGCACCCTCTTGGCCTACCTAATTTCCCGGGATAATTATTCTCCCGTTTTGATTTTCCTTAATTCAAACATTTCCTTTAAAAAAAAATAACTAATTGATATAATTTTTTCTTTGTTATAATAACTAAAGTCCTGTCATGTTGATATCCGCGAAAGTTGGTGTGGAACACCAGTTTCGCTTATGAACTCCTCTTAGTTTTGGTGTTACTAATGACGGCCGACTTGAATCACAAATGAGAACGGTCGATAAAGTATGATAGGCGAAACGAAAGAAAGTAATATCAAGAAAAAGAAACAGAAGAGTAGAAAGGACGAAAGAAAGAACAAAAGGACGCAGTTCTTACATGAAACTTGACAAATACAGTATTATTTGTGAACAAAGAACATACGAAAATGGAAAGTCAATGAAATTCTTAGAAATGGTAAATACGTGGAATGCAAAAAACTAACCAATTTATTTCGGAATGCTCCCTAAATACGCCACTGAAGACAATTCCGCTCCTCTGATCATCCACAGCATTATTTTTTTCAACTTCATTAATATTTTGAACATCGCTTATATATATACATACATACATGCATATATATATATATATATATGGTAACGGTCTTATCTGTCGCCCCGAATGTTGAAGACAGATTTGCGCCGCTGTTCTTGTATACATATTGTGTCGAGAAATTAAGTACAATATTAATATTTATTAGATATGAAGACTCTTAAACGTACACTATTAAGACAGTTACTTGTATTCTTACTCCCTTCCGATAATAAAAAAGGGGTATACTTTTATCTTTGTTAAATATTTTTAATAAAATGGAACTATTGGTGTTCGGAAGGGGTAAGGGGGTGAAAGGGAGCATATGCTTTCCCGTAGACTTTTAAAACATTATATTATTATAGTATTTCATAAAAATAATATAATTATCGTAATTCTTTTGTAATTCTACGACTTAGATGGATTTGGGACCTTTTCTGAAAAGGGTGATCTCTTCTAAATATTTCTGCGGGTTCTGTCTCTGCATTTGACTCAAAAAATTGAGAACATGGCTGCACTAGTTACATATATCTTTTAGAGGAATGCATTTGAGATTTCCTTTTACGACAGTTAATGCGAACAAACTTTTGTACTACATTATTATTTTTAATGCAACCTTGGACTACATTTAAACCATGAACATTCTCTGAAAGCACTATGGAATTCGGCGTGGAAATGATTGATTGATTACAGTCATTTAGGATGCTTGTAAGAGGGGGGTACGGTGGCTCAGTGGTAGAACACTTTCCTCCGGTGTGTGGGATCCCTGGTACGATCCCCGGCCAAGCAAGTATGTGGTGGACAACATCGTGTCCCTGGGTTTCCTCGGGGTACTTCCGTTTCCTCCCACTTTATCATTCCATCTTCATTCACTTGCCTTAATCGTCGTCTTCCTTAGCCTAAAGGACATAAACGTGGGACGTGGACGTTCAACTGAAATATTTCATTTCATTTTCATTTAAATTTTGCTTGTTGGAGAAGCGAGTTTTGGAAAGCTTTGCAGCATATTCAAGTATTTCGTTATTACCTGAATATAAAGTATCACTATTAATGGTTATATATTACCAAATAATAGTTTGAGTTGTAACATTATTGAACAAAACAGACGATATGACTGAAATGATCTACATATATCTTCAATAAAATTGCGATCATATATATATATATATATATATATATATATATATATATATATATATATATATATATATATATATATATATATATATATATATACAGTGGTGTATTTACGATTTTGTTTCGGAAGGGACTTTGCTCACTTTCGGGGAGGGAGGGGCTTTGCCAGGAAATGTGAAAATTCTGCAAGATATTTCATTTACTTTACTATACTAAGTAAGATTTCAGGGGGGCTTAAGCCCGGAAGCCACCCCCTAAATACGCCACTGTACACACACACACACACACACACACACACACATATATATATATATATATATATATATATATAGGGTGTTTCAAAACCGACAACGTTTGAGAGCTGATTCCTGACACCAAGATAAGACGAATAGTATAGACCAACCTGCGTGCACAAATGCTTCCTTTCGGAGTTATAGGCTGCCGAAAACGTGAAAAAGTGAACTTTAAAGGTTCATATCTCCAAAACTATGGGACCTACCGAAGTCGGGTCAAGACTTTATTTAGAAATTAGTATGTGCCCTATCCAAAAATCCATGTTTCATTTAGAATCATTTAGAATCCTAAGGTACTCACGCAACAAATTTTATTGAGGCAGTGTACCTACGGACATGTAATTTGAAGTACTCACCAACTACCTCTATCAAATTGTTGTGGAAGTATCGCAGGATTCTGAAACATGGATATTTGGATAGGGCATATACTAGTTCCTAAATGAAGTCTTGATCCTACTACGGTAGGTCTCATAGTTTTGGAGATATCAATCTTCAAAGTTCATTTTTTCACGTTTTCGTCAGCCTATAACTCCGAAAGGACGCATTTGTGTACCCAGGTTGGTCTGTACTTTCCGTCCTATCTTGGTGTCAATAATCACCTCCCAAACGTTGTCGGTGTTGTTTTGAAACACCCTGTATATACAGGGTGGGCAATTTATCTGCAACATCCGTGATAACGGAGAAACCAAAAGAGGGGGAAAAGTGAAACTTTACATGGAGCAATTATAAGGAGGGGGACATCGTTTTACGTATTAAACAACAACACCCAGTGAACAATGTTGTCATCCCAGCATAAAGTTATATTTTTTTTTCAAATGGCACTATTCAGGATTATTACATATTGCAAACCAACATGTTAAACGAAATCTTGAAATACCATATTTATTATTCAGTGTTGCAAACTAAGGATGTTATAATTTCACAAACTTCCAAAGTTTGGGAGTCCCTATCACACATACAGCACAGCGGAGATGGAAAAGACGATAAACATCGAAAGTACCTTAGCTTTGGATATTATGGTCATGGTATGACTTGTTTTGAATGAATAGCAACTAAGTTACAAGGACTTGAAAATTTGAAATCTTTGAGTTTTACGTCCCACGGTTTATGCCGGTTAGGCTAAAGGAGACGGTGATGATGAGTAATGAATGAAATGGTGGAACGAAGAAAGTGGAAGGAAACGGGAGAACCCCGAGAAATCCCACGCATACGGTGTTTGTCCACCACAAAGTTCACTTGGCGGGGGCCGGGATCGAACCGGGAACGACTTGAAAATTTGAATTTTTGAAAGGTTTTATTTCGAAAACATGCTTAGGTAAGTATTATATCTAACTACTTGTATGGTTTGTAATTGGCAAACTAATCATTTTGCCGTTTACAGCACTTCGATATCTTAAATCGTTCCGGAGGTATGACAAACATTGATAAAGTTTCCAACACTGCTGAAAATGGCGTTTTTGTGGACAATGATTGTTGTTTTCCTTCTCTTTTATAGCATTGTAGGAAGAACTTGCAGTAGGTGCAATTACAGTAGGTTTAATTACAACAGGTTCTCGCAATTACATGATTTAGGCAGTGTTGCAAACTTTAACAATGTTTATCATACCTCCGGAACGGTTTGGGATATAGAAACGCTGTAAACAGCAAAATAATTTACACATCTATTACAAACGAGACTAGTAACTAGATATGATACTTATCTAAACATTTTTTTTTAAATAAAGCCTTCTGAAAAAAAAATCAACTTTTCAACCCCTTGTAACTTAGTTGCCATTCATTCAAAACAAGTCATACCATGCCCATAGTAACCAACGCTAAGATACCTTCGATGTGCATTGTTTTATCCATCTCCGTTGTGCTGTATGTGTGATAGAGGCTTCCAAAGTTTGGATGTTTGTGATATTATAACATCCTTAGTTTGCAACACTGAATAATAAATATGGTATTTTAAGATTTCGTTTAACATGTTGATTTGCACTATGTAATAATCCGGCATAGTGCCATTTGAAAAAAATATAACGTTATGCTGGGATGACAACATTGTTCACTGGGTGGTGTTGTTTAATACGTAAAACGATGTCCCCCTCCTTATAGTTGCTTCATGCAAAGTTTCACTTTTCTCCCTCTTTTGGTTTGTCCTTTATCATGTATGATCCCGATAAATTGTCAACCCTGTATATAATGTAAATCTGCAAAGACATTTAATCAAGTTTCCACAACATTCGCTTTATTTTGTCCACTGCGTCCATAACTAAAGAAGTGCCTTTCAAAAAGATACATGGAAAGAAGACTTACGGAAATGATATCAGGTGGTAAAATAGAAGAACAAGTATCTTGCTGGTTGGAACTGTGTCTTTTATTCGGTAGAGATGCAGACGGAAAAAAATATCCAATTGAAATCTCAACTTGGAAGTTTTGGTAACATGCGCTTTTTTGATCGGCACCTCTTTAACTTTGGTTGAAAATAATGAATCACATTTCACAAAGATATCAATTAACGAGTTTTAGAAATTATTTTCCCAAGTGATTTATTTTACAATAAACACAATGCATATGGGAAGATTTTTTGTTCTTGTCAAAGAACTAATCTCATGCGGAAACATTTAATAGTTGGCTCCACTTCAATAACTAACAGGGTTTTGATATTTATGTGAATTTTTCTCCAGATATTTTCCAATTACATAAAATATTTAATCTAAAGAAAATCTTAAAATATCTTCCAGGATTAATTTACAGCAAGTAAATAAGACTATAAAATGGATTTTGCGATGAGAAAATAAGCCTTTAGCAAGAAACGTAAGAACTATTTTCAGTGAAAGCGTTGCTTTTGAGTACAAGGAAGTGACAAATATATGACAGGTGCAGAAAAAGTTTGCAACGAAATGTCTAATTTAGTTGATGATGGGAGAAAGGATTGAAGAATGTATTTTATAATAACCAAAAGAAATAAAATTTTCATTTGTTAACGTTAGATGTTAAAGTCACGAAATTTCCTGTTTGATATTTCTTTCTACGTTTATACTTTGTAGCAATGATAGGAAAGATTTTGATCTCTATGCCAACTCAGTTTTACAATCTTATTTCAATCTCTGCCACGGTAACATTTAATTTCACTCGCTAATGTAAGCAATATTTTATATAAAAAATAGATCAAATATACTGAACTATTTTTTCTCCACATTAATCAGGAGTGCTCATTCTTCTCAAAGGTCATAAGGCATTCTCCCTTAGAGCTTCCATGTGGCTATGTGGATAGCGTAGCGTCTTTGGTGTGGGAGACCCGGATTCGATTCCTGGTCAGGGCTGGCTCAACCATATGTGCAACACATGCATTCGTACGGGGTGGCAAGTTTCGAGGGGTGGCCAAAATCTGTCATAACTATATTATTTAAAATAAATATTTCTTGTTGAAAACATACTTTATGATAATGGCAGTTACATTTACTTGGGTGACCTATTTGAACACTACATTTATAGATCATGTTTAGGTCGCATTAATTTAACATCACATGGACAGTGCTAAAGCAAGTGGTCAAACAAGTCCCATCATGAATTGCTTGATTGTTGTGCAATACAAGAACTCAATTCTCGAACAGTAGGGCACACTTGTTCCATTTAGTTAGCTGTCACAGTTTTGATATGAAAACTGGTTTTGTCTTTGTCAAAAACAAGTTCCTCATCATTGAAGGTGAAAACACTTCTTTTTAAATTTTTAACAGATTTAGAAGGAAAATCAAACAATAAAGATAAAATAGCTAGTTGCACTGGAATTGCAAACTAATATATTGAGATTGAAGCACGATACTGTATTCTATAGAAAGGATTACTATCATTCCTCTGCAGGTGTGTTTGCTTTATCTTTCACTAACATAATAGATTATTATGTAAAAGAAACATACACAAGAAGATTGTATTTGTAGTGTTTAGGCCATTCTAAGTGCAAGTGTCCTTTCCGTCCCGTTCGTTGTTCATGATGGGATAGCATACTTAAAATCGTGGCTTTTAAGATTTGTTGTTTCTGGAGAAAGAGGGCGGCAAATTGTGCCATATTAGGATTATATTTTAGGATCTTTTGTAGCCATTAACTCCATTCTATCACGATGTTAACTTTGAAGGAGTGGTACAAATATATTTGTTGCCACAAAATTTCCCTATTCTAATACAAGAAACATAACTACTCAATGATCTTAACTGTAAACTAGTAAATATAAAATAGTTTTCATTTTAAAAACATAATGTACTGGTAAAATATTCGAAAATTTCAATTTTTCCGGTTTTTTTTCCAAGCTCGGGAAAAATACGGTAAAAAACTGGTGGTCTTGGCTTTAAACATTGGACATAAATTGCAAAATTGTTTTATTTAATCCCAAACTTGTACAACATTCAACATTCTTGTAATAAAATTGTGGTTAAAACCAACTCGGTATTTTAAAAAGAAAACTTTAATTTAGGAATGTTGTGGCTTCAGAAACCGTCACATACTTTTGAGTCTTCAGAAACTGATTATACTTGACTATGCACAGCATTTCTACATTTTCAAATTCAAATGTTAATTTCTGTCGCTTGAATCTCAGGAGATCCTTGTCTGTGGAGAAACTTCATTCGACATCAACGAAAACCAGTGGTACACATCTTGTAAGCGCATGGACAGGAAGTTCAGTTGACGTTGCAAAGGTTTTTATGTCCGGATTGTTTCGTAAATTCAGTTCAAATTTATCCGTAGCAAATCAGTCAAGATTGCGTCTAAATTTACGGAATGTTATGTGTAAACTAGATTGAAAATAAAATATATTGTTCTGTTCATTTTGTAAAAGAAAAGAGAGAAAAAGGGACAATTAAGATGCTGAAGGCTAAAAGAAGTAACAAAAAGGGAAATTTTATGAATCTAACAAATAAAGGTGCAACAAAGTGCGTTCATTTCAGTTCGTTTTATGCCAGGAAATACATATTTTGACTTTGGCTGTGATAACAACTACATTTTTAGAAAATGTGCTGCACCTTTAAAACCGCTCTCTAAAACATTTGTTACAAATTAATAGTAAATGCTTACCTAAGTATTCGTAAGAAAAAGTCACTTACCCGGTCAATTGGTGTCAATTACTGGTATCTTCAAAAATCTCATTGTCAATTTCTAATATGTAACAGAAACTTCCACTTTTTTTTTTTTTTTTTTTGGTAAAGCAAATAGTTATTGGTTTAAGTGTCTGTTATTATTAATTTTAATCTGATGATGGCCATCAATGAAACAAATATGCGTCTTCAGCTGAAAAACATTTGAATGGCATAGACTTATTTGAAAGATAGAAAACTATGCAAGTTGTAAAGGTATAATTTACTCATGCTATTTGCTCATATCAATTATTGGAATTTTTACCCTACACAATAAGCAGAGTCAGGGTTTGTAGGTGGCACTTTTTTCCTTGAAAGTAAAAGGAGTTCTCCGAAAAAGAAACAGGTGGAAAATGATGCTTTCAGTTAGGAATAAAAATAGTTTTCGAACACTTGTTATCCTCTTCTTGGGCCCTTTATTCCTTAACCGACCCTAATTCCCTTTCCCCTTTTACTAGTACTTTTTTCTAAACTTTTATTTAAAATTTCTCAATCGTCGTGTTTTGTGTGTGCCGTATGTTGTGTGAGAATTTTGACAAAATCAAGAAGATTGTGCTTTCTCTAGATCCAAACGACCAGGTGCAATTTCCAAGGCCTATCAGTTTCCTCATTCAGAGAAGGTTCATAATTTGTAGATAGAACTATATTGTATACATGGTTACAAATATGTAGCGGCATCCATTAAAACCTTGGAACAGCAACGTTTTCAAAAGAGAGTATGGACAACTTCTTGCCTTGTCGCAAGAAAGCTTGGAGTTAACTCTTCAAAAGAATCCGAATGTTGTCGAACTTGGAACATTCGCAGAATGCTCCGAGTGAATATGAAATTCGTTCCACTAGTCTCCGTGATTGTGGAAAATTCAGCATCTATTAATATAAAGATGTTTTATCTTCAAATAGGGTACAAAGGCACTTACATTTTCAAGCTTAAAGAAGCTTAGTCTTAAGTAACAGCTTTATATTTTTTTCCTTCCTAAAACAGGAATTTAATGCAACACGAGGTCTACCACCATATCACTTTCTTCAAGATTGCTTGAATTTAATTGAATAGGTTTTAGTGAAATTTCTTGATTTCTCTAAGTTTAAATCCAAATTTGGTCATCAATAATTCGGGAACCAAAAACCCATACACTATAATGTTTAACATGCATACTAACAAGTATGTTATGTTGTAAGTATGTTGTAACAAGTATGTTGTAAGTATGTTAAGATCTTCCAATATGCAGATTTTGGTCAAAACCAGATGAGTTATGTCGGTAGTATGCGTGAAACAATAAATACCCTTTCTTGAAGTCCAAACGTAACTTTGATGTCCAATAACCATGATAGTTGAAGTGGTTAGCATTATATACCCAAAGTATGTGAGATTTTAACCTTATTTTTTTATATTTAGCAAAGAAAACTCACATTAGAGGTTTAACTGATTCTAAACAACAACGATACTCTATGCGTTATGTACCCTCTAATATCTCAAGTATGTGAGGTTTCAACATCACCAATATTTTTTAGGTATATTCAAATCATCTGTTAGCCTCAAAATCTTTTTATACTAAAAAAACCTTTAACTTAAAAAATGTTTTATCTTTCAATCTCAAAAAATCTAATCTCAGCACTTCTATGTATGGAACATTGACAGCCACTGTTAAACACACCGTTACTCGTAGAAATGTTGGCTCATTAACGAAGTCGTCTAAGGTAATCGCTCTAGCTATTAGTATTGCTAAAAATGAAATTTTAAAAATTCGCTTTCGTTTAATAGTTACATGTGCAGTAACAGACGAACGGGTGGACTTCCTACCATTACAATCTCTTAAGGTTCACTAGCGTGTTTAAGGTAAGCAATCACCCTGAGTTGATACTTTGGTAGTATAGAATTCCATACAAGATGGTTATTATCTTTCGTGTCTTTGAGAAATATTCACAGAAAAACTGTCCTACATATTAGGTAATTAGCAATTGCACTATTTTGAACAAGTTAATATAGGACGGTTTTAGGTACTAATTGTTGTTCGTTGGTATTAGTAATAATTCAGATTGTTTAAAGCAAGAGGTTATAAGGGACCATAACGCTAGTAGAGTAATTGACGAAAACCAGATCCAAACATTAGAATTAATTTCTTCAAGACTAATCAAGGTATGGCAAAACGCACTAATTATCAACATATGGCAAAAGATTCCTTCCAACGTAATTTTTACCAAGTGATAATATTTACAATAATTAAGTCAATTTCAAGAGTTGGATGTTTATTCTTTGCTCAAAGACCAGTTGATTTAATAATCAGAAGATAATCAATATACTTATTCGATATTTTGTTTTGCTTATTATAAAAATAGTTTATTATTAAAATCATATTGCTGACGTGTAAGTAAAATGTTCTGTATGCTGAATGAACAAACTAACAGAAACATGGAAGGATTACTCTCTGATTAATGATTTATAAGGTAACTACGAAAGTTCTTGCCGTCTTTGACATCCCATTAATCATGCGCTCACAGAGGGGAAACAAAATGACACGTACCTGCCAAGTGATTGGGAGTTAGTTTCGCCATCGATTCTCAGCAATACAAGCACGTTGTGCACACAACAGTCATAACTCGTCCAGTGTCTAAGAGAAATGGATATATTGAAGGAGTTTGTTGTGTGACTTTAAAGTGGTCCTGTGAGCTGCTGCATTAAGTCGCCGCATATGTCATTTGGGGAGAATGTCATGGACAAACGTTCCATGCCGGCATTAGTTACAGATATTCCATTAGAGAGATGTGAGCCTTTCGGATGAACCTCGCAGTGTACGACTACGTCTGTTGGATGACGAGGCCCTGAAAGCAACCATCAAAGAGCACAGTGGTCTAACGAGTGATTATCTTGCAGAAAGGTTCCATATTTTCACAGAAACAATCAACCGGCTCCTGTATGGGATAGGGAAGTTATACAAGTGAAGCAAGTGGATGTCCCACACATTGTCGGCCACCAACAAGGAACAACGAGTGACAGCCTGTTTGTTCTTGCTCACTCGGCACCTCAACACACCTATCTTTGATCGCTTGCTCACTGGTGACGAAAAATAGGTCCTCTATAACACTCCCAAGCGTACCAGACATTGGTTGTTGCCATGTGACTCTGTTCCTCACATCTCAAGATCACCTCTGGACCCACGAAAGATTATGCTCTCTGTATGGTGGAATAGTCGGCAAATGATGTATTACGAGCTCCTTCCTTCTGGTCAGACAATTTACTGCTGATCTCTACTCTCAACAGTTGCAAAGGGTTCACCGTGAATTGCGGCAGAAGAAGCCAGCATTGGTGAATCGCAAGGATGTGTTATTCCTGTACGACAATGCCAAGCCACATGTGGCAAGAGGACGAGTGACACCCTTTCAGAAAATTGCCTAGAAGACACTATGCCATG
The DNA here is from genome assembly GCF_964235325.1 of Thermobia domestica. Lineage (NCBI taxonomy): Eukaryota > Metazoa > Arthropoda > Insecta > Zygentoma > Lepismatidae > Thermobia > Thermobia domestica. The sequence continues at coordinate 246,729,882 of NC_137459.1, forward strand.
CGCCATATTTACTGCACCTTGCACCAACATATTACCATCTGCTTCATTCCTTCGACAACCACCTCCGTGGGATATCCTTCACAAATGAGGGAGACCTGCGGAACGCACTTCTTTGGATCCATGACCGCCGAGTTTTATCACCATGGTATTACGCAGCTGCAGGAACGTTGGCAAAGAATGTTGGATTCTGATGGGCGTTAGATTACTTCGAAACCTAAATGTACGTACCGTCCACTGTGTAGCTCTTTGTTTATCACTGCTCTAGAACGGCAAGAACTTACTTGTTACCTTGTACTTACATCGAAGTGGAAAATAGTTTATACACCAATCGAAAGTACTAATGACGCCTATTACGAAACTGTAATAAAATTTTTCCGAATACATATATTGTGAGTTATATGAATGTACAGGGTGTCCAGAAAGTCCGTTGCCGCCCATAGAGATCGCAAACGATAAGATAGATAACAAGACGGGAAAACACGTGATTTTATCATTTTTAAAATACAACGTATCAAAGCAAAAAGTGTTGGCCCAGGGACACCCGCATGTTCTCAGGCGGGGCCAACTCAAAAATTTCAAATAGTAAGGGGGTCAAGTAGCATATCGTTTGAAGGCTGTTGGGAAATGAAAGCACATGTAACAGAAGTCTGGATGCTTTACGATAACACTTTGCCAAAAGGCGGCCGGTCAAAATGTCAGTAAAACGTCATTGTAAAGTCTATGGCCACCCCCATAAACCTGAAATGGTGAGACAGATATCAAAACAGGAAAACATATATGTCATCATTTCAAAAGTACAACCATTGAAAGTAAAAATATTTGTCCCGGGGTCCTCCGCAGCGTCCCAGTCGGGGTCCTATCCAAAATTTTCAAATGGCATGGAGGTCAAGTAGCATATCGTTTGAAAGCTATAGTTAAATGAAAGCAGATGGAACAGAAGTCTCGACGCTCCAAGATAACACTGTGCAAACATCTTTTCACTTTGATTCGTATACGCAACATAAGAAAGGAAATTTCCCTACTGTGACATTCTGCTCTTTGGGCCCAGTAATCTCTAAATAAATAAATATAATAAATAAAAGTAAGAAAGAAAACAAAAAGAAATAACAGTCGACACCATTGAGTATAAAACTGACCAGTTAACATATATTTTACAACAATGGCACTTACGCTCATTGTCTGGATTATCAAGTATAAAATGATTCAAACAAAAGACTTTCTTGCACCAGGAACAGCGAATACGAGCAAGTGTCTCACAATGACAACAAGTGCCAATTGCAAAATGGGAATCGAATGCACTCGGAGAATCGAAATGAGGATGCACACCAGTTTACAATTCAGCGTTTTATGAAAGGATATTGGTACATGCAAATGTTCCTTTGCACCTTCCAATTATCCATGTTTCATAATCCTGCGGTACTTCTGGAACACTTCTATAAAGGTAGCTGGTGAGTACTTCAAATTATATGCCCATAGCCAAAGTCCCTCTATAAAAATTTTTGCGTGAGTACTTTAGGATTCTGAAACATGGATTTTTGGATAGCGCATATACTAATTCCTAAGTGAAGTTTTGATCCAACTACGGTGGGTACCATAGTTTTGGAGCTATGAACCTTTAAAGTTCATTCTTTTTATGTTTTCCGCAACCTATAACTCCGAAATGAAGCATTTGTGCACCCAGGTAGGTCTATACTTTTTGTCTTATCTTAATGTCAGGAATCACCTCCCAAAAGCTGTATGTGTTTTTTGAAACACCCTATATAATATCCGTCTCTTCATTTTTCTGTTCTTCTTGTATCTTTTCTTTTCTTCCTTTCTTTTTTCTTTCTTTCCTTTCTTTCTTTCTTTACACATTAATTGCTCCCGAAGAGCAGAATCTCACAGTAGAGAAATTTCCTTTCTTTACGTTGCGTACATGAATTAGGCATAAGGTGCAAACAAACGAAAACCCGACTACAGAAAGAAGAAATAAAACTCAAGATGCTTGCACAGTGTTATTGTAGAGCGTCCAGACTTCTGTTCCATATGCTTTCTTTTCCCAACAGCCTTCCAACGATATGCTACTTGACCCCCTTACCGTTTGAAATTTTTGAGTTGGACCTCGCCTAGGACCCTGCGGGTAGCTATGGGACGACACTTTTTGCTTTGAAACGTTCTACGCTCATGTCCAAAATTATTGTTGCATGTCTATAAATATGTTGTTGTAGAAATGTAATTTGATAACGAATTCGCCCGGTATTACTTATAATGTTAATATGTGTATAATCGGCAAAGACATATATGTGGCAAACTTCATGTCAAAAGAGCAGTAAATAATAACAATAAAACGAAAATAAAACTTTCTTGTCCATTTAGCAACATTTTGTTTTACTCATTCTAATTTTCGTATTTATAATTCCTTTCCTACAAAATTTACCACAAATATACATTTCCCGATTATACACATAGTATCAGTATTAAAAGTGCCCTGAAAAATCATTATCAATAGTCTTACAAGAAGATAGTTATAGATATGCGGCAATCATTTTGCACATGAGTGTACTTTAAAAAATGTTCAAACACATGTTTTCCTGTTTTGTCATCTATCTCATCGTTTGCGATTTCTATGGGTGTCAACGGACTTTCTGGATACCCTGTAAATGCATATAACTCTCACAGTATATGCATTCGAAAAAAAAATACAGTTTTGTAATAGAAATCGTTAGTGCTTTCGATTGATGTATAAATCATCTTCCACTTCGATATATAATCTCTCACTCTTCTCTTGTTAGTTCAAAGTTTCAACATCGACACCTTCTACTTGATTGCATTATTATGAGTATTGCCACTCTGTAAATACATATAAAACATTGGAAACAAAGGGGAACTTCTGCTATCTATTGCCAATAAGCATACCTTTACTTTTTTGTTTCTTGTTATCTTATGTTTTTATTATCTAATGTTTATGTTTATGTTTATTATCTTATATCTTATGTTCTTATTATCTTATGTTTTTATTATCTTATCTTTTTTGTTTTCATGTTTATAATGGTTGTTGCGTAGATGATTTTCAAATGAGATGATTGCGATGGGTCATATTCTTAAGAAATTGTATCTAGAAGAACTTAGCTGTTCTTCCCTGATCAAAATAGTATGAGATGGTTCGTTTAACATTGACTAAGGCATGATGTGCTCATGGTGTAAGTGTGGTTTTAAAGAGAGTTGGTAATAATCGATCATACCATTGAGAATTTATAAGTGGGAAATTGTCTCACATCTTAGTGTTGATTTCTTCAAAAATATTTAGGGTGGAATGACTAGACTTCATGCATTGTTAGCGGTTATGACGCAAATAATTTTGAGGAAAGATTGATATGATATCCTGTATAGGCTACTTAACGCATCAAAGATTGATATGATATCCTGTAAAAATTGCCTCATACACTTCATTAGTGTTAGCAAATCGAATACATGCGAACCAATTACTAATGAAATTAAGCCAAAACTGTTTGAACTACATTAAGTAAAAATTATGCGGTGTTATAGTTCGAAAATTATTTTAAAGTGAGATACAGATCATGAATGTTGGTCGGATAACAATCTCATACACATAACACTACCAGATTGAGTACATTTTCATCTTTCCAGATCAAACCATCCAGAGATGGTTTAAATTTCAATGAAAAAAAAAAACTTTAGACGTGACAGTGCTACGCAGGATTCGCTCACTCAGCTCAATATTGTATTACGTTTCATTATCTGTACATACTTTGAGCCGTACATTGTCATGAATTTTTATTGCATTCTTCTATAGAACCTACTGGACAATCACATATGAGCTTGCTTTTAAGGCAATTTCGTTTTTCGTTTTTTTTTATTACATAACTCCATTAATTACATTACCACCAATATCGTGCATTTATTATAGTGTCCTTAGTTGAGAGATATCAGGAGGGAATTAAATAATTTGTGGTTTGCTTGAGCATCCAATTACTACGCTTAAACAATACGTCGAAGATAAAATGAATAATCCTTGAGATCTTAAACAAGAAAGAAAAATTAGACCGAAGAATTTGATTATTGAAGTTGGATCTCAAAAGAGGGCTGTTCTCAGCGTGACAATACTGGCGAGAAAAAAGAACTCAACGCGTTATTTGATCAAGAGAAAGTTCTCATAAATGGATTGTTTGTTCTCGTTATTTAAGAAAACTTCAACAGTCGCGTTGTCGTGATTGCGCTTTCACCCATCATACACACTTCAGACTAAAGAAAACATTGTCATAACGCACGTAAGTTTTTTCTCTTTAATGTTAATATCTACGGTCCTCGACAAGCAGACAGAGAGAGAGCATCTTTCGAAAGAGGACCACTAAGCAAATCATATTTTCTCTTAGGTTTCTTCATTGTGAATGTTACTTAGATAATTTTTAACACACAAAAAATCTACAATTGATGACGAAGCAACAACATTTATTACTTTTTTTTTGATAGACAGGCTTTCTGGTAAGTATAACCTACATCAGACAGAATAATTTTCGTAATTTTGTTCGGAAATAGGAATAAAGAATTGGTAGTTTGGTGAATGCGCCATTTCAATACTCGTCTTGTGTAACTGTTTTCTGATAGAGTCTCTCTCACGACAGTTAGAGAGAGATTTAATAAAAACAAAATTTTAAAGGTCTACTCTTTTGCTGAAATTACCAGGTTTATTATCAGGATAAAGTTATAAACTTTTATACAATTATGTGTTTCTTAATGGCCGAGTGGCTAAGACGCGTATTTTCTGGTTTAATGTTCCGGGATCGATTTTCAGTGCAGGTACTTCGTCTGATGATTTTTCTCAATCCGTTTATAATCTACTTATATTCTTGCCTTGTTTATATAATTCTTACTTTTGTACATTTTTGTTCGTTTCACTCTTTTTTTTTTTTTTTTCAAGCCTGTACTTTCAATCAATGACTTCTCATTCGTTTCTGCCAGTGTTTCTTCTTCGTGCGCTTTCAAGAGGTACCGTCAAATGGGGTGAATAGAAACATGGGGGTGAATAGAAACAAAACTCCAAAATTAGTTTTGGATTTATCTGGACGATAAATTAATCAAGAAAACTGAAATTTCTTAACATAGTCTTATATGGCTAAAGTGTCCAGGGCAGAGACAAAATGTTTTACTGAGTTGGGAACACTGAGGTAGACGGCAGTAGCATTAATGTGTTACTGAAATCTTACACGGTATTTTAGCGCTCCTTAAACTTTCTTGGTAAGTATGACATTTTCATATTTGTTGCATTTGAGCATATGCCTATTTTGTAGTTTGTTGTTTCATTTACTGACGTTCATAGTAAAAGTTTTCCTTTTGTAAATTATTTTTAATCAAAATTTAACTTTACTGGGTTATTGTTATGATTTTTAATTGGTGGGGTGAATAGAAACACTTCTTGGGAAATTCTTGAAATTCCTCAAGGAGTGGAAAATTCTTGAGGAGCAGAAAAAAGGACCTGATAGGAATGTATCAACCATCTCTAAGAACAAATTTCCATGTCTTCTGAAAAAAAAAAGTGTGAAACTGAAGATGGAAAATATCAGGGATGGATTTGAAAAGTGTGGAATTTTTCCCCTTTGTCGAGACCAAAAACTGAGGATGTTGCCAAAAAAAAGACAATGAACGAGAAGAAACAGAACAGCAAAAGTCATCTCAGACTGTAAACCGTTCCCTTATGGATCTTCTCAGGAGCATGAGAGAAGATGAAAAGAATTAAATAAGGGAAGAAGAGAGTACGAATAGATGTTTCTGGTAAGAGTTTTGATTTGTTTTCTGAAAATGATACATTTTCATCAAATCACAACGAAACTCAACCTACCTTTGTATTGTCGGAAGAGGAGAAAGACAACACTCCAGAAGACAACATTCCAGACGATCACGAACTAGATGATGGTTTTCTAAAGCTGGTGATTTTCCTGTGGTAAAATGAGAAGCTAAAGCTCGATGAGACTATTCAGCACCCAAGTGCAAAAATGGGAACATGATGCATATGTGGGAGTGTTTTATAAGAGAGCACATAAACAATGAAATTTTCAGAACGAAACTGTTGGGTTGTATTAGGAGTTCGTCAGCACACTTTAAGTATATGATAACTTTCGGGCCCCTTAGTGGCTAAGCGGTTAGCCTACGCGCCTTTGGCGTGGGAGACCCGGGTTCGATTCCCGGCGGGAGCTCATGTAGTTCTGATTCTACGTTAATCAGTAGGTCCACGTCTCATATAGCCTCGCTGCTGAACGGGACGTAAACCTCAAAATCAACTCAACTCATGATAAGTTTCCCTGATGATTTCAGTGGTTTAAATCTTATTCAAATATCATCAAAACTATATAGTCGTTATACCTATATTGTGCATTGTATTGTTTTATAAGTTTGTAACTTATGTAATACTGGTCTTATTGAACTAATATCTTGCAGGTATCAAATAAATCGTTCGTTTCAACAAATACGCTGTTTCTCTTTTACCTTTCCAATAGTATAAAAGAAACAACAATGAAAATAAAGTAATTGTTTCTATTCACCCCATGGGTAGGGGTGAATAGAAACATTAAGAAAAATCAAGGTGAAGAAAAGTGGAGTTGATAAATTAATATGACGTTTGCTGAAATTTATTAGCATATTAAGACCTTTCTTTTGGAATAATCTGATACGCGAAATCTTTAACATTACCAGACTTATATTCGCATATAGCCAAAAATGTGTTTCTATTCACCCCATTTGACGGTAGGAGATTTCATCCCCGTAGAATTTTCAACCACTCGCGCAGCTAAAATGAATTAAAATCCCATTACATGTCATCTTGTGCATGGCACGTCCTTCAGCAAATAGTGTCCCAATACAGCCCTCTCACATTAATCCTGTTTCCCCTGATAAAATGTTCTTGCAAGGGAGTCTGGTATATACTTTCCCTTAGACTTACTTTCTTGCATTTCTTTAGGTTTCTTATTTTGTTCATTTATTCCAGAGTTTCAATGCTTATTCCTTCTTACCTTACTATTTTCTCTTCAAAGCAAGTAGGCCAGATAACCTATATGACCATTCCAAGTTAACTTCTCTCGTTGGTTCTTGTCCCATCTTATCCTTTGTCTATTTTGTGAGGATTTATTAGATTTCTTTTCCCTTTAGTTTTTCATTATCAATTTTTTATGTATCTTCTTTTCTTAAACAGATGATTGAACTTTAGTTCACTTTTCGTCACGAAATTGTCGTCATTGTCTTCATCTACTTATGATTTAGAGTGTTTTGTGTTATAAAGTGTTTTGTTGTGACCGTCTTCTAAAACCTAATTCAGAAATGTTCTATGAGTAGCTATCGTTTCTGAATTACTTTGAGAAAAATATAACAAATATAAATTTCTTAGTGACATATTTAGATCAAGAAAATGACCAAAATCATTATATCCATGGTCGAAGAAATCATTTAAGCAAAAGTCACCCATTTTCCTTCTGGAAGTTAGCAAGAAAAATTATTACACAATATTATAGTGTTGTTAATGATATACCTATTTACAAAATTATGAATAAATTCACTGTAGACGTTTTTAGGAAAATTATCAGAACAAAATTTACTCCTGCTTCTCTGGATTATATTTTTAAAAGAAATAGATTTATTGTGTATTATATTGTAGGACTGTAAATGAAATAGTGGTTAGTGAATTATGAACAGCCCCATAAGCTGTTTTTGCGAAAATTGAAAAAAAAAAGTCAACCATCTCTTGAGAATAGGTTTTGTGAGGAACCAATGGTGCTATATTTTTGGATTACTATCCAAACAATTTCTTCTGAAATACAGGGTGCCCCAAAAGTATGTATACAGTACCGTACTGATCAGCTCTTTACATTTTATATTATTTTTTATTCTTATCCATAAGGTAGACTTAGTTTCTTTATTATTTGTTCTTAATGTTTTTTTACTTATATTTTAAGCTTGAAAGAGCCGAAGCAAATAAACCTATAAGCTAAAATGTTATACTTAATCAATGCAGGGGTATATACTTATTTTTGGGCCACCCTATAAACTCTTTGTAATCGTTTAGGAGAAAATTGCAGCTTATTAATTTTTTCCTAGCACAGTGTCCTTCGGTGCAGGGAATACGGGGAACTGCCCTGGGAAATCCCACAATGACCTGCAAGTTTAAAACTTGATCTTGATACGTTAAATTGATTTTGCCCCTAGTTCTTTATAGCCTCGTGGACAAAAGTTCCCATTGCACCTGCAAAGTATGCAAACACGCTTTACTCAAATAAAGAGCAGGTTGCGTAGTAACCTGATATTTTTTTTTTATTTTGACTGGAAAACTAAAGAGAAAGTCTATGTGATTAAGGCTTAGATTTGCAGTATCCATGCAATATCATCTCTGAAAAGATTCAGATTCTTAGTTTTTCGGTTTCTTGTCTGATACGTTAAGATAAGATCCATAATATGTATCAGTGACAGCGTAAATCGTCTCACTTTTTAAAACTTGCATCTGTAGCCTAATTTTCGGAACATTCGTCTCCAAAGATATTGTAGAGAGAAGTGAAAGAAAACGAGAACGTCTAAACTATCTATTTGACCCACTAAACAAGTATGGAAATGGGAATAGTCGCTTTACTAGAGATAAGAAAGGGAAAGGAGAATCTAAGAATCTAATTTTTAAAATACATCCTTGAGAGAAACAAATATGACTAAAATTATCAATATAATAATGTAATCTCTCTACCTTGCCTAAAATTTTAGTATACTTACAAGGGACATCACCCAATTGTCCGGCTCCGATTTCAATGAAATTTTTATTGCTGATAGAGAACATGTATTCATTACTTGTGATGACAGAAATTTTTGCCATGGTGCATGTTTTCTATATTTTAATAATTTTTAAAGGTTGTAATTTGGTTAATAGAGATTACTGCAAAAGTCCCTTACTACCCTTTGTAAACGGATTGTTAATGAAAGAATAACCATGTAGATACGTATAGGGCCTAGGGGAAGTCGTATGGTACGTATGACCTTGACGGCAGCCATCTTGAAATCCGCCATTTTGAATTAAGGTCAAGTTTTTAAAATGGGAATAGGGTAATATGATACATAATTTCGGGCTAGAATTTAATCAGGAAGACAATGGTGAAGTTAGTTTTAAGATGCGCCCATTTGGTGAAAAGTTACAGGCATATTAATTGTTTATACTTACTGTGTGCGTAAATCCCTTACCTCTGCTTCTAACCCGCGTATTAATGATAATCAGTGGATAAAGGTTTCGATAATACATATTATGCCTAGACGGAAGTGATACGATAAGGGTATCACTGACGGCAGCTATCTTGAAATCCGCCATTTTGAATTAAAGTAAAGTTTTGAAAATTGAAAAACAATAGCATGAGGCACCAAATTTTAATAGTAAATTTTCCCCAAAAGCCGATGGTATGCTTATTTTTGTTCTATAGTTAACCAGTATGAATTTAAGACTCTTCTAATGTGCACGAAACGTTCATTATTCGATCTTTCAAATTGGCAACACTCCTAATTTTCACCGCATGTTTTAAGATTCCAACTGGCACTTTGCAATTGTTTCCGTGGCTCATGTTTTCTAAATTTATTACATTTTTAAGAGTTGCGATTTGTCAGTTCATGAATAGTGTTGGGATAAGCATCCAGCAATTTTTCTGAATTTTGAAGATTTGCCATGTAATTATTAATTTCCTAGGCAGTGTAATTATTTATTTTAACCAGAGTAATGAGGAACCTATGGACCTATGTGATGTAAAGAAATACAAATGAAATTATAAGAAATTGGTGTAACATGAACTCAAAATTATCAGGAAATGTAGCCTACATGTTGCGCAAACGTCAAATAGTATTTTTTTTAAAAATAAATACAACTTTACAACTTTAAAGGATCAGCAGCAATGATAGAACATATCAAAGAGACATAATATGACTGTTCCCAACACACTGTATGTACCATGAACAAAATATGAAAACAGGTAACTTGTTTATAAAGAGGTGTAACTTAATCGATTTCCCGATTAATACTGATTATAAATCTTACAAACATGAACCATCGACAACGATCGCTAGAAAACGAATGACCTTTTTGTCTTACTAGCTAAAATATTGCCATAGAAAATAAATAAATAAATAAATATACAATAAACAAATAAATATAAAACAAAACAAAAGACCATTGATTTACACAACAATCATATTTCGTTTTCTTTTTTGAAGTAAATTTTCAACTTATTTCTCGTCTCATCTACTATCCATTACAAGCTACGTCTCCGCTATTACCTGAATGCAAAGTTGGAGTTCTTTCGTTCTGCGATGATTCATGTCAATAAACGAGTTTTTGAAGGACAGGTATAGGAAATAAATAATAACATTGCCTATGAAATTAATAATTACATGGCAAGTCTTCAAAATTCAGAAAGATTGCTGGATGCTTATCCCAACACTATTCATGAACTGACAAATCGCAACTCTTAAAAAATGTAATAAATTTAGAAAAACGAGCCATGGAAACAATTGCAAAGTGCCAGTTGAAATCTTAAGACATGCGATGAAAATTAGGAGTGTTGCCAATTTGAAAGATCGAATAATGAACGTTTCGTGCACATTAGAAGAGTCATAAATTCATACTGGTTAACTATAGAACAAAAATAAGCATACCATCGGCTTTTGGGGAAAATTTACTATTAAAATTTGGTGCCATATGCTATGGTTTTCAGTTTTCAAAACTTCACTTTAATTCAAAATGGCGGATTTTAAGATGGCTGCTGTCCATGATACTCTTATCGTATCACTTCCCTCCAGGCATAATATGTATTACCGAAACCTTTATCCACTTATTATCATTAATACGCGAGTTAGAAGCGGAGATAAGGGACTTACGCACATAGTAAGTATAAACAATTAACATGCCTGTAACTTTTCACCAAATGGGTGCATCTTAAAACTAACTTCACCATTGTCTTCCTGATTAAATTCTAGCCCGAAATTATGTATCATATTACCCTATTCCCATTTAAAAAACTTGACCTTAATTCAAAATGGCGGATTTCAAGATGGCTGCCGTCAAGGTCATACGTACCATACGACTTCCCCTAGGCCCTATACGTATCTACATGGTTATTCTTTCATTAACACTCCGTTTACAAAGGGTAGTAAGGGACTTCTGCAGTAATCTCTATTAACCACATTACAACCTTTAAAAATTATTAAAAAATAGAAAACATGCACCATGGCAAAAATTTCTGTAAACACAAGTAATGAATACATGTCCTCTATCAGCAATAAAAATTTCACTGAAATCGGAGCCGGACAATTGGGTGATGTCCCTTATTAGTAATATACAAATATGTATTTAATAATAGTGAAATTTCTCTTTCTTTTCTCATATTTTAGTAACATAAGAGATATCTCTCCTTTAAGATTTAAATTAGAAAATAATCTGAGGCTTTCCGACCAGGACTTGAACCCACACCCTTTTGACTGTAAATCAAACACTCGATCGTTGACCTAAATACAACAGCTTTAGGGGAACTCAAAAATAGTATTCCTGGAACGTGTAATACTGGCTTATCAGATCTCAGGTATTTACCATGACCGATTTGCAAGATGTACAAACGGCTGTCAGATGAATCGACCGCTACAAGACAGCTATTTTTGCCTATGATTGAACACCGCTTATTGATATCGGTTAAAACCATAAATATCCAAATCTAATTGATTGTTTATGCTAGGTTATATCATATGGAAAGGTAAATGTTTTTTTTTTGTCCTCCAATAAAATCTACATCGTTGGCATGGTATACTTATAGGAGATTTGACATGATTCTAAGTAACTTTAGGGAAGAGACCATTAATAATTAGAATACAATAGTTAATAAAAATGAAATGAAATCTTTGAGTTTTTCGTCCCATGATTATGCCGGTTAGGCTAAAGGAGACGGTGATGATAAGTAGCGAACGAAATGGTGGAATGAAGAAAGTGGGAGGAAACTGGAGAACCCCGAGGAAACCCACGCACACGGTATTTGTCCACCGCAAAGTTCACTTGGCGGGGCTGAAATCGAACCCGGGACCCCAAGCACCACAATAGATACTAGTTGAAATACCCCGAATAACATGTTTATGGGGAATATTTGAAAGGTATAGCGCTAGTGGTCCCGGGTTTGATTCCCGGTGGGGACATTCAGTCGGGAAATTTTAAAAGACTTCACAGACCACTCACCCTGAGTTAATTTTTTTTGGGATTTTTTTCTTTCACACCAAGCAAATACCGGGGTGGTACCTAACATAAAAGTCCCGGATTGCTTCTTTCCTTGCCGGTTTCTTTCTTCTTCCCCCACTTTCCCGGATACTGTGTGATCTCCGGGAGACGTCTTCCCCCACATGGAACAGGCTTAAAAGGAGTATTTTAATTCAGAACCATCCTGAATTACTAAACCATATCTTTCCTCACTCATCATTTGTATCTTTACTTATCCTAATATTGGTACTGTTTGAAACTTGAAATTAGCCCATTTAAAAGATAACACACTTCTCCCTGCATTTTTACTTCGGTGACCGTCTTTGTTAGGGCGTAGTTAAGTGAGATATTTTAATCTAAGAGGTCGGTGAATTGTATCCTTCAGTCCTTCTTCTTTGTGGTTAGACATGTCTACGAGACAAAATAAGCTTCTTTCGGCTAAGACAGAACTCTTCGACGTTAAACAATTATCGTATTATTCTGTACGTTAAGTTCGCAGCGTGAATTTCGATTATGGAAATATCTACAAACAATGAACAAACTCATATTTTATGTTAACAATTGATAACAAATTATGAAAAACAATCTGCATGATTTATTTTCAATTTTCTAAAATCTTCGGGATCCTTGAAGTGGACAACGAACACTTTGTTCTTGGTATATATTGTTTACAAATCATGAATGGAAGAAAAATTTAATTTGATGTGAATATTAGTGAACAAACTATCTGAGTATCTGTATGGCTTATTTTAATTTCCCAAAATGGGTTCTGCTGCGTGAAAGTTGTAGCGCCAATCTGTTCTTAGTATAATACCATAAATAACAAACAAACGAAAATTTTATGTGGAACATCGTGAACAAAGGATCCGTATGATTTATTCCCGATTTCGGAAAGTTTTCCAGTTACGTGAAGTTAGCACCGCCAATTTTTACTTTTATATAAAATGTTTACAAATTGCGAACAATCGAAACTTTTGTGTAAATAATCGTAAACAAACTATGAGTAAACGATCTTCATGGTTTACAAATCTGGAAAGTAATGTCATACATGTTATTATGGAGCGACTGTACGTTGCAGCGCGCTCTATTCGCTGGAATCAATGATGGTGTAAGTCAACTACTGAATGAGTGCTTGCTCAGTTGTCTCCGAGACTTTAGAGGTGAAGGACTGGTGATTTCGTAAACCTTTGTTTCGTCTCTTGTATAAGTCGTGATGTAGCGCTCACTCTAACAAAGATACGCGATCAAGTTTTGTGTGAAACTCAGCAAGTCTGCAGCGGAAACTTTTCCAGTGGTTCAACAGTCCATTGTGGATATGTGTTTATCTAAAAACAATTCTATAAATATAACAAGGAGTTTATGGAAGGCCATGAAGAGGTCGATGACGAGGCCCGTGCTGGACACCCGTCAATCACCTCAAAGGAAGAAAATGTGACTCATGTTAAAGAACTTTTCCAGAGACCACCATGCGTTCTACTACTTTCAAGAACTGTTTTCCACGAGATTGTGACCAAGAATTTGCACATGAGGAAATTGTGCGCGAAGCTTGTCCCAAGAATTTTGATCGACGACTAAAAATCTCGCGAAGTGGAAAATTGTAAAGACGTTTTGGAAGTGTATAAAATGATCACTTTTTGGACAATATTATCACGACTGATGAAGCGTAAATATTTCAGTACGACTCCTAAACGAAGGAGCAAAGTGCCGAGTGGCACATCTCGACGTCCCCTCATTCCAACGAGCTAATCAAAGATCAATACCATGTTCAGCGTTTTTTTTTTTTTTGACATCAGGGGATCGTCCACCGTGATCTTATACCTCCCAGGACAACCATCAACTCTAAATTTTACATAGATGTAATATAGAGACTGAGAGATCCACCTCGTCAGATCAGACATTAGTGGCGATTGGAAACTACATCATGTCATCCACACTGCCTCCGTCGTGACCAGCTATCTGGTCAAATCTAATGTGGCAACGCTGCCGCAGCCACCCAACAGTCCCGACTTGGCTCTTACAGACTTCTTTTTGTTTCCTCGTTTTAACTCCATCCTGAAAGAACATCGTTACATAGCAATTGAAGACGTTAAAGCAGCTTGTGAAATGGCTTTAAACGCACTTCCTGAACAGGACTTCGGAATTGGAAAACCTGCTGGCAAAAATGTGTCGACGCAGGAGAACAGTATTTTGAAGATTTTTTTAAAAATGTATATATATTATTATTCTTATTATTATGTAAATAAATGCTTTTTTTGAATACCTGTAGACTTGGTTACATTACTTTCCGCATAAACCTTGTATTTCTCATTTGCAAAAATTTTCAAGTTGCTTTAAGTTGGTATTGCTCATATTGCTTTTGGTATAAAATGTTTAGAAATCGTTAACAAACGAAAATATGTGAACATTTGTGAACAAATGAAGAACAAACGATCATCAACATCGACATGCTAAATATACCTCATATATACATTCAGATGTCATAGATACAGATACGTACATGCATAAACAAATTGTTGCTGTAACGATCACTCTGATTATTCTGACACTTCAATCTTATTTCATGTGATTTTATCATAGATACTGCTGGAGAATTATGATTGGTATGCGGTTAAGAGTTATGAGAAAGTCCGATTTGATATTTGACATGCTCTTTAGTTTAGCGTCCCATTCAGCAGCGAGACTATATTAGAGAACTTACAACTTAACGTGAGATCCAAACCACATGAGGTCCCGCCGTCTCCCACGCCAAAGGGGCGTACGCTACCCGCTTAGCACGAAGGCTTCCAGAGAAAGTCGAATGAACATTGTGTTAAATTGTCAACACAACTTCAAATATAATCTTGTTCACTTTCTTTTACTGCGGAGCTTCCTAATGGCTAAGCGATTAACGTACGCGTCTTTGGCGTGGGAGACCCCTGTTCGATTCCCGGGGGGAGCTCATTTGATTTGGATCCCACGTTAAGTTGTAGGTAAGTCTCATGTAGCCTCGCTGCTGAAAGGAGTGCTTAAATCAGATCAAATTAAAACTACTCGTATATTTTCATTATTCCTATTATTATCATTTCGAATATAAATTCCCTTTTACATTCCAAAATTCAACGAGAAGTTAACTTAGAATTCGAATCAAATTCTTACACAAAGAACGTAAAAATTTGCACTGGGTAATATTTCCCTTGTCACTTTATGTTGTATATTTTAAAATTGTTTCTATATGTATCGTTCATCGGTGATTTCAAATTTGAAATCCGTTTTCCTGTAATGCTATAGTTTTCATGCAATTTTAGACTTGTAATCTTTCCGAAAAAGCTTTGACGTGCCTCATAGTTGATTTTGCCTCTTTCATATTTCAGTAATGTATTAATTTGTAACGTAATCTCTAGTAATCCTGTTATTGCTCTCACCAGTCAATAACAACAATAACTACTACTACTACTACTACAATAATAATAATAATAATAATAATAACAATAATAATAATAATAATAATAATAATAATAATAATAATAATAATAATAATAATAATAATAATAATAATGCCAACAATAGTTATAGTAATTTATTGACGTTAGCTAGGAAGAAACAACCTTTTTAAGTCGACATGATCATTATTGTTTCTACATTCTCAAAATAAAATTTAAGAGAAGAACTAAATCATCCAATAAAACGTATGGATATGCAAGAGCTACGAACGCTTGTTTTAGAGACACGTCTGTATATGATCTTAGCACAGTCTCTTTTTCTAGTCTTCGAATTGGATAATGGCTTCTTCAAGTAAATATAGATATGTAAATAAGCCTGATGTCTTTTGCTACATATGCGACTACCCCCCGTCAAAAAAGGAATAGACCTATAACATCGTTTGTGAGGTATGTCTATAACACATCATTTTAAGTTCTCCTTGACGACCAAAAAAAAAAAAAAAAAAAACCTAGTGTAAAATGGCCTAGTTCTGTATCTGAAACCTATTATAAACAAATAAATAAATAAAAAATGATGTCCACAGTCTGGATGCATTTTTATTTCTCATTTCCGAAAATTTTCCAGTTCCCTTCAGTTGGCACAGTCCATTTTGATTTTCATTAAATTTTCAGTTCCCTTTCAGCAGCTAGGCTATATAAGACGCGGACCTACAGCTTAACGTGAAATCCGAACCACATGGCTCTTGTTGGGAGTTGAATCGAAGTCTCCCACGCCAAAGACGCGTACGCTAACAGCTTCCCCACGAGGGAACAGCACTTTGTTTTTCATATAAGATGGTTATAAATCGTGAACAAATGAAAATGTTATGTGAAAAATCGTGAATAAACGATAAACAAACGATCTGCAAGGTTTATTTTTGATTTTTGAAAGTGGGTTTTACCTGGTTCACGCACATTAATAGCAAACTTCTGTACTATTTTCCAATGTAAACAAAAAGAATATGATAAAATATGTGGTGGAAGAAAAAATTAAAAAGGACGAAAGAAGCTCCAGTCGATGGACGTTATTGAACGAAGAAAAAATTCAAATGAATGTATTGGACCTTCCTCGTGGAAATATGGTTATCGTATGCGCCATTATCGCGGAAGATGCGAGTTCAATTTTCCGGTGGGAGCTCATGTGCTTCAGGTTCCACATTCAACTTTAGATTTACACTGCTAAAAGGGATGCTAAACTTCCAGTCACCTAACCAATGAAGAGGTTGGTTGAGGATCGTGATATGTGGAAACTACGCAGTTTGTGATAAGTGATTTTTCAGTAATCGAAAAATTCCTATTATGTCTGTTATTATTGTCTCTTGCGTGAATGCTTCTGAAAAAATGCGATTTTTTAAAATTGTAACTTTGCTATTACCTCACATTCTTTACTAAATAGTCTACAGTAAACAAACTAAACTGCAACTATGGCCTTGTTGTTTTGGCATTTCTGTGGCGTCTTGCATTATTCTAATTGCATATGTAGTGTAATAGGAATTATTTTAAATTGGTGATAACTATATGTTTAACATTCACACATATAAATTTCGCATGTTTGTTGTGACTTTGTGCATTTCCCCTACGCAATTTTTAGTTACATAAACGTTAGCAAAATTTTTCCTTTTTTCTGTTTCCACACCATTTTTTGCGTGTTAACAAGAAAGAAACTTGGCCATGAAATCTAATGTTATGGTAAACATTCATTAAATTAATTTGGTCCATTACAGCAAAACTACTTCACACGACATGAAAAATAGAAAAATTCTTCCAGTTTTACGTGCCACGATAATGATCCATAGATTAAAAGGAGGTGAATGAATAATTAAAGTTAAATAATGAAATAAGACTGAAGGAAACGGCAAAATCACGCGAAAACTCACGTTTAGGATGTTATCCACCATTAACTTATTTTGTCTGGAATCGCAGAATAGACATCTCACACTAGAGATGGGCGCTCTACCATTTTTTTTTTAATTCGCCCTAACCTGGATACTTGTCTCCATGACTATCTAATCACTCTCATGTAATTTTCCACTTAATCACGAACACAGAAACTTGGAAGACAGATGGAAACACCAATACCATGAAAGAGACTCAAACCCTCAATGGATTTTGCCTCACGATGGACAGCCTAATGTATAATAAAACCGCTCAACTATACCACATCAGCTCCACTGAGACACCATGCCCCCAACATAGCATTGATTTATTTGATTTGGTTTGCTGAATTTTAGCGTTTTTTCAGGATTGAGGCTATATGAAACCTGGACCTATAGTTTAAGGTATAATTCGAATCGGGAATAGAACCCGAAACCTCGTTTTTGTCGCTAGGTCAGCTGCGAGAGCTCAACATAAGAGAAAGTTTCAGTATCTAACTAGCATCATCAGTAAATGCTTCATTTGTTTATTCCTAAAGATAAAAATTTATCGCTGGAGCCACTATTTCCTATCCTTAACCATTCTTTCCATAATTATATGCAATACATTTCATTTTACCAACCATTCCCTTTAAGTTAAAAAAAAGAAAAAAAGAAACAAAGAAAATAAAAGTAACAACAGAAATTGCGAAAGAAGTCCTTAGTGTTCCCTACAACACAAGAATTAAGGCTATCGCGTCTTGAAAAGGTGTCGTGAAAGGTGTCATCCTGTCTCGGAAACTGTATCTGTATATATGAGAGGCGGAACCTGTTAATAATCCACGTTAAAAACTGTTTCTTGCTACGTCTTACAATTATTAGTATATAGGGATCCATATTGAAAGAGAAAGTTCTACCATTGCTTACTACTTCTGATCTCAGTAGAAGAAAAAGTTTAGATGAAATCTATTCTTCGCATACTTAATCCGTATAAAAATTGTTTGCCGGTTTCTATTAACGTTTTTGTTCTAACGGAACCAATGTGGAAACCAGAACTAACAGGAGACTTCAACCATTTCTGGTTGAAATGGAGGGATGGAAGAGAAGATAAAATTTATTCTTAGGAAGTTGAATTCATTTTGGAAAGCCACTACTCAATATATTTTACTGCTTTTGCTCTACAGTGATCAATATTAAAACCGGAGATGGTAGTATACTTCTGCCACTTGTGATTTCAGTACAGTGTAACAAATAGAGATGGTATCCTATTTTGAGTCGCTCAGTTGATTTAAAAAAATGTCACTGTCTGTTACCATATTTTTGGATGACAATGAACGTCGAAATCAGAAATAGTTGGTTTTTACCACTTTCGGTTTCAGTAGAAGATTAATGGAGGGGGTGCAACCTGTTCTTGGAATGCTGTATCAATTCGAAGAAACGTTACTCGTTATCTCTTCCCGTCTTTGCTAAATGGAAATGAATATTGAAAGCAGAATTACTAGTGAACTTCTATCATTTCCAGTTTTAGTAGATGGTATGCTTCCTTAAGACATTGAATCGATTCCAGAAAGAAGCTAGTCGCTATCTACTACCGCTTTTGTATTATGGTGATCAATCTTGAAACTGCAAGTAATAGTACATTTTTACTTCTTCTGGCTTTAGTAGAGTAATACGGGTGAATATGGCGCTTTTGCTTGGGAGAATGAATCGATTACAAAACCATTTCTCGATATATATTACCGTTTTCGTTCTTTGGAGATTAATATTGAAACCAGGAGTAGCAGTAAATTTTACCTCTTCCGGTTTTAGTAAAGTGTTAGGAGTGGAAATGGTATCTTAATACACTGAATCGATTAAACAAGAAGCTTGTCGTTATTTATTACCGTTTTTGTTGTATGGCAATCAACGTTGAAACCCTACCTAAAATTTTTACCACTTCCCATTTAAATTGAGTAATACGGATAAAGATTGTTTCCTTTCTTGAGATTCCCGACAACCCAATACCGACATTCCAATCACCTTGTCGGTATCTATTATTTTTTTTTGTTTTATGGCTATTAGCGTTGAAACCGGAAATAGTAGATATCTACCACATCCGGTTTAGTTAGAAGGTTAGTGGAGCAGATGGGATCTATCCTTGAGATGCTGAATTGGTTTCGAGAAACCGCTTGTTGGTGTATTTTACCTAAAAGCGACCTTTTACCTTTTACTTCGATTCCTAAAAATAAATAAATAAAATTTATTGTCGCTGCCTGTTATAGATTCTTGTTCTATGGATATCAGTATTGAAACTGAAACTATTAGTAAATCTAAACCGTTTCCTGTTCAATTAGGGTGTTACAGTTGGATATAGTATATTCTCTTAAGACGCTGAATTGATTAAAAAAGAACTGCTTATTGCTATGTATTAACTTTTTGTTCCATGGCGATGAACGTTGAAGTTGATAACGGTTGATTTGTACCACTTCCAGTTTAAATAGAGCACTAATGCAGAAGATGGATTAGGCCTATATTGGGGCACTGAATTGATTCCAGAAATCGCTTCTTTGATTTCTCTTGTGCTTTTGATTCTATGTAAATCAATATTGAAAGCGGAAGCACTAGTGTATTTCAACCAATTCCAGTTTTGGTAGAGTCTTGTAGGTAAAGACAACATATTTCTTTGAGACATTGAATAGCTTACAAGAGACTACTTGTCGCCATCTATTACCGTTTTTATTCTATGGAGGTTTTTGTTGAAACCGGAAATGATCGATTTCTACCACCTTGTGTTTGAATACAAGGGTTAACAGTCGAGATGGAACCTATTCTTGGGACAAAATCGATCCTCGGTGTATTTTACCGTTTTTGCTCTGGTACCTGTTGACAGACAGACAGACGTACACTCATGTCCAAAATGATTGTCACATATCTATAACTATCTTCTTGTGAGAATATAATTTGATAATGATTTTGTAGGGTACTTTTAATACTATGTGTATAATCGGAAAATGCGTATTTGTGGTAAATTTCATAGGAAAATAATTATAAATACGAAAAGTAGAATGAGTAAAACAAATTGTTGCTAAATGGACAAGAAAGTTTTGTTTTCGTTTCATTGTTCTTTTGACATGAAATTTGCCACATACATGTCTTTGCCGTTTGTACACATACTAGCATTATAAGAAACACCGGGCGAATTCGTTATCAAATTATATTCCTACAACAACATATTTATATGTATGTGACAATAATTTTGGACAAGAGTGTACATAGCCATCCTATAAAACTTCTGACAGACATAACAGATTGGAGGTCTAAAACAATATAAATTTTGGCCCTGATATCAGGGTGAGAATTACAAGCGATGGTCGGTAATTTCCCTCCTCAATCACATTTTGATCTCGACAAATAAACTGAAGGATCCCTGCCGAGAATATTGTTTTCCCCTGAAATCGTGATTAGTGATAAAGCGTTTGAGTATGTTGTTAAGTTCCTATGTTTTTTTTTTCATGTAACTTTAATCTCCCAGCCATATTCCAAAATAAAAGATGTAAACTATTCACTTCTGTCTCTTCTGATTTTGTACTCACAGCTACGACGATATACACATCATTTTTCCCTGGTTTCGATGTCCCGAAGTTTAACTATTTTCATTTTGTTTATAGTTGTCAGTTGCAATCGTTTCCTTATGTTTTTCAATTCGTCGTCGGAGGGGAATTTGGACAGTATCATTATAATAACTACGAATAACAAATTCACGTAGGGATCTTATATTGTAATTTACATACGGAAGAACAGATACATGAAAATAAGTTTTTCGAATCCCGCCAAGTGAACTTTGTGGTGGACAAACACCGTGTGCGTGGGTTTTCTCGGGGTTCTCCCGTTTCCTCCCACTTTCTTCATTCCACCATTTCATTCATTACTCATTATCACCGTCTCCTTTAGCCTAACCGGCATAACCGTGGGACGTAAAACTCAAATTTCATTTCATTTCAAGTTTTTCGAAACGTAGAATTGAACAAGACTATCTTCACTCTTGTCATCACTTTAAAGTAAAAGGAAAATTATATCAATTTAGTTATTTATCTGTATTTTACCGTAAAAATGCACAGAAAAGAAATTACTATTATGTTTGAGTACGTTAGTAAACTGTGCTCATAATTTAGCTTTGAAATTGTGATGACCTTTTATGTTATTCTCTTACAATGTTGAGCTAAGAATTATTTGCTTCAAAGTTATTAGCTGAGAGACATAGCTCTTTCAATTTATAACTTACACATTACTTATAGTAATTTACAATAGTGATAAGTAATTAGCTACAGATTGAACTAAGTAGCACCCTATAAATATCCCTATGCCTAATTCTATATACGTTATGACATTTCTTTTCTCACGGACATTCTTACTGAAATAACACTTTGCAGTAGAGCTGCCAACCTCAGAAAACAAAATTATTGATTTTCGTTTTGAAAATTATCGTACTTAACAAAAAACATCGTATAGTGTATTCTTTATGCACATGGTATTTGTAGAAACAAATATAAGACTAATAATAGCAATAGTAATCATTAGTTTCGAATACCAAATTGGTGTCACTATCCTTACCGTCTTTTAAAATCCTTATTACCACTACTCTGAACAACAATATTTCCACCCCTTCGTAAACGCAGCTGAACTTAAGGAATGGGTGCATGGTTGCCATTTGCCAATTCTCAGATAATTGTTGGTTTATTTTAGCTGGAATGTTTAAAACTTCAGTGTGTGTTTTATAATTATTAAATGCATATCCACAATTTATTTGCACATTCAAAAACTGAAAAAAAATGTACGTTCTAAAATTTTCGTATATTCATCTATTATCGCAAGGGCATTATCGTATATCAGTGGTTCTTAAACTTGTTTTTACTGCAACCCAGATTAAATAATATAAAATATTTTGTGGCCCACCTACTTTCATTCAAATACACATTGACATTCTACGTAATGGTGGTGTATTTCAAAGCAACTATATTTTGCAAATCACTAAATTTCTCGCGACCCACACTTTGAGAAACACTGTCGTATATAGCATTAAAGTTTAAATCATCGTATATCACGATAAATGATCCTATGGTTGTCAAGCCTGCTTTGCAGTGCTTATGTACTCAAACGAGAGATATTTAATTAGGTGTAGAACAAAAGTGTCTTCAAATTCAGTTTTTCTGTTCCGTATTGTAATTTTGATTTGTTGGTGAAAACTTTAATGACGTGACTGAGTGGAATAACCTGATCAGCCGTCAGCCACCTGTTCACCTTCCACTGACAGTTATTGTATGTAGACGAGGCACGTGGGACATTAATAAGGTCGTCTTTTGATCTCGTTTGTAATCGGTGTGGTGGAACGAGAGAAGAATGAATGCCGGGTGGAACTACATATGCATTTGTAATAAAGTCGAATTATTATATTTCATGCTCTATAAATTACATGGAATGAAATGTGCAAATACCATGTAAATGCGCAGGAATATAATATTTTATTTGCATTTTATATATTGTCACTATTTGTTATAACCGCATAACTATGAAACAAATAATTAATTTATATCTTTTTAATAATGAGAGTAGCGTCTGCTTCAACCAACTGTTGATCTACATGAGAGAACGTGTTGACAAAAGCATTTTTCTTCTTTTTCGAGAAAAAGGAATTCAAGATTATACATGCAATGGTTAAGGAATGTGCCCTCCTGAAGATAAGAAACTGTCAAAATTGCGCGTATGATGTCGCAGAGGATTAATTTCTGGTGATGGATACACTCGGTTGGAGAAGTGTAATAATATTTCCAGGCCAACAATCATGAGTGAGATTTGTCCTGCGTTTTCCTTAATCACGCCAGGCAAATGCCTGGATGGTCCCAGGTCTCAGGTCCCTGGAAAATAAGGTTCCAGATTTCTGCCCCACTTCCCAGGGAAGTAGGATCGCTGAAGGACGTCATTCCTCAGATATGACGGACTAAAATGACCATCGATGCCGAAAGCCCAGAAATATAATTACTTATTAATTTTGGGTTGTTCTATTTTGAGCCAATGCTGGCTTTCTTCGCGTGCAAATTATCCTTCGATTGGTAATCTCCGATCTTTTATTGAAGTCCAATATTAACATTTACCTTGTATGACTATACAAAAAAATAAATAAGCTCTGCTAGAAACGGTAACGAAAATCGCGCAAAACGTACATTTATTTCTATTTCTAGGAGTTTCAATTTTGTCCGGTAGATGTCAACAGCTAGAGGATGTTTGCTGATATCTAACGGCACGTAAGTTACTTCTACCATTCTAGAATTATATACCTATGTTTCAATAGTTGAAAATGGAAATGGATAGCCACTATTAAAGTCATCGTTACCCATCAAGATGGTAACACATTTACTCCTTTAACGAATTCGGCCGAGATAATCGCTCTAGCTATTTATTAAAAAAAATAATTTAAAAATTCTCTTTCGTTCAAGAGTTATCGTGTGGAGTAATGTGCGAACGAACGTTCCAACATTACACTCTTACTTGCGTGATCCTAATAAAACCTAAACCAACACACTTACCATTGCATACCATATACACTTAGCAACTATTTACTTTAAATCTTAATCGGATATCATTCATCTTAACGTATTCTGTTGACATTACAAAGTAATAATATCTTGAAATGTTCGATCTACGATTAGTTTCCAGATATCGGGCTATTTATATATTAGAAATAGAATATCGGAAATATGCGGAATTCCAGGTAATAAGGACGGACTCAACAAAAGTTACGTACAACCTAAATAGTAGGAAATTTTATTTGAGGTGTTTGATTATAGTACCAAACTGCTCTGTGTTGTCAGTTCTTATGCCTTAAGCTATGTTTAATTTTGAAAATCTTTCTCTTAGGATGTACAATTTCAAAATAAATTGACTATTATTTTGACCGTTTAGAATGCGTTTTCTAGAAACAAACCTTTATTGAGTTAGTGTGTATATGATATCAGTTTATGCCAATAAAATAAAATACACATAATTTGACTTGAAGACGAGAAAATTTATAGATCCGGATGGCATAGCAGTAGAAACATGGAAAAGTTTGGGATCAGAGAGTTTAGATGCGTTTTGATGCACATAATCTTGAAGAGGAAAAAAATAATGCCAAGTCAATGAAGGGATAGTGTTATTGTACATACTTTCAACGTGAAGGGAGACGTAGGGGATTGTGAAATCAAACTAATGTCATATTGGATGAAAAATTGGTATACAATTGTAGATAGGCGATTACGGGAGGAAACACCAATAGGAGAAGAACAACTTGAATTTATGCCAGGAAAGAGCATAACGGATGCAACTTTTGTACTAAGACAAACTAAGGAAAAACATAAAAAAAAAAAAGAATTGCATATGGCCTGATTTAGAAAATGCCTACAACAGAATACCGCGTCAGAATGTATGGAAAAGAAAGGAATGCCAGAGAAATATGTAAGAATAATGTAAGATATGCATACAGCAGCTACGATGCAAGTAAGGAGTAGTCTCGGATTAACACGCCAAATCCTTGGTAGGGTTGGAATTCACCAGAGCTCAGTCTTAAACTTTTACGTTTTCAACGTTGTCATGGGTGTTATAGCTCAAGACCTGACGAATGAAGCCTGTTGGTGTATGACATTTGCCGACGATATTGTACGACTATGCAATACAAATATGGAACAAGTTGAAAGGAAAGTAGAGAGTTGGAGGAAGTTTTTGAAGAGGCCTAAAAGTTAATAGAAAGGAAACGGAATATCCTGACTTCAAGGATAAGGGAATGGGAAAGTAAGGCTACAAAGAAACCAATTGATTGAAGTGAAAACATTAAATATGTACTTAGAGTCATTTTTTGCCAAGAATGATGAGTTGGACGTGGAAATAATGCACAGAATGCAAGAGGAATGTCGAAATTGGAAGAAAGTATGTGGAGTTCTGTATGTCCGCAAAATCACGGTAGAGAATAAAGGAGTGATTTCCAAAGCAGCGGTTAAGCTAGCAATGATATACTTAGCAGAAACATGACCAATAAAGAAAGCACAAAAAAGAAAAAGAAAAAGAAAAAGAAAAAGATTGAATGTTATTGAACTGAGAACGCGGCGCTGGATGTGTGGGATAACAAAAGATAGAAGATCGAGAAATGAAAACGTAAGAGGAGCAACAAGGTTATAGAGACACCTAAGAAGATTCTAGAAAGAAGACTGCAATGGCATGATCATTTAATGAGATAAACAAACGACTATGTGATCAGAAGAGTGATAGCAATGGAAGTGATTGGGAAGAGATGTAGAAGGAGATCAAAAAGGAAATGAATGAATGTAGTTAAGAATGATTTTAGGAAGAAAGACATAATAGAGACGGGACTCTATAGAGAAAGCCCCTTAGTAACGTCGATCTCACATGTATAAAAATAGACGGAGAGAAAGGAGAAGATGTAAATAACTGTAAACTAACACTCAGTGTTTAAGTTTTACAATAATATTTTCTATTTGGTGAGTTTTCATGTGCTAGGCTTGTTTTGGCTCGTGTTCGAAAATAAAATAAGAAATTTAATTCTAAGAACGGACCACGGTGGCTTAGTGGTAGAGTGCTTACCTCTGGTACGAGGGCTCCCTGACTTGATCCCCTGCCAAGTAACTTTAAAGTGGACAACATCGTGTTCTTAAATTTCTCGGGGTACTTCCGTTTCCTCTCACATTCTCATTCCACCAATTCTTTCATCACCATTCACTGGCCTTAATTATTCGTCTCCTGTTGCCTCACTGGCATAACGTGGGACGTTAAACTAAAGGATTTCATTTCATTTTTAATTCTAAGAATACAGATTTCTTCTTAGTTCTACAATAAAGATGTCCTAATTATATTATTAATGTAAATGTTGTCTCCTAACTTGAGGCGATATGATTAATAGCACTTTCAGTGGTATTGCTCCATCCTTATAAAATGTTCGTTAAAAAAAAAAAAAACAAAGAAAAACATATCGATCCAGTTGAGGTTAAGTGCTGGAAAATATTTTCCACGAAACCTTTTAACTGGGAGAGGAAGTTTTTTCATTAACGTTTCATTTTTTTGACGTATTAATTTACATGCACATTTATAATACCAGACAATCATACAAAGACTCCAAGGAATAGGAAATTTATATTTTTTTTTCTGTTTAACTATAATATATTTTTTGCTTGCGAGGAACACACACTTATCTCAAGGCAAAATCATGAAATTTTTTGTAGTAGAAGTAGTGATGGCAAGGTGTCATTAGTAATACAAAGATCAAGTTTGAACAAGGAAGCAGCGAATTTGAATTGACTCGATATTTGAGGAAATAAAAAGCAAACGTTTTACAAGGTGATCGAGTAATTAATATTGGTTTCAAATTGTAATAAAGTAAGGCCAACTAGTGTATATAGTTCCACTAATCATATTTAAGCAATACATATCTTTGTCTATAAAAAACAAGTTCTTCCGTAACAACCCCTGAGCAACTTGTGGTATCGAGGTCAGTTTTTAACTTGGTTTACGCCATGCATTTCGTAGTTACGGAAAACGCATGGCAATCTCACATGCATGTTCACCTTGAATATATTAAGCCTGTTTTGCTTCTCTTCTCATCGTTTCTTTTTCTCAGAATCATTTTCCAATTATCTTTTAAACTTTGCAGCACTAAAATATCATTACTCTATTTTTCTTTCACGTTTAGCTGTAAGAAAAATGTTAATATTGTTTGAAACTACTGAATAATGTGATGCTGGAACATAACTGAGAATTCTCCTTGACACGATTGGTAAATATAATTTTACAGTGAACTTGCGGATGGGGCTGAGTTCAATCTCAGCTTATGAGAGCTTGATGATCAACTATCTTAATTTTTGTCCTCGTGTGTTTCTCTCTCTCTCTCTCTCTCTGCTTAGATTTCTCGTTTTCTTCATACTGCAATTTTCACCAATTTTATCATTATTATTTATTTCAAAGCGTGCACCCGAAAATTTTTGTTCGGAGAGACCCAAGCTTTGCGGGAGTCCAATACTAAAAACCACTACGTCTATGTAGTACTGAACGAATGGGATTTATTCTGCACTCGATAAGACGATAAGTAATTGTAAAATACTTCCACCTATATTTTCAAGGGAAAAAAACGATATAACTAGATTGTTTTCTTAAGAGTACAGATGAATTTGCGTGGTGGACTCGAATTGAGTTCCTGACGGGAGCTCACGTGGTTCGGATTCCACATTAATCAGTAGGTACCGTCTGATATAGCCTCGCTGCTGAAAGGGGCCTTAAAATCAAAGTCAACTCAAGTACAGATGAAGTTTTTATTGAGAGTATGTTGAGTTACGAAGTTTCTGGGAGGGGGTCCAAACCCAGTGAATTCCCCTCATAGGTGCACCTCTGATTCATTTGTATTTCTCGTAGTCACAAAATCGTGATAAGTTATAACATCTCGTTGTTTAAAGCTAAAATATAATATTCCATGAACACTGTAATACTATTTTTAGCTTAATCCTTGCTTTTGGAACAGTGGTAATATTGACATGTCTCGTCATTTTCTGTTTCAAAAGCAAATCCAAAAGCCAGTAATATAAAATTCTTTGAAATACTAATATGTATTACAAGCAGGAAGGTAAAAGCTGGAGGGTGAGGGTCAGCCAGACTCCAGACTAAGATAGGTATATTATGAGTTTACTATAAACTTTGAAAAATATATACGTTATCTTAAATAATTTTTGTTACTGAAAAAACTGGGAGAGCATAGCCTCCCCGGGCTAGATCTTCCACTGATTACAAGCTTTTAATTTTCGGACTGAAAGTGACAATGATCATGAGAAGCTCAAAATACTGCTTATTACTTTTTAATGTTAGTATTTACTTTTGAACTTTTGTTTTCATTTTAGTGAACGTAGATAATCATTTAGGAGTAAAGTAAACCGGTTGAGGGACCTTGACCCAGATATCATACGAGTCATTTGACCAGCCAACAGAGTAACTTTTGCTGTAATACAGACGATCTGAAACATTTTTCTACGGAATATGTCCAACTGCTTCTAATGTTAAAACTCAAATATCTTGGTTACCCAACTATTTTTTGCCCTTGACACTTCGTATTAAAAAACGTTTGAACACGATTAGTGTTAACCTTCACCGACTTTACTGACGAGGGTGCTGTTTCCTTTTGATCAACAAATTTTTAAAAAAGTAAATAAATAAAGATAAAGCTTGAAGGTTGTACGTAATAATGACGACTGCATTATATAATAAAGACAAAATGTTGAATGACGTAATAAATGATGAATATTCGACTCATTGCTCGCGGGTTAACTTAAGAGTATGTTTTGTATTCCATACGAGTGTACTCGATATACGCTATTATGCATCATTATGTAGGAGACAGAAAGGTTGATTGGAGTGCCTCTCAAAGAGTTCTTGAAAGAGTATAATTGTGCATTTGATGTAGATATTGTAGTTATTTTGAAATCTGCTTTTACATATTTCCAAGAGCAATAGTTTGTTTACTGTTGAAAAGTAAATTTTTTAAGTAGCATATTTAATGAAAAATGAAAAATCCTAGAAACTTTTAAATATAAAATAGTGTAGATACGTAGTGTTCATGATTCACATATATATACACAGGTACGAATCCAAGGGGGGCTATAACTCCCTTTGACGCTCAGGTATACACTGGATAAAATGGGCTTCAATCCTGCATTACACTGGATAAGGATGCAAATTATGGTTTAGCCCCTCCCTTGATCATATCCTGGATCCACCACTATATATATTCCAGAGGTGTTGAAGAATGGACACTAGTTATTAATGAGAACCTGCCGCAGTGCTGCCAACACGTACGTTTGTGTTGCCTGAGTACATGCAACGAAGGAGACTATGCCGTGATTAAAAAAAAAAAAAAAAATACTGGTCTGATCTTACATGCTAGGTTATACGTATAACTCAGCACAACACCCAAACTACATCGTTATACTTTAAACATGATGGACGCCCACACTACCGTGAGTGTGCTAAACTGGCAGGCAAATTTTGCTGTGTTGCTCAAGTATAGAGTATGAAATTCTAGGTCTGAATTCAGTACACAAGTCAGGGAGTTTAGTTGTCTTTTTTTTGTCACACAAATCTAATTTATCCAGATGCCCATCGCCAAACTAAAATATTCACTATTGTTCCACCATAATACCTTCGCGCAAAATTATTCGGCGATATTATTTCCAGCAATATTGTTTCACCATAATATATTTGCGCTTACTGTTGATTTCCTTAGCCCATGGAACATACTCGTAATTTGTATATATTAGTCCATGCGAACATTTACAGATTGACTGAAATGTTTTGAACACGTGAGTTAACATTTAAACCAATAATTAAACAGATATGTTCTAACAGTAATGATAAAAAACTACTTACATTGGCTTATTACTGAATAAAATAAAATGAAATTTCTACTTTTATGTTCCACGAATATGCTCTGTAGTGAGAAAGAGACGGGTGATTAATGAGAATGAATGATTATAAAAGAATGGGTGGAATGGTCATGTGGGAGGAAACGCCAGAATGGTGAGAAAACCCACGGACACGATGTTATCCACCACAAACTCATATGGCCTGGGTTCGAACCAAGGACCCCTCACTCCACCCTGAACACGAGTGAGCGCTCCACCATTGATCCACTGTGTCCATCGATAATGAATACTTGTGTTATGTCAGACTAGTAATGAACATAATATTCTGTTCCAGTGAGTGAACGATATAAGAGAAATCAATCTACCTTACGAAACTTAAGGAAAAGCTGAACTCTTCAAACATTTGCTTTTATGATTTTTTTTTTTACTTGTAGACCTCGGAACACAAAACACAATACCTCCACGATGTAATCTTTTGCAAATCTACAACCATATACCACCATGTACCACCGTAAACACTAATCACTTCAGAGCTGAGGACAGGCCCGTAGCCAGGCCAAAAATGTAGGGGGGTCGGTAGAAATTAAGGGAGCCCCATCCAACCATATTTTAGTTCATCACAATATTATAATTTATTTGCATGCATACGGTGAAAATTTTAGGAGGGCAGTAAAAATTTAGGGGGCCAGCCCGCCGTGACGCCCGTGGATATGGGACTGGCTGAAGGGGAGAAAGAATATAAATAAACATATGTTTGTATACTTAGCACAATATTTCGTGTGAGGTTATTGAAAAAAAAAAGTTGAAGTTTCAAAGTAACCTAAGATACATAAGAAATTTGTCAATATTCCTCTTCTTCAGGCTCGAAAAGTCCTGGACGCCAGGTGGCTACTAAATAAGTTAAATCCAAAATAAAATTATGTAGGGCCATGTATAAAAATATAATATTATGGTTCCTAGATTTGAGAACAAGCGCCTAGGACACAAAAAAATTTTCGAGCACTTATCTTGTTTCTTTTGATGCCCTTTCGGCAACCTAACCATTTGTCTGCCTCTATTCGCTACAACTTTCTTCAGCTTCAAACCACCGCTGTGACCACAAAAGCATTTCCCTTGTAGAAATATAGTAAAAAAGTAAAAGAAAGTGCTTATTTGTTGTCGTAGTATAATAGCATGGAGATTCACGACTAATCTTCAAAATAACAAAAAGTTATAATATGGTGGCCTAGGTATTCTCAATCTGCGCATGAGTTAATTTGAACTGATATAGTACTTAGACTTCTAATGTTTTTGGTGTAATACAATAGTAAAGTAATCCTACTTAAGTGTACAAGTATCTAAAATATTTGTAATGACAGAATATTACAAAAGACCTTTAATTTATTTCAAGCTAGAAAAATAGGTCTTATTAACACTTTACGTTTATATAAAGTAAGTGTATTACTTATTTTGAGACTTTCAATTTCACTATTCCATTAAATTTATTCGTAATTTGCAGTAAGAAACTGTAATATACCCTGGAGCTTCCAATGCGACTCACAGAGCGATACAAACCTGTGAGGTCACGCCAAAACCCCTGTTTGAGTTGCCGTGACGTAAGCAGCTGCTTTTTGCATTGTTTGAAGCATTGTATCTCTCTAATGAAGAAATATTGTTTTCTGATATTTTTGGTATGTGGTACATTGAAGACTAGCTCTACACGATGACGTCTTTAAATTACAACCTTTGGTCAAAAAGGAAATGTCCATTATTCAAGGTTACACTGGATAAATAAATCATTTTTTGAGATTTCCTGTAGTATGGGATCTTGATTTTCCAGACATGTCTCCTCCCAACTTCAATTTTTTTTTTTACGACCTTGCTAACTGTCTTTCCTCCTCACCTAATGGCTAATACGCGCGACTTTGGTGTACGTGGTTCCGGGTCCTATTCCCGGTAGGAGATTATTGAACGCATTTCGATTGTTCGGATTTAATCTTAAACTGTAGGTCCACGTCTCATATAGCATTGATGCTGAAAAAGGAAGCTGAACTTCAGTGAACAATAAAAACAAAATATTTAAACTTGAAGACAAAAAAGCTGCCTCGCTAATGTTCACTCCTTATGTGCGAGCGGTCCCGGGTTTGATTCCAAGTGGGGGCACTCGGTCGAAGAAGTGTGAAAAGCTTTTTCAGACCATCCATCCTGAATGAGGTTTATCTGGGTTTCCCTCATTTACACCAGGCAAATGCTGGGGTGGTGCCTAACATTAGGTTCAGGACGTTTCCTTCCTTGCCCAATCTCTTCTTTTTTCCCTTTCCTTGGATAGTGTGCTCGCCGAGGGACGTCATCTCCCACACGTGACGGGCTAAATGGCCATAGATGTCGAAAGCTCAGAAATCTAAATCCTAAATCCTAAAAAAAGCTTTCTTATGCTACTATATTAATAAAGATTATTAACATCTTACGTTAGAAACACGCCTTTAACAATAGAAAATAAATAAGCATGAAAAGTAAAATCCGTATAAAAAAGAGGAGTATAATTCGAGAGATACAGAAAATAGAACAGACATATATATATATATATATATATATATATATATATATATATATATATATATATATATATATATATATATATATATATATATATATATACACATTTTCCAAGATTTTCATTCGAACAAGTTCCGAGGTAGTATCTTCAATAGACACTAAATGATTTCATTTGCAATCTTACTCATGATAATTTGTGTTTTCCTGTGGCTATATTCTTTCAGTTTTAAACAATAATTAAATACGGAGACACACTACAGTATATCTAACAAATATACAAAACAACAATCAGTAAAGATCAACATTACGAGAAGCGTCTGGCAGATTAATATATGGTGGCCTCGATTTAATTCACCTAAATTTCACCCAGGTTTCTTTTATTATCTATATGAATGAGCTTCCGGGCTTTTACAGCCTTTTGTTGTTCCACAACGCATTCCTTTACATTATATGTGTTAAATCTAATAGCGTGTATGCACGTAACAACACACTCCGCGCTTTAGTAGCAATAATTTACATTATAAAGAGAGTTATAGTAATAAATATCTTTATGATCTATTCAATTTTCAGCTCATACTTGAAACTTTGCATGTACTTAATGACAAATGTACTCAGAACAAATGCACCGGAAGAAGAATTTATTGGCATCACTATTCATCAGGTTTCGTAAGAAGGATATCTTAGGTCCAGTACTTGATACCAGCATTGTAATTCCTAAACTCTTTCTTTCTCTTCCTTATTCCATTTCTGGGCAATGTGCAATAAAAAGCAAGCGTATTAACTTCTAGGCTAGTTGATTAGTTATCTAGGGTTTTACTTCTACCAGACACAATGGCGTGGCAAACGGGCTCCTAGGGCCCACAATGCTGAACACACATGTCAAAAGGGGTCTCATTTAAGTTTTGAAGGATAACTTTATGATGTTACGATATTAAAATCAACTTTTGAGGTTTCGTATTATTTCACACCATTTCCTCGATACTGTTCTACAGTCTCTTAATACTTTCAGATTGCTGCCTAAAAAATAATTTAATTTACCGCAAACACTGTGTGTAGAGACTGGAATACTAAACTGAAATGTTTTGACAATATTCAATAACTTTCATTAGAGAGTGAATTAAATTTTATCTTCTTGCTTGGTAGCAAACAATGGCTGCTCTTGAGAAGTCACATCGGTCAAAAAAAAAAAAAATAAAAATAAAATAAAATAAAAATAAAAAATAAAAAATAAAGAAATAAATAAAAAAGGTACAAGCAAAGAGAAGTAAACTTGCCTAATGTACTAATTATTACGTATATCTTTATGAAGCTTTTTCCCATAGGACTTTTTTCACCGA
The DNA here is from genome assembly GCF_964235325.1 of Thermobia domestica. Classification (NCBI taxonomy): domain Eukaryota; kingdom Metazoa; phylum Arthropoda; class Insecta; order Zygentoma; family Lepismatidae; genus Thermobia; species Thermobia domestica. The sequence goes on from NC_137459.1 coordinate 246,763,728, forward strand.
TGTGACTTTCCTTCAGAGCCGCCACTGGTAACAATGACAACAACATTAATTTGGGCACACTACTACTACTACTACTACTACCACTAATAATAATAATAATAATAATAATAATAATAATAATAATAATAATAATAATAATAATAATAATAATAATAATAATAATAATAATGTGCATTTTTTAATAATAAGAGCAAGTAGTGACTGATTAGGTAGAAGATCCAAACTAAAAGAAATATTTTCTATTGCGTATACCTTTTGCGTGTCTTAATGAAGGTGGAAGAGGAGAGTTTTTGACATTTTCGCGCGGGCACCACGTATCTCCTCCTGTGTTGACCAGACGATAGCGGTATTCTACTGTTAAAACTAGAACATGTTATTGTTACTATTTATTCAACATTGAGTGTTTCTATGATATATATGCGAGCATATGTATCTGTATAGTAGAGGATGATTGGATTCTTAGTAATATGCAGCTTTTATTTTAAAATTTCCTAGAGAAGGAAGATTGTGCAAAGCTATAAAATTATCCTTTTATTGACTTTTTTCTATTAACCCTTTATTGCACAAATTAATTTTGGTCGTGTTGAAATTATTTTTCTTCTTTCTTTCTTCGTGAATTACGTAGATAAATGTAAATAATATAATATGATTTTTTAAATGTTTTTACTTCTGGAGTATCAAGTTACAGGATAGATGTCGTGGTTGTATTACACTAGAGAAAAGAGAGTTTAGTATCAATATAAGCAGAAACCATTTGGTATGGAAGAGTGTGAAACAATTATTATTATTATTATTATTATTATTATTATTATTATTATTATTATTATTATTATTATTATTATTATTATTATTATTATTATTTGATGTTAAGAGAACAAAAAAGAGGGGGTTTTGTAAAATATTTACAACTAACAAATGTGCACGTTTCGTGCTTTCTGTAGATATGTTTTTTGACGCTCTCTGACACTCTCTGTTCGACCTATGCCACTAGACGCAAACTGCGTGGTGGAAAGCTTAACTCCATTGGTGCCACATGGCGTCTGCGTGCGCTATTCGCTAATGTACACATTTTAAGATTATTATTATTATTATTATTATTATTATTATTATTATTATTATTATTATTATTATTATTATTATTATTGATTTACTATGATGCCAATTGGCATCAAAATGCATTTTAGGGTTAACTCATACCGTTGTTCTTTACCACGTCAACTGCAAACTTGGACAGAAAAAAATCTACTATCATTTTTTCTATATTTATTGACCGTTGAAATGATAAACATAACATATTAACCATAGATTGAAAGCATAAAAATAATAAAAAAATGATGTATTGGTATTAAGGGAAAATTGAAAGAAGTTTCATAAAAATTGTTTTAAAAAACGGGAAAGATTTTATTATTATTATTGGAAAAATAAGAGTATACGTAAGGACAAGAAAAGGAAAGTGTAGAAGGATATTCCCTGAATTCTACCAACAAATACATTTGTGGCAACCAAATAAGTATGTGTGTCTTGAATTTTAAAGTAGCAATTAAAGAAATATTTCAAGATAACAATGTAATAAAAATAATTATTTTCAGAGCTTGAGAACAGTTGAAAGTTTCTTTTTGTTCTCATTTCTGACGATAAGATGTAACAAATGTAGAGTTAATTCTTCTGTATCGGAATATGAAGAATTGAGTGTATTTATAAAAATTAGAAACACAACAAAGTTTGTGGGTTTGTATTTTTTTTTTTTTTTTACCGCTTTGCACAAAAGTTTGCCTTATGCCTAATTCTTGCTCGACATTTAATCACTTCTACAGCAAAATATGCTCAAGATGGATAGTGATTACAACAAAAATATGCTTTGTTTGGTCAAAATTCTGTGCTATGTACGTATATTTATAGACAACAGGAGGGAAATATGGTATATGGTTTACGGACAGTCACATACTTCAAATTGTTGACAACATACTCACCACATGCTCTCACACAACCAATATTTATTTATTATTTTTCTTTATTTGAAGTTTAACGTTCCTTTCCAAGGAAAAAATGAAATGAAATCTTTCACGTTCCACGGTTTCATGAACTTCCATCTTCCATGAAATGAGGATTTAGGATTTAGGATTTAGATTTCTGGGCTTTCGGCATCTAAGGCCATTTAGCCCTTCACGATTTGAGGGATGACGTCCCTCAGCGAGCACACAATCCGAGGAAAGGGGAGGAAGAAAGGATTGGGAAAGGAAGGAAGCGGCCTGGGACCTATAAGTTAGGTACCACCCCGGCATTTGCCTGGTGTGAATGAGGAAAACCCAGGAAAACCTCATTCAGGGTGGCTGGCCTGAAAAAGCTGTTACACTTTTTCGACCGAGTGACCCCACCGGGAATCGAACCCGGGACCGCTCGCACCGAAGGCGAGAGCGTTAGTTCCATGAAATGAGTTTTACGTTCCACGGTTATGCCGGTTAGGGCAAAGGAGACAGTGATGAGTAATGAATGAAATGCTGGAATGAGGAAAGTGGGAGGAACCGGGAGAACCCCGAGGAAACCCACGCACACGGTGTTTGTTCATCACAAAGTTCACTTGGCTTGAGCGAGGATCGAACCCGGGATCCCAAGCACCAGAGATGAACACTCTACCACTGACTTTTCAGGGAAACGTATGGAACGAAGAACTAGATTTTCACATTCAATCCAAAGCAAGCAAGGTCCAACTAGGAGTCTAACCATAGTCTCCTATACCGAAGGTTAAGTAGATGATAATTTAATCGAGATATAGATTAGCCATTAATCGTATTTCGTGCTGTTGAAAGTTATACACTTCATAACTAGCTAGTTGTTTACTGGATTTTACACAGTATCCACAAGTACCCTTTTCTGCAGGCAAATAACATTGTAAATATCTTTTATGTTGCTAAATTGTACTTAGTTATATAATAGATATTTAAGTTAGAAAATTGCGAACAAAACGAGGGACAAACGCAACCTAGCAAATAGTGCAGTACAGGCAGATTAAATGACTTCAGCTCATTTTGCACCCACCTAGGACGACTTATGCGTGTGTCTCGTTATTCTACTAAACTTCGCACAAACAAAAAGGTTACAGTAATTACTACGAAGCTCTCTCACTCTCTCCCCCTTTTTTAAACCGACATCTCGACGTTCCACTGAGAATCCCAGCTTTAATTGAGTTAGCGCTTGTCCCCGTTGTTGATCCGAAGGCTTCATTTCATTCTAAAGTGGCAGTGTCTATACTTTAAATCTTTCCAGTTCCACATTATTCATTCAATTTCATGTCCAATTTTCGTTTGTTCTAGCTGCTAACTAAAGGTAAAAGCAATAAAAGGTACGGACCACCCTACTACACTATCTCTCACACAATCTCAATCATGTTATGCTGCAGTTATTACTGAAACATATATTTGCGAAGTATGAGCAATATTATGTGGCGTCTTCGAAAAAAACATCACCATCCAACAACTTACGCCCAAAGGAAAACTACCTCTTTCGGATTTCTAATGAGAAATGATTTATCCCATATATTAGGGTTATTAATGAAATATTTATTTATGAAATATCAATAAAATCGGATGAGTCATTGTGGAGAAAGTCGTCCGAAAAGATCCCACCCCGAAGAGTAAACCACCTTTGTGGTTTTTCTTAGGGCAAATGCTTTAAGCTGTATTGTCAGGTTATTAATGAAATATTTATTTATTAAATATAAACAAAATCGCTTGAGTCATTTTTGAGAAAATCGAAAAGAACTTACCCCTAAAAGAAAACCACCTCTTCTGGATTTTTCATAAGAAATGTCTTATCCCGTGTTTGTAGGGTTATTAATGAAACATTTATTTATGAAATATGAAGAAAATCGTCTGAGTCATTATTGAGAAAATCACCGAAGAAAGCACACCTCCAGGCTTAAACTACCCCTTGTGGATCTTTCAGGACAGAAGAGGTAATCCATATTGTCAGGTTATTAATGAAGTAATTATTTATGAAATACTAGCAGAAGTGTAGTTCGCTTGGGAAGAATAATGGTTATAGAAAACCTTTGAAAGTAAAGAAATGCGCGAAATATATAACGACGAGCAATGCCTTCGTCGTTAGCTCCTATGGATACTCGGACCAGCTCACATGCCTTTTCTTCGCAAGCAAAAATAAGGTTAATGCAAAATAATTCGAAGTTATGAAAATTATGCAACCTGTGCAACGTGGAAAGTTTGGTTGCCTACCTCATAAGCACTTTGGATCACTGTACATAATTTTTGCATAAATTTTGACCCTCCAATTTTCCCTAGAGAATAAAATAAAAAAGAGGCTATTCACGTCATTAGATCTGGGGAAGACCTATCTGTGTACAAAATTTGGTTGCTTTAGGTGACTCCTTTTATGCAAAAATCTGATGACAGACACATACACACACAATCCTTATATACAGTAGTATAGGCATAGATGAACAAAATCGGCTGTGTCGTTTTTGAGAAAATCATCCGAAAAATCTCACCCCAAGGGCGAACTACCCCTTGTGGATCTCTTCAAGACAAAAGAGTTATATCACAGGATAGAGTTGTTAAATAAATGTAAACAAAACCGTTATAGCCATTTTTCTTTTACTTATCAGTAAATTACCCTTATTTTGGGAGAGAGGAAGAATATTCCACCCTTCCCCACTTCTCTCTCTAGAGAATCTTATACAGATCTCAAGTTTAGAATTTGGTATGGATAAGTTGAACAGGTTTGGTTTCTAGACGAATGTGCATACGAACTTTCTCTTTTCTATAGGAAAAAGTATGGGAAAAGAAAACTATGGAATTAGGAAGATGCGTCAGAGATAACGAGCCATTAAAGATTTTCTTTCTTGTTTTACTAGAGTGTTTGATTATTTTGTTAAATAGACAGATGTAACTTTTACGTTATAATCAAGAAGATTTAATTTTTAAAATTCAGCACAGTTAGAATATCTATCTTTTGTAAAAAAAAAAAAATAAAAAAATATAATAATAATAATAATAATAATAATAATAATAATAATAATAATAATAATAATAATAATAATAATAGTCTAAGACTTTAGGAGTACTTGCGACTTAAAATTTGAGACTTAAAATTGTTTTGCTGACAAAACGTATGTGTATCTATTGGGAAACAATTGCATTATTCAAAAATGTTTGTACCATCGGAATCAGAAAAAAAGTAAATGATAATAAAATAAGAACTTCCTAACTAACAAATTTCCAGATATATGAATATGACTGGAAACAATTAAGAATGCAAGAGGGAAGGAGTTATAGAAACATATTGGTCAAGTCTTCTGTATTATTCCAGAATTCGTCTGGTAGGACTGAGAAAAATCGATTGGAAAACTTCAGTCAGGACAGCCTATTGTGGGATTCAAACCGAAACCTATCTGATTGTAAAGCAAGGGTTATAACAGTTGAAATATTCACAAAATATATTCAAATTATTTACATTTCCATATACTGTTAACAATGATAAAAACTGCTAGTCCGATAGTATTGATATTTTAAACATTTTAATTGCTTCCTTAAAATAATTACAACTTGCGCATTACCCCTCTAATTCTACAGGGCCACGGTAGCTCAGTGGTCGAGCGTTCACCTACGACGAGTGAAATGGGGGAATGACGAAAGTGGGAGGAAACGGGAGAAAACCCACGAGCACGGTGTTTGTCCACCACAAAGTGCACACGGCGCGAGCTGGTATCAAACCAGGGACCCCAAGCACTGGAGGTGAACACTCTACCACTGAGCCAACGCGTCCCCGTTACTCTCTATAAATTTTACATTCCACCTCTGAGACGTTTTTCACATTATTTGAGATAGATCGCATGTTATGGATGTTTGGCTATGCTGGGTGTGTTTACCACAACATATATTTAGATAGTTAGTTTAGAGTTTAACGTATCTTTTAACACCGAGGCTATACCGAGACTTGAATACGGATCTCCCGTGTCAAAATAACGTAAGCTGACCAGAGTCCTAGCTTGTGGTTTGTGATCATGGTAGGACAAAAATTATTCTTTGTTCCTTATTGGACAAGATTCCGCTTTGAGTGAATTTACAAGAATATAAGATAAATAGTTTTTTTTTTTAACGTTTAGACAAGGTTTCGCCTAATATTTGTTCCATTTAGAACGATTTATGTTATCTTCATATATTTTTTGGAGGTAAGAAGATGTAATCAACACAAAGTTTATATAGTATAAATAAGTAAATTTTTAATGTCCTGCGGCTGTCGAAATTAATTCATTGACTTCTTGATGCTACAATACGAAGTGTAATGACCTGCTTCGTCAATGTTTTTACACGAATCAGCTCTCACACAAAATACCGCTACGCCGTGACACAGTGACTGAAAATGCTGCCGAAGTGTGACTACACTATCACATTTCATTGCTTTTATTCTACAGTGTAACAGGAAAAAAAGTATCCTGTACTAATGATTTGTCTCCTTTGCTGTATTACATGGAATTTTGGAGCTGGAATCTAGACTGTTACAAACAACTAAATGAAACAAAAATAAAATAAAACTTCTATATGTTAAACTTGAACTACAATTGAACATTTGTTTCTTAGGGCACGAGAATGTTTTTTGTCGTAAAGCGAAAAGAAAAGACCTAATAGAGAGGTACGGTAGCTGAATGGTAAAGCACTTACCTCTGGCGTGTGGTATCCCTGGTTCGATTCTCGGCCAAGTAAGCTGCGGTCCGTGAGTTTTCTCGGGATATTACCTCCCACATTCTTATTCCATCGATTTTTCCATCATCATTCACGTGTCTTAATCACCCGTCTCCCTTAGCCTAAAGGGCATAACCGTGGGAAACTAAAGGTTTCATTCCAAAAGACCTACTATATCATACTGAATTTTTGAATTAATTCCACCCATTTGTTCTCATTATAATTGGAAAACTATTGGTACAATTCTGTAAAGTAAGAAACGAATCCCTCCAGAGAAATACTAATAAAAAAAACAATCCTGGGAATCGAACTTCGAAAGACGTCTGTGTTCACTATTAGTGATTTCTTTATCTATGGTTTATCTTTCTTTCAATTTAATGTCCCACGATTACACCCTCTAAGCTAAGAGAGATGGATGATTAAGACAAACGGATGAAGATGGAAAAATCGGTGAAATGAGAATGTGGGGGGAAGCGGGAGTGCTTTTAGAAAACTCACGGACATGATGTGTCCACCACAAATCTATGGTATAGATACCTTGTTTTTAAGGGGGACTTAGAATGCCACGTCATTTGAAAATTTCTACCCTTCTTTCATGCTTTCCGAGCTAAGGAGCCAGTTCTTCTCCCTAGTTTGTGTTTTTGTTGCACGAGGCTTCAGGTTCGATCCCAGGTGAAAGAGCATCAAATACATTATAGTCGTTGTGATCATCTTTAAACTGTAGGTCTCGTCGTATATAGCCTTTCTGCTGATAAAAGACGTGAATACAAACCAACCAACCAGCCAACTGACTTAAATAGTGCAAAGCGAAGGGAAATCCTTTATTACAATAATGATCACTGATAATGCTGTCCGGAAAATCGTCCAATTTTTCACCACGTTGGACAAACAATTCCTAGAAATTGTTAAGACATTATGAAGATTTCAGGTACGTTTTCTTTTAAATATATGCTTTTGAAGATACGCGACGGAGAAAGATAAAATAATTGATTATTTTATACCAGAGAAGGCTCGTGAGAGAAAGTCACACCGGCAAAAATTAGTTTTTTTTTTTTTTTTCGCTTGAAACTAAAAAGGGAAAATTTTCTTAAAGTATTATTTGTATACAACAATTAATACATTATATAATTGTATTCTTTTAGTTTCAAAGGATAAAACTATTTTTTTTGTCTGTTTTAGAAGTATGACCTTCCTTACGAGCCACTTCCGCTTTATACTGAAAATGTTTATATGAAGCTATATTCATTTTGAGTATATAAAGCTAATATGCAACGATCCATAATTTTTCAGATTTAAACAAAGGATGATCATCGAAGGAAACATCTGTAGCAAAAATTACCAGATTTTGAAACCTCCTTTAAAAATCTAGGGTCAAATGCTTGACAGTAATTTAATTAAGACTAGAAGATCATTGTCTTAATTATTATCCTAGCCACAAGAAATGCAAACATGTCATCTGGCCTTATCAAATATGTAATCAGATGACATAATATTTGTTTGTTAAGAGAATGTAAACATACTATTTAGAAGTAATTTAAAGAACTCTAGGTCAAGCCTTCTAATATTTAATTCTAGCGAGGTTTATAAATTGGATACATTTGATCACAATGACAACTAAAGAGTGATGGAATTTTGTAATAGCATGCATTTGCATATAAATCCTACTGAAATATGATCCCTTTTTAAAATTTTTTAATCTATGTGATTTGTACCTACTAAACGTTTATTTATTGACATGGAATGCAGTATGACCTTTGAACTCAGAAAATAAAATCAACAATGAAAATTACTCGGCGCGGAAGGGAAAAACCTTGGAGAGATCGCGTGTGTCAATTCATCTCTCGCTACAGATGCTCCACGCAGACTCTGACCCGTGAGATGCATCTAGCACGTGGTAGTTGCTTTGGTCAAATCCAGTCAATCAAGGAGAAGAAAATGAGATTGAAAAGAAAAATCTAAAGAATGTCATTGCTTTCTTAAAACTGACAAAAGAATGATTTTCTTCCCAAGAAAATCTAAAGAATATATCTGTATTGTCATACTTTTAGAATGCGTGCAAACGTGTTTTGTATTGATGATATTGACTTACCTGCCCAATTTCCGTATTTCTTTGAAAGATCTACTGAAAAAAAGTGAGAGAGTATATGAGCACGAATTCCCTGAAGAATGGTCCATAAAGTAGGTAACAAAAGTTTCCCTACAAAAATTAACCCCATAACAATAAAGAAATTCTGAATCACACGTATTTCGTCCAACATTTTTTTTTTCCTTGTGTAAGCTACGTCCTCTTATGCCGCAAGTCCTTCAATGAAATTAAGCATACACATGCACACGCACACAGCCAGAGAAAGATAGAGAGCTCCCGTCGCGAGCAATATCGAGTGGCAACTACTCGCGGTTCGTTCGCAGCCATGAACAAGCGCTTTCCCTCCCTCTTTGACCTAGACAGATAGCTCATTGGTTACACAATATGAACATCACCTTTCCAGGTGAAGGTGTCAGGCATTGTTTTGGAAAGAATTGAGAATGGAACATTAAATTATTGACACTTATTATCGAGATGCGTACCTCGTAAGGGAACTGCACAGTCTACACAAAATAAATCGAGCAGAGCAAGCTGTCACTCCTTCACTTATATCATCAAGCTGACTTACATAGCTGGCTTGCTATAGAATGGCTGTTAAGGACGGAATGAAATGACAGTAGTGTTTTCACATACTAATCAGGAAGTCATTTATTTGTTGCACAAAGATGTCATGTTGATTGTGAACATAAATGTGTCGTTACTTGTTCCCACCATGTCAGAACCGTAATAACTGAGAATTTGCAAGTGACTGCCTCAGGAGCAGATGTAGCCCGGGGCCGGGGAGCCTTTGATCTAGTAGCGTACGCAGGAATTTATTTCGGGGGGGGGGGTTCAAACTCAATATGAGGGTATTTTATATTCGAATTCCTAAAATTGCCCCTAAAATTAGGCTAAATATACACAGAAGTCTAAATTTTGAAGAGGATTCGGACTCCCAGGACCCACCCCTGCGCACGTCCCTGCTAGGCTCCCCAGTTTTTTGGGTGACAAAAATAATTGAAGCTGTTATTTATATGTCTTCGAAAGTTTATAGTAAACTCATGATATACCTATCATAGTCCGGGTTCTGGCTGCTCCCAGTTTTTATCTCCTAGATCCGCCACTAGACTGCCTTCTCTAAAATGTTCAAAATTTTGCTAAATGTTTATCAAACAAATTAACCAACTTCATTACCTAAGGTGGATTCGCAAAAATAGAAGTTTAAGTTGTATTGATCCTCTTTCATGTGCCAAATTAATTCTTTTAACATTTTTATTACGCAAATTCCAAAGACCATGCTTTGCGTCAGCATGCTACCTTGGTCTACCTAAATGTCTCTTTCCCACAGACTCAGTGGTCGAAATTGCTTCCAGTGTGCTAAAACTGTAAAAATAAATAAAATTAAATTCGAAAATTTTAAAAAAGAACACTAGCAAAATGAAATTAGATATTCGTGTAAATAGTAGTGCTGTCGAAATCGGTTTTTGACAAAACCGAAAACTGGTTTTTGACAAAACCGAAAACTGGTTTTTGAAAAAAGTGAAATTTTATAAAACCGAAATGTCGGTTTTGAAAACCGCACTTGTGGTTTTCGGTTTTAAAAAACCGGTTTTCTCAAACACCGAAAACCGCAAATGTCACGAAAATTCGACAGCACTAGTAAATACTGCTCAATAAAACCTGCTTCATCCAATTCGCTTAGTACAGTATCAACTATGGAGAAATGCACACTTTGTATTAGGGTTTGTTTTATTATTATTATTTCTTTTTTTTTTCCAGATGGCTTGGTTTTTAGCACAGAAATTTACAACCAGTATGCCATGTCGGACCATATCAGCTCAATTCGATCATCTGCACAGTCTTTCCAACTAGAACTTTGGTTTCGGAAATACTCAACCTTGGTTTTTCTTTCCGAATCTGTCAACATTCTCACCTATACAAGAGACAGAATTTTGTTTTTCTTCGTTATTTTAATAACTCTGATACATCTTGTATTACACGTCATGATAAAAAGTTTGGCATGCAATAAGCATTTTTCATCAGTAGTTTTATTATTTTTATTTTCTTGTTAACTTTATCTTATTTGTTATTACCGCATCTAAGTATTTATCAATGCTGATTTCAGATTTCCTCTGGGAGGTTCAATATATGTGAGGGAACTAAAAGTAGTATTACTGCGAAAATGTTGGTAATGCACATTGCTACCATATTAAGCACAATCCGAGACATACCCTGATATTTGTATGGAGTAAATGTTTATGATGTTACCTAATCGTTTTACTGATGGAGCCACATTCCACTTTTGTAAAGAAAGTCTCTCTGTGAGAATTTCGTAAAATACTCCGATTTTTGCAAAACACAATTTGTGCTTTGCTTGACATTAGAAACTTAGTTGTATAATTCGAAATTGGAATTAGTAAGAGGGAAAAGGGAAAAACTCTCGCTTCAACAATACACAGTATCACTAATATATATACGGGGTGTTTAAAACAACACCGACAACGTTTGGGAAGTGATTCCTGATACCAACATAGGATGAAAATAGACCAATCTGGGTACACAAATACTTTCTTTCGAAATTATAGGCTGCCGAAAACATGAAAAAAAATAAATTTAAGAGTCCATAGATCCAGCACTATGGGATGTAGCGTAATCGGGTAAGATTTCACTTAGGAACTAAAATGTGCGCTATTCAAAAATACATGTTTCAGAATCCTATGATAGTCACGCAGCACTTCTTATAGAGAGAGTTGGCTACGGGCATATAATTTGAAGTAGGGATGGCCAGGCGGATCCGGATCCTATAAGATCAGGATCTCGGATCCGGATCCGAAATTTCGGATCATGGATCCGGATCCGAAGTTTTGGATTTTGAATCCGGATCCGGAATTTCGGATCTTGAAACCGGATCCGAAGTTTCGAATATTGGATCCGGATCCGGATATTCGGTTCCTGGATCCACACCCGAAATTTTGAAGTTCAGATTCGGACTCCTGTTTTGAATATTTTAGGCCCTAGATTGAGACCCAGAACTAAAATATCCATATGTATAAAATTTACTAGATGAATTTTATCTAACTCAGTGGGAAGACAATTCAATTTAAATGACAAAAGATTACATGAAAATCTCATTTTCACATTTTTCGGGGTTAGACCACTGTTGCGCACACCCCATCATTTAGTCTTTAGTATATCTTTAAAATGAAATGAAATCTTTGAGTTTTACGTCCCACGCTTATGCCGGTTAGGCTAAAGGAGACGGTGATGATGAGTGATGAATGAAATGGTGGAATGAAGAAAGTGGGAGGAAACGGGAGAACCTCGAGAAAACCCACGCACACGGTGTTTGTCCACCACAAAGTTCACTTGGCGGGGGCTGGGATCGAACCCGGGACCCCAAGCACCAGAGGTGAACGCTCTACCACTGAGCCACCGCGGCCCCTTAGTATATCTTTAAACGTACTACAAGTATGCCAGTTTCATCTCAAGTCATAGTTGTATAGATCTGCCTTTTGTTATATATTAATCGAGTTAGGATTAAAATTCGATTGTTTGTGAGATCTATGATAATATTTTCAGAATGAGTTATAACGTTGAAAAACTGCATAGTAATGCTGCATATTTTCTTTGTGCCACATTGGAATTTAATGTAGTCT